>NC_090348.1:35615742-36220760 GCF_035084215.1 Heptranchias perlo | reverse complement strand
TCGGGAGATCAGTGTAATGCTTTACACGGTATTAATCCCTATTCAGTACAGATTATTAATCTTTTGATGTTACACCTAATGGTTGTCATTAAAAACGTATCGTTGATAAACCTTTAATACCGATTGTGAAATTCCACATGATGATGAATAAATGAGAAAAACCATCAGACGAAAACTTAAAAGAAAGCAATTCAGGCCAGATAGTGAGTATGTATGGTAGTCTTTCCCGGAATAGGAGAGCTCGTGGAGTAAAGCAGCCTGGGGTTGAATTCAACCTGCAAGAGTACCCGGTTGGTGTGTGTCAGTGTACCATGTTGGTGTACCAAATATATTTATAATCTATGCTATTGACTTAGATGAAGGGACCCAGTGAATTGTATCCAAGTTTGCTGACGATATGAAGCTAGGTGGGAAAGTAAGCTTGAGGAGAACACAAAGGGATATAGACAGGTTAAGTGAGTGGGCAAGAAGGTGGCAGATAGAGTATAATGTGAGGAAATGTGAGGTTATTCACTTTGGTAGGAAGAATAGAAAACCAGAATATTTTTTAAATGGTGAGAAACTATTAAATGTTGGTGTTCAGAGAGATTTGGGTGTCCTCGTACAAGAAACACAAAAAGTTAGCATGCAGATAGAACAAGCAATTAAGAAGTCAAATGGCATGTTGGCCTTTATTGAAGCATAGAAATATAGAAAATAGGAGCAGGAGTAGGACATTCGGCCCTTCGAGCCTGCTCCGCCATTCAATATGATCATGGCTGATCCTTTATCTCAATACCGTATTCCCGCTCTCTCCCAATACCCCTTGATGCCTTCCGTGTCTAGAAATCTATCTGTCTCCTTAAATATATTCAGTGACTTGGCCTCCACAGCCTTCTGAATTCCACAGGTTCACCGCCCTCTGAGTGAAGAAATTTCTCCTCATCTCAGTCCTAAATGTCCCACCCTGTATCCTGAGACTGTGACCCCTCGTTCTAGACCCCCCAGCTAGGGGAAACATCCTCCCTGCATCCAGTCTGTCTGGCCCTGTCAGAATTTTATATGTTTCAATGAGATCCCCTCTCATTTTTCTAAACTCTAGCAAATACAGGCCTAGTTGACCCAATCTCTCCTCTTACGACTTTCCTGCCATCCCAGGAATCAATCTGGTGAACCTTCGCTGTGCTCCCTCTATGGCAAGTATATCCTTTCTTAGGTAAGGAGACCAAAACTGCACACAGTTCTCAAAGGTGTGGTCTCACTAAGGCCCTGTATAACTGCAGTAAGACATCCTCTTGCAATGAAGGCTTCCTAACTGCTTGCTGCACCTGCATGTTTGCTTTCAGCAACTGGTGTACAAAGACACCCAGGTCCCTTTGTACATCAACATTTCCCAATCTATCATCATTTAAATAATATTCAGCCTTTCTGTTTTTCCTATTGCAAGGGGGTTGGAGTACAAGAGTAAGGAAATCTTACTACAATTGTACAGGACTTTGGTGAGACCACACCTGGAGTACTGTGCATAGTTTTGGTCTCCTTACCTAAGGAAGGATATACTTGCCTTAGAGGGGGTGCAATGAAGGTTCACTAGATTGATTCCTGGGATGAGAGGGTTGTCCTATGAGGAGAGATTGAGTAGAATGGGCCTGTACTCTCTGGTGTTTAGAAGAATGAGAGGTGATCTCATTGAAACATATAACATTCTGAAGGGGCTTGACAGGGTAGATGCTGAGAGATTGTTTCCCCTGGCTGGAGAGTCTAGGACAAGGGGGCATAGTAACAGGATAAGGGTTCAACTATTTAAGTCTGAGATGAGGAAGAATTTCTTCACTCAGAGGGTTGTGAATCTGTGGAATTCTCTACTCCAGAGGGCTGTGGATGCTCAGTCGTTGAGTATATTCAAGGCTGAGTAAGGTAGATTTTTGGACTCTAGGGGAATCAAGGAATATGGGGATCGGGTGGGAAAGTGGAGTTGAGGTCGAAGATCAGCCATGACCTTATTGAATGGAGGAGCAGGCTCGAGGGGCCAAATGGCCTACTCCTGCTCCTATTTCTCATATTCTTATGTACCATGCCGGTGTATTGTATTGGTGTACCATGTCGATGTACTGTGTTGCTGTACCATGCCGGTGTACTGTGTTGGTATACCATGCTGGCAAACTGTGTTGGTGTATTATGTTGATGTACTGTGTTGGTGTACCATGCCGGTGTACTGTGTTGGTGTACCATGCTGGCGTACTGTGTTGGTGTACCATGCCGGTGTACTGTATTGGTGTACCTTGTTGATGTACTGTTTTGGTGTACCATGCCGGTGTACTGTATTGGTGTACCATGTTGATGTATTGTGTTGGTGTACCATGCCGGTGTACTGTATTGGTGTACCTTGTTGATGTACTGTGTTGGTGTACTACATTGATGTACTGTGTTGGTGTACCATATTGGTGCACTGTGTTACTGTACAATATCGGTGTTATGTACTGTGTTGGTGTACCATGCCGGTGTACTGTATTGGTGTACCATGTTGATGTACTGTGTTGGTGTACCTTGTTGATGTACTGTGTTGGTGTACCGTATTGGTGCTCTGTGTTACTGTACAATATCGGTGTTATGTACTGTGTTGGTGTACATTGTCGATGTACTGTGTTGTACCATGTTGGTGTGCTTTGTTGTTACATGTCAGTGTGACCTGTTAATTTGCTTTGTTTTTCTATGTCGATGCTCCTTGTTAGCACATTGGTGTGTCATGTCAGTTTACCTGGTTGGCATGATTTGTTGGTGTACCTTTAAGGCGTGTTCTGTTAACACATCTTGTCAGTGTGCATTGTTTAGTGTGTGCTAACAGTGTACATTGTAAATGATTAATCACAAATCCAACCATCCAGAATTGTGGAATTAGACTTTGATAATGAAACTATGCCTCATTGATGAGCGATACAATATTAACAAGCTCCCCTGATGGTTAAATTCTCCAGATGCAGTGCCGAACTAAATCCCCAGTCTGTGCTGAGTTATCTGATAACAGCTGGGGTGGTGATGGGCCTCTGCATTCCTGGGCTAGGGAGGAGGAAAAATCAGCCAAGGTTCCTGTGCCTGATCACTCGATTGGAATCCTTGCTGGAAGGTGCAAGCATCTGGATGTCGAAAGAGGGCAGGTCATGCTTGGCTGTGATGTTTCCCCCATGAGGCAATAACAGTCTGGGTTCAGACATAAGTAATGTTTACTTGGGCGAGGTACAGGAGGGCTGCCAGAACTAAACCTCAGCTTGAGTTACTGCCTTCGGTGAGAAAAGGGAGAGGAAACGGTACAAACGATGGTTACTGTACAGACGTAAATGTTTTACCATTAGGTGTAACATCAAGAGAAACAGTTAGATTTAGGGAGACACAAAGTCTTGTTTTAAGTAAGATGAAGTAAAGTGGGAGGAGGCTTGTGTGGAGCATAGACCTGATGGGCTGAATGGCCTGTTTCTGTGCTGTAAATACTATGTAATACTAGGTTCGGCTGAGATTTAAGGGTGCATTCACTCTACAACTGCAGTGTTGTAGCAAAGCGCTTTGGCATCTCAACGACACAGCAGTTACAGTGTAAATGCAGCCTAAATCTGGCATCAAGGTCTGACCTGACAGTAGAACTAAGATGCACGGAGGAGGTAGTCTCACTCTGCTTCCCTTTGCAGTCAGTTAGGGCCGTAGTACTTCATTTACACTCCAAGCTCAGTGTTGGTTTTGACTTTGCTGTAAATGCTAAACTTGTGGAGTGTGAATGCACCCTGAGAGAAGCGAAGACTTGTTTCATAGATAGGTTTAAGTTAGGACAAACAGCTTCATTTTATAAATAGCTATTTTAGGGTTAGGAGAAACACATGTCTGTTCTATAGCTAGGTTGGGTAGAATGAGAATCCTTGTCTCTTCATACATTTGAACAGCCTCTTTTCAAAGCCTTGTAGTGTAACTGCATTTACATTTTAATTCTGTATGGCGCAGTGGTCTGTCTCCTACTTACTAGCATATTTTTGAATATTTTTACGATGTGCTTTGTAAACTACTCTTCCTCCTGCTCTAATATTTGACGATCAATAAGATGTTTCCTAACTACTCTAATTAGTTATCCACACAGTCTGATATTCCTTTATTTCAGTAAAATATTAAATGCTATCTGTGAAAGTAGGCATCCTTGTTCACAAATAAGGAACACACATAAGAATTCCGGGAATGCAGCCCACCCACTTAGAAGCAGTAATTAGAATTGCAGTCTAACTTAATACATTATTATGAAACAGTGCATGTTCAGAAAATTGTTTCATGTATGTTTTTTTAAGAGATTGCTATAAAGAGAGCTGGCATTTAAAAGGGATCTTTACATGCGTTCGTATGAACAATACTAGTAAACAATCCCAATTTTATAATCAACAACAACTTACATTTCTTTAGCACTCCTTTTGCAGAGAGATGTCTCAGAGTGCTTTACATGGTGGCGAATAGTGAACGGAGACAGAGAAGAGGAAGGGGGGAGGGAAGAAGAGAGTCAGTGGAGGCAAAAGCAAGTTAAAGAAGGACTAAAGGAGCTTTTGAAGGTGGGCGGGGAAGTGGCAAGCATAAAATACTGAGGGAGAGAGTTCCAGACGGCAGGGGCAAGGTAGCTGAAGGAGCCACCACTGATAGTAGGAATGGAGACGTCGGCTGGTGCTGCAGCTCCGAAAGGTGTGTACAGAGATAATGATGTGGAGATGCCGGTGATGGACTGGGGTTGACAATTGTAAACAATTTTACAACACCAAGTTATAGTCCAGCAATTTTATTTTAAATTCACAAGCTTTCGGAGGCTTCCTCCTTCGTCATCGTTCACCTGACGAAGGAGGAAGCCTCCGAAAGCTTGTGAATTTAAAATAAAATTGCTGGACTATAACTTGGTGTTGTAAAATTGTTTACAGAGATAAAGGGCGGGAGGAGATCACAGAGCGAGAGAGGAGCAAGACCACTGAGAAATTTAAAGGTGAGGATGTGAATTCTGTAGGACACGAGAAGCCGATGGAGAGTTTTGAATGTGGGCCTTATGTGGGTGAGGACATGGACTGTGACATTTTGGATGACTTGCTGTTTACAAATGCTAAAAGTTTGAGCCCAGCAAAGAGCACACTGGAGCACCAGAGGAAATAGTTTCTCTCTATCTACCCTACCAAATCTTTAATCCTAAATTCTGCAAGGAGAAATGTTTTCACTGATCAAATATACATTTATAAAAGATTAACGTCCCTGCACCTGGAGCTTCAGATAAGTAAATACAGTTTTGAAGCAACAAAAGGCGATCTGATTAGGATTTACCAATTGGATATTCTTTGTCAATTTTACATGTTTGCTTGTAAAAGAGATTTTAAAAACACTACCGGTGGAAACTAACGAGGTGGGGTAACCTTTATCATCTCTGTTTGGGGAAAAAGATGGTGGCTGCCACATTCATTTTTTAAAATATAAAATTATTGATTTTGGGAAGGTTCCTGTTGTGTAGCTAATCTCAGCCCGGCTTCAGTTTTGAAGAGAGGAAAATCAACCAGGGTTCCTACACCTGATTTCTTCTAAAAGTGAGCATATGTGGGCACTGGGTCTGTACAGTTTGAGGCTCAGCTCTGATGTCCCCCTCCCCTCCCCCGGATTCAAATACTTTGGTAACATTCACCAGCTAGGCTCACACATAAAAAATGTCTAGGTGGCTTACGCAATGTAAGGCAACTGGTGCCAGTGGAATGCTAAACTAACAAGGTGTCAAAGGTGATGAAATTGGTCATCGTCACTAGCACAAAATGGGCTCGTAGTTAATGGTCAGCCTGTTTTACGTTGACTTCAAAGAAAAGAAAATGGGGCTCAGTGTAAAATGGGCTGCTAATTCTCTGTGTGCCTGTTTCGTGCTACTGGCGAAGACCAATTTCACCCCAAAGTCTTCAGGAGCGAAGGGAAGAAAATTTGTGGAAAAAATAGACAACAAATTGGCAAGTTGGATATATATGCTTTCTTTGTGTGTTGTCATCTGGCGGAGTTGCAACCACATATAAAGAGCTACGGGGACATTGGGGCAATTCCAAGCTTTGGAGTGGGACAAGAGGGGAACACAACAAATAGAATTGTGGGGGGGGTGTACACACATGCTCCTCATTGACCTCCCCAGTATCATCCAGTAAAACAAAATAAAGTCAGATGTTTCTAAGATACTTTTGTTAGACTTGTTACTAGAAATGTGGAGAGTTCCATCATTATATTTGCAGTTGGCCCAGTAAATTTGCACGCTTACATTTATAAATATGATAGGGGAAGCAAAAGATTAAAAACTGAAATCCATAGCAGATAATAATATCTATTACTTGGAAGTGAAACCCAACAGTCAACACAACAGAGTTTCAGCAGTGTTTGGAGTAAGTTGTTCCCTTTGTTCCATTTCAGAGATTCAGAGATTACAAAAAGAACTTCTGCTATAACACTCAAAAGTCAAGGTAGATCAGATTGTTTTCAAGTACAGACATATAAGTGAATATTGGATATTTTTTGATAGTTCTTATCTTTGAAAACAAGCAGCAGTAAAAGTTGACAATGTGAAATCAAAGTGGGACAAGGATGTGTTCTATCACTCAGTATTTTCAACATACACTCTGAATTCATTTGCAAAACAGCCTGATGACTTAGACGTTGGGTTCAAGGTCAATGGAAAATTGATAAACAACCTAAGGTACATCAATTTGACACTACTAATCGCAGAAACAAAAAAAGAGATTACAAGAGATACTTAAGAATCAGGCTAGTTTGGAATATTGATTGAAATTAAATGCTAAGAAGACAGAGTCAGTAATCATAGAAAGAAAGAGGACTTTCTGAATGTTGACCTTGGAGTGAACAACCTGGAAATAAAGCAAGTAGACAAAATTCTTACTTAGGCATTTTAGGAAATTTGCACTTAAGCCAATGTTACAATACACATAGTTAGTTAAATCAAATCATTCACATCAATAGTCTTCATCCTAATGTTGCACTGCTCTAGACAAAATCCATGCTTGAAAGAACAAAATGCAGAACTGTGCTGCTTGATGGCCCAGAATTTGCTGTCAAAATAATGGTGAGGATAATGGCGTTCACTGTTATTTATGCGCAAATTGCACGGCAACTTCAGACAAGGGCAGATGTGCAGTTAAACACGGAAATAAAAAATTGCTGTCCGAGATGCACTGCTCCGCCATTAGCTTCATGGAAACAACATCTTGCTGTCTGCCTCACCACTCAAATTCATTGAACGGCATGAAGTTTCTGCATATGCAAGGTAGATAGGAACTAAACTCCCCACAGAAAGTTAAGTCAACTCATTTCAAGACTAAGTACCCTTTTAACAACATTATAAGAAGGATGGAGAGTCTAAAGTAACATTTGTTAAAGGCACAATGTCGGGGCAGTTTGAAAATTTAAAGAGAGCTTTATGCTCCCTGCCTCTAACCCATCTCGTATCTGCTATAGGAGTGACTAATCAAGAAGGCTTGACAGGGTAGATGCTGAGAGGCTGTTTCCCCTGGCTGGAGAGTCCAGAACTAGCGGTTATAGTCTCAGGATAAGGGGTGGGCCATTTAAGACCGAGATGAGGAAACATTTCTTCACTCAGAGGGTTGTGAATCTGTGGAATTCTCCACCCCAGAGGGCTGCGGATGTTCAGTCATTGAGTATATTCAAGATTGAGATCGATGGATATTTGGACACTAAGGGAATCAAGGGATAGGGGGATAGGGCAGGAAAGTGAAGTTGAGGTCGAAGATCAGCCATGCTCTTATTGAATGGCGGAGCAGGCTCGAAGGGCTCCTATTTCTTATATTCTAATGCTGAGACAGAAAAATGTTTTTTCTCCAGTGCTGGTGTTCCTTCCTTTGATAAAAATACTGCCTCCACCAAAAATGATAATATCTACACTGTTCTATTCAAAAAATGGACAATCAGTTTTTCCCATGCAGCTATTACTGTATATATTTGTTTTTATGTAGTTATTTGTTTTCCCTATTTAAGAGTATTTTATTCTTGCTTGATACATTTTTTTGGATTTTATGCTAGATATTCTACTCAGGTTCAGCAATACCAACCACTCCTGTAAATAGATCTCTCAAACCCATCAAACTGACGTGTACCTTTACCTGCCTAATATCTAGGTAAATATGGTAAGTCCCAGGAATCAAATACAGAATGCTTGCCACTGTGTGCCGGCTTACTGGAATGTACAAGTGCCATCACGGGTCTCTCCTTATCTTCAGAAGGGGCACTGAATATACTTTCTATCAGACTGAGACTCAGCCAATAAATCAACAGATCATTTATTTAATGAAGCACTGGTAAATGTATGATTCACAGTACAAAACAGTGTATTTACAGTAATTTATGCACTTTACTTCTTGATATATAAAAACAACAAAAACTCTACCCCTAAGCTATCTATCAACATAACCAGATCCCTGAAAACCATTGCTCACTTCTTAACATGGCAAAACATTACCAAGGAAACAAACTAGCCTAGACCTCTGCTGGCTGTAGACTGACTAACTGGGCTGGGGCAACCACGCATAAACACCCATTTAGAGGCTTCTGGTCTCTATCAGGCTAACTATCAAGGGATAGTTATCCTGTGGAGACATGTTAGGGTAGAAGTGGTTAAGAAACTATTTTCTTTGATTGCAGAGATTGCCTGCGATTTCACAATGCTCAAACACAGACAGTGCTTGAGGATAAAGCTTGGTACATCTGTAGTTCAGTGATGTCACAATGAAGAGTTTGGCCATTTAAACAATGAACATATTAAAAACTTTATTTTCCATCTGGAACCAACTATACAATAATAAATTATATCTGCATATCCAATCAATTCCTATACAGACAACTCAACTAGTTTATTTCTTGTATATCTTGGAGGCAAAAGGCTTGGAATCATTAACGAAACAATTGGATATTGCAATGGGAAATTTTATGCCTTTCTGGATGGATGAAGTAAAATGGGCTTCCTTATCTATAATTATTTTGTGATTTTGTTTTTAATGTGTACCTAGGTTTTTAACCCCTCGCATGGTGTTACAAGTAACAAAGGGCAGAAGAAAGAAATAACTTGCACTTATATCATGCCTTTCACAGCCTCAGGACATCCCAAAATCTATCACAGCCAATAATTACATTTGAAGTGTAGTCACTGTTACATAGGCAAACATGGCAGCCAATGTGTGTGCAGCATTGTGATGAATGACCAGATAATCTGTTTTGATGGTGCTGTTTGGGGGATGAATCTTAACCAGTTCACCAGAAGAACTCCCTGATCTTCTTAGAAAAAGTGCCATTGGATTTTTTACATCCATCTGAACAAACGGACTGGGCTTCAGTTTAATATCTCATCTGAAAGACGGCAGCTCCAACAATGTATCACTCCTTCAGTACTGCATTGAAGTGTCAGTCTAATTTATGCGTTTTAATCTCTAAAGTGTGGCTTGAACCAAAGGAATTCAAATCAATAAGGCAAAAATGCTTCATTTTTATTACACTGCTCTTTAGATCTCCCTGTACCATGTATTATTAGCCAGCAGAGAAGCTGAGCAGGCAATAAATTTCTAATGTTATTGGAAAGATCTCAGAGCTCGAGAAGGGCTCCTTCCCTGATTTTATTTTTCTCTTCCTCTCTCCATCTCGGTGACTCACCTTCTTTCCACCGCACATTCCTTCCCCTCAATCACACCTTGAAAACAAAAAGAACATCTGGCACTTGACGTTATAGGTGGAAAGCCCTCAGCCACCCAGTACCCTGCAAGCAAAGTGCTGTCCCACCATTCCACTGACTTCTAAATAACTTTAATGTTTTACATCAGAATCTGCAATTCATTAGTAAAATAAAATCTTAATCTTTCAGTCAATTTGTACGATTGGTACTTTGTGAGGAGGAACATGGACTGCACATTTGTCAACCATTAGTCTTTGAGTACATCTGTTACAACAATAACAACTGCATTTATATTGTGCCTTCAACGTAGTAAAACATCCCGAGGCGCTTCACAGGAGTGTTAACAAACGGACTTTGACAATGAGCCGCATAAGGAGATATTAAGACAGGCGGCCAAAAGCTTGGTCAAAGAGGTGGGTTTTAAGGTGCATCTTAAAGAAGGAGAGAGAGGCGGAGAGGTTTAGGGAGGGAGTTCCAGAGCTTAGGGCCTCGGCAGCTGAAGGCACGGCCGCCAATGGTGGAGCGATGAAAAGCAAGAGGCGAGAATTGGAAGAGAGTAGAGATCTCGGAGGGTAGTGATTCTGTGATCTTTGCAAACTGTAATTACGAGATCTTCAGTTCCATTCACAAACAAAGACGACCCTTTGTACAGTCGATCAGCTTTGCTTTAAATAATACGTAGATTGGGAGTAAATTTTGAAAGTAAGGGTTTTTTTTTTAAACAGTTACTGTTCTGGGCTCTTTCCCTCCCCAACGCAGGGATGAGCTCCCCTTAAGCCAATCTGCTGTTTCTGAAGAAAACACAAATAGGTTGGTAGTTCCTTATGGACAAATACGGGCCTTATTGCTAAGCTACCTTTTCTAATTAAAGCATATTCGCTTACCCTGACAGACACTGTGCTTGGTCCTTGTAGGCAGTGCTTCTACTCCCCTTCAGGCTTTTTTCCAATTTATAATTAGAAATGAGAGCTAAATGAGTAAGTGATTCCGTTCCCACATTTACTGGTAGAAATGTGGTGAATTGGAAAAAAGATGCCAATTAAAGGGAAGCCCATGTTCACCTACATTAAAAACCACTGCATTTCAAAAGTAATTCATTCTTGTTTTCAAATCACTCCATGGCCTAGCCCCTCCCTGTCTCTGTAACCTCCTCCAGTCCTACAATCCTTTGAGATCTCTGCGCTCCTCCAATTCTGACCCCTTGCGCATCCCCAATTTTCTTCATTCCACCATTGGCGGTCGTGCCTCCAGCTGTCTAGGCCCCAAGCTCTGGAGTTCCCTCCCTAAACCACTCCGCATCTCTACCTCTCTCTTCTCCTTTAAGACGCTCCTTAAAACCTACCTCTTTGACCAAGCTTTTGGTCACCTATCCTAATATCTCTTTATGTGGCTCAGTGTCAAATTTTGTTAATCGCTCCTGTGAAGCGCCTTGGGATGTTTTACTACGTTAAAGGCGCTATATAAATGCAAGTTGTTGATGTGAAACATTTTGAGACATTTCCTCACAATAAATATATAAATGCATGTGTTATTCATTTATTTGTTGTAATAAAACTCTCTTTTCCACGTGTATTCAAAAGTCAGATGGACTGGATGTGTCTCCTGAATCTACCAGCAGCAAAAGTGAAGTCAGTGGCCTAAAAACAGCCTCCACCAGCACTTCTCTCTATACCAGTAGTGCTGCAATTTTACCATAGTTTACTGCCACCCTCGATCAAACCTGTGTAAGTGGGGGGAGGCAGAGATAAAAGAGTATTAAAGAAAGTGCAGTAATCTTACCAGCAGGGATCAAAACAATACATTTAGAGCCATTCTCAAAATCAAACGGCTCTATACAATAATTCAGAAATTAACAATAATGCTTTCCCTGTGCTGCAATACCTGATCAAATCCCTCCAGCCCTGCAATCCTTCGAGATCTCTGCGCTCCTCCTGATCAAAGACCATTAACAACCTTTTATTCTGTCGGGTTCAGCAGTAAAAGTAACCTGAAACTTTCCTTCAGAAGCCAGAAATACCAGTTTGTGAAGGAATGGTGCACAGTAACGTGGCTTTTATCTGAGGTGAAGGTAGTTTTATTTGTCTTTAGCACAAAGCCTTAACCCTTCATTGATCAAGGCAGTTTTTTGACCCAATTGTAAATGCCTTGCTTATCTAAAGACATTTATCCAGGATATATGCCAATTAATCTTGAAAGCTTCTTTACAATGCTGCTGAATGGTCATTAATATGGCACAGTGCGGTAAAGGAGACAAAATGGATCTAAAATAAATCAAAGTGATATGCATCTGCTGCCATTTCTAACTGCTGAGCTAATTCTGATGACAATTTACAAAAAAAGCTCTGTTTTGTTTGAAGGCATGTTATCGTCTTTCATACCATGTTTATACTGCCTGTGGGTGCTGGTGATCTGGGATGATTTAGGTTTCATACCTGTCCCACCCCAACTGGTTCCAAGCAGATTACAGATTAAGTACAGATATTTTGAACTGAGAACCTGTTTGTGGAAAAATCCAGTTCTAACATGCTTTTATGTCGCTCAGTTGCTTCCCTCTGTGATAGAGAGGGCAAACTCTATATTTCACTGTCCCCTTCGTACTTTTGAGTCAGTTATTTAAATATAAAAGGGGGACGGTGATATACGTACTGGGCTCTGCTGTAGAATGCAGAGACCCAGTTACTGTATCAGCGGAAATGTGGGCGACCAACTCTATGGCTCCCTAATTTCCTTAGGTTGTGATTCCAACATAACCACTCGTATTGTGCCCGGTGATGCCCTCCAGCACTGACCCCACTGAAGTTTGCAGGTTTAGGGGAGGACACCTCATTTGCATGGGTCAAGCGGGCATTCGCCTTGATTCCACCCCTTTACGAGGCATCCAGGAAACTCCAGAAAACGGCAGAGGCCCAGGTCTCCACCATTTTCCTGGGGGTGTCAATCGGTCTCCTGCCAGAGTTGTGACAGGAGACTGTCGGAAAACACCCCCCCTCCCCCCAAGGAATTTCAGAAGCCTTGTGTTTACCGAAACTGCCTCCCTTAATCCAACAACACAGTCATACACTCACATTTTTGCAGTCAATTGAATGCGTTGAAGAGGAAGCTAGATAAGTACATGAGGGAGAAAGGACTAGATTGATATGCTGATAGAGTGTGATGAAGTAGGGAGGGAGGAGGCTCATGTGGGCATAGGCCAGTTGGGCCGAATGGCCTGTTTCTGTGTTGTAATTTCTATGTAATTCTATGTAATCAGCCGCACTCCTGTAAGAGCTTTAGAATCCACATTTAGATTGCACCAGAAATAACAAGCTCTCCAGTTTCCACAGGGCAGTACAAATGGATTTCACGGCACTGTTATGGCTCTTGCTCCTCTGTACTTTCCACATTTCTGTCTCTTGGGCTCCAAGCAACTTTTTCCACTGGTGCTTGTTTAGTTTGGATTCCAAAAGATCGGTTCCATGAGCCGAACCCTGTATTTACAATACTAAAATCAGCTCCCTTAACCTGACTGACGAATAATAGGCCCAAGGTTGGGGAGGGGGGCGGGGAGGCGAGGTCTACAATTCTGCTGCCAGGATAACCGAGATGGATTTAGTCGTGTAAATGCTGGGAGTTGGCTCGTTGCCGCAGTATCCGAGAATCTGAATGGAATGAGCGCCAGTGTAAAAGTGGTTCTACATACTCTTCCTCGTTGTGTTGAAATCAAGCCTCATCGCATCTCTCTCTGACTCAAAAGGTACTTTGTTATATTAGTGCGGGGACTCTGGGAACGCTGTGATGTTTCTCTCTCTTGAATGTACCAATATGCTGCTGGTCCCTGTTGGAAGGGTAATGGGAATTGGACGCTTGTTTCTCAAGCCCCTGACATGTTCTCGGGTCCTCTGAATTGGGTCCTTTCAGTGCCAAAGAAGTCACCTTTTTTGTAATATAGTGTGCTATCAGCAGTAAGAATATTGCACACCTGATGCTGACACTGCAATATCAATGTACAAGTATCTACTCAGTATTTTCCAGGACTTCAAAACTACAAGTTCTTACTGTTTGCAGACTTCCCTTCCTGTACAATCCAAAACAAGTATGTTGTTGTTTAGATCTAACCACTATTGCTTCAGTTATCCCACCCTTTGTCCTAGTGTTTTCAACCTTGATATTGTCCTACACTATGGGGCTTGTCCCTTCACCTAGATTTTTCAACAATAAAAAAAATCAGCAGGGCAGGACCAAGCTATATCTTTTTTAATGAGAACTGATCTCCAATTGCCATGAGGTATAAATCTAAACAGTTACAAAAGTTTAGTGAAACCCTATTTGAAGTAAACTCCTTTTCATAATCTCAGTGGTTTTGAACCATTTCAAAAAAAGTGTTCCAGGTCATTTTAGACATCTGCATGGCTGCATTTTTTTTCCCCGAGGTCTACAGGATAATCTGGATCACATCTCAGTCCTAAAACTACAGTTACTGTCCAACCTCTCTCTCATTCTCTCTGGAACACTCTTTCCTCTCTTTCTCTATTTTATTGATACATTTTTGGTCAGTGTTCCTCTGACCTTTTCTCTCTAGTTCCCTCCAAACTCCAGATACTCTATCCTACCCACGTTCGCTCCTTGCTACATCCCTACTGTGTTGAAATTAAGACTCACTGTACATCCTCCTGCTCTAACACATTCATTCCCAAGACCTCAATACTGTGGACCTCCTTACCTCCCTCAGTCTTTCCTTCCTCCTAAATCTTCAGGCTTTGAAAACCCAAGCTTGGTGTTGCCTAAGCACTACTTCCCTTTACTCTTTTCAGCTTTGGTTGTGACCTGCAATATAAATGATATCTCTTCAACTTTCTTTCTCACTTAAAAAAAGAACAGATACAGTGAATTCACACAATGCCGTTCAAAAACTGTACTAGTGCTATACTAGTGGATTTTCCATGGTGTTCCTCACAATGAGAAAGGAGAATCATTCGTTTGAAATGGGAAGCAGCAACATTTCTTGAACTTGTGTGTTCAGGGCTCTAATGGGGGATTGAGTGCAGTTGGACCCAAAAATTGTCACAACATTTTGCAATTTTGAAGAGGTAAGATGTTCCACGTTCTTATCGGTGCACAGTACCGTACAGCACACTGGGAATGGGAGAGAAAGAAGAGGAGGGAAATGAGGGTATCCCACTTTCCATTTTTCTCAACTTATTGGGAAACCCTGACTCCAACTTAGCACAACGTAGCTAAAATCAGGAACGCAGGAAGACAAAACTTCCATCCCATCAATCCGTAGTGCTGTGTGATGGTGCTCCACTCACAATGCCACTGTGGCAACCACGAGGCTAAATGGATAATATGACTGTTTTAATGCATAATCCAGACTGATACTAGTATTGAGGGAGGGTTTCATTGCTGGAGGTGCAGTCTTTCGGATGAGATGTTAAACTGAGGTCCACCTACCTGCCCTAGTGGTTCAGGAACATTAAAGATCCCATGGTACTATTTGAAGAAGAGGAGAAAGCTCCCTGACTAACTTTACTTCCTCAACCAACACCAGCAATAACAGGTCATTCATCTCCCCTGTGTGGGACGTTACTGGTGCAAAATGGCTTCCACATTTCTCTGCGTAACAACAATCACTGCACTTTAAAAAGTCATTAGTTATGTAATGCACATATGTATATTACATAAAAATGTTTCAATGTACTTTAATTTGCTGGGGGTGTGGTGGGCCAGGGGGCAGAATCCTACACTTATCTCCCTTCAAATAATTATTATTCTGTTGAATCCAATTTGCTTACAGAACAACAGTCCAGGGTAATTCCTTTCATATGTGAATTGTTTTCAGACTTTTCTGAAACGCATGATGAAGCATTATATAAACGCAAGTCTTTTTTGGAGTTTATTACTCATTCATTCCTCACTATAACCTCACTGTAAAGTTCACCCGGTCTTTAAATTCCTTATAAGGGAACTTTACGATCTGACAGCTGACGTGCAACAGTCATGATTACATTTTTTGAGCTCCTTCAGTTCAGCTTCAGTGCACACATAAACATGTCATGGAGGGTTAGAGCTACATTTATCAAATGAGTTTGGTTCAGTTTAGGAAAATATCTGTCCGAGTAGAAGAGGAGGAAGTTGAGATACTGGATGGGCTAAAAATTGATAAAGAGGACTTACTTGAAAGGCTGGCTTTACTTAAATTAGATAAGACGCCTGATCCGGATGGGATGCATCCTCGGTTGCTGAGGGAAGTAAGGGTGGAAATTGCAGAGGTGCTGGCCATAATCTTCCAATCCGCCTTAGATATGGGGTGGTGTTACAGGACTGGAGAATTGCAAATTTTACACCCTTGTTCAAAAAAGGGTGTAAGGATAAACCCGGCAACTACAGGCCAGTCAGTTTAACCTCAGTGGTGGGGAAGCTTTTAGAAACGATAATCCGAGACAAAATTAATAGTCACTTGGACAAGTGTGGATTAATAAAGGATGGATTTGTTAAAAGTAAATCGTGTTTAACTAGCTTGATTGAGTTTTTTGATGAGGTAACATAAAGGGTTGATGAGGGCAATGCAGTTGATGTGTATATGGACTTTCAAAAGGCGTTTGATAAAGTGCCACATAATAGGCTTGTCAGCAAAATTGAAGACAATGGAATAAAAGGGGCAGTGGCAGCATGGATTCGAAATTGGCTAAGTGACAGGAAACAAAGAGTAATGGTGAACGGTTGTTTTTCAGACTGGAGGAAGGTATACATTGGTGTTCCCCAGGGGTCAGTACCAGGACCACTGCTTTTTTTGATAGATATTAATGACTTGGACTTGGGTGTACAGGGCACAATTTTAAATTTGTAGATGACACAAAACTTGGACGTGTAGTGAGCAGTGAGGAGGATAATAATAGACTTCAAGAGGGTATAGACAGGCTGGTGGAATGGGCGGACACGTGGCAGATGAAATTTAATGTAGAGAAGTGCGAAGTCATACATTTTGGCAGGAAGAATGAGAGGCAATATAAACCCAGTGGTACAATTCTAAAGGGGGTGCAGGAACAGAGAGACCTGGGGGTATATGTGCAGACATCTTTGAAGGTGGCAGGACAGGTGGAGAAAGTGGTTAAAAAAGCATATGGGATCTTGGGCTTTATAAATAGAGACATAGAGTACAAATGCAAGGAAGTTATGTTGAACCTTTATAAAATGCTGGTTCGGCCATAACTCGTGTACTGTGTCCAATTCTGGGCACCGCACTTTAGGAATGATGTGAAGGCCTTAGAGAGGGTGCAGAAAAGATTTACTAAAATGGTTCCAGGGATGAGGGACTTCAGTTATGTGGATAGACTGGAGAAGCTGGGGTTGTTCTCAGAGCAGAGAAGATTAAGACGTGTTCAAAATCATGGAGGGTTTAGATAAAGTAAATAAAGAGAAATTGTTCCTATTGGCGGAAGGGTCGAGAACCAGAGGACACAGATTTAAGGTGATTGGCAAAAGAACCAAAGGCGACGTGAGGAGAAGCTTTTTTACGCAGCGAGTAATTATGATGTGGAATGTGCTGCCTGAAAGGGCGGTGGAAGTAGATTCATTCGTAGCTTTCGAAAAGGAATTGGATGAATACTTGAAGGGAAAATATTTGTAGGGCTACAGGGAACGAGACTAACTGGATTGTTCTTACTAAGAGCCAGCATAGACTCGATGTGCTGAATGGCCACCTTCTGTGCTGTGCTATGATTCTATGATTCTAGTTTGTGCTGAACTAGCTGATCAAATCTGGGGCAGCCCTATTGATGCTATAACTGACCTCAGCACCGTGGGCTATGGAAGGGAAAAAGATCAGCTGGGGTTTCTGCTCCTGGCCACTATCCAGACATGCTCGCTAAGAAGTATGCAGATGAGACACTGGGGTGTTGCCCCTTCCACCAGTTCAACTATCAGCTAATTCAGCATAGACTGTGGATCAAACCTTGGACCTTCCTGATTTGTATGGCTCGGCTACTCACTGGATAAACTCACTGAGCTATCTGGGGAAGGCCGCAACCTAATTTTCTGTGCAATTTATAAATTCATCTTCATCAGTCTTCACCAATACTGAAAAAAATTAGTGAGGCATTTTATTTAATGTCTTGAATATCAAGATCCTACTTCTAGTTCCAGTTACATCCTCAAAAGATTCCAACAATTCTTGAAACCCTACCAGCTCTTATTTCTTACCTTCAATCCATAACTAATCAAGAATCCTTTCTATAGGAACATGCAGGAATAGGTTATTTCACTAATGTCAAAGACCCCTTTTGGGGGGGTTATAGCCATGTTAATAATCACTTTTGTGTTTAACACATGGAAGATGGCATGTAGGACCTGTGGAAAATGGAGCAAAGTAACAAGAGCATATGAATCTGACACAGGATCAATAAACTCACCCAATCAGAACAGCAAATTTAGTCTTACTTCAAAGAAGTACTTGCATTTATACAGTGTATTTAACATAGAAAAATATTTATGGAGGTTGGGAGGGTAGCCAGGAGGGCATTGGAATAGTCGAATCTGGAGGTGACAGAGGCATGGATGAGGGTGTCAGCAGCAGTTGGGCTGAGGCAGTGGTGGAGACTGGCAATGTATCAGAGGTGGAAGTAGACGGTCTTTGTGATGGAGAGGATATGGTCTTGGAAGCTTAGCTCTGGGTCAGATGGGACACCAAGGTTGCGAACAGTCTGATTCAACCTGAGACAGTGGCTGGACTATGGGGTGGAATCGATGGTGAGGGTACGGTGTTTGTGGTGGGGGCTGAAGATGATGGCTTCAGTCTTCCCAATGTTTAACCGGAGGAAACTGTAGCTTGTCTGACAACACAAAGGGGGGGGCGGCGGTCAAGAGAGCGGGTGGAGAAGTAGAGCTGGGTGTCATCAGCATAATTGTGGAAACTAGCACTATGTCTTCGGATGATGTCACCAAGGAGCAGTATGTAGATGAGGAAGAGGAGGGGTCTAAGAATAGATTCCTGGGGGACTCCAGAGGTAACACTGTGGAGGCATGAAGAGACGCCATTGCTGAAGATGCTCTAGTTATGATCGGAGAGATAAGAATAAAACCAAGCGAGGACTCTTCTTATATCCTCTATTAGTCCCGTATTTTGCATTTGCTTATGTCACATTACTAAAAATTTGCCCTCACCTCATCTCATCTCATGCAGAATTTACATCAATTATTTTCCAAGAACTTAAAAGTTCCAAAAATAAAAGCCAAATTTCATTGATATATTGTTCAAGAAAACAAATAAATCACATAGTCCCTGGATTTGGACATTTATTGTTTCAAAATTCAGTGGGTACAGAACATGATAAGGTAAGAAACAATTAATCAGGAAAAGTAGGCGTTGGACCAACAACATGGTAGATTATATGATACGGCTTTCAGAATCAAATCATGTGACCGCAGATAGTTTGCATTGTTATGCTATATAAAGTCTACCTGGGATCTCAGGTTGTTAACATAATTACATTTCCCTCTCCCCGAGGTATAATTATGATATTATGGGTCACAACATCCCCAACTACTGTTTATTGATTGGTGGTTTAGCGTTTCATTGCATGATAGTGGCACCAATAGTACCCCTGAGCGGATTTTACAGTTCATTAACATTCAAAGGCCACTGCACTGAAAGCTTGGTCTCAGATATTCCCTCTCTCCACCTTCAATTATTCTGCCTCTGTGAACCCTTTGCTTACTACATGCTTTGCACAGTTTCAAATGACACTCTGGTAAATGATGGGTGATCATTAATACCGGAGAGTGGAGAGATTAAAAACAAAATCTTAAGGTATATTACAGATTATAAATATGCCCTGCGACCTTATTGGTCTTCATCATCTTGGCTTCATTAATGGTAAACTTTAGTTGTTACCAGGTCCACCTACACAGCTCACATTGTTGTGTAAGAGGACACCCATCATACTTAATTGAATATGAGATATAGTCAATATCTGACCTGACCTTGTAGTTCACCTCCAGTGAAGTGGCACAGTCAAATAGCTTGTTCAATATCCTCACGTTCAGTAGAATCCAGCAGGATATTCTATTTATTATATCCTACAAGCTTTTTCCCTGGAGGGAGGGGGCTATTTTGTTTTAAAATCACAATTGTAAGTCAATTTGAGTTTGTTTTGGTGTGAATTTTGGGTTCTTCAAGGTGAAGCTTGTCAGTGCTAGAAAGTGAAAGACTCTTTTTCCAATTTTGTCCTCATTTGACACTTTCAAGCACTCCCAAATCAGCCATAGCACAACCTGTTTGGTACCAATGAAACTGCCAATGGCAGCAAATATAAACAGTTTATGCTGGTGGCATTTGGTATTGGGTTGCTATTTTTGGTGTACCTCTCAAGGTGCCCATAGATGTAAGCAATGTGCTTTGTCTTTACTGATATATATTAACGTTTCTTTGACGTTGGTGAAGGTCCTCGTCAGACTAAAAAAGTCACACATCTATTTTGCCTCAATTTTAAAATTCTCTTCTTTGTGTTCAAATCCCTCCATGGCTTCATTCCCCCCCCCCCCCTATTTCTGTAACCTCCTCCAGCCCTACAGCCCTCCGAGAACTCTGCATTCCTCAAACTCTGGCCTCTTGTGCATCCCCCTCTTCCTTAGCCCCATCATTGGCGGCTGTGCCTTCAGCTGCCTAAGCCCTAAGCTCTGGAATTCCCTCCCTAAATCTCTCTGCCTCGCCACCTCTCTCCTTTAAGGCAGTGGTTAAAACCTACCTCATTGACCAAGCTTTTGGTCACCTGTCCTAATGTATCCTTTTTTGTCTCGGTGTCAATTTTTGTCTGATGACGCTGCTGCAAAGTGTCTTGATATGTTTTACTACATTAAAGGTGCTATATAAATGCAAGATGTTGTAAAGTGCCTTTGTATTTTAGAGCAACTGGGCATATAAGTGAGACACATTCAGTACTACGGAAACTAGCACATGGTATTGAACTGATTCCATTGGAGCCACTTCCATGGATCAATATTATAAAATAGTTGTGAGGGAGGCTGCTAATGTGCTTAATTAGGAGCATTTTTGTGCTGTGGGCCCAAACTCACAAGTTTAAGACTGCCCAAATTATTTCACGAAGGAACCTTATAGCCAGGAGACACTCTTCCCATCAGTCTGGGCTGGATTTGAATCCAAATCTCAGCAACAAAAGAACAGTTTGCTAACCCACTGCACCATCAAATAAACACCTTATGAGTCAATTTGTTTTCAAATGGTTTGAGAAGGGAACCTTCTTTTTCAGAGAGATCACAAGTGATGCCAGTGGGTGGAGTAAGAGTCCGATAATGGTTTCATGTTGAAAGCAATTCTGTTCTCTTATCATATGCCATCGGTCCTATGAGCATGTTTGTAAACTATTTCTTCTTTTCCTTCTAATTTATGTTTGTAATCTGAACAGTACTCTCAACCAGCACCCACACCCATCTACATCCAAAATACCACATCACATGAAGTCCATCACGTCACACGTTTTCATCTGCCACTATGGAATAAATTAGCACTCATCAGAAACAAAATATCCAACTCATCAGCCTGACTGGACTTGACAGACCTACAGCTTGTGTGTTACACAACCTGTTCCATTCTTTGTATAAATGCACCTCCCTGTGTGCCCTGAATGGTGTTTGATTCTCCATTTAGTACTTGCAAATTTGTTTATTTTATTTTGAGTGAGGTAATGTTCCCCCATTTTAGGAAAGTTTCAAGCTCCCTCAATGGTTCAGTTCGTAACAGGGCAATGTGTAACCGAGCCCTGCAACGTTGTCGCAGTAAAGTGTGATGACGGTGTGTAAAACATTCACAATATGTGAAAAACATTCAGCAGCACAGTTCTAGCTTTTGTCCTTCCAAACTTGGATTGTGCCTTGATAAAGCATTTTGTACTGTGTAACGCACTGATAGTCAATAAAAGTCAGGACCTACAGGACAGGAAGAAGGGAGTTAACTGAGAAAAACATATTGGGCCAGAATTTACTGTCAAAATAATGGTGAGGTTAACAGCGCTCACCGTTATTTATGGGCAAACCGGACAGTAACTTCAGGCGAGGGCAGATGTGCAGTTAAACGTGGTTAAAAGTTGTTGTCTGAGATACGCCACTCTGCCATCAGCTTCGCAAAAACAGCCTCTCACTGTCTCACTCACCATTCAAATGCATTGAACGGTGTGATGTTCCCGTACTTGCATAGTAGATACGAACTAAACTCGCCACAGCAAGTTAGGGCATGACCTTGTCAGTCTAATTACTTTTTTTTAACAGCGTGATAAATCTTAATTACTGCCAGACAACCTCTCTGGCTCTGAAAATGAACTTTTATAAGTGTGGAGTCTCATTCCTTCAGCTTTTAATTGTTTTTTTTAACTTTTTCTTTCTGTCTCTTTTCTCTCTCTCTTAATCCAATCTTTCTTTCCCTCTCTTTATTTCACTTTCTGTACCTGATTTGACATTGAATTCAAGATTCTAACTTACACTTCCTGGTTCAGACTCTGCGCTGGTCATTAACGATTCTTCAATCTAATTGGTTAAGGAGATACACAGTTGCTTGCCCTGTTCACACAGGTCCCAGATGCCCTGTAGAGGGCGCTGCACCGTTTGGCTCTCCCACTTACAGCAACTTGTAGTGCAAAAGCTCATGGAAATTAAATGGGCAAGGGCAAGTCTAACTAATGGCAGGTGCCATTCGTTCGCCGCCTCCAGTAAATTCTAGCCCAGTTTCTCATTTCCTTTTGTCTGATCTCCTCAGGCCACCAATGGGACGGGTAACGAGCTCCCAAGCTGATACCAATGTAACTCTTCAGTTAGCCTTCAGGGAACATGCAAGAGCAGCCTGATGATAACTTTCCTTCCCAATTTCTGTAGCTTCCCTCCCTTCCCTCCCTCCCTTCCCTCCCTCCACCCTCCCCCCTCCATAAGGAAGCACTTGCAATGCTCACCCCTGCAGAAAGCAGCTAAGATCAGCAACTCAGTAGAGTGTAGTGTTGATTTTTAGACTGACGTGGTCAAGGCAGCAGTAATTACTGCCTAGTGAAAATCCACATTCCTAAATGCCCACTAGCCACTAATGGTAATATATGTTCTGGTACATCATACTTATAAAAGGGCAGTGAACGGCTCAGCTCAGTTACCCTGTCCTCCAACTCCCAAGTAAAACATTCCAGAATATTCACTTTCTTCACATTAAGATTAAAACTGAAGATTTCAGTTCCATTGTTATGCAATTCAGTAATAATTCAAAATTCCAGAAGGGCAAAAAAAAGCAAATTTGGGAGAAATGTCTTCATGTCAAATGAGAAAAAGAACAATAGAACAAATATATTTACAAAAGACCCAGTATTTTTCAGCCTCAACAATTCACAATGGCTATGGTATTTAATATAAAGTGAAATTGGGGATACTCAGGTGTTGCCTTCTGATGTAATCTAAGAACATAAGAAGATAAAGAATAGGGACAGGAGTAGGCCATTCTGCCCCTCGTGCCTGCTCCAACATTCAATAAGATCACGGCTGATCTTCGACCTCAACTCCACTTTCCTGCCGATCCTTCTTCTAAACTCCAGACAGTACAGGCCCATTCTACTCAATCTCTCCTCATAGGACAACCCTCTTGTCCCAGGAATCAATCTAGTGAATCTTTGTTGCACTTCCTCTAAGGCAAGTGTATCCTTTCTTAGATAAGGAGACCAAAACTGTACAAAATACTCCAGGTGAGGTCTCACTAAAGCCCTGTACAACTGTAGTAAGACTTTCTTACTCTTGTACACCAACCCCCTTGCAATAAAGGACAATCTGAGCTCTATTTCAATGTGGAATCTGCCTAGATACATATTAGAATCTAACATTCCTTTTATATTGCACTTCTAAAGCAGCAGTGCTGTAATACAAGTGGGGTGGTCTTATTCCCTCTGGAAGAGCAGAGAACCAGCTCAAGAGATGTTATTCTCAGGCTTTTCCAGTGATTGCAGTGTCACCATTACCCGTTGCCATTTTTTCTAGCTCCTCCACAGATCAACATTACGTTTTTCCATTTGTTGCCCCTTTACAACTTTTCTACAGCTCTCCTGAAAGGCCCAGGGCTAGAAATTAAAGGCGCAATTTATAACTTACAAACAACTATTGCTCCTTCATTGCTGCAGAACCTGTCCCACAAACTAAATGGGAAGAATTGCGTGAGACCGGGAGAATATTACTGAACCGTTTGAAATAGAGTATAAAGGGAGTCTCAGTAACTGGGTAACAAAATCCACCTGTAATATGAACGATCACTGCTGTGTGTCTTTTCACAGTTCAAGTGGATGTAATACGAAAATCTGACACAGGCATCATTATGCTTTACAGCATTCATAGCGGCAATACTGCTGTATGGCTGATATATCATGATGTTACTTTATAAACAGGGGAATGTGCGCTGTATGTAACCTGTATGTGACTCCAAGGCTATCAAGTGGAACTTCACAGGGGTTTTGGTCTCTGTATTAGAGTCGATGATACACGAGGAGTATTTTTACAGGTGAACTTTATGTGAATAAAACCCCTTTTGGCCAGTGTACCAATAAAGTTGTGCAGTTAATAACATCGTGACATTGTTTGCCATATATATATATATATATATGGCAAACAATGTCACGATGTTATTAACTGTGTTTAATTTATATATATATATATAAATTAAACACAGTTTGATATAGAAATAAAGAGAAAGCTTTTTTTTAAGGATTATGCAGGGTGTGTTCAAAAAAGACAGGCCTCCTCGCTTCCCTTAACATCAACAGGGCTTCTTTTGATGCCTGCATGTGTTTGGCAGAGCGATGTCTCTGGCATATATCTGGAACATTCCAAGAAACTCTCAGCCACTACCAGTTTTTTTGTTTTCTTAAGCATAACTCACACTCCTGTCCCCGCTCAAAGCCGTCTTACTGACATCCTAAAGTTCGTGAAAAGCCATAGCCCTTCAAATACCACGATCTGTTATGGCAACTACAGTCATCTCTCCTGGGAATCATTTAAAAGAAAGGTTTGGTTTTCCAGATGAAACAAGACTTTTTAAAAAATAAAATCTTTACAAAAATGTTTTCTTCACATTCAATTTCTACTTTAAAGAGGCATTGCTATCAGGATTGCTTGGCTTGCAAGTAAATAAAGGGGCAGTTTGGGGATATTTAAACATCATATTCGAGCCTAGCTATGTATACATAGTTAAGCTCTTCCTGCAAAGCAAATATTTACTGTAGACAAAAGGATGCATTTTAATTGCCAACAAATGTCTCGCTGGTGCTGCTGCCTAACCAAGGTGTGTCTATCTGGATATTATAAATGAGGAATAGAACTGCTCAGTGACTCAGCTGGTTATGGCAATGAGTCGGCAAGCCGTACACCAGGAGGTCCCCAGGTTGGCTCCCCAGTCTGCACAGATCTGCATGATCGCAGTAAAGCTATTAAATTGGCCCCTGTGTCTCAGGGTTAGGGAAGGGAGGATCGGTCAGAGTTCCCACTCCTGATCACTATCCAGTCATCTTTGCCGGTAGTGCATGTACATGGACATGGGCGAGGACTGCGTCTGGCTGTCCTGCCCTCTCCACCTTCCCTGCAGCCTGCCAGTACTCACTAACTAGGCTCACACATGAAGAGTAAACATTTGGATGATAGCATCAAGAAGGCAACACTAAACTGTACCCAAGCAATGAGTCAGTGGTGACCCCTATCCTGCAAAGAGTCCATGTCTTTAGGAGAGGGGGGAGGGAACACTATTGGTGGGGAGGGCGATGTGAATTAAAGAACTCTATTATACGTGAGTTGTATCCAATAACAAATGACCTATTTCTTTTATGCTTTTGGAGAACTCATTAGTCAAGGCAGGAACCACAACTTGAATTTAGAATGTGGCCATTTGACAATGGTTATTATTAGACTGTCTTTGGAAGACGCCCAGTGTTTGTGTCTGTTTTGAAACGGCCACTTACAAAGGAAGTGTGTAGTCATATTGAATCCATTTCAATATTCAGGCTTGTTCTATGACAGCTTTCAAATCCAATCTGACTCTGCCAAATATACCGCACTTACAATGGGTGGATCCACTACCCAATAGGAGCAGAATAGCCACCTGTCTGATTTTGAACTGCAAAGTCCAGTTTTTGGAGATGGATGCCTGGTAATATTCATAACTGAAAATTGGACACTTTTTAATCCTGGCCCAAAGATCTGTCCCCTATCCTGTTTTGGACAGAGTAAAAAGTAGCCTAAACATATGACTGGTTGTAGTTCA
This sequence comes from Heptranchias perlo, assembly GCF_035084215.1. Lineage (NCBI taxonomy): Eukaryota > Metazoa > Chordata > Chondrichthyes > Hexanchiformes > Hexanchidae > Heptranchias > Heptranchias perlo. The sequence goes on along the minus strand of NC_090348.1, from coordinate 36,194,808 downwards.
CACGCACTTGGAAACTGTTTGTGGTGATTATATTAATATGCAGATTTCATCCTATTTTGGAGGTGCTCCAATCTGTTTCAGGCATTATGAACAGGGTATCATTTCCCATATACCCATCCTTTCTGACTGAACGTATGGTTGCAGGCGTTGAAAGTGGCATTGTTATCAGGAATTACATGTTCCCATCTTTGGTCCCATCTAGTAATCATAATAATGATATTTTTTTTTAAAAAAAGGTTTTGTTGCATCTTTCAAACTGGGAGGGAGTGTTCGATGGAATGTAAAATCTTCTTGCCTTTTCATATCCCAGATTTTTCTAAGGAAGTGTTAAGAAAGGCTGAACCCTTCAGTGGCTGAAAGAGAAAGAAAACCAATAGACAACTCGGGCTAGAAATACGTTTTGGGAGGTCGTGCAAATCGGCCGCCCATTTTATACCCCCAATTGAAGGCAATGGAAAAGGAAATCAGTTATGGTGTAAAATGGGCTGATCTGCTATCGCTCGATTAGCAGGACTGCTTAGATGAATTTCTACCACCTCATCTTTAACCAAGTTTTGCTGCAGGCTCCATGGATATTATCTATATGTTTGTTGCACAGAAGCTGCTGCATTCAGCTGGTTGAAGGCATACCTATGGCAGGAGAACTACATCAACTTCTCTCTGGGCTTTAAGGCATTAATCCCTTCACCAGCAAGTAGACAGAATTGGAAACCAGACACAAGGTGGGGGTGAAATCGGTCTTCAGCGCTCGCGCAAAATGGGCGATAGCGAATCAGCAGCCCATTTTACACCCCTCACGATTTTGAATCGGGCAGAATGTAAAACGGGTAAATTGAGTAAACCGCCTTTGATCTGATCATTGCAGGGGAGAAATCTCTCTTATAAATTCATTTAAAAGCCTCGAGTCATGCTTTAGGCCCTTTCATCGCGTCACTTTTAGTTTGTGATTGATTCACTGAGATGTTTCGTTTTGTTTAATTAATTTCAATCCAGAATTGCAAATCAAAAATTGTATCAGATGTTCAGATTGTAACAAACTTTTCAAAAAGGTTGACTTGGTTTTGAAGTGGTCCAAAGCAATCAAAGAGGAAGAAAACAAACAGCTTTTTTTTAAACTGATCAGGAAAGATGTGGCCTGACAGAATGTGCCATGATACAGCATGTGCCATGATCAGTACAAAAGGAGATTGCTCATGTCCCTGATGGTTTAGCGAGTAAATGTGTTGCTGTACTAAGCCTTACAGATCAGGTTTAATTTCCAGTTTATGCTCAGTTAGCTGATCTCAGTGGAGATATTGGTAGGAGCAATGTAATTGGCCTCAGTGCTCCTACGCCAGGAAAGGGAAAAAATTAGACCTGTTTCCTGCCTCCGATCATTGTTCAGTGAGCCTCCTGCCCTCTCCAGCTATCCTTGCTGAAAGTTGTCGTGTGTGGTTGGATGAGGACAAAATTGGGATAGGCTGTGATGCCCACCACAGTTGAATAATCTACTAACACCCACTGTTTGGGATCAAAATGAGGAACGGCAACTTGGGTGACATAGCGGAGAATGCCCGGTGCCTGTGGAACTATACCCCACTAGGAAGGCACCACCTTCAGAGGAGAGGGGAGAAAATTGGCAGGGGAATAAAGAGGAAAGGAGGAGGAAAGAATAATGAGAAAAAGAGCACAGGAAGAACGTGGGGAAAATGGGAAAAAGGGGTTAGGTTATTAAAAGAAAAATACTGTCCTCTCCAATAGTGATAACGTTAAATTAAAATTGTCAGCTTGGTTTAATTGGTAAACTTCTTGCCTCTAGGTCAGAAGGCTGTGGGTTCAGGCCCTGCTTCAGAACTTACGTGCATTAAAAAAAGGTTAACACTCCAGTACAGCACTACTGTGTTGCATTGCTGGAAATGCTGTCCTTTGGATGAGACAGTAAACTGGGCTCCTATCTGGGCATTAAAAGATCCCATGGGACTATTGGAAAAACAGCAGTGGTATCCTGGACAACATTCCTCCCTCAACCAACGCCACCAAAAAAAAACCTTACTTAAGTGGTCATTTAATGTGTTTGCTATTTGTGGCCTGCTACTGGCACAAAATGGCTGCTGAATTTACCGACATAACAACATAAATAATTCAATGTCTGAAGCCCTGAGAGATGTTTTGATTATAATATAAATCCAAGTATTTCTTACTTACACAATCAGCAAAGCAGTGATAACTTAGATTATAGGCCAGATTTCTCTCATCTGAGAAAATATGAAAGATTTTCAAAAAACTAAAGATCAGTGTGTTATAACACCAGTGAGATAAAACCTGTCCAATTAAATTCTCACCTCACTAAGTTGGGTTCAGTTCCTTCAGAATCCACAAACTCTTTGCTTGAAAACTGCTGCCATGACGACGACTGGGCAAGTTTTGAGCTGACAGTTTTTGCCACCTTCCGTTAACTGTGATTTTGTAGATGATAGTAACAAATGAGATGACATCACTGTATCACCAATTATATGTTCTGTGTTTACTAACCTGGTACACTTGTTTCCAGGACACTTCTTTCTTTCTTTGTTGTGGGTACATAACGTTCTGTTTTTTATTCATCTTATTCACCCCCCACCTCACCTTTTCATGTGTCCCTGTACCACACATCAGTTAAAGCAGGTGAGGGAGTATGCTCGCCCTGTTCCCCCTTTTCCGGTGTCCAGATCATGCATGATGGTGAGCAGAGTAAGATGTTTCATCCTCCTTATCAGAGGTGATAACTATTCTGCATGAAACACTGGGAACGTGCCACTGCTCCCTGACAATTCCCAACACAATGGGAGTGAAATTGGTCTGGACGTTAGCGCAAAACGAGTGATAGCAAATCAGGAGCCTGTTTTACAACCCACCCAATTTTCTTTCCCATTGAAGTCAATGGAAAATGGGAATTGGTGTCCCGCAGTAATCCGTGCTGGGACCTTTGCTGTTCACCATATGCATGAATGGCTTGGACTCAGAAATCGGAGGTATGGTGTCGAAATTTGCAAATTATACCAAATTGAGGGGTATAGCTAATTATCTGAAATACAGGAAGACATAAAACAAGCTTGCAGAGTGGGTGGAGAAATGCCAAATTAAATTCAATATAGAGAAGTGTGAGGTGGTTCATTTTGATAGAAGGAATAAGGAAGTCATTTATTCCTAGAAAGGTAAGAAAGTAAATGGGTCAGAGGAACAAAGAGATCTGGGAATACAGATACATAAATCAGTAAAAGTAGCAACACAGGTTGATACGGTCATAAAGACTGCAAACAAAGAACTGGGATTCATTTCTAGAGGAATAGAATACAAAAGCAGGAAGAAGAGAGTGGAGAGAATGTGGAACTTGTTGCCACATGGAGTGGTTGAAGCAGATAGCATTGATGCATTTAAGGAAGGATTCATGCATACATGAGGGAGAAGGGAATAGAAGGATATGGGGGCAAGGTCGGAAGAGGTCATTCGAGTGGGAGGAGGCTTGTCTGGAGTATAAATACCGCCTTGGACCAGTAGGGCCTAATGGCTTGTTTTTGTGCTGCAGATTCTTTGTAATTCAATGTAATGTCACCAAGAGATAAGAGAAGCCACTCTTGAGCTGGCACTTTGAGCTGTGTGGGGAGCTGCACTGTGGTAGTGACCGCCCTCCCCATCCCTTACTTTTCTCTTGACCCCATCTGGGGAAGTGCCGGTCCTCTTAATGCCTCCCTACAGCGGAATGATTGAAATAAGCATCTCAGGCATAGTGTGGGTGATTGAAGATGCAAACCCATGCCCTCATCACTTTGTGCTTTGGAGTTGTGGTGGACTGCGTCACCACATTACTGACAACGGATGCACTTTTAATGGCTTATTGGTGGCCCTGATATACAGCCCCACAAACAGTGTTCTAGTAATTCATAGGTGCAGATTATCACAATATGAGAAGCAGTACAAATAAATAATGCAGAACTATTATGGAATGAATACTTGGTCTTGTGGACAGTGTTTATTTTCACTCCTTAGCAACCTCAGTGGATCACATAGATGTCTTGTACCATTATCAACCTTCCATTGTTTCCATTGGATATGACAGAGAAAGATTATGTCAACAATGAATTAGCTTCATTCATTTTTTAAAGTGCAACTCAATCCCTGTTTATATAACCCAGTGAATTTGGCGTTCTGCGTCGCATGATATCACCAGGAAGCGGCAACTTAGCTGCTGAATTTTGCTTTATAACTATAACTGATAATCCCTAATAACATCCCAGTGAATCTTTTCCATGCTTTTATACCCTTCCTAGAATGGGGTGCCTTTTCTGTTTTCTTTTCCTTAGCAGCTATTTCAGGGAAGATTATACGCAAACTGCCAAACAAAAATTAAGAAGATGTCGCTCATCATATTCTGCAGCTTTGTGCATAGTGGCCTTTTCTAATTTGAACGCATTCCACCAGTTTAACTATATATCTATTACCTGAAGCAATTCTGTGTGATCACGTTATTGTGCTGGATCATCGCGTGTGTTCAATCCTCAATATCTCATACAAAACTCCACGGTCTGTGCTCTGTCTATGTATCTGTAACTCCATGCATAAAAATAGCACAATCTTCTCTATTTTCTGACTGTAATCGAGGTTGGACTACCTGGATCCAGTTCCTAATTGGCATCTGTGCACAAGACAAAACTGTCCCTCAATGGTAATAATTGAAACTAAATTTAAATTGGCAATTTCATTTAGAGAGGCCCCAGGATAACTGGGTGTGGAAAAAGGAGAAAAATAAATGTCACATTGGTGCAATCTCAGGCATATTGTGGACAGAGAAAGGAGGAGGTTTATCCTGCAATTAACCGTTGCTGGACCTGATCTGAGGGAGTATTGGAGCAGATACTGGGTGCCCAAGGTGGGAGTGTTTCATTCACCAACACTTACATCTCTCACCTAGACGAGAATAAAATTCACCAAAATAGAAATTAAAAAAACAAATTGCGTGCATGTAGCACGTAACACCAATTAAAAGAGGGATGTAGAAACATAGAAACATAGAAAAATGTACCCTGAAATCAGGAGAGCAGCCAGGAGTTGTTGTGAGCCAACAGTTTACGTGGCCAGTTAGGAACTTTACTGCACCTTTTAACCTCAAAAGTAAATAAGTTCCAAAAATTACGACAGAAGCTTCCAGTTGCCCTTCAAAGCCCTTCATTTTGTTTGTGATTTTTTTAAAAAAATGATTGTAAGCCCGTTTGTTTGTTTGCATTATTGTATTTTATTGATTTTCTGGGCCACAAATCGTCTGTCTGAATAAACTTATTTAGGAACAGGAAGCATAAGGTTTCACAACTGACTGCAACCTTTCACTCCTTGCATTGTTCAGGGGCTTTGCTGCCGTACATTGAGAATAGTGCGACTGAAAGAGGGACTGGAACAGTGGTGAGAAAGGGAATGCATTTTACCCGTGGCAAATCAAAAAGGATAAAGGATTCTGAAAATGGGAAGGAGGCTGCCAGTTAAAAAAAACAGAATGATCATGTGGGTGGTCTGTTATTGCTGAATGTATTTAAAGTATTAACTTACTGAACATAAACATTTTTAGGAGCAGGAAAAAGCCATTAGGCCCAAACAGACTCATCTTTTTTCTATATAGTTAATCCCACCGACCTGCTTTACACCATATTTAAGAGGGTGCCCATGGAATAGTAAGGCTTCAACACCTTCAGAAGCAGTAACACAATTTAAATGGGATATCAGAATTCACTAGATTGGAGGAAACTGAGTGGTGTAGTGGGTTAAATATTGGCTTGTCACCTATGGCCCTTGGTTCAAATCCCGCCCCAACCCAATGGGATGAAAGTCTCCTCTGTCTGTTGCTGTAAAGCTCCTGTGATTTTGGATAGTCTTCATCAGGTTCCTTATGTACACAGGCTTGCTGTTTAAAAGTACCCCTAACTCAACACTAATTGGAATTGGCAATTTTGCTACAATAGGCCTAAGGACAGTTGTCGTGGGAAACGGAAAACATGCCACAGCTGCTCCTCTGATGTTGGGGACGAGTAGAACAAGCTTTTCTCTGTAAGGGGCCATGCTACACCTGACGAGTGCTTCTTGCCGATGCTGGAGACCTTAAATTGCCCAGCATTGACATCCCTCACCTCACCAACATCAGCACAAAAAAATTTAAGAGAAAGAATTCATCATACTAGCTGATTCAGTACACCTCCCATTCACCATTCCTCCCCCACCAACGTTCACTCTCTGAGTCAGAAGATTGAGGGTTCAAGTCCCATTCCAGGACTTGAGCACATAATCTAGGCTGACACTATATTGTCAGAGTGCCATTTTTGGATGAGGTATTGAACAGATTATTCAGATGGATGTAAAAAATCGATCTCATGGAACTATTCGAAGAAGAGCAGTGAGTTTTCCCGGTGTCCTGGACAACATTCCTCCCTCAATCAACACCAACAGATAAAAAAACAAATTAAACTGGCAATGCATCTCATTTGCTGTTTGTGGGACCTTCCTATATACAAATTGGCTGCTGTGTTTATCTGCACCATAACAGTGACTACAGAAGTGATTCATAGTTTGTGAAGCACTTTGAGATGTCCTGAGATGTATAAATACAACTCCTATTTTACCCACCTCCTCCCATACCACTAACCAACTCATTGAAAATTTTTTAAAATGTACATAAACCAGTATTTAATGAGTGTATACATACACATAATGTGCACATGTACACTTTGCACAAGTATGCATATATGAAGACTACTTTTAAATAATTACCCCAAGTACCTAGTTTTTAATATGTACTTGAGACAGCCATCATGGAGAAGGGGGCAGCTCGACTGATCCATCCACATAGATTTGAAGACTGAGTTTAGATTATGTCTCCAATTTACAGTGTGAATGTGGTGCCACCCTAACTGTTTGAGGGAACTGGATTAACACAGTTGACATGATACAATCACTGAAGCACCTTGGACCGTATCCCTACTGACGTTAATCAACTTTCTCACGTTGGCAAGCTCTGTAACTCTTCGAAGCCAATTCCCATTGATGTCAACATTCCCAGTGATGTACAACAAGGCAGAAGCATAAACACTCATTGTTTTAAACAAAAGTTTAAATGTCACTTTAGGCTCTCATAATGACTCATTTGCTAAGCCACACAGACCAGAAGGCCCTGGTTTGAATCTTAGTTGGTGCTGAGTTAGGTTGAAGTTTGGGTTAGAAAGGAGAAAATTGGCCAGAGCTCCAGCTTCTGATATGCATCCTGCGAGTCTTGCTGGAAAGTGCTTATGTGTAAACATCAGGTGAGGACAGAATTGGCTGTCAACAGTTGAATATCCTACCAGCACTTAACATCTGGGCTCATACAGGAAGCATGACCTCCAACTGTATAGTGTCTTGGGGCAGTTTGCTACTTTAAAGGTTCAAGTTGTTGATGATGATGAATGGCCACTTGGACAAGAACAATGTACCAGTGCCGGTCGAACTACACACTGAGCACCTTCAGGAGAGGAGAAAATTGACATAAATAAAGAATTTTAAACTAACCAAAGTTCTTCTTAATTGTTTAATTTTTTTTCTCAAAGTGGTATTGATGTTGATTCTCATTCTTTAACCTATCTATTGGTTCAAATTAATGTGGGTGTATCAGTGTATGCCCTTGTTTAATAAATTGCCACATAAAAACATACCTACATTTCTACAAGATTTCAAGGCTGTTCTTTTTTTGGGTCACCGACAGTTCTTGTAAATATTGACAAAGTGGCTGATTTTCTCTTTTCCTGTTGAGGTTTGTTTCATTTTATTATTTTTTTCTTTATGTAAGTATTTAATGTCACTGTTGAGGTGTCAGCCCTGGCTCAGTTGGGAGCACTCCCGCCACTGTGTCAGAAGGTCTTGGGTTCAAGTCCCACTCCAGACACTTGAGCGCATAATCCAGGCTGACACACCCAGCGCAATACTGAAGGAGTGCTGCACTGTCGGAGGTGCTGTCTTTCTAATGAGACGTTAAACTGAGGCCCCACCTACCCTTTCAAGTGGACGGTAAAGATCCCATGGCACTATTTGAAGAGCAGCAGGGGAGTTCTCCTTGGTGTCCTGGCCAATATTGATCCCTCAATCAACTCCACTAAAACAGATTATCTGGTCATTTATCACATTGCTGCGTGTGGGATCTTGCTGTGTGCAAATTGGCTGCTGCGTTTCCTACATTACAACAGTGGCTACACTTCACAAAAGTACTTAATTGGCTGTGAAGTGCTTTGGGACGTCCGGAGGTTGCGAAAGGCGCTATATAAATGCAAGTTTTTTTCTTTCTTTAAATTGTAATGTTCTTTCTAAATAGGCACTGCTGCATTATGGTTAGTTATTCAGCAGACCAGTTGGCAGCCTCTTAATAGAAAGGAAAAGGAGGTTGAGGTGTCCTTAGAAGTACAGAGGTGGTCAGTTGTGTTTTTTAAAAATTGTCCTCACCCCAGTTTCCCCTCTCTGCTGACGTGCTAGGAGACAATAACATTCAGCCAGCGTTCCTGCTGCTGATCACTATCCTGCTGGAAAGGGCATGTCCTTGGATGCCAAGGGAGGGCAGGTCTGACCATTAAGGGTTGCCACACATCCAATTTTCAGCCAGACAGTCTTTTTTTTAAGCAGTTTGTTCATTTTGTGTTTTTAATGGAAATTGGCAGCTAAAGTCTGTATTTTCTAGGGGGTAATTTTAGCCAGTTTCCTGCAGATTCTTTTTGCCTTGCACTGCTGAGTTTACAATAAAATATAAAAACTGGACTGATTCAAACTGTTCCCATGACTGCAAAACCACCTGGGCCTCAACCCACATCTATCGCATTGCAAAATATCCCGAGGTTCTTCATAGAAGGGTGGGAGAGAGATCGGGACACTGAGGAGTTCGGCACCATGAGCAGAGAGAGCAGCAGTCAGTCCCAGGAGTTAACGGTACTGCATCTAATTCTGCAGCATTTAAACAAAAAGCTAACACACAGGCAGGAGTCAGGAAATCCTGCCAGAGAGAGAGAGAAGGGATTGAAATAAAGGTATCCCCATGCAAATTGAAGGTTCAAGCTACACAATAGTTGAAACTATTTGACTTAATACAAATATCAAAAGTTTTTTTCCCCTGACCATTGCCCCTGGTACCGCCCTTTGTCTGGTTTCGGACTGAATAAGCTGTCAACAATCAGCGTCTAGACTCACACATTAAGAATGGCCACTTGGGTGAGGTACCAGAGGGCCGCCCTGGTAACAATGTAACAGGATAAGTTACTGCTGTCTGGAGAGGAGGGGAGCAAATCGGAGAGAAATAGAAATGAAAATGTTTGTAGCTGGACTTCAGAATGTAACCCCTAACCCCAGTTTCCATGCCACTGACCTGAAGTTAATCCAGGTGTCATTACCTATAGGCTTTTCAAAGCTGCTTTTATACTGACGATGTCTTAGTTCGGATTCCAATAGCTGCCTTCTGGCGTTTGCACATAGTACGTTACTCATGGAGCCACAAAAAATGGTCTACAAGTCTGCCGGCAGGATAAGGGAGCCAGAATGAGTGTAAATGCCTGTACCCCATCTTAAATGCTAGGCTTCCAGATTGGGAACTCGAACAAGGCCGATATATCAGCAGCTTGGTCTGCTGTAACCAAACGTGGTAATGTTACCTCAGTGCATTCTCAGAAGGATTTCAAGTGTGTTGACATTCTTTCCCCGTCCCACTTCTCCTGTGTGAATGGGGCGTTCTGTCCAATGAAGTCTAACATTCAAAACCTAGGATTAGATCCAAGCTTCAGAACAGGCAGGCACTGGGCAGCTAGACCAGACTAACCACCACACTGTCAAGCTACTAAAAAGGTCCCAGATGTTTGTGGTCACTTCAGTTTGTATTGTATGTTATAGATATGTCCTGCTGCTCAACTGTGAAAATTACAAAGGGATGCTTAGGATTTTACTTTTTGTGGTTTTTGGCTGGCCTCAGCTGAAAATGATGTCATTGATTTAACAAGTAAATATTGCAAAGTGGATGAAGTGTACAGGCCAGAGAAGGATAGCAACTGGAGATATTAAGATAGTGCAGTCATATCATTACAGCAGAATCCAACCAGCTGCTGGATATCCTGCCATGACCTTGCTACCTCTCCAGCCCTATTTCCCATGTCATAGCCATCATTCTATGGACTCTAATTTGCTGTGGATTCCACTCCGCCTCCTGTCCACCATCAACTCCCAGCTGCTACCCTGTCTGAGGACAATTAACTCAACACGGACCAGGAAATTGAACCTGGGATCTTATGTCCTGTCTCATTCCAGTGATGAAGCATTACATCAGTCGATGCCTTTACCCACCAGCGTATCGGGGAAGGGGAGGGGACAGCTTAGAAACGTATCTTTAAAATGTTTCATCTTATTTGTCTTTGAGTGTTTGCAAGCTAAGGATTTTAACTTGAATCTTTTTTCTCCCCCCAGGAAGCAGCTATATGTTTGGAACAAACAGCGGGGGTACACATTTGTAAACAGGAATATTCCATTTCAAAACCCCTTCATACTTCGTCTGCTGCTGGAATTGACCTGAAATGCCAGTTGAGTCGAGGTACTCAGAGATGGACTTAGACCTTTCGCCTAGCAACAAGCTGCACGGTATTGGAAGAATGGGAAGTAGTGACAGTGGATTCAGTTCCAGGTCAAGGAACTCTGTCTCTGTAAGTGTTCGGGTTTATAACAGTCTCCAGGCTAATGACAAACAAAAAGTTCAGACTTAAGGGAGTTTGACCGCCTCTTTTCGCCATGGGGGAATGTCTTACACCCATTGTATAGACTGCACTATTTATGCCAGCCTTAGCTCAGTTGGTAGCACTCTTGCCTCTGAGTCAAGAAGGTTGTGGGTTAACGCCCAATGTCAGGACTTGAGCACATAATCTCGGCTGACACCAGTACAGTACTGAGGGAGTGCTGCATTGTCGGCGGTGCTGTCTTTCGCATGAGACCAAGAGCTGCGTTTTCTATGCGGGGAACGGATGCAAAAGGTTCACTTTGGGGCCCCTACATTTTACTAGACAACAATACTTAATACTACCGACTTCATCTGGTGTCACATCTCCTCATGTATGATCGTGTTTGCAATAGTTAATATACAAATAGTTGACAAAATGATCAAGGATCAGCTATTACCATTGTGTAGGTGTCCTTTCATGGGACCCACTCGGGGACCCATGCAATTGCACAGACTTCATGGTCCTAACTGCCTCTGGATGAGACATTAAACCAAGGTCACGTCTGCCGTCTAAAGTGGGCAAATTGGCTGCCACGTTTCCTTACATTGCAACATTGACTACACTTCAGAAAGAACTTTATTGGCTGAGAAGTGCTTTGGGGCCTCATGAGGTCATGAAAGGTGCTATAAGAAATGCAAGTTCTTTCTAACTGCATGCCTTTTTTCACTCCAACGGGTAGGAATTACAATCACCTCCGTTTTTGTACAAACCACCAAATTGCTCTTTGCACTTGTACAAGAACAGTGCTGATCATAATTTTTACCCTCGACTTTCTCCCCTCCTCTTCAGAAGGCACTGCCCCCTGGTTGGTATAATTTAATGCACACCAGTGCTTTGCTCAAGTGACCATTCTTCATACATCAGTGAACTATTCCAGCACGAGAGGCATCATAGACCACTCCATTCCTGTCTTTGCCTGTAGTCCACACATGGGCAGTTTCAAACAGGAGGCCCCTAGACAGCAATCGGGAGTAAACATCCTTTTGATTTTTTTCCCCTTCCTAACCCAGGGACCCTGAGGCTAATTATAGCCTCAGCTGTTATCAACTAACTTAGCACAGATGAGAGATGAAACTTGACTCTACTCCACACTGAGCACTCAACTTACTGACTGTTCTTTCGGGGAGCTCCCAGTACATCTTTTATCCAGTTTGTCAAATTGTCACTCACTAGTTGTATGTCATGTTTTTATACAACGTTGACGAACCAGATCTTTGCACAGTGGTGATGTGCCAATCTTAACGTGCACAGAAATGAAATCAGACCTTTATTAACCCCTCAACTCAGGGGTGAAAAACCTACCCTAACTCTATACTTTCTTTTCAGTTTCCTCCCATTTGCTGCTTGCTCATCTTCATGCAATTTCCCTTCAACAACAACTCGCATTTATATAGTGTCCTTAATTCAGAAAAACTTCAAAGTGGTGTAATTTTAAAAATGGACACCGTGCCAAAGAAGCAGATATTAGCAGTGGCTTGGTCAAAGAGGTCGTTTCTAAGGACAATTTTAAAGGAGGATAGGGAAATGGAGGACCAGAGGGGTTTAAGAAGGGATTTTCAGAGTATGGAGTCTAGCCAGTATGGAGTCTAGCCAGTGTATTCGGGGGTTCTGCAGGTGACACCTCTCTGTCTGAACACGGTGATTGCCTTGGCAACGGGCCGTTGCAGGGGCAGTCTGTAAACACCATGTATTGTTCTGTGATGTATAAATGCGTAGACTTCAAGGAGCTCCTGAACATTTACCTGACGAAGGAGGAAGCCTCCGAAAGCTTGTGAATTTAAAATAAAATTGCTGGACTATAACTTGGTGTTGTAAAATTGTTTACAATAGCCAGTTGAAGACATGGATGGCAATGGTGGAACAAAGGAAAGGGGGATGCACAAGAGACCAGAGTCAGACAGAGGGTTTGGGAGTGGGTTGCAGGGCTGGAGGATGTTACAGAGATGCTCTGTGCATTATGTAAATGTTCTGGAATCCTGCACAGGCCTTAATAATTCTCCTTAATGATATAAAGCACTAAACATTCACATAAAATCATTGCTCATGTAGGTGTAAAAGATCCTCTGGCATTATTTGAAGAAGAGCAGGAAGTTGTCCCATTGTCATAGCCGACATTCCTTCTAAATCCACCTCCAATAGTGAGATCTCACTGTGCATGCAGCGATTGTCTACATTGCCTTCAGAAGTAATATATTGGTTGTTAAATGCTTCAGGGTATCCTGAGGATGTAATAAGGCTCTCTATAGACACGGGTTCTTTCTTTCAAACCAATTAGTCAAACCGGTAACCACGTATATCCGTTGTGACTAATGTAATTATCTAATATATTATAATGGTGTTATTTGACATCAATAACATGAATATGCAGTTGTCAAAACAGGTATTTTGTATTTTGGAGGAAAGACTTTCATTTAAATGGCACCTTGTCACATTGTTCAGAAACCTTTCAAAGTGCTTCACATACATCAGGTTACTGGTGAATGTTGTTATTTTACTTTTAAAGATAAAGGAAGCTCTGTCATTTAAAAAGAAGCTTCAAACATTGAGAAAGGAGCAATTTTATTGTAAAAGAAATACCATGGTCAGATAGTGCCAGGTTTACAGGTATGTGGAATAAAGAATTCAGACCAGTAACCCAGTGTTCAATAGCTGCACTATCACAGTCAGTGGGCTGCAATTTTATACCCGCTATTAGGTGGCAGTTTCTATGAATGTAGATTGTTTGTTTCTGCTGCAGTAAAGGCAGGTACGTGTTTAATGTCATTTCTGTGTCATCTTATAACTCTGCAAGAGGCAAAATCTACCAAATTCAACTCAAGTGAGTTTAAAATCTAGGTCACAGCAACAAAATGCTGTAACCTTGGAACCTTGAAAATCACAAAGGACAATGTCATGTTAGATGTCTTTTTATTAATAATTTCCTGTTTTTTAAAAATCATTCCTCACCCCTCCCTGTAAGCTGCACGTATCAGTGAATCCTTTTAGGTCAGAGTGTGGGACAATTCAGTTTACAAACATTCCCATTGATGCTTTCACTATTTCCCCATAAATGACCTGCTACAAGGTTTAGACTGCCAGAGGTTGGAAAATGTATCCCTAGGGAAAAGCCCAGTCAAAAGGCAGCCAACACTTACACTTGTCTATCCTACTTGACAGTCCAGTGTTGTATATATTGATTTTCTCTGCTTTACTTACACCTCTCCTGAGGCTGGTAATTCAGGCTTGGCTATGATTCTAGAGACTGGCAGCCCACTTATGTCTTATCCAAATAGCCATTTTTGTACTTGTGAGCCTAGACAGTGAGGATCACTTGACATCGAGGAGCATCAAACCACTATACTTTTGTCACCTGAGATCTAAACATGCACAATTTCCAGCAGGGTGCAACAAGGAGCAGGAACAATGGCTGATTATCTCTCCCCGCCCCCTTCCTAACCCAAGGGACAAAGAGAGGCAAGAGTGAAGGGTGCCAATATAGGAGAAGGATAGTGTGACTCTATAAAAGGATGGAGAGTTGGGTGGGGTACAGTGTTTCTGAACTGGTACATGGGTGTTGGATGTGGGACAGCGACTGTTGAGGTAACTTTCGGAAAAGTGATGGTTTGGGTGGTCCATTGAAGATCCAGATGTAATTTTGTTTTTCATTTTTTTAAAAAAAAGAGATGGAGGGTAAGTCTATGCGTATTAGCAGCTCCCCGGTAGTTCAGCCAACTTGTTTTTCATTATTTGCAAGCTTGGATACTGTGTGTCAGTGGGCTGTTGAACTGTGGAGACCATAACAGCTAACCTCCATTCTGTCTTTACCTGACATATAAACACACAGACTTATTTTCCCAAAGGGGTCAGAGGATAACGCGAAGGAGTAGGAATCCTGGTCGATTTTCTTCCCCCTCCCTCCCTAGCCCAGGGATGCTGAGGTCTATTACAGCACCCGAGTATCCCAACTGCCATCAGCCAACTGAGAGAAACCAGGAATTGAACTTCAGACCTTTCTGGTCCACATGGAGACTACAGGGAGGGGATAACTTTTGCTCACTAAGTTAATGGACGAGCCTGTATTCAATTTAAAAGAAAATTTATCCTCTCACATTTTTTAAAAATAATAAAACAAGATGAATGGCCCATAATGCAGGAAAGCACCAAGGATGCAAAGAGAACATGCAATCTGAAGGAAGTTGATAAATGTAGACAAGAATCATCACTAAAAGAGTGGATAGGAATGGATAATGAGTGGATGAGGTCACTCATATGAAGAAGGAACAAAATGGGACAGAGGATAAATCCTTGGGAACCTCTTTGTTAAAATAAAAAGTGTGAGAGGAAGTGCTATGAGCCATGACCATAGCTTTGGTGGGACGCTGTATGATGGGGACTTTTTTTTAGAAGTACAGTCTCAAACCCTGTCAAAGGCTTCGGAGATGTCCTGGATAATGACAAATGATTCGTCAAAAAGCGTTTAAGAGTAGAGTTCTTGAGATGTATCATATAGATCACCAGTGGAAAGCTCATACCAAAAAACTATACTGACAATCATGAATTAGGTCAACTGTCAAGATGATGGAAATTTGAGAGTTAACAGCAGCTTCCATAACCCTAGAGACTTCCAGCCTGCCCAAAGTGACACTTTCCTTTATCCAGGTGTTTCTTTATTTTTGCATGGCACAACTATTTTACAGTTTGGAACAAAAAAAATCATACCACTTCCTGCCATTTTCTCTCTCTCACAATAATTTCAGCACAGGAAGCTCCACCCACACCTCCATTCTTGAAGCCACAATCTTCAATGTAACATGCATATCGTACATGCCAGTTCTGTCTACACACAATGTGTACTACATAATGACTTCTTTTATAGATAATTCATCTTCATGTAAAGAAACAAACAAACAACCTTATGAAAATATACTGCAACAAAATGGATATTTTAGAGAATGGATTACTTCTCTATGCGTGGAAACAATCTGCAGATCTTAAAGGGGCCAATTAAATCCAAAGTCAACCCAAAGAAAACTGGAGGGACAGATGGAGACCTGGGATGGGGGAAGGGAAAAGTGCTTCTATGGTGGCTATTGCTGTGGTTAGGTTCACGCAGAAGCAAAAATATGCTACCTTCTGTGGGCAGATTTTACCCAGGTAAAGAACTTGCAAGTAGAACATCATTCCACCTTAGGGCAGGGGAAATTGTCAAGGATCCCACTGCAAAACACATACCGGATATAGAGGACATGAAGAAGTCAATTGGCCAGAATGTCCCACTCTACTGTCTGAAGGTGAATGGTGAGCCACAGATAGTGATCCTCTTATCTACAGTCTATGCAAGTTTGGCTTCCCCACTGGGAGCACAAGATTGTGGAATCACCTAAGTGCTATTAATCTTCACGTATGGATAGCTTACCTTTGTATAAAGACACCGCGAATCTCATGAAAACTCAATTGTAGAAAAAGAATTTAGTTCACTGTTTATGGAAATCAACAGGAGACAAAAATATTCTGGTAAGTATCTTACAGGATCCTTTCTTAGCGAGCAATGGACTTTTAAATATACACCGCTATTTACAGAGGAATCCTATGGGTTAATGAAATGGGCCTAGCTTTTCTGATTGTCCCTCCGACTATAACCCATTTAAATGACTGTTTATTGTCAGCGTTACACCATGACCTAGATTATCTTATTGTATGTGTGCAGTGGAGTATTAATAGCCTAATCATTGCTATAAAAACAGTGGCTCAGTCACATCTGGAACAACGAAAGAAAGACTTGCATTTATATAGCGCCTTTCACGACCTCAGGACGTTCTAAAGCACTTTACCTCCAATGAAATACTTTTGTAGTGTAGTCACTGTTGTAATGCACAAAGAGAAAGATATATTAACAGTAACATGGAATCTTCATCAGAACAGGTGTTCTGATCAGTTCTGATGACGTTGTTACATGTGAATGACCTACTGTGCATTTCCAGCATTTTCTGTTTTTACTAGATTTCTGGCATTTGCAGTTTTTCTTTATAGCCTAATCATTGGACTTTGTTATCTGTAGGATGATGACTTCATGAACTATATGTCTCATGAGGAAAAGGAGTGTATTCTGTTCTTCGAGACAACGCTCGATTCCCTGAAGGACGATTTTGAGGAAAGTAGTTCAATTGCCAGCATAAAAAGTGAAGATCGAGCCACACCAACACAGGCTAACTCAGGAAATGAAGAAATCATTGATTTAGTGGCAACCCGATCTCAGCCAATAGAATTTAGACCTAATTATGACAATGTGTTTCCAGGTATGTTAAATGGTTACATTTTCTTCCTCTTCCCTGTATCTTCACTGGGTTCAAATCAAGATTCAATCCAAGGCCTTCTACTGGAACTCATTTTCCCAGGCCCACAAACTCAGTTCCTGGAACTCCCTCCGCCTTTCAAACCCAAGATTAGCGTCACCTAACCAGCACTTCCTGATTACCTCGTATTCTTTCCCACTCTTTTTAACCTGCCTGGCATCTTGTACTATGGGCCTTGGCCCTTCACTTAGGCTTTTCAATAAAAGAAAAGTAAATGGTATCATATTTTCAGTTACGTAAAAATATTTGTGCATACAGTCTAGTGGTGCAGCATATTGGAGCACCATTGAGTGATAGAATACAGATTTGATCCCTCATATCACTTGACTTCTCAATCTCAGTCAGATCACTCTGGGCATGGCCAACGAAGGAGGCACCTCCACACGGAGAGATAGGACAAATGAGAGGGAGAGTCTTTTCCAGGCCACTCTCATGTACCTGGTTTATTTTCACGCAGCCCCTGGTAGCTGATACAGATATGTGGGGAAATCAGATGAGGACAGAATTGAGTTTGGCTGCAATGTTCCCCATAATTAAATAGCCTGCTGAAACTCACAGCCTAGGCTGACAAATGAAGAATGGCCAATTAGACGAGGTGGTGGAGGGTTGCAGGCACCCATGGAATTGCACACATGGAGTTAGAGGGGCTGAAATTCCATGGGGGTTCCACCTGTCCCTTACAAGGCAAGTTATGGGCAAAGGGCAGAGGTTCCCTAAGATGGGAGTTATCACTCTGATCTGCATTTGGGATCTCACACATGTGTGCTGGCCGCTGGGCCCAGTGTGGTGAGCTGTTCCAGTTTCCACATGGACATATGTTGGCCCCACTGGTGGGGTCCTGGTCAGGCAAGTAGCCTGCCTCCCCAAAGTAAAGAAATGCAGCCACATTGGCCTCCCAGCTCAGGGGTGATTGCAAAAGTGCTGGGGTTTGAGGGCTCTGAGCAAACCCCCTCTCCCCAAGAGCAGGTGGAGGCCAAAGTTTTCTTTGGCATGGGGCAGGTGAGTGCCGCAGGTGCCCCTGTAGTGGCACTCAGGTGGGAGTCAGTGCCAGAGGGCACCACCGGGCACCATCCCCCATAACCGCTAGGATCGTAACCTGAGCAATTTCAGGCCTAGTGTTTTCAGACGTTTATTACATGTCAGGAAAAACTTACCTTCACATAGCCAAGAAAAATGAAATACAAAATTGGGAGTATTATAAGCGTAAATAATTTTATTGAAAATAACTGAAGCCACCGACAAAACCCATAGGAGAATTACAAATTCTGACTATGTTAGGTTATTAAAACTAATGAATCTTCCAAAAATATCAAAAAATGTTTTTTTTCTTTCTTTCAGTTGACAAAGGCAACGACTTTGTACTTCAGAGAGAGGAGATTCAGGCAATCCAAGAGAAACCTCAGCTGCAACAATCAGAGAGTCCACCTCCTATATATGTGGCACCTTTTACAAAACAAAGAAGCTTTGACAGAACTTCTCCTGAACCAGAAATAGAGCCAGGCAGAGCCTACTACAGCCAGACAAAGCCACCCGGATCAGTGCCAACTCCAGTGGTTATTGCACAGAAGATTGCAGAGAAAAAAGTAGGGAATGGGAGCCTATCACCTATGTCTCCAACAGAGAGCAAACTATTCACTTATGAGAACGACAGAACAAATTCAACCTCTCCTACTGACAGTAGAGAGTTTCAGTACAAAAATGTGAAGATCCAAAGGTTTCCTTCCAACATTAGCATATCCGTAGCAAACAAGGAGTACAACAACACCATCACCAAAGCAGCTGTCAAAGTGCAAGAGCGCAAAGCACAAGTGTTGGCCAATCTCGGCGGTACAAGCCTTCTTATTGCTGAATCGGATGAAAAACAACAGAAGGTTAGACTCAATGGTCCAAGAAGATGTACGTCTTTCAAAGAAGCAGGGTCTAGTCAAACTAGGGGTGAGGCTCTGTCAAAACTAGGTTTGGTCAAAGAATCAGACGAGACTGATTCAGATTTTCCCAATGGCTTTAAACCAACGGTCAGAAATTCTAAATCATCTCAGTCATTGAAGATACAGTCTGTATCCAATGGAGCTCACATGGCTAGTCCTGTTACACCTGCTATGAAAGCTCCCACTTCTAAGCCTGACACTTCAGAGATTCCTTATCAGAGTGCATCACTAAATACTTCGGAAATACGCAGGTCACGGTCCATTCAAAGACCATCTGGATTTAGGCCTCCAGGAATTACAGTCCAGTTTTCAGGCCGTGGATCAACAGATGAATCCCGCAGAGAAGCATTACGGAAATTAGGTCTGCTGAAGATCAATGAAGTTCAGTGAAAGCTTGAGGAATTCCTTTCAGGAATATTTATAATGCCTTTTGTTCAGGAATAAGGAAGAAGATCCTTCTTATATGCTGCCTTTAGTTAGAACCAAAAGGATTTCTTTAAAATGCTAACAGTTGATGGATGATGACTAGCTTTACATTCAAGGGTCTTAATGGCACATTTACAAGGAAGCCTGCAAAATTAAGCATATCTTTACTGATCTTTTTTGTTAGGTGGGGCCAAGGAAAACTAATGGAGATGACATTATTGACCAGAATAAGTGGAACAAATTTGGATCATTCCATTTTGCAATTTTCATTTCTTAGATTTTGTTTGGGAACTGCAGAATGTCCCAAAAGTTTAAAGATCTAAATTGGAAATGTTGGCGAATGGGTTACTGAATCTGTGTAAAATAATGACAGTGTACTGTTGGAGGGTCAATTACCTGAATTACTGGCCATCGACAATGTCACAAACATCACCATGAAGATTTAACTCAAAGATTATAAATCCCGATAGTATGGAGCAAAAAAATGCCATTTCTTAACCATTTGCTCTGGAACTCTCACAGCTCAGCTCCAGTCTGCAAGAAGTCGATAAGTCCCCTGTTTACATGAAGCAAAGTGAAATAATTCACAAAACTCTTAACCACGTCTGGTGGAATATGAATGTCGATCTTTGTTTTTTTTTTAACCAGGACAGTTTGGACCTGAAATACTAGACTGCACCTGTCCAAAATAAGAATGCCAATAAAGGGACGAGTGTCCCTATACCAGAGGCACCAGCAAAAGCCAACTGTAGAATCACTCTAGGCTATTTTCACATGTGAAAAACTGTCAAAAGCCTCGCAAGCAAACTAATCCCTCAGCAAAACAAGTTGTGTCAGTCAGAACTGAAAGAACGGAATTGAACCGCCTGTTATATAGCGGAGAACAATGGAACAGGACATACTTCACCCTGCTTATCAAATCACCCACAGTACAGAGGATCAAGTTCGAAATTTTCTTATGAAAAACTTATCATATTCATTTCTATTAAATTTGTCCTAAAAGATATGCTAATGTATTATAAAGGGGACATTTTGTTTCATGTTAAGCAATACTTTTAAGTTTTATTATTATATGTTGAAGAACATGATTCTGTTCATGAAGTTGTTACAATCGGGAACATTAAATTTATGAACAAAATACAATCTTTAAATCACATGAAAGGGAAGGAAAGTCTGGGAAGGTCCTTTTGTTCGAAGTACTCTATTTTTGTAGAAGAAAATACAATGCTTACCAACAATGTCCGGCCCAATGAGACTGCCTCTGTTTGGTTCCATTCTTACCTATGCAAATGGAGTCGGAGTATTTCCGGCCATTGCTTCTCTTTCCACCTCCACACCGTGTTCTTGGAAGTCTGCTGAGGATCCAATTACATACTGCACATTGGTGACATCATCCGCAGATGTGGGGTCAGTTTCCATATGTGATGACACACGTCTCCAACACCTCTCTCGACCCGTTCAATGCCTCTGTGCTATCAGATTGCTTGTTCAACATCCAGCCTCCACCTCCCTCTCCTCCTTTAAACCCATATCTTTGACCTAGCTTTTGTTTCCGTCCCTAATCCCTCTTTGGTTCACTGTCCATTTTTCCTTAGGTCTCTGTGAAGCACCTTGGGACACTTTCCTATGTTAAAGATGCAATATAAATGTAAGTTGTTATAGTAGTACAAATTCTGAAGTTGGAATAAAAAGTGAGGACGTGCTTAGTTGTACAGAACCTTGGTCAGACTCCATCAGGAGCATCTCGTTCAACTTTGGGCACCGCAACTCAGGAAAGAATTACTGACCTTGGAGGGGGGACAGCGCAGATTCACCAGAATGATACCAAGGCTGAAAGGGTTTAGTTATGAGGACAGGTTGCGTAAATTTGGTTTGTATTTCCTTGAGTGCAGAAGGTTGAGGGATGATCTAATTGAAGTCTTTAAAATGATAAATGAATTCGATAAGGGTCGATACAGAGAAACCATGTCCTCTAGTGGGGGGATCCAGAACTAGAGGGCCTCATCTTAAAAATAGAGCTAGACCATTTAGGAGTGAAATCAGGAAGCACTTTGTCACACAAAGGTTAGTGGAAATCTGGAACTTGCTCTGTCAAAAGGGTGTAGGTGCTGGGTCAACTGAAATTTTCAAGACTGAGATCGATACATTTTTGTTAGATAAGGGTATCAAGGGATATGAAGCAAAGGCGGGTAAATGAAGTTGAGGTACAGATCAGCCATGATTTAATAGAATGGTGGAAGAGGCTCGAGGGACAAACGGCCTACTCCTGTTCTGTAGCATGGTTTCCCAGGACCTGGTTGATCCAGAACAATTCTCAGACCAGTTTCAAGCTGTGCTCCCCCCTCCCGTCACAGGTGTTTAGAATGGATTTGCTCCTGGACACACAGGGACATTCCCTGGCATTGACATAATTGGAGAAACATAGCACAGAGGGAGACCCTACCATGAAGTGTCATCAAGGTGGCGATAATTGACATTTTTCAAAACAAATTTCTGGTAAGACTCTTATTTTCTCCTAAAAAGTACTTCCCTTAGACTTTCCCAACTTTTTAATTACTTCAGTAAGTAAGCTTTGTATACATGGAGTGCACAGTTATTCAATTTATTGTTTTGTATAAGTATGTACGAATGGTGTTGTAACAAGATATTTTATACATTCTGCACAGGTACTTCAGGACAAAATTATCTTTATTCAGTGCCATCCCCATACACTCCACTGACCAGTTCACAGTTACTGTAACTTTTGGCTTCAAATCACATTTTTGACACAAGCCTATCTATCCCCTGGCCTCAGCACGCTCACAGATAGTTACCGTATGTGTATAAAACTCAACTATCTGTTTCTGGACCAATGGTACTGCTAACACAGCCCAGGGTCTATTTGATCCAGCTCCTGTGAGCCTTGGTAAACTTGTTTCTCTATATCCTCCTAGGCTTTCATTCACTGTCTGCTTTACTTTGGGATGTTGAGGTCGCTATTAATATTAAAATGGAAATATTTGAATGGCCCAAAGGTTTTTTTTTACCCCTCATTCTGTGGGGAATTGCCTCACCCACATTTGGCAACTGTCTATTGTGACATGATTGAAATTAAGAGTTCGCTTGTGCAACGAATGACCCAACATTCCACTGTGTTGTAGCATCCCTGAAAACGGCCCTCAAAACAGGATACTTGGTTAGGACTGTGGCCTGACAAAACTCACAACACAATTCCTTTTCTTCTTCTTGTTTCACTTCCCACCATAGTTAGTCTTATTTACGAATCAGTCTGTGTGCTCGTCCATCTATTCATCAATTCTTTTTTGCTGGAATATAAAGTCCACTTCTCCTGTTTCCCTCAAACCAGTGTGAATGGTTAGAGGTTTTGCAGCAGTTATACAAAGCTACAAAATATCCCATATTGTCTTTGGATTGGAATGGCCACTCCAGAACAATGTGAGCTGGTCAATAGTCACAGCATATTCATAATGTGAAGTGCTTATTAAGATTCAGTTCATGATACCAAATAAAACTATACATAAGAGTTGTTCCTGAATATATTACTATTAAAGTTTTTATATTATATATGTGTACATATTTTGTGTCTTTTCAACTGATGATTCTGAAATATGTACCGATTTTAAAATGTGTTTACGCACAATGCATATATAAAAAGAATTCAAAAATTACTTTATTAATTACGTTGTTTCTCTTCAATCGATAAATTATATAAACTTACACTTTGATGGGTTCTGAATGCAACCATGGAACAAAATATCAACAATATTTTTTTTTGAAAAACACTGTGAAGGTTCTGGAACAGTTGCATATATTGGTGGAAGATGTCATGTAATGTATTTGTTATTGTATACATTAAAGAAGAACATATATGAAACATTTCCTGCACTGATGAGAAGTTTTAATGATTTAAAATAACCTTTTAAGCATTGGCGTTGTGCTAGGAGGGAGATTATTATACAGACCAAGTCTGCAGGGGTGCCACAGCTATCAGCAACAGATATTTTGCTAACAATTAAAAGTAGAGAAGCTACTTTTATTTTTATTCTCTCACCTCCGTGCCTGAAGACATTGCCACCTTATTAGAGTTTGATCCCACGGGCGCTGGAGAACCTCATCCGTGTGGTCATTCTTCATGTGCGAGTCTTGAGAGTTGTAAGAGGAAAGCTCCTAGACTGTTGGGGCTGGGCATCTCAGCCAAGCATGATCATGTTCTCACCCAAAAACCTTGACCACTATTTCTTACCATTGTCACAGCTGACATCAGATAACTCAGCATAGACCATCAAGCACACACTCGAGTGCTCAGTGAGGACAGGATTAGGCTTGTCTGAAATGGTTCTCATGGTCAGCCAATCCACTGATACTGATTGTCCAGGGTTACACATCAAGAATGGTCACTTGGGAAAGATATAGGAGGGCTGTCACTTGATGAGGAAATAAAGACAAGTAGCTCTTACTGTATTGTTTGATTCAATGCTTTCTCCCCCACCAATTTTTCTCCGTCTTCTCCTGAAGGCATACAGATCCATGGGTGACCTCTGATACCTCACCCGAGTGGCCAATTTTGATGTATGAGCCTGAAATGAATGTTGATAGTGGGAAGGATCATGGTCTCACCCAGTGTCCATGCAAATGCACTTCCACCAAGGGCTATTGGTGGCGATCAGGTACAGGATCCCTGAATGATTTTCCCTTCCCTGACTTAGAGGTCTGAGCCCCTGCAGAGATCGGGGTATGATTTTGACCCTGAGCCAGGAAGGGTTCGCGATCGTTGGGGGGGCACTGCAAGTCGGCTTGTTGGGCCTGGGGGAAGCACTCCTGCCTGTCTGGGCCCACAAGCTGTGCCAGAAAGGCGCTTACCTGATAGAAGGCAAAAAGGCCTGAAACTTTCATGTGGCGTGAAAGAGAAGGCCCGAGAATCCCGGCCCCCAGGGGTTGAAATCGGAAACTGCAAAAATGGAGGGCCACAACCTCCTTGAAAGGTTTTAATCGCCAACCCGCTTCCTGGGAGCAAGTTGGTCGCCCGCTCCTTGTCCCGCCTCCATGAAAACCGGAAGTGGGCGGGTCTGAAATGGTTGCGATTTTGAATGCCCCCCCCACCAACCCACCTGTTTTTCAATGTTAAAATCATGCCCCATGAAACTGAACACAGGCCAGGGATCAAACTATGGGACCTTCCTGGTCTGTGCAGCTCAACTATTGACGGTATAAATCCACTGAACCACTTATTGCATATGTCCCAACATCACTCAAATGCTCCATTTATTGGTATCCATAATTTTTCAGTTCCTCAGGCATTTCTTCAAGTATTAAGGCAGTTCAGAATTTGTTATACAGTAGTTTCAAACAGGGAACAGCAGCACTTCCATGGCCTCAAGTGGACTCAGTATTTTGTACAGAGGTACAACACCGTCAAGTTCATCCCTGTTTTAATGTTTAGAAATCCACAAGGGAAGACATCTCAGACATCAATAAGGAAAAGGGATACAGTGGACACTAAACATAGGGAGAGGGAAGAGAAATGGAGACAGTAGGATAGGAAAACAATGGCACAGTCAAAGAGGAGAGTTGTGAGGATGTTTTTGAAAGCAGGGATGGAGGTAGCAAAGCAAAGGGTAGTAGGTAGAGAACTCTAGAGAGCAAGAGTGAGTGGGAGAAGCATGGGCTGAGGAATCTGGTGTTGGAGGTACAGAGGAAGTGTGAATGAACATAAACCAGGAGATCACTAAGGTAGGATTGGTTTATTTTAGGGTTTAGTATTAAGCCAAAAATTGCCAGTTCTGCTGCTTGACAGCTCCGGGTTGTACTTAACAAAACACCAGATGTAGTATTCATGGCTGTTAAGGCTTTGTTTCATATTATGTATGTGTAGTTATCAGTTATGTTTACCTAAAAATAGTTTGCTGTTGACTAAGGTATTTCCTTAATGGAGTGCCGTCAGCAGTAGTTCAGAAGTTTGCCCAGTCCTGCTGCCAATCTGCAACACAAAGTGGGTGAACTCTGGACATCGGACATCAGAGACACACATTTTCATGGGTCTGGACAGCTGCTGTCAAATATCCATTTAATACTAAAAGCATGGTTTCTCATTGGATTCCACATGGCCATAATTTGAAGTACTGCCAAAATGCAAAAATAAAGAGAGGCAGAAGGAGGTCTCCATTTGAGTGTTGATCCCTTGAAACCATTTCTTCAAATGCAACAATGCCTTTAAATGTTGATTAGATCCTTTGGAGTGCCCTATATAGGTTATAAATACACTGTGAAGAGCACTTCTTTCTGAAAGGAATAGTGTCATTTTATTGACCTGTAATATATCAATCCATATATACAAAGTTATCAAATCTGTTCCACTGGATTTTTTTTAGATCTCCCTACACCACATCCCGTATTCCAGCTGAGAGAGAGCGCACAGGCGGCCAGCTCCCAGGCTCTTTGCCAAATCTGCTCTATAACCAACTGTTGGGAGGTGTGAAATACTTGCCTAAGGTGACTCATTCTCTCAGTCTTCTCTTCCTGTCAAGAAAAAGCAACACACTACTTGGCACCTCTTCTCTTATGGCCTAGCTGAAACTGGAAACTTGGCATCTGGGAGAACCTGCTGCTTAACCTGGCTCATTATAAATGCTCACTAATGCTGAAAAGTAGCCTTTATCCACTTGTAAATTTACTTTAGCTGACAGGAAGCAAATAATCTTAACAACTGACATTAATTTCTGTATTGCAAAGCTGTGTCAGCTTAGCATTGCTTTCCATATACTGCACAGCAGCTACAGCACAGATACTGTTAGAGACAATGTAAATGATATTCTTCAATTATTTCCCTCTGAAAAGGAAGGTATACAGTGGTGTTCCCCAGGGGTCGGTGCTGGGACCACTGATTTTTTTTGATATATATTAATGATTTGGACTTGGGTATACAGGGCACAATTTCAAAATTTGTAGATGACACAAAACTTGGAAGTGTAGTAAACAATGAGGAGGATAGTAATACACTTCAGGAGGCTATGGACAGGCTGGTGGAATGGGCAGACACATGGCAGATGAAATTTAAACGCAGAGAAGTGCGAAGTGATACATTGTGACAGGAAGAATGAGGAGAGGCAATATAAACTAAATGGTACAATTCTAAAGGGGGTACAGGAACAGAGAGACCTGGGGGCATATGTGCACAAATCTTTGAAGGTGGCAGGACAGGTTGAGAAAGCAGTTAAAAAAGTATTCAGGACCCTGGGCTTTATAAATAGAAGCATAGAGTACAAAAGCAAGAAAGTTATGTGGAACCTTTATAAAACATTGGTTCGGCCACAACTAGAGCATGATAAACGGGAGAAGCTAGGATTGTTCCCCTTAAAGCAGAGAAGGTTAAGAGGAGATTTGATAGAAGTGTTCAAAATCATGAAGAGTTTAGATAAAGTAAATAAAGAGAAACTGTTCCCATTGGCGAAAGGGTCGAGAACCAGAGGACACAGATTTAAGGTGATTGGCAAAAGAAACAAAGGCGACATGAGGAAAAATTTTTTAACGCAGCGAGTAGTTATGATCTGGAATGCGCTGCCTGAAAGGGGGATGGAAGCAGATTCAATCGTGGGTTTCAAAGCGGAATTGGAAGAATACTTGAATGGAAAAAATTTGCAGGACTATGGGGAAAGAGCGGGGGAATGGGACTAACTGGATTGCTCTTACAAAGAGCATCGGGCTTGATGAGCTAAATGGCCTCCTTCTGTGCTGTACCCATTCTATGATCCTATGATTCTAATTGACTAGGTAAAGATTTGACATTATATTTTATGCATTAAAAGAGAGGTCTTAAGTTGTCATTCTTAGTGGATCCAATCAAATTGCATAATATATAGAAAATGGATGATTAAAGGGGCTATGTCATTTGAAAAGGAATCTTTGAAAGACCAAAGTTCCATGGAGTAATCTTCCATATGTACCAGCTGTCTTCCCTTACTCAAGTAGCCATTTTTAAAGTGTGATCCTAGACAGGTGGGTGTCAGCAGGGTGTTTGACTATGGGGGAATGTTAGGGAAAGTATCACAGCGGAATCTGATCTTGTCCTCACCCAACATCCACGTCTGCACTTTCTAACTGGAGTCACCGGATAACAGTCAGGAGCAGTGACCCTCACTAACCTTTCTCCTCCTTAGGGAGGTACTGTAGCCAATTGTACTACTCCTACTGCCAATCTGACTCAGTACAATCCAAAGATTGAACCCGGGTCCTTTTTGGCCTGCATGGCTCAATTCCACACATGGCAATCATTTCACCATCTGTGCCATCAGTGGGAAGAACTTATCATTTTCTCCTTGAATTCTGGACCACTTGATCAAAGGCAGACATTGCAATGACCTTTAGTCATTCGGATGCTAAAATTAATCATAGGAATAGAAAGATCAGGTTTATGATTCTCGGAACTATAACCTAGACATTGCACGACAGTGTGTCACCTTAAATTTGTCGCAGAAATGTTAGAACAAGAATAATCTGTGCTCTGATGAAGGATCCCACCCAAATAATTATGCTATCTTTCTCCTTCAGGTGCTCATCAGCAACAACAGCTTGCATTAATATCACGCCTTTGTTAGTAAAATGTCCCTAGGTGTTTCAGAGGAGCATTATCAGACAAAATTTTACACCGAGCCAGATAAAGAAATATTAGGACAGATGACCAAAAGCTTGGTCAAAGAGGGAGGTTTTAAAGAGTGATTTAAGGAGGAGAGAGAGATGGAGAGGTTTATGGAGGGAATTCCACTACCTTACAGCCTAGGCAGCTGAAAGCACGGCCGTCAATGGTAGAGTGAAGGAAATAGGGGATGCACAGGAGGTCAGAATTGAGGATCACAGAGATCTTGGAGTTTATTATTACTCTGTGTTCAAGCTAAATTCCATTTTAGAATCTTTTGAATTTGTAGGTAGCAAATTGCCTTCCTTCTGAAAATGAGGAGCCCGGCACATCTTTTTTTTGGTAATTGGGGGACGTTACCAATTTTGACCTTCTGGTAACTCCTCCGACGTCACATCCAGTATTCTACATTTACTACAGAACAAAAAATAGTGACTAACTTTGCTGCTTTAAATTATATAGGAATTTCCACAGAGTAAAACCATACATCTCTCACAAATCTCTCTGAAGTGAAAAAAAAGTGAAAAGCAATAATCTACATTCTTTATGAAGATACACAATTTTAAAATAATTAAATAACATTCTATTTCTGGATCCAATCATCTCCTCAAAAGGATGCATTTTTTCCAGGAGCTCATAAATATAATGGGAACTCCTGAAATAAAAGCAATTTTAACTAGAAGTCACTGTTCTCCTGTGCAATACTTTTAATTTAATAAACCTAGGTTGGTTCAATAAGTTTACCCCATGAGTAGCT
The DNA here is from genome assembly GCF_035084215.1 of Heptranchias perlo. Taxonomy (NCBI): domain Eukaryota; kingdom Metazoa; phylum Chordata; class Chondrichthyes; order Hexanchiformes; family Hexanchidae; genus Heptranchias; species Heptranchias perlo. The sequence goes on along the minus strand of NC_090348.1, from coordinate 36,165,970 downwards.
GATCCACACACACCAGGAAGCTCCCAGGTTTGATTCTCGGTCTGTGCTGTGTTAACTGGTCTCAGCCTGTGTGATGGTAGGAGTGCTACAATTGGCCTCAAAGCCCACAAGGTTAAGGAGGGAAGAATTGGTTGGGTTCCTGATGGCAGTTGGAAGTGCAAATGTGCGATTGTCAGGCGAGGGTCCAGAGGATTACCGCGCAGGGGAACCACACCCTAGCAAGGAGACAACACGTTGAAGATTTAAATCTTCAACGTGTTGTCCCCTCAGATTTAAATCTGAGATAGATAGCTTTTTGGCAACCAAAGGTATTAAGGGATATGGGCCAAAGGCAGGTATATGGAGTTAGATCACAGATCAGCCATGATCTTATCAAATGGCGGAGCAGGCACGAGGGGCTGAATGGCCTACTCCTGTTCCTATGTTCCTAAGAAGGAAGAAAGGGGAAAATTTGGCAGATGAAGAAGGAAATAACTTGATCCCTTGTACGTTGAAGTATTTGTTTATTGTGCTGCTTTTGACTGAATGCTTTGATGTCAGAACGGTGACACTGGGTCTTAGAATTAAAGCAGCACACTTAACCTAAGTATGGCAATCCATTGTTGCAGTGTATCAGTAAGCTGTGCTGTGGACTGGGAGCAGAGATTCAGATTTCAATCTCTACCGATATTTGTTTACCCTTCCCCCTCCCTCCTCCCCACCACATTGATATTGAGCTGCTGCTCTTTATCAGGTTATCAGGGAAGATGCCAAAATACCTATCTGAACAGGAGAGAGGCAACCAAGGGAGGGGCCAAGATGCAGGGTACCACCAAGTTTGAAAAAGAGTGAAGAAAGTAAATAAAGAAGCAGGGATTATGCCAAGCTTGCATTTTAAAAGATCATAGATTGTAGGAGGAAGGGAAAGTTACAGGAGGTAAGGAGCTGCACAGCGTTGAGATCTTCGGAAAGAATGAGTTAGGACAGGAGTCAGTGCAACGAGTCTTGATTTCAACTTAGAAAGAATGTAAGGAGAAGGAAGAGCACGTAGAACAGTAATTACAGAGAATTTACAGCATGAACAGGCCATTCAGCCCAACTGGCCTGTGCTGGTGTAAAGCTCCACACGAGCCTCCTCCCACCCTACTTCATCTAACCCTATCTGCATATCCTTCCATTCCTTTCTACTTTTGTGTACTTATCTAGCTTCCCCTTAAAGGCAACCAAGCTATTTGCCTCAACTGCTCCATGTGCTGGCGAGTTCCACATTCTGACCACTCTCTGGGTAAAGAAGTTTGTCCTGAATTACCTATTGGATTTATTAGTGTCTATCTTATATTTATGGCCCCTAGTTCTGGACTCTCGCACAAGTAGAAACATTCTCTTTATGTCTACCCTATCAAACCCCTTAATAATTTTAAAGACCTCTATTAAGTCACTCCTCTTTCTAGATTGCAAGCTTAAGAGGAATAACAGAGGATAATTCAAAGGGAACAATAATCATAGATGAAATGCAGCCTCATCTCTCATTTAATGGATGATTCTGTTGGAGTCTAGCAAGGGTTCAGCTTGAGCTAAACTTCAGTACCATCATGCTGACTAGCTATAGATTAGGATCATGAGAGGACCACAACAATCAGGCCATCCTGGAGCTAGTGCCTGTCTAGGAAGAAAAATGGGGATCATTTATATACAAAACACAAGTTTCTTTTTAAAAAAAACATGATTAATGAATTTTCACTATTGTTTCACCAAAGTATTGGATTCAATGAGTTAGAAAACAATTGTACTAAATTCTCCTTACCCTAGAACGTCCTCTTAATTTATTGGTACAAAGTAGGAAACAACGTTCACTGGGAAGAAAGACGGTTGTCAGCGTCACAATAAGGCAGCATTTATTACACTGTTTTCCTCTTTGATGTTCAAGTTTATCACAAATCCAAAAGGCAATTAACTTGGAGATTTCTTTTTAAAGCAGCCTTTAAATTCAAGGTTTTTGCCAAGAATAAGCAAACTTGTTGGCCGTACAGTCCAGCCCAATCCAATCTAAAGCTTCAAGATGTGTTTTTTCTGATCTTGAAACAGAGCCTATTTTATTTAACAGAGAAAAGAGAGGCTAAAGATTTTCAGATTTCTGTTTATATTTGTAAGTGTCAGCTTGCCTTGGTTTTTAAATCTTATCTCTGAATTAGTAAATTGTGGGGTCAAGCCCCACTCCAGGATTTAAGTACGTAATCTAGGCTGACACTCTAACGAAGAACCGTGGGTGTGTTGCATCCTCAGAGGATGAGATGTGAAACTGAAGTCGTGTCTGCCTAATGATCTTGATATACACAAAGCTGCTGTTGCATTGTCAAATATTTACTGTAATTCACTGTATGTGAAGAATTCTGAAGGGACAATGTGCTATATAAATGCAAGAAGCAAAACAAAAAATTCTGGAAACACTCAGCAGGTCAGTCAGTATCTGTAGAGGGAACAGATTAGTTAAACATTTAAGACATGACCCTTCATTAATTCATGAAGAGGAAAGCTTTGACATCCCCTGTGGTGATGGCATAAATGTTCTGGAGGTGATGGAAGGTGATCTTGACAATAGACCAGGTGTAGAGTGAAAGCATGACTCAGGGTTACATAGAGTTACATAGAATGTAACTTTCTCCCTCATGTGTTTATCTAGCTTCCCCTTAAATGCATCTATGCTATTCGCCTCAACTACTCCTTGTGGTAGTGAGTTCCACATTCTAAGCTAGCTTATGAGAAATTAGTATTTATGTTAATTTTTTGGAAACCACTTTTTGTTAATTTTTATTTTGCTCTCTTTCTGATCCATTTTTCTCCTTTATTTCCTTTAGTTTTCTATAATTAGATCATTTTCTATTTTTTTCTATCAGATGACAAGCATTTTCTTATATTCTGTTCCACATGTTCAATGAATTGGCTGTTGCTTTTCTTTATATTACAACAGTGACTATACTTCAAAAGTACATCATGGGCTGTGAAGGGGCAGCTTAGGAGTCATTTCCTCTAATAAGTGGAGCTATTCAACTATGGAGGGTACCATAGCTGACCTCGATTCTGTCCTCACCCATCGACCTGGGTTCTCCTACTAGCCTGCCTATGGATGGGTTGGAGTATCAGCCTCACTGGTATAATATTAAAAATGAGCTGCACCAGTCAGCGTAATTATTCTATCATTGTTGCTAACAATTCATAAACATATATATCATGAGGGTCTTGGGGAATCCACAGTGGGAACTACACTTATTTTTCAGTAATGAGCGTGGAGACATAATTCTACAGCACACCTGGCTTATAAAGTTGTGGCCCATCGCACCTGCCTAAATCAGGACTTGGGTAAGACAAGATAGGGAATGTAACAATTGGAAATCAGAAACTTTGATATGATATATTTTCACCTGAGCAGTTAGTTTGGTATTTGTTTATGCAAGTTTTGTAACTGCATTGCCTTGGGGTTTATTTATATCCAATAGAGGCTTCATCAAAATCTTTAGTCAGAAATGTGCGCTCGCACTTTCCCAGTATAATGTGCCTCTTGTGATTCAATCAACAATAACCCTCTTCACCATGTAATGTAACTAAAATCTACCAAAAGAATGAAGTAGGTACTTGGTAAATTGATACATTAATAAAACAAGCCATCTATTATACAGTCGGAATCAGGTCAACCTGTCACATTGTTGAACAAAATTCATCTCAAATTATATTGGCGTTCAGAATTATTCTGGACAATGGTTTCAAATTCCGAAAATGAAATAAAATAAAGGTATTAACATAGGAACATTGGAACAGGAGTAGGCCATTCAGCCCCTCGTGCCTGCTCCGCCATTTGATAAGATCATGGCTGATCTGTGATCTAACTCCATACACCTGCCTTTAGCCCATATCCCTTAATACCTTTGGTTGCCAAAAAGCTATCTATCTCACATTTAAATTTAACAATTGAGCTAGTATCAATTGCTGTTTGCGGAAGAGAGTTCCAAACTTCTACAACCCTTTGTGTGTAGAAATGTTTTCTAATCTCGCTCCTGAAAGGTCTGGCTCTAATTTTTAGACTGTGCCCCCTACTCCTAAAATCCCCAACCAGCGGAAATAGTTTCTCTCTATCCACCCTATCTGTTCCCCTTAAGATCTTATAAACTTCGATCAGATCACCCCTTAACCTTCAAAACTCCAGAGAATACAACCCCAATTTGTGTAATCTCTCCTCGTAACTTAACCCTTGAAATCCGGGTATCATTCTAGTAAAGCTACACTGCACTCCCTCCAAGGCCAATATGTCCTTCCGAAGGTGCGGTGCCCAGAACTGCTCACAGTACTCCAGGTGCGGTCTAACCAGGGTTTTGTATAGCTGCAGCATAACTTCTGCCCCCTTGTACTCTAGTCCTCTAGATATAAAGGCCAACATTCCATTTGCCTTCTTGATTATTTTCTGCACCTGTTCATGACACTTCAATGATCTATGTACCTGAACCCCTAAGTCCCTTTGGACATCCACTGTTTTTAACTTTTTACCATTTAGAAAGTACCCTGTTCTATCCTTTTTTGATCCAAAGTGGATGACCTCACATTTGTCTACATTGAATTCCATTTGCCACAGTTTTGCCCGTTCACCTAATCTATCATGTTAATTAAAAGTAGATTATTTACTCTTTTTAAGAGCTCAGATTGCAACAAAAATGTCTGAATCGTGCTAATTTCTGAACATGAAGGCTGCTTGGAACACCATGTGACCAGTTTTGTTGGATGAGGTAATCAATAGTGCCATCAAGCGGCACCAAAAACCTACTTGTCAATGTTCAGCATGGGTTTTGCCAGAAAACCTCAGCTCCTAACCTCATTGTAGCCTTGATCTAGACATGGATGGAAGAGCTGAATGCCAGAGAGAGATGAGAGTCGCTCCCCCGACAGCAAAGCAACATTCAACTGAATATGGCACCAAGGATCCCTGAGGTGAATGGACGTCAGTGGGAGAACCCTCTAGTGGCTGGAATTATATCTGATACACAAGAAGATGGCTGTGGCTGTTGGAGATTAATCATCACAGTACCAGAAGATCACTGCCAGAGTTCCTCAGGGAAGCATTCTCGTTCCAATCATCGTCATCGTCAATTACTTTCTTTCAGTCATAAGGCCAGGAGTGGGGCTGGCCAATGATCATTCTACACTGTTTAGCGCCATTCATAACTCCTCCAATGTTGGCACAGCCCTTGCCAGCCTGCAGAAGGACCCGGATAACATCCAAGCTTGGGCTGCCAAATGGCTGATAATATTTAATATCCACCCCTCCACCACGGTGCACTGTGCCTGCTGTATGTACAGGATGTCATCACCCCGCTCCTCAAAAAACCCACCTTTGACCCCTTTGTTCTTGCAAACTATCGCCCCATCTCCAACCTCCCTTTCCTCTCCAAAGTCCTTGAACGTGATGTCACCTCCGAAATCCGTGCCCATCTTTCCCGCAACTCCATGTTTCAACCCTTCCAATCAGGTTTCCGCCGCTGCCTCGGTACTGAAACAGCCCTTATCAAAGTCACAAATGACATCCTATGTGACTGTGACCATGGTAAACTATCCCTCCACATCCTTCTTGATGTGTCTGCAGCCTTTGAGACGGTTGACCACACCATCCTCCTCCAACGTCTTGCCCCCACTGCCTCCTCCATCATCCAGCTGGGTGGGACTGCCCTCGCCTGGTTCCATTCTTATCTATCCAGTCGTAGTCAGAGAATCACCTGCAACGGCTTCTCTTCCCGCTCCTGTACCATTACCTTTGGAGTCCCCCAAGGATCTATCCTTGGACCCCACTTATTTCTCAACTACATGCTGCCCTTCGGTGACATCATCCGAAAACACAATGCCAGGTTCCATATATACACTGATGACACCCAGCTCTACCTCATCACCACCTCCCTCGACCCCTCCACTGCCTCTGATTTGTTAACTGCTTGTCCGACAACCAGTACTGGATCAGCAAAAATTTCCTCCAACTAAATATTGGGAAGACCGTAGCCATTTTAAAAAAATTCATTCATGGGATGTGGGCATCGCTGGCAAGGCCAGCATTTATTGCCCATCAGAAGGTGGTGGTGAGTCGTCTTCTTGAACTGCTGCAGTCCGTGTGGTGTAGGTTCTCCCACAGTACTGTTAGGTAGGGAGTTCCGGGATTTTGACCCAACAATGATGAAGGAACGGCGATATATTTCCAAGTCAGGATGGTGTCCAGAAACTGACTGATAAGTTCTGCAGACGTATTTTACTACTTTCAAATCTGGTAATACCTGTAGGGCCTAGTTATACTCCCTTAACTTCATCACAAGTGCTTTGATTGAACCTCTCTTCCCCTGCAAATACATATCTAATCTCTGCTCTTTGGAAGAGTACACAATCCACCTGGTAGCAAGGATGAATGAGGAAAGCTGAACCACAAAACCTTTAGTGCAGCAAAATGTGAACGTGTCAACTCACCAAATATATGACAGAGTCCATAAATTCTATCCCCTCCCTAATAAACAAACATTGAAGGGGTTTCATCCCAAAAGCACATTTGGTATTGTCCCACATCAAGCCTTGTTGCAAAGCGTATTGAACATTAATGTTGTGGTACAATATTAATAGATTTGGCCCTTTAGCTCATTTGATCTCATCTCTCCGGAATACCAATCTTAATAACTTTAATTTACTTTTCACTAATTTATGTCCTCTGGTCCCACTTCCCTGGTTTAATTTAAAGTAATATTCCAGATTTTATCTAAATGATTTAATATTTTATACATCTCAATGAGGTGGCCCCTTCACCACCTTCTTGTAGTGCATGAGTTTAACTTGAAACGTCCTACAGTACAACAGTGACTACACTTCAAAAGTACTTCATTGGCTGTAAAGCGCTTAGGGATGTCCCAAGGTCATGAAAGGCACGATATAAATGCAAGTTCTTTCTTTATGTCATTTTTTTCTTGTAACAAAACATATCCCAATATATTGGTTGATGTTTCAGACCAGTCAACCCCTGAAATATTTTCTTTCTCTTTCCTGCATTGTTTCCTTACCAGCATTACTTCAGAATGGAAACATTTTGGAAATAATGCTCAACATACAAATGAACATGCTCTTCGCCATAGCAGATAAATGCAAACAGGGTTCCCCTGATAGTTCAGTGAGTGAATGTCCTGCATATTGTAGCACTACATCAGGAATAAGAAAGTCCCAAGTTCCAGAACATAGTATATACCTGTATTAATTTACCCTGAGGGAGGGGTGGAAAGGTAAGATGTTTATTGTTGACGTCATACCTGCGGTCCATTACAGCTTCCAAAGGTTAGATTCCACTGGAGTTTGCCAGTCACACCTTTCTGATTCATAGCTGGAATTTGGTGTTACAATTCATTTCTTTTCTTAACCTTTGGTTGCTGATAAATAGTCTGATCGTTCAGTGAAGGTCAACCCTACATGTAATTAAAAACAAAGCAGGAAAAGTAATAAAAGTCCACCAATGGCTCAGTTGGGAAGGGCAGGGTCTAATGTGGAAGTGAGCCAAAGGACCAGTTGCAGGTTTGTGCTGATTTAGTTGATCTCAGCTGGGGTGACAGTGGGTGGACTACAGTTTGGGGAACGGAGGGATAAATTAGATTACCAAACCTCAGTCCAGTGAATCAATGTAAGGAATCTTACAACACCAGATTATAGTCCAACAGTTTTATTTGAAAATCACAAGCTTTCGGAGCTTACCTCCTTCGTCAGGTGAGTAATCAAATCACGTAAACTTTGGGGGAGGGGCTGATAGCAGAAGGGCTAAGAATAATGAAGGAAAGAAAAAGAGAGCAGAAGGAGAAATGGATACTGAGGAACATGAATGAGTCAAGGATGCAGTGTTTATATGTGAATATACAAAGCATCAGAAATAAAGTCAGGGAACTAGAGGCGCTAATTGGAATAATTCTGTTCACTTGACAGAAACTTGGCTTCAGCTGGGAACTAAATATTCCAAGCTATAAAATTTTCAGGAGAGTTAAAGAAGAAGAAAACAACTAAAGACACAATTACAGCCAGCGAGAGAAAAATGTTATTGATGGTAGTGTTCAGAGTCTGTCCAGGTTGCGTTAAGGAATAGTAAAATGTTTCCATATTGGGAGTGCATTATAGACCACCGAATAGTAGGAAAGAAATCAAGCATGAGATTTGTAGACAGGTTAGAGAGGTTTGGAGTGGTAAGGGAGCTATAATAATGGGGGACTTTAACGATACTAAAGTAGACTGGGATAAGAAAAAAGTTTATGATCAAATTGGGGTGGGGTTCTTAGAATGCATCGGGGACTGTTCCTTTAATAGAATGTTGCATGTCCAACAAGGAAGGATACAGAGCTAGATCTGGTCCTGGGTCATGAAGCAGGACAAGTAACCAACCTGAAGGTAAGAGAACATTTGGGACAGTGACCTAATTAGGTTCACATTGAAAATAAATTGAGAAAAAGAAAATCAAAATTAAAGTAATGAACTGGAAATGAGCTAATTTCCATAGGATGAACTGGGGCTTAGCCCATATTAACTGGTTGGGAAAATGGTAGAACGAATAGCAGACCAGCATTGGGAGAGGGATAAGAAACAGGTTAAATTCATTCGACTAGGATTAAGGTATGAGCAAAGTGAATACATCAAAGGCTGAGGTTCCACAGATAAACAGCTAGGCTGGAGCAAAACTTTACCTTTTAAGAAAGCTCTGTGGACTTTTATTACTTTTTACATAGCTTAGTTCAGTACTTTTACCTCTGAGTCAGGTTTGGGTTCATGTCCCACTCCAGGACTTGAGCACATAATCTGGCCTTTCACTTTCTCTTGGAGAGTGCTACCAACTGAGCCAAGCTGGCACTTAAACTTTATGTTGGCTATGTCCGTTTATTTTCTTCCCTTTTCCTCTTGCAGTATGTACCAGACAACTTCACAATTCAACAGGATGGGCCAAACACTTCCTCTCAAGCCCCTTGCCAATGTTGCTCTGCATATGGCTGGTAGAACGTGTGTGTAATTGGTACAGGATGACTGTTCAAAATTTTGTCCCTTCCTTATGGTATCAGTTCTAGCTCAGTTGGTCGCATTCTTGTCTCTGAGTCAGAAGGTTGGAGGTTCAAGTCCCACTCCAGAGACTTGAGCACAACTGATACTCCAATGCAGTACTGAGTGCCATCTTTCAGATGAGATGTTAAACTGAAGCCCAGTCTTCCCTCTCAGTTGGATGTGAAAGATCCCATGGCATTATCTTGAAGAAGAGCAAGGGAGTTATTCCTGGCCAACATTCCTCCCTCAACCAACACCACTAAAACAGATTATCTGTTTGTGGGAGCTTACTGTGTGCAAATTGGCTGCTGGGTTTCCTACATTACAACAGTGACTACACTTCAAAAAAACCTTCATTGATTGTAAAGTGCTTTGGGACATCCTGAGGTCGTGAAAGTCACTATATAAATGCAAGTTTTTCTTTCTTTAAGTGCCGTTCCTCCACTTAGCACCGCCACAATGTGGCACAGTTGAGATCAAGAGCACAACACATATCCTAGCATTCTGTGATACAGGGCACTGGATCCCTCCTTAAAGTTCTTTTTTCTTCCTTGACGTTCCTGAAGGCACCGACAGCTCCATGGGTGCCAGGAGCTATCTAGTACCTCAACTAAATGCCCATTCTTCACGTGTGAGGCTAGACAAGGAGTGTCAGCAGGCTATTCATTCATGGAAGGCATCACAGCCAAGCCCAATACTGTCTTCACCCAATGTCCACACGTGAACACACACACACACACACACACACACACGTGTTTTCAGCAGGAGTCACTGGGGAGTAATAAAGAGTGAAAATCCTGGCTGATATTTTCCCCTCCCTAACCTAGTGGTGCTGAAGCTAATTACAACATCCCCAGTTACTGCCCAGCTGACATCAGACAATCAACACAGTCCAGCAAGGCCTTAACTAAAATGGTGCTCAAATTAGGAAACATAAAAAGGAACAAGCATGTAAGAATAAAGGAAGCCATTATGTCCTGGTTTAGAATGGGGTAAGCTGCCTTGTGACGTGGCATAAAGTTCGCTGGGCCCTTGTCAAAAAACAGCCACTGAGATCTCAACAAGTGAACTGAGATAAAAAGACCATTGTGGTAGGAGACTTCAGTGTTACAATGGAATCTTTATGCAATGGATTTTTACTGATACTGTAGGCGAGGGGAAAAGATGCCTGATTCTGTATCTTGCTCAATTTCATCATTCAGAACAGACGAATTCTCAAAGGCTGTTCATATTAGAATTTCTGAGATAAAATACTTCTAATGCGACAGCTTGTGATAAATTATATACTGTTATCAGATACACAGAAGCCTGTTGACTAAGTACAATATTTCTTTCATTCATCCTATTAGGGTATTGTATTAGTATGGGTTATTTCAAAGAAAAGGTGATGTATTCTTGAGATAAGCAGTCACCAGAAACAGTGGCCTTTTCTCTTGTTTTTACTCTGAACCCTTTGCTGCCCCAACTAAACTTTCATTACCTGCACATGAAACTGGTCACTGCGAGCCATTTCACAGAACTAGGTGCAGAATTTTTTAAAAATAAAATTTGCCAACAATGGAATGCAACTGCTTTGATCTCAGCCCATGAACTTTCAAAAGCTCAGGATCAATGACAGGACAAATTCTTTTTTTCAACCTGTCTACAGGCAGACGAAATCTCATTGCTGTGAAATCACAAGCTCAAAGTGGTGACATTTACATAAGACAACGATTCTTTATTTTGGGTGTTTATTTATTAAAGATATTTGTACAGCAATCACAATCCTTTCCTGGAGGCGTTGGTTTGTGCTGAAGAATGGTTTCATGGTTACCTCATCCATTGCCATTCATTCATCGTGTGTCAGCATTAAGCAGTATTGCCTCTCCCTCTTTTCAACCGTCACAACAGCAACTTGCATTTAATTAGCGCCTTTAATGTAGTAAAACATCCCAAGGTGCTTTACAGGAGGCTGAGCGAGGCAGTCATACAATGCAGTGAGCTAAACCATATCCTTCAGTCGCTGTCATGTGACATAATTTGTGATAGAAATAACGTTTAATTTTTTAATCAAAAAATAAAACTGCTTTGCCGAACATTTTAAGCATGAAGGGAAATGCTGATGTCATTTCAGTTACACACCTACAGTAACAGGGTGGTACTAACAATCTGAGAGCGAGTTTGGACTGCTATTTCATCCTTTCCACATAGAAATGTGCACCAACATTCTGGTTCTTTAAATCAACCGGATAGGAGTTTGACTGCAGAACAAACTTGCTGTCTGCTACCTTTTCTTTTGTGTTACTGTAAAGTTCTTGAGTTTTGCACGCAGGTATTAAAGGACACATCCTGAATGGTAGATTTCATGCCAGCATGGATTTAGAAGGGTGCCACATTGTAGAATGGTGAACAACTATCTTCCAAAGTCAGCCTCCCCATTGCAACAGCCATCCTCTCATGCAGGGATGTGTACAAATAACATAAGGATGTACACAAAATTAGAGGTTGGATTATGAACCTTGCTAAATACTCAAATCAAAATATTTGATACTGCAGATACTGCATAAACCAGTAGAAAGAGTATATTTTTAACAAAATTGCCATGGTACTTGTCACCTGATGAAGTGGCTTGGAGATTCTGAAAGCTTTTGAAACCCATTTAACATCAAATCTCCAAATGAATAAAGGACCTCGCATTTCCTGCAGCAAAATAATTGAACCAATTGCATTTGTTAACAGACAAAACAAGCTCAGGCAACTTCATCAGCATCACAGGCCAATGTCTCAATTATCCCAGAGTTTGATGAGAAGGTAACATTTAAATACTTAAAACCCTTTTTGTGAGACTTGCTAATCTGCAGCCATTAGCACCATAGAAACATGGTTTTAGATAATTATTCGTTCAAATTCCAAAGGGAAGATACTTAAACTGGTGCCACATGATTTAAATTTCTAAATACAAGCTTTTAAATTGCATACTACTTTCAGTGCAAGGGTGTGACCCTTTTTTGTTTGTAATTTCTTGCCATTTTTATGGTTTCCCCATGGCACACACCAACTGGAGAAAGACAAATCATACTGCAACAGAGAGAAACAAGCTTGAGCCTAGCGGTAAGAGAAGGATAATTAGGGCAGCTCCATTCTGCTGGTGCAGATTTTTTACCCTGATCTCAGTTTTATAGCACCAGCCCTCGGTGTAATTAGAATATATTAGTACATTGTAGTTAGAATATATTAGTACATTGCTTACAGTGGGAAATAAAAACAAAGTCATCAAGAACAATCAACCAGTTCAGATCCTTGCCATTATAAACAGGGCAAATTTAGATAATCAGCAAATGGATAATCAGTATATGGAACTCCCTTCAGTATAGACTCTGGTGGGTTCCATGTGCAAATTGATAGTATCTCCTGCCTCCAGTTTTCTTGCTTTTTTCCGAGCTTAGATATTACTGTTGGTGATATTAGCAGAGTTTTGTAAACAATTTTACAACACCAAGTTATAGTCCAACAATTTTATTTTAAAATTCACAAGCTTTCGGAGGCTTCCTCCTTCCTCAGCTTGTGAATTTTAAAATAAAATTGTTGGACTATAACTTGGTGTTGTAAAATTGTTTACAATTGTCAACCCCAGTCCATCACCGGCATCTCCACATCTTAGCAGAGTTTAACAGTCTTGTGTAATATCCCTCTGTCTGTTATTTTGACACTGGCATTAGCTCATTTGAATAGTTTAACGCCTCCACTAAAATAGCAGACAGAGGAATGTGATACAAGTACTTAAAGCATTCATTAGCTGCAATTGCCGACAGTAATTTCTAGACTTTGATTGCAATTCAAGAAATTCAATTATTTCTCATCATTTCTCTCCCTTCCTATCCTGAGGCATTGGCTCCTTGCTGATGTACCAAGTAATGGACGTCTTCTGGTATCTTAGCCAAGGTACCACAATTCAGGCTATTCAACTGAAGGAGTTATCACAGCTGAGTCCAAACATGTCTTCACCCGATATCCACATGTTTTCATCAGGAGTCACTGGATAGCGATCAAGAGTGGGAGTACCCAATTTGCAGACAAGTCTGACAAACAGTTAAGTTAATAAATAATTAGATAATATGTTTTTGGTGGTGTCTGAGGGAGGAGTTTTGGCTAGGACATTGGGAGAGCTCACTGCTCATCTTCAAATAATGCCATGGCATCTTTTATGTCGATATGACTGAGCAGATGAGGCCTCAGTACAATGTCTCATCCAAAAGGTGGCACATCTGACAATGCAACACTCCCTCAGTACTACACTGATGTGTCAGCCTCTACTTACTGTGCAGTCTCTACCTTCCCCCCTCCACCGTAAAGTACTCTGAGACATTCCTTTATGTGAATTTTTGTTGTTGAACTTATGCAATGATTTTAAATCTCATGATCCATAAAGTGATCCACAGGATTAGTGCACAACATGTTTTGGTAACATCATGTTTTCTTTTGTCTCCTCCTTTCCCGAGGCAGTGACTCGTGCTTGGTATGGTTCTTCCAAGGTGCCAGTAGTCCTCCATCATCATTATGCAAGTTCAGATATTGAGTGTTGGATTACTACATTCTTTGACAGTAATTTTTGTTCAAAGGCGAGCTCAGACTGAGTGTATCAGCAGGCTATTGACCATGGAGGTGTTGAACCAAAGCCTCATCCTTTGCTCACCAAATGTGTACACACTACCTGCCAGGTCATTGATGATGATCAGAAGTGGGAACTCTGAATTATTTTGGTTTTCACATTGAGCTAATGCAACATCCTTATCCCCTTCTGCTATACTGGCTGAGATTAATTAGCTCAGCACAAGCTATAGATCAAACCTAGGACCTTCCTGGTCTGTATGCCACACAATTTTGTTCTCCTGCAATCCCTGTCAACTACCTTTCTAACTCCCTGGGAGATATTCTGTCCATGACATGTCCAATATTCATGGTTCTTTTATTTTGGCCACCCGGGTGTCTGACAGCTGCAGAATCCCATCACCAATTTTAACTGACACCAGACCAAGCTACTAAGAAATCCACATTGGTGGAATTTTTAGACTTCACCACCACCACCACCCCCCACCCGCAATGAATTATGAATGGGTGAGGAATTTAGCCCTCTGCTGTAGAGTGCACACTCTCTCCTTAGGGACACACCCCACTTACCTCACTCCAGAGAACTTAGATGCAGGTTGGCAGCGACAAGGGTTAGATAGCCAAGTGTTCCGAGGTGCACTGTTGGAGTTTAACCAGTTCAAACCAAGACTAGGCACTAGTAAGCAACTCACCGCTTGTCCATTAGGTCTTTGGCTTGCAGGATTATCCAAAGCTAAGTGAGAAGAATCTCAACCCACCTCCATGCTCTTTCATCAGCCAGGTTGGTTAATCAACAGCATCCTAAGTACTGGTGAGGTTTTGGGGAACCAAATCAACCATGAGGGTTGTCTTGATTCTAAACTTCTATTGGCAGGTTTGTCATATTGGAACCATCTTAACCCTGAAGAGACCCACTTACCCCACCCTCTAAGGAGGATAGTGACTAATTAGTCATTAGACAACTGACAAGCATATGTTTGAGTTCTCACTAGGCATATAGCAAGTGCCAGCAGCTCCTCACAAGTAGAAGGGTGAGCAGCGCAATGCACCATAGGAGTGCACTGCTACCATCTTCCTGAACACAGCACGGACACATACATCATACTCCATCAATAGGTGGTTCCAGCAGTCGGGAGGTGTGGAACTCCAGAGCATCTGGTTGCATTTCTACAACCCAATGATAATAAGCACGAACCATGGATACTTGAGTGCATGTTCTCATACCCGACCCCTGGTAAATGCTTTCAAACAACCATCATTCTAAGTCTTAAGGGGTTCTTCATCAGCCAAATGAAGAACATCTACCTTCAGGTTGGTGGAAGAACCTACACAGGACAGCTGGCAATGTGGCAACCAGATTTGCGTGTTAAACATCAATGTCCAATGCTGCGTATCAGCCTTACTCAGATTCTCATGTAAGGATCTTTGACAAAGAGGCACGCCCCACCATGAGGCTCCCCCTCCAAGGTACTCAACAACAGGTCATCATTATATGCCAGAGCACTCCCTCCCTGCAACGGTCTCACCTTTTGTTTGCCATAAATCCACCTTACAGCTTGGTCCTAGATCTTGCATCATAGACTGGAGAAAGCTCTCCCGTGCTTGCTTATGAGTTTGAACCATACGGGAGGGCTGTTTGGACACCTGTGTCTTATACCCCACAACCTTTTCCAGCAGTGGAACGTTACTCACACTTAAGAAAGATCAAAGTGCCCTTCAGCCCTTCTCACTGTGGTCCTGGAGCACAGGCTGAAGTTGGCATCCTCCAGAACCTCCAAATACTGATATAAATCCATAATTGGCATAGAAGGCACTTGTAGCTTGCATCTAACACTTACAAGATCCTTTCTTGAGTCATACAAAGCCATAATTCTGCACTTGGAGGCACCCGGATATATCCCATTGCTTAACTCATTGTTCCAAGGTATTAAGTAGGGTACCCTAGATCCCCAAATGGGTCGGACAACAAAAAATATCATGTAAAAAGGAGCGCCGCAATTCTTTCAGAAACACCTGGAACAGACACCCTAAAGCCGTCCCCTATGATGCAATCCAAACAGCATTGATGAAGAGTATTGCTGCCACCCTAAAATGAAATTATGAAAAGAAAGAAATTGTTTTTTGCTTTTTAAGAGTCTTGTTGACGGCTGATCATAAGAAATTTGTGAAGAACTGCACAGGAAAGGGAAAAATGAATAGTGAGTATTGATCTCAAGTCAAACTTAATCACCCTAGAATAAATTTGCTGGTGAATGGCATTCATTCAGTAGTCATTGCTGGGTATCTCTTACTGGAATGGGAACCAGAGGAGAGGGTTGTCTGGGAGCACAGAGAGTATAGGAGGTGCACCACTCACAGAGCAAACTACTGTGGGCAGAGAATCTACAGCAACCTGGGAAGGAGAGATTGCTAGTGGATGATGAGGCTCAGTAGGGAAGCTGTCACTGAGTTGTGCCACCTGCAGAGAAGGTCAACCATCCACACTGTATTAGCAAGGTCAGTAAAGGTCAATACTGTCCTCAACATTTATATCACAGGATCTTTCCAGGTATCCACAGAGACATGCTAGGAGTCAGATGGTTTTCCTTGCACCACTCCATTAAACAGATAACTTAAGATCCTATACACCATTCACTCTTACAGACACTTCAACAATGGCTACCAGCAGCAGAATATGCAATTGAAGTCTGTCTCAATTGCAGGGACGATTTCTCTGTGTGCTGTGTGTAATGAAATTGTAAATCAGTTCTTTATAAATGGGTTTAAAATTTTATCATACATAGTAAACAAGAGGCAATCTCTCTCCTTGGCAGCTTCCCCAGGGGAACGGTGCATCATTAACTGAGTGCATGTTCAATTTGTGTACCTACCAGTAATCGTATGGTGGACCTAAATAGAAGGCCTATTAATCTATCAAGGAGCAAATGGCATGTGATCCCCTGCAAGAAAATAATGCACCAGGGAGTACGCACGATACTTTTCTTCTGAAGTAATCAAAATTCACACAGATCTTTGAAGTAGAAGGAGCCTCTTGACATTTCAGAGCTATGGGCACATCACACCTGATAGCACCTGTCTGCAAGGCCTCTACTCCAGCAGAGAACAGGTGCAACAAATCATATGGGCGAATGGCTCATTTTCTGCCCCCTCAAGACCTTTCCACCATCTACAAGGCTCAAGTCAGGAGTGTGATGGAGTACTCATCACTTGCCTGGATGGGTGTAGCTGCAACAACACTCAAGAAGCTCCACGCCATTCAGGACAAAGCAGTCCACTTGATTGGCACCCCTTGCCACGGGACTCAATAGCCACCACCAGCGCACTATGGCTGCAGTATGTACTATCTGCAGGATGCACTGCAGCAACTCACCAAGCTTATTATGACAGCACCTCCCAGCCCTGTGACCTCTACCGCCAAGAAAGACAAGAGCAGCAAGATATAGCAACAGTGAAATACTTTTTATAACAATAAAAATAATAGAATTTTTCCCTGTTCATCTAATATATTTTGTATGTATTATTTAAAAGCTGTGATAACGTAGATCTAAGATTGATTCCACTCGCTTTGTTAAAGATCTAAAATGGCCACTCAAATACTTTATAAGGTTTACAGCCACAGAACTCTTTTGATCTGCATGTGAATTAGATTGTGTATTTTTAATTATACGATTGTCCACAGGTGCAGTGGTGCTTGAATTCCAAACAATGTGTGTTTACCCTCTTATTAGCATTTCATGGGATGTCCTTAAGGAGTATTTCATGTGCATTCATCCTGGTGTAATGTAGACTAAAATATAATTTGCAGTTATCGCTATGTGCTGAAACAGGCTGCCAGTTATGCATGAAAACCGCAGACGGAGGATATGAGTGCTGCAAAGCATCACCCGGTTGCCTGCTTAGTTGTTAAGACTGTTAAAATTCTGTTTGCTTTACTTCTTCAAAGGAAAATATGATATAAATACCTTTAGGATTCATCAGTAAGGAGGGAACCATTTAAAGTGTTGGCTGGAACATAATTGACTGGATCCAGAGTCGTTATCAAAGAAATGTGCAGGAGGAAAAAGTGGAAGAATAATTTTGTTGCACTGATTTTTAGCTGAACAAGTCTGAAGTTTGGAGAGTAAATTAAACTTTTGTGGACGATTTATAAATCTTTTGTGTCCATTATTTCTGCTTCTGTAAATTGGTTACAAGATAGGTTAGGAAAAAGAAGGCACTTCAGCCCATATTTTGGTGGTGGTTGAGGGAAGAACATTTGGGAGGACCCTGCTCTTCTTCGAATAGTGCTATGGGATTTTTTTCTAAAGTTAACAGATCATCTGAAGGACGCCTTTGACAATGTGGTACTCCTTCAGTACTACAGCACAGTGCCAGCCTAGAACGTACTCAGGTCCTAGAATGGATCTTCAATGCACGACCGTGACTCAAATGAGCCAGATACCAATTACCCACATTACACCAGTGACTGCAATTAAAAAAATAATTAATTGGCTGTGAGCTGTGATAAGGCAGTATAACAATAACAACTTGTATTTATATAGCTCCTTTAACGTAGTAAAAACACCCCAATGCGCTTCATTGGAGCGTTATCAGACAAAGATTTGACACTGAGCCAAATAAAGAGATGTTAGGACAGGTGACCAAAAGCTTGGTCAAAGAGGTAGGTTTTAAGGAGTGACTCAAAGAAGGAGAAAGAGGCGGAGAGGTTTAGGGAGGGAATTCCAGAACTTAGGGCCTAGGCAGCTGAAGGCACAGCCACCAACGGTGGAGCGATGAAAATCGGGGATGCGCAAGAAGGCAGAATTGGAGGAGTGCAGTGATCTCGGAGGGTTGTAGGACTGGAGGAGGTCACGTAGATAGGGAGGGGCGAGGCCATGGAGGGATTTGAACACAAGGATGAGAATTATAAATATTCTACATCTTTCCTTTCCAGAATAGCAATTGCTACCATTTTCTCATTACAGCATCTAGCTGTTTCTTAAATGAGTCCAGTGTCAGTGCCTCACCATCTTTCTTGACAACATATTTCAGCTGTTGATTACCTTCTGTATAAATACTTCTGATATTTGTCTGAATTTGCCTTTCATAAACCTGAACCTGTGCCCTCACGTCCTCCTGTGTTGGTGTGTCTGAAAGCATTGCTTTGGATTTGCTCCATCTATCTCATGAAGAAAGAAAATACTTTCCTTTATATAAGATTTTATCATGTCTTTCAGAAATGTTCCAAAATCTTCACATCCAATGAATTACTTTGAGGTGTGGAGCCTGTTGTTAAGTAGGCAAACACAACAGCCGTTTTCCACACAGCAAAATCCCATAAACAAAAGTGAAATGAATAATAAGTTAATTGTTTTTTTTTGGCTGAGGGAGGTTGAGGTTTCTGCTCTTTTTCAAAAAGTTTCATGGAATATTTAATGTCCATCTGAACCACCAGAACAAGCAGATGGGACCTTGGTTTAATGTCTCATTCAAAGGTTTGATACATATTTTATATCCTTGTGGCTGAAGAGCCCTTCCTTATCAAGTCATTACTCAAAGCTCTTTTCTCTGATGCTAGGAATCAGCTTTGTGGTTTAAATCTGCACTGCTTCTATGGCCTAAATTGCCTCTTTACATCACACTGACTAGAACTGTATGTAGTATTGAAAGTGTGGCCTGATCAGGGCATTGTGGTGATCTTACAGAAATTCCAGTGCACAATATTTGCATGAAAATGAATTCAATTGGTTGCTATAGCTAGACTAGTAGGTCCTAAATAATGTTTTCCATCTGCTGAAACTTAGGAGATTTGAAGAGAATCTCATGTGAAGTCCAATACTCAGTATTGCTACTAACTAACTGTTAGCCATGGGCGATAACAATATATACCATGAGATCACAAAGAGTGCCATTCACTTGTGAGAAGTCTGGTGCAACCTTTGAAAGAAAAACTAATACCCTGAACTATAGCAATTTTTTTTTAAAGTGATAGGGATAGGTGGTGTTTGAACTTGTGATATATGTGTTCAATAGGTTTTTCTATTGTGTTTAACTCTCAGATTTGTGAACTTCCACATAAGGCTTGCGTCCACGCCCTATTCCTAAAGTACTCCCCCAGTTGATGGAACAACAGTAGTGGTGAAATGCAAGTCCGACAGAAGATCCAGTTTCTGGATCTGTGACTATTCCTGATGTTCTTGCAGTGCTAACAGATTCTTTTGCTGATGTTGGTGTGGGTTCCTTGTTTTTAAGAGAAGGTGGCCTGCAGTCACTTTTGCAGTGCGACGTGATGGCATAGAAGTGCCTATGAACTAGAGGACAACCAGCTGCTCATGTGCTCTTACACAGATGCTACTGCTGGAGGTCATCTTCTTACATTGATCTATGAGAAAATTTATGGGTTCGCTAAATACTTCCTTAATGTTGTCTGCAACCGCAAATAAAAAAAGACATCTATTTATATTGCACCTTAAGTCTGTAAGTGCTTCACGTACAATGAATAACTTTGAAGTGCAACGACTGTTGTGTGGACAAATACAGCTGCCATTTGTATATAGCAAGATCACACAAGTGGGAACTTAGGAAATACAGAACCAGAAAATATCAGTGAGGTCGTTCTGTCCAGCACCGTGCTATAGTCACAGGAATCTACAACTGTACAGGACTGAAAAACAGCCGTAAGATGAATGATAATCTGTTTTTTTTAGTGGTATTGGTTGAGGGAGGAATACTGGGAGACATTGGAAGAACTCTCTGCTGGGGGTCAATTGCTTCCATTGGAATCTTGATGTTTACCTGAATCACTGGAGCTGGCAGACAAGTTGTCGGTTTAACTGGAATGTCAATCTGGATTATCTACTCAAGCGAGTTGAAGCCTACTCTGTATGCTTCTTGGATTTTGGGCCCCAAAACATGTACAGTAGCAGTAGGAAGATTTGTGGGAGACGCTCCTAGTGATGTGTGTCTTCCCTGCACTACTGCAGTTGCTACTAGTCTTGCTCCATACACAGTGCAGACTATTGTTTGTTCAACTTAGCCATACCACCTTCCACTGCAATATGCATGGGGACATGTGATTGCTCAACATAGATCACATGTTCTAATATCCTCTGTTGGAAAGTAGGCTTCCTGTATATCCAGACAGACAGTCCACTAACCAAGTTTCTCCCTACCTCTGCTGCTCAATCATTAATCCCGTGCTTCTTTAACTACAGCACAAGGTTCTATTAATGGCCTAGACCTTCCCGGATCGCACTAACGCAGAAATCACAGTGAAATTTCTATCTGTTTTTACGCCAATCTTGCCAATGGCAACTTATGCTGATTTGTCTTGAAAATCTCAAATGGCCAGATTTTGCTGGGGTGGGGCAGCTCACGGCATGCCCCATTGATCGTGCACATTTAGGTTTTAAAATTTTTTGCCCACAAAGTTGCTGGAAATGCGAGCTGATAGCAGTGCAGTGAGGCCAACAGGGCTTCTGGGACCTTGGTGAACAACGGGATAACCAATGAGATTTAAGCATAGAGAAATAAACAGAGGAAGGACGGAGAAGGAGGGTGAATTAGAGTGGGCAAATTCCATGTCAAATCAGGTACAGAAAGGGAAAGAAAGCTTGGATTGAGAGAGACAAAAAAGAGGGACATAAAGGAAAAGTAAGAAAAAATGTAAAAATGTAAAAATTTGGCATTTTTAAAATCTAAAACAACTCACAACCTGAAGGAATGAGACTCCACACTTATAATTGTTCCCTTTTTGGGTGAGAGGTTGATTGGCAATAATTAACAATTATCACATTGTTAAAAGGGTCCTTACACTTAATTACTAGACTTAACTTTCTGTCGTGAATTTAATGGGCAATTAATGTGCAAATTCAGCAACTTCATAAAACTCACGGGAAGGTTAAGGGCAAGTTGCCATTTTCGCAACGCCATCAACGGAGTAGTGCAAATCGCCCAGCAACTTGTGGCGATTTGCAATTCACGGGGTATCTCTTCCTCGCTACAAATTGCTGGACGATTTGCACATTAATATTAGCGTGCGTCGTTCTGACGACGTTATTTTTCCTGCAAAATCTGGCTCATTAGCTTACGCAGGAACATTAAAACCGGCGTAAAACAAGCAGAAATCAGCGCGAGCAATCGGGGGCCACGGAAAGCACAGAACATATGCCGCCTTCCTTCTTTAAGTCCCTCTTTATCTTAATGATGTTATGAAAATTAAAGTTTGAAGCCAGCAAACCATCATTTATGCACATTAAACATAGCATGTTTAAGAAAATGCAATTGTGGAAGCTTTTCTTTTTTTAATGTAACAGATTCTGATGCCATAAAAATAACATCCAAAGATATAGAAAATACAGTGCAGGTCTCATTAAGGAGAAATAAAAAAAAGCACTAAACAAATCACAATAAAACACCATAGTGACTTCAGGTCGTGCTGAGCTAAAAATTTTAGATGTAAATTTTCAGTCAGTCATTCAGAACAGACCTGAATGCAGGAAACTTGCGTTTTCTGGTCTTTTACATGGGGAGCAGAGCTATGTTAATGAGCAAAATGGAGTTTCGGTGGACATAACTTGGAAGTGCACAAATGACTGATGAAATTCTTGCATAGAGATATTTTTGGCGTAAAATTTATACGGGAATTTACTTGGGGTAAATTTACTGCTCTTATGCCATAGTTATGCCGAAACTTTCCAGGAAATTCCAGGCCAATGTCTTTTCATTGCCTCACTAGAGATGATGTTTGAAAAGCATCCACCAGTTTTCATCTCTTTCCAGCTTTTAAAAAAATGTAACTTCTCTTTGTGACAGAAGTCAGCATTCCTAATTGTTGACTATACCTGGTGGCCTCTCTTTCCACCCATCCTTTTGTTTCATTCAGTCCTACTATGCAGCTCGCTTATCTTCCAGTTCTGATGAGGGGATCTGTAACTCAAAATGTTAAGACGTCCTTTCTTTTTACAGATGTTGAAGGGCTGGCTGTGTACTTCCAGTATTTTATGCACACATGATCTTTAGGAAAAATTAATAGTAATTGTCAAACTGGATGAAGGCCACTCCAAGATTGCAGGAAACATGCATATTACCTCAAGATTATAGAAAGAAAGTAAGTTGAAATCAATGTTTAAAGGTCCAAAGCACACTGAAAAGACTCTGGTGTATCTAAAAAGCACATTTGTGTAGCCGTATGAAATGGCAGCTGCTGCTCAGCTGTTCAAAATACTCCATGAAGGAGAAAATTCATCTCAGTCCTATCTGCCTGGTAAATGCAATTTTAGCTTGCTTTCTAAATAATCTTCTGGGAAAGCAAATATAGTTGGAAAACACTGCATAATATCTATCTTAGCTAAATACTGTAATTTTGTGAAGTCAAACAAAAACCCCTTTTCAGCTCTCAAAAGAGGTGACTAACAAGGTATGCCAGAAGTATAAAAGAAAATAAACAGTATCAAAAGGTAAATATGGAACATTAGGTTAGGTCAAAAAGTTTGTAAACTCTTAGGGGGCAAATTTAACCCCCAAGAATGGGTGGGTTGGGGGCAGGTATGCAGTAAAAATAGTGAATTTTTGGAGCGGGACCGCATCCCAGCTCCAACGTGCCCACTTCTGGGTTTGACCCAGGCGCGTTAGGATATGCACGCGCAACAGAAACCCGGAAGTTCCGCCCCCACTTAAAGCCGGTGGGCCGATACTTAAAGGGGCAATGTACCTCATTGCGATAGTTGAGGTACTTAATTTGTGCATTACAAAAGTAAAACAAATTTTACCATACCTGTTCGGGATTCCCATTGCTTCAGATTCAAGTCAGGTGAAAGCAGACGGGGAGGACTGGATCCATGAAGTGAGTGCCTTTATTGCACTGCTTGTGGGCCCGGAGAAGCAGGAGTGCTTCATCCAGGCTCAACAAGCTCACCTGATAAGACACGACCCCACCCACCCCCGATCGGCCGATTAACCCCCCCCCACCCGATACTGGACCCTCAGATACTGGATCCTGGACCCCCCTGATCTTATCTAAGGCCCACTCGTGTCGTCCATGCCCCCTCACCCCTCTGATTTCTTTCAGGGCCACGATCAATCTCTCCCTCCCTCCCTCTCCGATTTGCGGCTCCTTTCCATCCCGACAGGCAGCCAGCCTGACAATCTGGCTGCCTGGCGCGTGGGAAACCCGGAAGCTCAAATGCTTACCTTCAATTGAATTGTGATCGCAGATTGTGACACACTCATTTGGCTTCCGGGTTCTCCACGCGAATATCTAAAGATGGGCTGGTTTCCAGACTCCCAGCTAAAATCATGCCCTTACTGTCTAGGCTCACAGGTGAAGAATGGCTACTTATGCAAGTTACCAAGAGGGCAACCATTGCCATTGAACCATACAACAACAACTTTCATTTATATAGTGCCTTTAACATAGTAAAATGTTCCAAGGAAATTCACAGGAGTGTTATCAAAAAAATTTGACACCGAGCCACCTAAAGAGATAATAGGACAGGTGACCAAAAGCTTGATCAAACAGGTAGGTTTTAAGGAGCGTCTTAAAGGAGGAAAGAGGTAGAGAGACGGAGAGGTTTAGGGAGGGAATTCCAGAATTTAGGGCTCCAGGAAGAGCCAGAGTCTTTAGGAGAGGAGGAGAAAAAATTGGAGGAAAAGAAGTTTTAGTATCAACAGATCTGGAACTTGAAATATTTGAATTCCCTAAGATTCAGTATTTCATTATTTTGTACTGGTATACAGAACATATAAAATGCTCCCTTAATGGCTGAGCTGATTAAGCAATGAGTAGTTGAATAACACAGGGCAGAAAGTTTGATTCTCAGACTATGTTGAGATAACTCATCCCCGCTGGGGTAGCAGAAGCTATGCTACACTTTACTTCAGCACCCCTGGATTAGGGAGGGGAACTTTCATCAGGTTCCTGCTCACCGCTATTCTTTGATCCCTGCTGCAAAGCGCAGTTGAATAGACAGCTGATTTACACTATTTGAGGTTACACACAAAGAACGGCCAGTTAAGCGAGGTATTAGAGGGCCGCCAGCTCCGATGGTATTCTACTGCAGCACAAGTCTAAACCATTAGGAATGGAGGAGAGGCAAAATAAATATGTAAAAGTTCAATGCACCATAAAGAGGCGGTGGAATTTCAGTTAGTCTTTGGTCTCATTAAATATGTGATTAAACAGAACTTATAAAACAGCTGGGTGGGGTGGAGAAGGTTAAATGCTGCTGAGATTTGATTACTTTTCTCCAGCAGGTAAATCATTAACATGGCTCTGCCTATTCTTCAGTCTACCACTTGGAAATGGACGAGAATGGGATAGAATGACTGTCCCTTCAGTTCTCTCTCTCTCTCTCTCTCTCCCTTCCTGTGATATCTACTTGCACCTACTTTTAATGGCACAGCTGAGATTTTGAATTTGCCACACGGGTAATTCCATGCTCAAGCTTCGTGGCATTGTAAAAAAATTCCCAGAAATTCGCACAGCTTACCCTCGTATCCAGAAGAAATCACCCGATTTCCACAAAGGAACAGGAGTAGGCCATACAGTCCCTCGGGCCTGTTCCGCCATTCAATGAGGTCAGGGCTGATTTGTATCCTACTTCCATCCACCCGCTTTGGCTCCGTATCTCTTAATACCCTTGGCTAGCATCAACTGCTTTTTATAACTAAGGATATCGGTACTGGGGAGTCTGGGGGCGGGGGGAGGTGGAAAAACATTCTTTCTCTTCCAATACCTTCTACGTGTCTCTACTCTGTCCTTTGCTGTCCATTTCTCTGCTCCTTCCCTCCTGTGTGCCTGTCCCACATCTTCTGTATTTCCCTCATCCCATCTTTTCTCCTTCTCATCATCTCCTTCTCCTCGGTGTCTCTTTTGCCTTCCATTTTTAAAAAATCTCTATCAGCTCCTTTTCTTGTGTGACTCCGTTCCTTCTGTCTCTTTCTACTCCATCCTAATTGTCTGTCTCTGCTCATTTCCTTCTGTCTCTCACCTTGTTCTGCTCTGTCTATTTCTCTTTTAAGAGAAAGGGGGGGGGGGGAGGGGGGAGAAGGGAGGTAAGGGAATGTCTAGTCATGATGCTCCAGCCATCATGGTGTGGGGCAAGCTTGATGGACCAGCTGGTCTTTTCCTGCCTGTCAATTTCATACGTTCCTGTGAGAGAGTTCCACATTTCTACCACCCTTCTCTCCTGAATGGCCTCACACTGATTTTAAGGTTACGTCTCCTTGTCATAAGACTCCCCCACCAGCAGAAAAAGTTTCTCTCTATCTTCCCTATCAATACATGCATATCCAGGATGGAATGATGGATAGTGATTGGGAGTGATAACCCTTGCTAATCTTCCTAATGTACGGATGGGGGTGCTGAGGCCATTTGTAAATCCCTCGACCACTGCCCCAGCAACCAAGCAATCATGAGACAGTAATCACTTGCTGCATCCAGTACACTCAACCAGCTAACACTCTCCTTCAACCTACAGGAGAAAATGATAAGCAAATAACTCATTATTCACTGCAAGACTCCTAAAGGGTAATAAACAGTGGAAAACGCTTTCACTCTGTCTTAAACCCATTGAGGTTATAGCAAACACGAAAGGCATCCTACTGAATCAGTTATGAATCAGCTGAAATGCCAACTGCGGAATTCAGAGAATGAATAGAATTATTCTAAAAGCAATGTCCATTGTGAAATTATCACTCCTGCCAATAAGGCAAATTTTGATCTCTTGTAAAAATTAAAACAAATACAAGATAGAGTACATGCATGGATATACCTCAGACCAGCTGCAGTATCTAGATGAATGGATGTTTTGGGGGTGTAATATGTCCTGAGGACCTGTGATTAAAACCAAAGACAATATATGAACTCAAATATGAAGCAAAGTAATAGACTGAAACCAGGTAGGGTACAGATCATCTCTTTGGTATGCAATGAGTACAGAGTTCTATTAAGTCATTATACATATATAATTACATTGGGCAGACAATTGGAGTCACAAGTATTGGCCAATGAATGAATTATGCTTTTTTTTTTAAATAAATGAACTTCCTTATTTCTAAAAGGATTACAATCTCTCAGGGTGTGAACCTACAAAATATTCTTATGTGATAAACAGACTTTACTGCTTCTGGTTAGTAGCTTATGAAAGAAATGTAATAAGTTAATTGAACATATCTGACACAAAATTACTTTTAACAACGGGTAAGGGAAGAAACACACCTGATAATTAGACGAGTCTATCCTTGTGACGCTTTGGTTGGAACCTGCAGGATATTCCTTCATCATGCTTTAGAAGAGGAACTCTTTTTCCAGTGGTTTCCCCCCCACCCGTCCTTCTCTTCTTCTGAAAGTGTTAATTCATCTTTGGGGCAGATACTGGTACCTGTCCCCAGTGGTCCTTTATGTGAGTCTTCAAGGAGTGCCAGCAGGCTATTTGATTGCAGGAGCTATCATAGCTGAGCCTGAACCTGTCCTCAATCAATATCGACGTGTGCACATGCAAGTACTTATAATAGGGATTGCTGAAAAATCATCAGGAGATTTTCCCCTTCCTGCTAAGGGACGTGAAGACCAATTGTAGTGTCCTGACCACTGTCCTGGCTGAAGACAGCTAACTGCAGACAAAGTATTCCCCTTACTCATCAAGAACATCTTACTTTTAGTTCTTTTAACCAGACCCCACTGGAATGTTCTTAGAATTTGGATGGATGGTCAGACCTGGTGGAACAAACCTCAGTGTTCAACAGACAGTTTCACTCTCGAGAGTTGGTTTAAAAGAGTAGGGCTTTATTAGTCTATGGTGAAAGTCGTGCTACTTTCTGGGAAGGCGTCTTCTTTGAAAACTTAAAGCACTTTTTAAAAATGCAAGCACATCACCAAGACCAATAGAACTCATTGTGCCAGCAATCTGGTCACATCTGCCAATGCTGCCGGGTTGAGTTCAACAAGCTAAACATCAACGTTGTTGCTTTTGCTGCCCGTCATCTTTCTTTGGTGGGAATATAATTGGGAAATACACCTTGGTGTCCTAATTCAAGAAAGTCATTGAAAGGGTGTGGCCTTTTATCAATCAGAATACTTCCACTTGGGTCTTAAGTTTGGTTGAGCAAGCCAACATTAAAATCCTTTGAAGATTTCCTGTTAGTTCAAGTTTCTTTCATTCATTCAAAATTTGTTCCTTTTTTAATTATGGTGTTGGCATGGAGCATTTGCAAGCTCATTGTGTTGGTGATTTGGCAGGTGGGAAGAGTAGCATTCAGGCTCTGTACATCATTTTGACAAAATGGCTGCCTGCATTTTATTTGTCTTAGGAAATCACTGCCAAGTTTTCCTGCCACCTCACTTCCTCCAGTAAAAGCAATAATCACTCAGCTTTATTTCCTCTTCCGACAAAGGGTACACATTGGAAACCAGATGCTGGCTGACGTGTGTATTTCTAGAATTTTTAATTTTTATTTGGTAGATATGCTAGCTCTCAATGTAGAAAGCAAATAAATTACATCAATTGAAGCAGTTGCTTCTCTTAGATCAGGGCTCTAGTTACTAAGCAAATTAGAGTGGAGTGCATTTACTTGTTATTGCCTGGCAAGTTGGGACTCGCCACCAAAAGTACAAGTACATTTCTCAAGGCCATTTACAAAGCAGTTAACTGAAGGACCCTGCACACTTTCACTCCTCATACCACCTTGACCAGACAGCTTCAGTCAAAATAAAGTTTTCATCACTGCAGCATTCCAAATAGGCTTGAAGATGTAGGTTGTCAGAATCTAATTTTTGTTTTTCTGTAATAATTTGGTATATTTCTATTTGTGTGTGGTACTTTAAACCAAAGGCAGAATGTTAAATTTCCTACTTTTAAGTTCCCCTGATGGATTAGCAGGTAAACGTTACTGAGCCACACAAACAGAAAATCCAAGGTTCAACTCCCAGTCGGGACCGAGTTAGCAGATTTCAGCTGGATCAGCAGTTTGTTTGTTACATGTGATCTCAGCACCCCTGGACTAAGGAGGTGTGAAATATATAAGATTTGACTAGGATGTCCTCCTCTGTTAAACTACTTGCTAACATGTAGTCTAGGCTCACACATGAAAAATGGCTGCTTGGATACCAGGAGGCTGCTGGCATCAGTGATACCTTAGAGTCAGAGCCTTAGAGTGGGGCGGGGGAAAATCTTTCAACTGCTGGTATGCTAGCATAGTCACATCTCTTTCTGAACTAAAGCTGCTTGGAGGTACTGGTTAGAATATTTCATTACACTTGCTGTAATATTCGGAGTCTAAGCATTGCCATCTCTAGTCAACGAACAACAGCAACTACTCCATAAACTCTGTACCCTCACTGCCGACTCTATCCCCTTCCCTGGTCACTATCTCAGGTTGTCCACAACTTCTGTGTCCTATTCGACCCCAAGTTGAGCTTCTGACCACATACCTTCTCCATCAGAAAGACTGCCTATTGCCACCTCCTGGTCTCTCAACACCTCAAAATTTAAAATCCTCATCCACATGAAATCCCTCCATGGCCGCGTCCCTCCTTAACTCTGTAACCTCCAAGTCCGGCCTCTAGTGCTCCCCCCCTCCCTTTGCTCCAAGATTAGCAGCTGTGCCTTCAGCTGCCCAGGCCCCATGGTCTGGAATTCACTCTATAAACTCCTCTGCCTCTCCATCTCCCTTAAGGCTGTCCTGAGACCAACCTTTTTGACTAAGTTTTCAGTTAACCTTTCTAATATCTCCTTCTTTGGCTC
This sequence comes from Heptranchias perlo, assembly GCF_035084215.1. Taxonomy (NCBI): domain Eukaryota; kingdom Metazoa; phylum Chordata; class Chondrichthyes; order Hexanchiformes; family Hexanchidae; genus Heptranchias; species Heptranchias perlo. The sequence goes on along the minus strand of NC_090348.1, from coordinate 36,136,610 downwards.
AGGCTCCCAATTTTCATACGCCTTGGGACGTTTTTCCACGTTAAAGGCGCTATATAAATGCAAGTTGCTGTATCATTCTGTGCTGCTATAATCCCAAATACAAAGTCTCAAATTACCAAGCAATCATACACTTCATCTGCTAAGCAGGGTGTGACATAAAATGACCTTTTCACATCTAGCTGACATCCAATTGAAGGTGCACGTTTGGAAGTAAGTGGCAATGATAAACACATGATGTAAATAAAACCAAGGTTGATATATGATAAAATTTACACTGGCAATCAAATGATGTAATGGACCTAACAGCTGTCCAAATCTGAATTACAATCAAAGTAACTTCACATAATTTGGTCCATTTTCCTCAAATTGACTGCTTTGTTTGCCTACATAATAGTCCCTACAGCATTTGAAGCACTTGGAGGTGTTTACGAAATGTCATGACATTATATGAATGCAGGTCTTTCTTTATTAAAGTTCGATTAGTTGTTTTGTGATAAGATATCTGGCCAAGCAGGAAAAAAAATCTTTTGATAAAATCTAGGTCAAATACCACATTACTGCAATAGTTTAAATTTTAACTTAATGCCAGACAATGAGATCACTGATGTTTGTGGCTAAAGACCATCTGAGATGGGCACGTAGAGGAAATAACTAGGGTAAAAAAGTGAAGGGGGGGAATGTTAGGTGCAGTACCTGTGCATTACACAGTAAAAAAACAAAATCCAATACAAAGACAAATTTGGCAAACACTAGAATTAATTTATAGTATGTAAACAAGCTATGTAAACCAGAAGTATATTCATCTGAATTGTCATATAATCCAAAATGTGTTATTGGTAAATTTATAGTCAATTCCAATATATCCTTGTTACAATACCTTACGCTTAAAGGCAGCTTGGAACAGATATTTTGTGTAATGCTCCGCTCTCATAGAAAGAATTATTTACTTTTATATAACACCTCATCACATCTCAAGGAATTATTTTAAAATGTAATGATTGCTCTGTGTCCCCAGCAATCATGAGTTGAATGGCTAGTTAATCTGTTTTTTGGTGTTATCATTTGAGTGGGGAAAATGAGCTTGGACTCCTCCTCTGAGTAGTGCTGTAGGACCTTCAAGATTCACCTGAATCACCGCAACATGCAAACAGGACCTCAGTTTAATAGCTCATCCAAAGGACAGCAACTCAGTGCTGCACTCCAATAATGTAGCACTAGCTCAGTAGTGAAGTGTCATCCCAGATTATATGCCCATGTCCTGCAGTGGGGCTCAAACATATAACCTACTGACTCTAAACAAGCAACAGTGCCATCAACTGAGCCAAAGTGATACTTTCGGGACAAATAGTAGAGGCTGCAACAATAATTTTCCAAAATTCTGTGGCAAGGAAAATTGTACCAAAGGACTGCAAGGTGGTAAACGGGATACCCTCTTCCAAAAAGGAGACCTTGAGAAGCCAGGATTTTATAGGCCAGTTAGTTTTGTTTCAGTTGTTAAATTTCTAGGGTCTATATGAAATGAAATGACAAATTACTTGGAGAAATATGAATTAATCAGGGCCAGCTAGCACAGATTTCTGAGGCCAAGTCATGTTTGGCCAACCCAGAGAATTTGTTGAAGATACAACAGAGGATAAAGGAAATGCTGTGGATGTACTTTATATTGATTTTCAAAATTTGATAAGACATATGGCAAAGATAATGGCAAATTAAATGAATAAGAATAAGGCCACAGGGACAGAGATCGTGGAAGGGCAAAAAGAAAAGGGAAGTTTCTTGAACTGGAAAAGATGTGGTGACCATTGTTCCAGAGGGGTTGCAGTTATTTACTATATATGTAAATGATCTGAACTTTGGAATTGAGGGAACATTATCAACATCTGCTAATGACACCAAATTGGTGGTATGGTAGACAAGGATTACAGGAAGACACAGAGAGGCTAGCAGGATGGGCAGATAAATGTCAGATGCAGTTCAAATGTAAAGAAAAATGCAGTAATATATTTTGAAAGGTAGAAGAAAAAGCGGAAGAGCACTTTCAATAATAAGATTTAAATGGAATGGAGGAGCAGAGCAACCTTGCTGTGTAGATACACAGGCCACACAAATTAAGGTCATAAAAAAGGCAAACACAATCCTTGGTTTTGTACCTAGAGGCATAGAATACAAAAAGGGAGATAGTTTTGAGCTTATACAATACCTTACTTAGGCCACAGCTGGAATATTGTACAAATATTCCTGTATGGGCAATAAATGCTGGCCTTGCCAGCGACCCCCACATCCCATGAACGAATAAAAAAAACATTTTGGGCATCCCATTATAAGGATAGAAAAGCATTGGAAAGGGTACAATTCAGATTCACTAGGGTGCTACCAGGGATGAGAGGTTATAGCTAAGAAACTGGTTAGGGTTTTTTTTTAAACCAGAGCTGGGAAGGTTGAGGGATGACCTAATATGGGTCTTCAAAATTATTGAGTTACAATAGGGTAAAGAGTGAAATATTATTTCCGTTGGTCGGTGAGATGATAACAAAAGGGCACAAATTTAAGATCATCACAAAAGGGAGGTTAGAAAAATTCTTTATATATAGTGTTTAGAATGTGGAATTTTCTGCCACAAGCTATTATTGAAGCAGAGTCCAAAAATACTTTCAAAAGGTAATTAGATCACTCATTGAAAGAAAGGACGATTTAAAGGGTATGGAAGGCAAACATGAGAATGGGATTAGACTAGATGGCTTGTGGAGAAAAACACTGGCATAGACTTGATGGGCCAAACAGTAGTTTTTGTGTTGTAACATTCTATGAATTATGAACTAGAGTAGACTTTCAATTTCACATCAAGGGAAGTACCACAAAGATTTTTAAACTTGTTTTCCCAATTTTTCACCATCCTCTTGAGGACATGACACTGGTCAGGGTATAGTTCCATGAGCACGGTCAGCCCTCAGGCACCTCCAAGCTGTCATACCACACGTGGGCTGAGGTAGCGAATGTCGGAAGGGTATGGAGGGCACCACAGTTAAACCCAATCTATCGTCACCTGGTGTGCACAGGAGATAGTGAGGTGAGCAGAAACACCAAACTTAACTAATTTTTCATTTCCCTAGACCAGGAGTGTTGAGGGCAATTGTAGCACCCCCCTGTTGCCTCAGCTAAGACCAGCTAACTTAGCATAGGCAAGCAATAGAACATGAAGCCTTCTGACTTGTATGGCTTAATTTTGCACCAGAGAGCTTTAACCAGAATTTTAAAGTCACTGAAGGCAACCTAAAAGGCACCACTATGTGAATAGATACCTAATTTTACAATACATGTAGAATTATCTGACAAAAGTGTATCTATTGTCTTATGAAATTATTCAGTTTAATTCTTATATAACATACATTCAAGATGTGATGACTTCTTTGTGTCCCTGAACACTCCCACGTGATTGAACAGCATGATAGTAATTATCAATTAGACTTCAATGAAACCTAAAACCAAGTTTAATTAACAGCTAATAGAACATACTGGAACACGGTGAAGAAGTACTAATCTTTAGTCGTTTAATACTGCTCGCTTTACATTGCTTCCATTTTGTATAAACTGTTCCATTCGATCAGGTCTTGGGTTGAACACATAATCAAACAGCTGAGATTCAATCTGGGGATCATTCAAGCCCAGAGGAAATAATGTGAATTTGACAACATCGCACTAAACATCAAAACTTTAATAAAGTAAACCATTAGCTTCTAAAATTTAAAACATTTGCAGTTAGCAATTTGGGATTCACAAACTAAGAAAACAGAAGGGAATAAATCATTATACAATTAAAGAACTTGCATTTATATAGCACCTTTCCATGACCTCAGCACACCCAAAGCACTTCACAGCAAATTAAGTATTTCTGAAGTGTAGTTGCTGTTGTAATGTAAGGAACATAACAACAATGACTACAAACAATTGCCATGGACTGATCCATCAGCATCCTTGCTTCTCATCGTATAGTCAAAAACCACATTTAATGCAGAGCATGATGGATAATATATTTTTCCCCTTCCTCTCCTGAAGGTGTGACTCCTTTTGGGGTATGGATCTTTGGGTGCCTGTAACCCTCCATTCACGCATCCAAGTACCAGTCTTCTTATTTGTGCCTCGGGATTGTCAGTAAAGTGATTTGATCATGGCAGTTGTCACAGCCAAGCCAAATCCTGTACTTACCCAACATTCACATGTATGTGCACTTTTCAGTAGACATTACTGCATAACTATCAGGAGCAGGATAATACTGACAGGTGTATTTTTTTGGGTGCATTTTCTGTACATACAAAGATGAGAGTGAATAATTTCCCCATTTCAGGCACCCTGGATCAGCATCAAGCTCTCTCAGGATCAGGTATAATATATTTAGATGTAGGCTAAAACTCCCTTCCACTCTATCACATGATGTGCCTGCGGTCTGTGATATACCTGATCACCAACCTTAGAAAAACACACTATTAGGTCCACCTGACATTTTCCACATCAGCCATCTCTTGATTGTCAACTTAGTGCCAAATTAGGAGCTGTTTTCTGTTTTTCAAGGAAGAGAGTTGAAAACCCATTTCACAAAGGATCCTTAAACCAAACAGCCGTTTTATAATGGATTGGGCTGTTCACCATGCAGTTCATGTGCTCCTGGTACTTGCCATCTGCATAGCGAGGGCTCAAACCCATGCTCGTCATGATCTAATAACCAACGAATGACTATCCTCCTTGGGGGCGGTGTCTCAGAGTAAAAGGTGGCCAGGTGATGGAAAACTAGAACTTAGTGAACTCTCTTTGGCAGACTCGGTAATCAGATATCTCAGCCAAGTAGGTTAGCTGTATCCCAGGGACTACTGATGACTGACTGGTCAGCCTGGTTTATTAACGGACCCTGGAGTGATGGACCAGCCACTGGAATCTTGTATTCTTTCCACTCGGCTCCACATAATCCTGCTACAACAGCTAAGTTTGGTCCCGGCTGGGCAGGCAGCGGGAAACTTGCTAATACTCGGTGTTGGCAAGCTCCAAAATGCTAATGTTAAACTCCAGCTATTTAACTTTAAATTCCAGTTACCCTGTGCACATTTAAGGATCCCTAGGCCTCAACTCTTGCCAACCTGTGCTTAAGCTCAGTCGATTTAGGTGTGAGATGTGTCCCTATGGGGATAGAGTGTGTGTGGACTCAATATCAGGCAAACAAAACTTCACCTGTCTGGATTTCTCAATAGTTTGTTTTGGAGAGTCTTCAGTATATTGAAGGGTTTCCATGAGTAGCAGACCTTAGACTGGCCAAAAACAGACAAAGGAGACTTTCATCCAAATGGCATGGGCTGGATTTGGTTCCAAATGTGAAAGGCCATTGTGCTAGCCCACCAACAACTCCTCTGGTAATTTATTTTGCACCTAAGGCTTTATGATATGTAATGACACCACAAGTTCCTAAAACTTTCAAAATCCATGGTTAGATATGAAAGTACTATGTTGAAGCCAGTCAAGTGATGTACAGGAATAAACAATGGTTTAATTGTGCATTTTCATTACCCCCCCACCCCATTACCTGCATTTAAGCAGTAAACTGGGCCTGAAGCAGTTAGTGCATTAAAGAGTTTGAATCTGCATTATATATATTATTGTAAATGTCATTTGGACATTGTGGGTGTGGTTACTTCATACACACTTTCATTCACAGAGGAAGTGAATTAAATCCATCAGAACTCATTTCACTAATGCTAACCAGAGAGGCCTTCAATGTCCATAGTCTAGGATGACTTAGAAAAAAAAATCAGATTTATGAAAAAAACTTCTAGTACTTGCACACATTGCAACACTTTTTCTTTTACTCTCTTCATTCCGTGTATTCTAAAATACATGAAGAATGCCTGCGTGCACAAAAAGTCTGAGCAGAAACTTAATGAGGTCAACAACTTTCTTTTTTTACTGCAAGACTGGCAACAGCCAAAGGTTTAGCAACTTATGAATTAGACCATGCAGTGTTGTAAAGCCAAACATACACTTCTACACTTAGCTTCCACTAAGTATTGTACAAGCAGATACTTCAAACAGAAGAAACAAACAATGGCGAGCTTTAAACGGAAATGACAGTGCTATTACAAATAATTTGCTAAAATGACATCTTTTTTGATGCACATATCCGTACCTTCAAAAACACATTGAAGCAAATGGGTTTGATGACAACTGTAGTTGTATTAACAACCAGATGACAATGTTGGTGCAAAAAAAAATTCAAACCCACGAGCCTTCGGTTACGCCTTCATCTGTGTCACCAAAAGATTGAACAAAAACCCCAAGGTTTTATAAAGTTTACAAATATCGGAAAGAATTCCAAAAACTGAATGCAAAAACAAAACAGAATTAGATGTTTCTTTGCCCTCCAACACCAGTTTTCTGCTGCTAAGATGTTCTGGTTGATGGCAATTGTAAGGTAGACTCTACATCTTTTACTTCTCTGTAAATCTGGGACTTACTTCTGTTTAAACTCAAACCTCTTCTTAGCAGTGACAGTGAAACTACTGATGTTCTTAAGTACCCAGACGCAGAAATAGGAGGATCTGGGAATTTCAGCTCAATATCGTTATCCCATTATCCTGAAGTACAGCCAAGGTCTCACTAAAAGTGCCAACCGATTTGTTTCTCTGGGAGAAATATTCCCCCCCTCAGGGAAGGATTACTGTTGCTTAGCCTTCTACCAACAAACTTTCCATTCAACAAAAGAATGAACTCTCTTCCCTTTCTTCTGCCATTTTATAATCAGACTTCAATATCTTTATACGAAGAATGTTTACATTCACACAAAGTTAAAAATTCTGAAACCAGAAGATTTTGATGAACAAAGCCAAAACATCTTCAACTCAAGAAGTAATCCCCATCCTTAATTAAATGGATCCTTTTTTTTGTTTTACTACTTACTGACACATAGGCCACCTCACAATTTCACTCTCATTCTAAAAGGTGCCAAAGATGTATAAGAATTAACACTTAGAAGTGTTCTTGTAGATGCATTATCAATTCTCTTGAATTGCTTAGCCTGCCAGCCACTTTGCGCTATTGTCGGAGGCTGTAATGTCTGCCCAAGGCCTGGCTCGTACCAGGCACGTGTGTTGATCTCTAGACAGCCATGGTGAGGTGTGTCCACTGCTCTCGATGGGAGGACCCAGATACCTTTGATATCAGAGATACAGAGGGCAAGTCAAAGTGCCACCTGTCACTAACATCAACGTCGCCTGTAAATGATAAAAAAGAGCAATAAAGTACTGATTTGATAAAATTCAAAAAACGTATTCCTTGAAACAATTACAAAATACTAATTTTCGTTTTCTCTTCCAATTTCCTCCTATCCCCCTCCCCCCTGCCTCCCAACACCTCTACTAAATAATAAATTCTGAGATTATTTCATAGGAAGTGTTGGCTCTCTATTTTCTCACACAAATGACCATTCTTAATGCCAAGCATCAGTTCACTGTTTGGACCACCAGAGCCTGAACTTATACTCATCCTGCATCCAAACATGCACACTTTTAACTGATGTGCACCACTGGTTGGTTGAGATACCAGAAGGCTGTACAGATCGATCAGTGGGGGGCAAGGGACAAAGTACTTTCAGTTCTATGATTCTCAATTGGGCTAGTTGCTTTGGTAAAATACTTCATATCCAGGAATTGGAGGTGGGGGGGGGGGGGGGGGGGGGAGGAAGGGGAAAAAGAGAGATGAGTTGGTATTTGTCTCTCTCCGGTTATCTGGCCATGGTTTGAAATTCATGCTGCAGGTAGTGGGCCAGACCAACCTACCCTACCAGCTGCAGTGGGTAGAATGGACCTACACTCTCTGGAGTTTAGGAGAATGAGAGGTGATCGCATTGAAACATATACAATTCTGAAAGGGCTTGACAGGGTAGATGCCGAGAGGATGTTTCCCCTGGCTGGAGAGTCTAGAACTAGGGGGGGGGCACAGTCTGAGGATAAGGGGTTGGCCATTTAGGTCTGAGATGAGGAGGAATTTCTTCTCAGAGGGTTGTGAATCTTTGGAATTCTCTACCCCAGAGGGCTGTGGATGCTCAGTTGTTGATCAATAGATTTTTGGACAAGGGATATGGGGACCAGGCAGGAAAGTGGAGTTGAGGTCAAAGCTCAGCCATGATCTTATTGAATGGCAGAGCAGGCTTGAGGGGCCGTATGGCCTACTCCTGCTCCTATTATGTTCTTATGGGTAGGGGATGCTAAAAAAAATGAAGGGGAAATGAAAAACATGTCACACATTTACAAAATACTTACAACAGTGCACTTTTCATATGTTATTCAATGCATGTAAATATCAACCCATTCTGTGAAAAAGGCCCACTTTCTTTTTGCTCTTAACAATTTTCTCCTCTCTCTCCAAAGGTGCCGACACCTTTGCTGCAGTACTGCACGGGTTTCCAAACTGGGTCCCGGGACCGTAGGAGGTCCTGAGATAAGATTTCAGTTTGTCAGTCATCAGATTGCTGTATTTGTAGACTTACTAGCATCTATTTTTGCTGCTGTATACAAAAACAAAATGCTGCAATATCACTATTTTCCTCTGAACAGCTGATTATCTTTCAGAAGTTAGGTCCTTGGGAGTGTGTCAATACTAGCATTTGAAAAGCTTTGGGGTACATTTCCAAGGGTGGCAGCTACCCTCTGGTACATCAATCAAGTAGATATTATTGATGCGAGAGCCTCAAAAGGGAACATTGGCAGGCTATTTGACCACATGGCATCACAGCCAAGCCCAATCCTTCCCTCACCCGACATCCACTTTCAGCAAGGGTTGCTGGGCGCAGACAGGAATTGGAGTCCTGGTTGGTTTGCCCTTCCTTAAACTGGGGAGCTGAGCCCAGCTGCGGGCCCCAGCTACTACCCTGGCTGAGTTCAACTAACTCAGCACAAACTGGGAATCAACTCTGGAATCTTCCTGACTCAGCATAAACAACCTGCAGATCCATCATGGGAGTTAGCAGCCAGCTTTCCAGCAAGGCTTTGACTCCACAGATGAGGCATTCATAAAGAACCGCTGGTGTTCAATGTTGGAGGTGCAAAGACACAATAGAAGTTAGATTGTAATTACTGGGAAAAAAATATGAATATAGCATAAAAACATGCAAATTATTGACAGAATTTCTGTATGGGAGTATGCTTTACGGTACATGTAATACTATAGGGGAAGCAGGAGTGATTTATAACTAACCAAATCTCAAAACTCTGCTACAACACAACACATACCAAGTCAATTTTTAAATAAAATAAAGCCGCAATACAGCTTTACTCTCCAATACGTCAGCTGCCTTTTAACCAGGCTAGCCATAAATAGCCCAAGACTTTGCCATAAAATTCTTCTCACTACCAACTCCTTGAGCTCTCTCCCTGCTGTCACTCCATGTTTTTCTGTGCAAAGGCCCGTTATCTTAGCCTTTCATGTGATCTTCTCGTCGGTGGGACCTGTCCCAAGGATACCCACTGCTACAAAGCTTTCTTATTAAAGTACTACCCTTGTGTTGTCACCTATTTGTCTCAGCCACTGCTAATCATTATGGTTGCAGAATGTACCTAGGCAGCATATCACATGACTAAAAGCATGGCAAGATAATGATTTTAGTTCAGCAGGTTTGCCAGGAAAATAAAATGCGTGGTCTTCTCCTGTGAGAGAGCGCTTGTTTTGCTGAGTCAGAATTTTCCAGTATACTAAGCAATTGATTTTCAGAAATATGAGGGATAAAGTATGACAAATAGTAATATGCATGTATAAACTGGTTAAATATAGTCATAAAAAAGAACACCAAAATATAGATGCTGGAAATCTGAATCAAAAACAAAAAGAAAACGTTGGAAACACTCAGCAGGTCAATCGGCATCTGTGGAGAGATGAGCTAACATTTTAGATGTGGAACCTGCCAGCTCTAACGAAGGGTCCACACCTGAAATATTAACTCATCTTTTCTTTGCATAGAAATTGTCAACATTTTCTGTCAATTATAGTGACTGTGCACCCAAAGTGCATTCTGTTTACACCAGAGATCTGTTTAGTTTTAAATTTTAAAATAAGTTTTATAAATTAGATTGTAACATTTGAATCAAGATTTTTTACTTAATAATGGTGCCTAAATGTTGCACTTGGTCAGCACGGCACCCTAAAACAGACCAAAATAAGGATCTTGGGAACTTGTACAGTATGGATTTAATTTCTTGATGCTAATAATTATGCCTTTCACACATCTTGAAAATGTGTTCCAGAGGCTGAGCTACTTATTAATGCCAAAATTAGCTCCAAGGCCCTGGAAGCAGAGAACGGTCAATAATGGGCAAAGTAGGATTTATGAACACTATTGTTTCTAAAGCTGAAGGTATAAAGCACACTTTTATAAATACTGGTCATTCTATTCAATTGAAATAAAATGTCCATTATCTAGCTTTCAATTGTTTTCCAAGGATACAGTCAAACTCGAATTATTAACTTTGATCCGTAGAAAATGGTGTAAAGTCATGCTGTTATACTCTATAATATTGCACAATTATCTATTAATATTTCTAAACATCAAATTTAGAACAAAATTCAAAGATTTCTCAAGTTGCTTGTGGCATTACCTAATCAAGAAGGTAGAAGAAATCATCTAAACAGGCAAAGCAATTAAAGGCAAGTACTGTTAGCAACATCTCTCTGGATCCAGGGCCTTGGAACCAATCTTGGTATTAATAACTAACTCAATCTCCTAACTTCTAAAAAAAAAATTGAAAGTGGTAGTTATTGTATTGCTAAAGCTACTTCCAAGCCAAAGCCAAGTATCCAAATTTCCATTTGTTTTTTCTGTATTTGTCTTTTATTAATGATCTCCACATATAGAAGTCCCCGAGGCACCTATAAACATAGGATTTCAATTGGCATATATCAATTGACAGCGATTCATAAGTCTTGTAGAGAAAGATAAAGGATCTAAACTTGAAACATTAATCTGTTGTTTCTCGTTTCAGACCCTGCTGTGTATTTCCAGCAGCTGCACACTTTTTTCTTTTTGCTTTGTAGAAACAGACCACAGATGAAGTGTCCCTGCAATCAATCTTTGGGATACAAGCAAAGGGAGATCTCTATTCTGCACATGGAGTCCCTCCTGGCTATCATCACCATACCATATCTATTCCATAAAGCTTCCTGAAATATTTATTTACAATGCCCTGCAGAGCACTGCTGCACGTGAAGATTATTACATTAAAAAAAATCCAAAATTAGAGCCCGGGGGGATTTTATGAAGTTGCTTAATATTTATCTCGAGAGTAACCTTTTCCTTGAAACTAAACCTGAAATATAATGTTGCGACAAAGAAACGAACAGCATGAGGTGCACCTATATACCAAAATATGCAAAAACTAACCACATAGTTCATCATGACGGCTGATAGTGTTGACATCCATTTTGCTATCCATTGGCTGGTCCATCTTGCCGTGCAGACCAAAAGGATCTGCTGTTCAATTGTGGGAGATATACAGCATCAGGATTTTAATCAGAGGATTTATTAATTTTTGTTAAAACAACTAAATTAAATTTAGTACAGTGGTGTAAAGATCTGATTTATTGAAGAAATACCATCCTCAGCTGATTTTACGATTCATAAAATAACGAGCATCAAAATAAAAGGCCAGCTCACTACATGGCCAAGGTGTGCAGATACAGTCATGAAAAATTACTTTTTTGGAAGGGGATAGGAAGAAGGGAAAAATTCTAACAAGCAGCACAAATCTAAATCAAGATTTTATTCATAACTATTGAATCTCTCCCCATGCCTTTCATTAAATTGTTAAAGTTTGTCATATGAATGTTTATCAACATGCATAGATATCATGCTTCTTGCCATTTTGGGCACTATTTACAGCAACCACAATGCAAGTGATGACTATGTTTTTTTTGCAAATTTAGTACAATAAACCAACTAGATTCCCATTTTGTCACACAGATTGGATGCATATTATTGAGAGAATGGCTTCTCAGTTTAAAAAAAACTAAAGCTTCCTGTAGAATCCATCACGTGAGTTTCAAAAATTGGATATTTAGCATGCTTTCTTCTGAATTTTAAACACATTAAAGTTAGTCCTGATGCTACACATTTCCCAGCATACTAGGATCTGGGCACCAGCATAATGCATGCACTATTTTGAAGAGAAACTACAAAAGGTTCCATTTCCGTAACCAACATAAGCCAACCCTTTGACTAATCAGGTTTAAAACAGAAACATGAGAAAACAGATTCCGCACCACTTTATTGCAGCAATTTTCTTCCATTGTACTAACCAGACTTGAATTTGACAGAAAATAATGTGCAAAATCAGTTCAATAAATACAGACATACTGTCTGCATGCTTCCATTTGCTCACTTAATCCTTTAGCATTCCCCAAGTTACAAAGATTTACATTGTTTTCAACAGGAACTGAGAAATTGCTTTTTGACATTTTGACCAGGAAAGTATTTATACATCACATACAGCTCACAAATAATTGAATAGAAAATAAAACGGAGACCTGAAAGCATTAAATGAAGATTGCTACTTATTTTTGCGGAGAGGTAAGAAAGAATATTTCTTGTCTTAATATTGCAATCTATACATACAAAATAAAAGGTGCTACAAAATTTCACGATGGATACACAGTGTTTTGCAGCATTTGATTTTTCGAGAATCGATCAAAACATTTGGGTGGTAATCTATTAATGAAGTAGATGTAATTTAGAGTTAAAATAGTCAGATGACTTCATAGCAAGGCAGAACTTCATACTGAAATAAGAACAACTCAATGAAGACAATGGGCATATGAAAAAAAATCCCTTCTCCACCTGTGTCACTATCCCCTACTTGTTTAAAAAAAAAACACCTACTCTATTTTGGACACTTGCAGTTCTCCCCCTGACCAATTAAAAAGATTGAAAAGACACGATTCTCTCCATCAAAATGTTTTGTCACAACTATATTTTTATTATAAAGGCTGCACTGAACACAATGGGATTGAACTTCGCAGCATTTGACAGCAAGAATTTCAAACAAAAACACTACATGAATTAAATCTCAAACCTTTGTAGTTCCTCCTTCTAAGTGAATATCTTGAACAAAATAATACTTTTCTGATAGTTTAATTTTAAAAACTGGCTCATTTACATTTTGGAAAAAAAGCCAAGCAGCTATAATAAGCTATTTTGTAGATCTATTAACGTGAACTTTTTAAATTCAGATTTAATCTGAAAAGGTTAAAAGTACATTTTGTAAATAGCATAAAATCCTTCGCTTTAAATTAAAAACACTGACAAAAGTGAAACTGGTTTCAATTTGGATGCAAGGGCTGAGCCAAAACCAGCTGATTTTGTTTTTTGAATAGTAGCACCTATCACTGAACCAGTCAGGAAAATCTCATTAGGATACCCACTCTCAATTCAGACCATCAAACTCACAATGGAAATATAAACAGAAAATACTGGAAGTACACAGCAGGTCCATCAGCAACTGTAAAGAGAAAACACAGGTTAATGGTTTGGGTATGCACCCATCATCAGAATAGAAAAAATGTCTTTTCTCTTTAATGCTATGTATTTGCAGCATTTTCTGTTTCAGACTTCTACCATTTTTTAAACTCACAATGTAAACCTAGTTTTCTTCAATGGAAACAAATTCTTTGAAGACCATTTCTGACAAAATATAAAAATGCAATTTTTCAGTTGCTATAGATTTTGCTATAACTGCACTTTATTCTAAGTACTCATACACACTCTTCTTGGGTTATTTCCCCTTTTTAACATGCCCCACATCATACACCATTCCAGAAAAAAACACAGCAATCAGGCATCTGCTCGTAGGTTTTCAAGTATGACACCCTGAGCCTCTCTCCTCCTGCTTACCATAGCCCCTCAATATCGCCAAAAGCACAAACCTGTGCATCAACCAATCTAAGCTAATGCTTTGTGCCATTATCAAAAGAAAGAAAGTAGAGAGAAACAGGGGAAAATTGCTATAGTTTATTTTGGATTTATACATCCTGAGTAAATGTGCATTCAATGTTCCTGTTTCAAATTCATGTCAATCTACAAACTAAGTGCTAGATAATGCAAAGATAATCTGATGCTAAAGGATTATCTCCAGTACTAATTCTAGAACAACAGATAAATGTTGTGCAATAATTATGTTATTTACCTTCTATTGTCCCCTTTCATTCTACTGATAAGGCTGAGTTGCTACCCCCTTGCTACTGATTCACCACTCAGAAACATCCTCTCAAAGTCTTTCACAATTTTGAAAATGTCAGATTCCCCCATAACCTTGTCTGTTTCAATTTTCAAGCCTTCCTTCACAAGTATAACCTCTTATTCCTGTTACCATTCCAGTGAATTTTGTAATAACCATCCCATTGCTCAAATACCTTTCTGGGTGCCCAGAAGGGCATGCAATACTTGAACTGTGACCTAACCAATGTCTTGCATAAATTCAACATGGTTTTATATTCAGTGCCTCTATATATAAAACACAAAATTCCATGTGTCTTTTTAAGGCCTTTTCTACCTGTGGTCCTACCTTAAAGATCTATGTATGTACACACCTAGATCTCCAATACTCCACTCTATTAAGAGTTTTACCTTTTAGGGTATACTTCCTTTTACTAGTTTTCTTCCCAAAATGTAATACTTGACATTTCTCTGCATCTGCCACATATCAGCCCACTCAACTAATGTCTAAATATTCCTGCATACTTCTTCAGTTTGCCATGCGCCCCAATACTTTGGCATTAATACTCTTGTAACCAAGGCCAAACAATTTATGTAAATGAAAAGGTTCCAGCTTAGATCCCTGGAGCATACCATTACCCACATCCTGTCAATCTGAAAAACATTAGTTTACTCTTACTCTGCATTCCATTCCCCAGTCATCCCTCTATCACTTCAGCTACATTCCCTTTAATATGTACTTAATTTCATAATAAATCTTTTACATGAAAAGGTCTTCTGAAAATCCTTATACACAACATCCACTGCATTCAGTTTATTTAAATGATCTGATTTCATCAAAAAATTAAATTAGTCAAATGCAACTTGTCCTTCACAAATCAATGCTAACTATTCTGGATTAGCCATTCACTAATTTTACTCTGTTCTATGGACTCTCGAAATTCATCTACAACCAAGCCAAGAATAACTGGCATATAATTTTGTTTTAGCTTTATCCCTTTTTAAAAAAAAAACATGTAACATTTGTTATCGTCCAGTCTTTTGGCAAAATTCCTCTTTCCAAAGGTCCCGTATTTATTTTTTAAAAATCAGAATAGTGGCCAGTGCTCAACAGATTATATCTCCATTAAGTAAAGCTAGTATACTGATAGAGGTGGTGAAAATCACATTTGGGGAGACAATGCAACACAACTTGAAACAATGATAGTAAAAAATACAAAGTCATTTTTATTTTAAAAAATACATTATTTGAACTGAATTAATAGTACTTAGTATTACTTTAATACAGTGAATCAGTTACTGTCATATACTTTCACTTGCTTGATTTTGCCTGCAAACTATGGTCTGTATTACCCCCTCCCCCCCACTATTTTATCAATTAGAATCTTTTTTGTCCTGAATTGACTCATGTTTTTTCTCATAAAAGCTGATGCCAACTCTTCACTAGAATAATCATCATCCAAAGCATTCCTCCAAACAATTCTGCCGAATGGCATTTCCTTAAATAGATATGCTGATGCCAGATGATCCTTGTTCAGCACATCAACTAGAAATCTTGTCTGAGTTTTAGCACTAGGTACACTTTTGGGGACACTGCACTTCCAAAGAGTATGTTACTGCACATTACCATGAGGCTTTCCACTTTCCACATCAGCTATACTTATAGACTTTTGAGTAAGACTGACAATTCCATGTCAGTTATGTGAAATAATGGGCTGTGGATCTGTAAGTGAGAATCTGAGGACAGAATTAAGATGGAGGGTGTGGGGGAGTCTGCAATACCCATTCACGAGGCATACTTCTTTTAAAACTAAACAATCACATTTCCATCATCCATTCAAGGACAAAAAAGCAAAAAGACGTGATTCAATTGACAACTGTACAGAACAAAATTATGATGTTACCCATTAACATTTGGTGGCATAGAAACATCCCCCCCACCACCATTTTGGAAGTCTTTTTAACCCCTCTCTGTTATGTCACACTCTCAGCTCAAAAGATTGGGCAAATAATCTGGTCCACGGCCTTTGTCACTACTACTCTATAACTGATTGCTCAGAAGTGTGAAAGAGCATTGTGGGACACTCACCCTCCAATATTCCTCCTCCCCTGATTAAATTGTAAATTTGTGTGTAGAACTACAAACATAAACCTACACTCCTAACTATGCAGAGCAATGCTTTGATAAACCAATGCATGGTGTCATCACAATAGCTCTTCCCCACCTGAAGTCCTAATTTCCCATGTTCCAAGTACGCTTCACCCCGCTCATGCTGAACTATCGTTCTCCAGTGCCTACCGCCCTCAAGTACCTTGCCCAAATTACTATAGTCATTGCACACATGAAGAATATAGAAGTATGTCTAATTGCCTCTTGAACCCATTTTGCCTTATTCAAATCAATGGTCGTCCCAGAAAACTGATACCAGATTCATTACACTATGTGAAATAGGTCTGCCAGAGTCCCTCTTCATAATTTTGTAAATGATGTTCTTTAATTTTTGAGCCAGTGCCATTGTAACAACTTGTCTGGATCAATTTTATTGATCCTCTTCATAATTTTCAAAACTTTTATTACGTCTCCTCAAAGTTTCCTCTTTTCCAACAGGGACTATCTCAACTCTCTGGTGTTTGGGCATTCTTTGTAGCTCATTATGGGTGAAGAGAATTAAGTTCCCATCACCTGTTCTAATAATTTTCCTCGTACTAGTCTAAAGCTTGGCGTTCAGACACAAGCTCCTTTTGTACAGCTTGAGTGTAAAGTGGTTGGAAAATAAACATGAGAACACAACCATCATTGCACCTCACCAGAATTCGAGGAGGGTCCAAAATAACTCAGAAAACAGAATGGATCCTGGAGTAGACATGGCAAACAGAATCTTTAATTGAAATATAGGCATGTTTGTTACTATTCAACCAATAAAACAAGTGCACTAGGAATTGTGTAAGTGTAGGTGTATATAACCTGAGTAGACTGTGCCATGCCATTTGATTTGTGATGTTTGCTTTAATCTTGACCAAACAATACAGAAGAGCTTCCTATTTTACAGCAGCCCTATACTTTCCATTGCCTCAGCACAATAGTCTATAACAAGGAACTTAACCATAATTAGAAAGAAGGTAATTTCAAAAGGGGTCCATTTTTATTTGCCCTGTTCAATAGGCCTTTCATTTAGACAGGATGTACTATGCACACCTTGTGTAATAGAACAGGATTTAAAATGGTCGTAACAAGGAGTGCTGGTTCTCCATGGACAGATTCGTAACTACAATTTGACAAGCCAAGTTCCACATTGGCTCAGTTGGTGGAAATGCACAGAAGAAGGAAAATTGGGGGGCAATTTAGACTGCTTTTGTAGACCTCGTAGTGGTGACATGAAGTATTGTTTTATCCAGGCCTGTGGATATAGTCTATCTGCCCTT
Organism: Heptranchias perlo; assembly: GCF_035084215.1. Lineage (NCBI taxonomy): Eukaryota > Metazoa > Chordata > Chondrichthyes > Hexanchiformes > Hexanchidae > Heptranchias > Heptranchias perlo. The sequence goes on along the minus strand of NC_090348.1, from coordinate 36,118,954 downwards.
TTCTGTGAACCAGTCTGGACCGTTCACTACTTTCTTACAGCATGTCCCTGATAATTAAAAAAAAATCACTCATCCCAAGAAGAACGGATCTCACCCGTGCAAGGTTGAAAATATGCTGAGTAACCTGTTGAGTAGCATGCCCATTGTAATATAGTGATAGCCAACAACAACGTCTTGCATTTTTATAGCGCCTTTAACATAGTAAAATGTCCCAAGGCCCTTCACAGAAGCATAATTAGACAAATATTGATGTTCAGCCAAAGGAGGAGATATTTGGAGTGGTAAGTAAGAGCTTGGTCAAAGAGGTGGGTTTTAAGGAGGATCTTAAAGGAAGAAAGGGAGGTGGAAAGGCCTAGGGAGGAAATTCCAGAGCGTAGGGCCTAGAAGGCTGAAGGCATGGCCGCCAACGATGGGGTGAAGGGAGTGGGAGATGCACAAGAGGCCAAAGTTGGAGGAACGCAGAGTTCTTGGAGGGTTGTAAAACCCTTACCTCCCCCCTGTCTTGAAGATAAGATCAGCATTTGGTGCTCCTTTAGGGTGCTGGTAACGTGGGCGCCGCTCTCGATTGGTGTTTGCTGGAGCTGGACGCTGTGCCAGGGATTGCAACATCTCTGCAACGATAATTTAAAACGATTAGTAGAGAAATTGCAACACAATATTTTACCCTCATTTTATAATGCATCACTTCAACATTTTTAGCAGAATACTCATGATAAAGAAAGCTATGGTTTGAAAAGATGGTCAGCACATAAAATAACCAAATATAGGTTCTTCTCGACCATAGAAATCCTTCTGCTATATACTAATGAGGATTTTGAGGATATGGCCAAATAAATTACTGTTGGTGAATCAGAAGAGACTATACTAAAAGTTATGTGCAACTAACCATGTACATTTCAGGATTTGCTCTGAACTTTCATAAATTGATGTATTAAACATTTTATTTTGTTTTTACTAGTTTCTTTCCCCATCTCTCCTGATGGTACAGACTTTTGCTGGGGTATGGATTTTTTTTTTTTTTAATTTGTTCATGGGATGTGGGCATCGCTGGCAAGACCAGCATTTATTGCCCATCCCTAATTGCCCTTGAGAAAGTCGTGGCGAGCCGCTGCAGTCCGTGTGGTGAAGGTTCTCTCTCAGTGCTGTTAGGAAGGGAGTTCCAGGATTTTGACCCAGCGACGATGAAGGAACGGTGATATATTTCCAAGTCGGGATGGTGTGTGACTTCAAGGGGAACGTGCAGGTGGTGTTGTTCCCATGCCTGCTGCACTTGTCCTTCTAGGTGGTAGAGGTCGCGGGTTTAGGAGGTGCTGTCGAAGAAGCCTTGGCAAGTTGCTGCAGTGCATCCTGTAGATGGTACACACTGCAGCCATGGTGCGCTGGTGGTGAAGGGAATGAATGTTTAGGGTGATGGATGGGGTGCCAATCAAACGGGCTGCTTTGTCCTGGATGGTGTCGAGCTTCTTGAATGTTGTTGGAGCTGCACTCATCCAGGCAAGTGGAGAGTATTCCAACACACTCTTGACTTGTGCCTTCTAGATGGTGGAAAGGCTTTGGGGAGTCAGATGAGTCACTCGCCACAGAATACCCAGCCTCCAACCTGCTCTTGTAACTGGCCGGTCCAGTTAAGTTTCTGGTCAATGATGACCCCCAGAATGTTGATGGTGGGGGATTCAGCGATGGTAATACTGTTGAATGTCAAGGGGAGGTGGTTAGACTCTCACCTGTCTGGTGTGAATGTTACTTGCCACTTATCAGCCCAAGCCTGAATGTAGTCCAGGTCTTGCTGCATGCGGGCACGGACTGCTTCATTATATGGACAGACAAGCACCAGCAGCTCTCATTTACCATGCCCCGAGTGGCCATTCTTAATATGAGAGTTACTCAACAATAGAGGGAATCACATCCAAGCCACATCCTGTTCTCACCCAATGTCACTCATGCACATTCCAGTCAGAGTCACTATTTGGTATGAGATCAAAGAAGTGCCTTAATCCACTAGGCCCTCAGGGAGCTAGATGATGATTTTCTTTGTGTTCATAGCTATTCTGTACTCTGAGGAAAAAGCTGGTTTTCACGACACTGCAGTTAGCAATAAGTAGTGTGACATCTATTGATAACTGTGATCAGTGGCTAAGTGAAAATAATCTACAATATTACTGCTGTGCAGAGTAAATCAAAACCAATGGCAAGACCTAGATATTGAATGTTCAATGTGGTAAAGGAAGTGCATATCCTATTAGAAATGTGATTTTAATCTTACATATGTGCAAAAACAAAAACTTATTTGAAAGAACTGAGGTGTCAATCCCTCAGCCTTCTCAATCACTTCTTTCTAGCCAGTTTCCCAGGCTTAGTCAGTTTTGGAACAGCCTGGTACAGGTGTGAAGTCTTCGACTGAAATCAACAGAGATGTTCTCAAACCTACATTAACTAATGCACTGAATGAATTATTTATACTAGCATCATCTTGAACTTTTCCTTTAATATAAAGGAGTTCCAAAGTTTATGCTCAGTAGGGGTTGAGATCCTCCTGTACTTTTTTGGGGCTATAACGTAACAGGAGTGCCACCTTTTCTATGGCGTGTGAAAGAAAAAGCTTCTATATTTTCGTGGTCAAGTGTCTCTGGTCTGCACCATCTTTGACTGCCCTGAAAAAAGTAATTTTAGGAAACATGTTGAGAAGTAGAATGCATAGCCCTATGTAACAGACAATAACGAACATGGAGATTTGTGATGTAGCTCTACTAATTTGGGTGGTTCACTTTATTATAATTGTGGCCTAATCCCAGTCTCAGAGGGCATTTGAGAATACAATACCATGTTTTTTTTTAAAACTGAGTTTGGACCAGATTTTGAACAGCCTGACAACATTCACCATCCAAGCTTAGACAAGAAGAATGGCAACTGGGGGTGGGCGGTGGAGTCTGGTGCCTGTGAAACCACACCTCAATTGTGGCTTTTGGGAACTGGAAAAAAGTGTCTTCAAAATTTCACTGCTCTCTTCAACTTTCAACATGAGAAATATGAGAACTGAACACTACAAATGGCAATATTTTAATGTAGAAATGTCTCCTGCATGTACAGCCAACAATTAAGATTCAGAATGCTGCAGCTGATGAGAACAAAGAAACTAAGGGTGTGGCACAAAGTAAGGTCCTACATAGCAGAGTGAGGAAAGAACATCTGACTAAAATGGCTCTTCAAGGCTGCAAATTTTTTCAGTGCCTTTGTGTTCCCTGGCTTCCTTGCTCCTCCCTCCTCACCCCACCAAGCCCTCTGGGTAATGTGTGAACTTTATCTGTACTTTGTAGTACAAATAAGGAAGAATGACTATAACATTACTAGACCCGGACAGAAATTCTGAACAGAAGTGAATGAGGAGCGGTTTGGTACCTTAGAAGCATGCTTAATCATACATGTGCTTATCTACAGATATTGGTACAATATATTGCTTTACTGGAAGTGTTATCTTAAAGCTGTGATAATATGCTATGTTTACAAGTTGTCATATGCCAGTAAAATCCTTATACTGAACTACGGAGGGAGTGTCCTATTGAGCTTAGCAAGTTTTCTATATCTATTGCCAAAAACTGTTTAAATATGTTGAGATCTTATTTGTTCACAAGATCTTGTGCCCCACCAAATCCAACAAAGAAGAATTTTAAAATTTGAGTAGTTAGTCAAAGCTGAAGCACTTCCACCTCCATTTAGAGCTTTTTCTGCACTGCCAAGCATTGAGTTTTAAATTAACTGGACGCTTGCTAGAGTGATTCCATGATATTCACTAGAATTTTGGTAAAGAGCACTAGTGGGTGTCTTTGCCCGTGTGAAATACTGCCAATTCCACAAGCTCACTATTTCCTCCTTTGCTTGGTTTTCTATTTACTTATTTTGTTCTTGCTTAAAATATCTTACTCAAATTTGCTTGATTTTTATTCTTCATTCCTCCTCCTAAGCTTCCTCTCACCTTCTCTCCTTTAGGTGTGCTCATTTTATGTCAGAGTGTCAGCCTTGATTTAGCTCCTTGAGGTGACAGAGGTATCAGCTTCTAGCACCTTGCACCTCTTTTAAGCAAATGGAGGTATGATTCACCCATACTTAATGAGTGTGAGGCTACTCTATAAACACTACAAGTTATAAGCTGTTTTACTCTGACTGAGCAGATTGGGTAAGCCCTGCTTCCACCAGAACAAGGTTCACCCACTCAACCTGTCGTAATGCTGGAAATGACATGGATACTGGGAATGTGCAACTGCCAGGTATCAAAACCTATAGTGGGGTGTGATGTCAGGAAACTCAATATATCAGATGAAGTGTGATGTTGCTCACTATACTGTGTTGCTGCAGTCCACAGAGTTTAAAAACAACGCTCTCCCAATCAGTGTGGAGGGGTAAAAATCCATAATGCAAACACAGGAATTTTCTGTTGTCACTTGCTGTCCTTTATTATAGAACAGTGAGACACAGATTTTGTTTTTTCTTACTCGCCTCCTGAAGGTATTTGATTCCTCAATGGGGGATGGTGCCACAGGTAATCACTCTTCGGTACCTCACCCAGTTGTCCATTATTCATATGTAAGCCTCAACAGTGGTTGGAGGGGAACAGACAGCAACATAGCCAGTCTTACTCATTTCTTCCCAAGAACCACTATACTTCAAACTTAACAAACAGATAAAAAATTCAATGAAGTACTCCACAAACCTCACTAGAATGGAATACTAATCTGAGCTCACCTATTGGGATATATACAATTCTTTGTATAGCTCAATTTCTAGCAAAATTGCAATTGTTTATATTTTTCCAAATTTTTCAAAGATATCATTGCTTCAAAAATTATTAAATCTATTTTATAACAGATCTATTTTCAAGTTATAAAAACAATTGCCACATTTACATTTAATACCATGTTCCCTCATTCTAATGACAAACTGAACCCCTTTTTTTAAAAAAAGGGATCACATTAACCACATGGCGAGCACAGCACAATCAAAAATGTTACATTCAAAACCTTTTAACAGTAAGGTATCCTAAAGTATACTTGTTCCTTAAACAAATCTTACAATAAAATTTGCATCTATTTTATGAAGATTTAAGTGCATTAGCCTAATTGGTCCAATATACATAAAGGGAAAATAAGACTAAGGAAAGCACTTTTTGTGCAAGGAATTCTCCCTTTTAATGGAAACTTTATTGACTTCTATTTCATTTACAACATGGAGTAAGGTCTCCCTCTTTGCTAGGCCTCTCCAGTTGCATCAATTACAGGAAATATACCCACACATCCCACAGTGGCTCCACTGCAAACAGTGGGGCATGACTTCAAACCAGTTCTAGTGTGTTTCCAAAGCTGCCTGACTGCAGGAATGATGTGGAGATGCCGGTGATGGACTGGGATTGACAAATGTAAAAAATCTTACAACACCAGGTTATAGTCCAACAGTTTTATTTGAAAATCACAAGCTTTCGGAGATTATCTCCTTCGTCAGGTGAGTGAGTGGGATTCCATGGAAGGTTGCCGCATTTATAGTCAGAGAACAATACCTGGTGATTACAGATAATCTTTCCAACTGCCCGTTGTCAAGGCAATCAAAAAGTGTTCAGACAGAGACGATTTTGCGTTCTCCAAGGTGGCCTTCGAGACACACGACAACGCAAAATCGTCGAGCAGAAATTGATAGCCAAGTTCTGCACCCATGAGGACGGCCTCAACCGGGATCTTGGGTTTATGTCATGCTACACGTAACCCCACCAGCGAATAAAAAAGTTATCTGTTTTTAATACAACGGGTCATTCTCTGTCTTTCTCTTCCTTTCGGATGTTTCTCCCTATCTCTCTCACTCTCTCTGTCTTTTGTTCTGGCCGTTTGTATATTCGGTGGTCCTGTAGGTAACATCTCTCTGTCTGAACACTTTGATTGCCTTGACAACGGGCAGTTGGAAAGATTATCTGTAATCACCAGGTATTGTTCTCTGACTATAAATGCGGCAACCTTCCATGGAATCCCACTCACTCACCTGACGAAGGAGATAATCTCCGAAAGCTTGTGATTTTCAAATAAAACTGTTGGACTATAACCTGGTGTTGTAAGATTCTTTACATTTGACTGCAGGAAACCACAGCACAGACTGGCAAATCTGCATTGCCAGCCTGTACGGCTATTATATAAGGCACATGCCGAAATATTTCTTTAACTCAGTCAATATTTTGAATTATAATCTTCCTCCAGATTCTTAACAGCATCTCTTGTCTACGCTGACGTTCTCCAGCTGCAGTTCTGACACACTTGAGGCTTACATTTGGGCCCTGTAAAGTTATTAATGATTATATGTCATCACCTTCTTCTAGTGAAGCACAGCAGTCTCTTAGCTATGCCAAGTTATTTTCTTTGAAAGTTCATTGTACCTTAGAACAAGAGTTAGAGTATACAATTGCTTGGCTAGCCATGCATTACAAGGCTAGGATACAACGGAGATTGTATAATTTAGTTCTGAGGAAAGGTTCCAAGAGTCAGGGTTATTTACTTTGGACAAACGAAGGCTTATCTCCATAACCACATCAGCTTAGTTCTTAAGACTTAGGACATTGTGACTACCTATATTCCTCATTCCTAGCCATTCATCATTCTAATAGTTTTATAGGAGTTAATGGAAAGTAAAATTGGGTGGCGTGTAAAACAGATGACCGATCTGATCATGTCAGTTTCCCGCTGGGCGGGTTAAAATTACCCCCAATATGTTAGCTCGAATATGTGAAGCTGAGAAAGCATCAGGGTCCAATAGATACCATAATCCTTCACCACAGATTGGAACTATCTTATTAGGATGAGTTCAAACCTCAGATCAGCAGACAGCACAGTGTATACACAACAGATGCAAACAGATGCTCCAACAAATATGTAGGGATGGACACAACAGAAGAAAAGGTCCTTTTAATTACGGAATAATTGCTAAAGTTACTGTTCTAATTTAATTACAACACTTACACAACTATTGCACGATTTATTTTCTGTTTCTTACCCTGGTAGTCTTCCTGTTCCTGGCGTTCATTAATGTCAAGTGTTAACTTCTTCATACGCATTCTTTCTTCTTGCTCCGCCTGCTGCTGATTCCAGTGATTTGCAGCAAGCTGCGAATTCATCGGCACGTTCAGTATTTTAAACTGCATGAAAAAAATAAATAAATCATGAAAAAGATTTTTAGTCAATAGTTAAATGGTACAGTAAAGCTTCAACATTTTTTTTCTTCAAATATATAGGCCTGCATTTTTGAACAGTGAAGTGAACTGATAGTACAGTGTCTTAGCAAATTGTATTTTCACCTCTGGGGCCATTATTACAAAAAGAGCCCAATCCACTGGGTTAAAACCCAACATGGACCAACTTTAATTAATCTTCCTTCTCTGTCAGGGTTTTACATTAAATTAATTTGGGGAAGCCTCAACCCTGTTTCTATTGAGCATGAGTCAAAGCACAAAACTGTCCACATATAATAATGTCAATTTCAAAGAAGCCAAAAGGCTGGCTGGTAAGGAAGGGAGAAATTTTACACTGATGGATCAGAGTGCTTTACTGACGTTGGAGTTACTGAAAGCTATGGGAGACTGCAATTGAAAAATTACCACAAACACAGCACATTGTTTAGTAATTCATTTAAACTGCTTTGACATGCACACATTTTTATTTTAATTAAAACCTCTATGGTTATTCTGCATTCACAAATCAACCATTGAAAATGATGCTTCCTGGAAATATGCATTGGCTCTTTTAAGAGGGTATGACAAAATAGGCAATAAATCTGAAATTAGCTCTATTTTTCTCTATTGACTGTTCTGATTTAGTTAACAGGGAAGGGCAAAAGAATTATTGCAAAGGTAGATGCATGTAAATATTTGCTCAGATGCAACACAGCTGTTTTAACAAGTATTCATGATTTACACACTTTGTCCATGCACAAACAGGTCGAGTGAGAAATCTCCTTTCATACAGTTCATTATTTAAAAAAAATACCTGCCCATTAGGATGTCTCTATGATTTTCTTTCATAACGGCTAAGTGACAGATCACCAGCAAATGACAGTTTCAAGTTTAACCAAGTGGATTTTCTGATACTATTATCCAACCTTTATGTTCACATTGGAACAGGTTGTTACAGCAGTAATGTTCACAAACATTAACAAATCTTAAAATGAACTGTTAAGAAGAAACGGAGAATTTTGGGGAGGACCAATGCATTGTGTGATGGAGTGATAGGATAAAGCTCAGGTCTGTGATTCGCCATTTGGGAGGTCACTGATCTTAGCCAGGCCAGGAAGAGAAGCACCAAGTGGAGGTAGAGGCTCAGCATTTCTTCTTGGGGGGTGGGGGGGGAAGAGAAGGAGAGTCAAAGTACTTTCCACCCTGCTGGCTGCTTGCGACATCACCACTGAGAGCAAATTCCACAATAGTTCCATTAGTCTCAAACCAGATTGAGAGCTGCTCCAGAACTGTCCGACCAGAGAAAACCACACTATCAGTTGGGATATCTGTTTTCCCCGATGCTAACGTGGTTTCTTAGGGGAAGCAGCTGTCAGGGTGGTCTTAAGTCACAGCCCATTGTTTTCTATAGAGCTGCTCCAAGGCTCCCTCTGTTGCTGACATCACCGGCGAGTCTCTGCGATAAGAAAACTCTACTCAACAGTAGCCATACCAGTAAGAAAATTGACACCGACAGACGTGAATATATTTTTCTTTGAATAAAAAGTACACCCAAAATCTTTCTTCCTTTTATAGTAGATACTTAGGATAGAACATCTGTTTAGCTTAAAATGATACTTACTTCAAAGTTTGTATTAAAATAATGCAGTTGACTAACTGGTCATTAAATTTATAAACATTGATGCAAATATCATATATAACTCACTGAGCTAAAGTATCAGGGGGTGAGCTATTCAGATATACTGACTAGCTTCGATCCTTATCGTTCTAATAGCCTATCACTGTTCTATGGATGGCAAGTCACCCTGCCTCCAATAGCACGGCCTTTCTGGAGAGTGAGAGAAAAAGAAACACTGCCAAATGCTGACACCAGGTACAAAGGCAGACACACACAATGTGGCAGTCATGGAGAGCACTACTTAAAAAAAATATATAAATGTATACATGTATATTCATCGAGCAAAATCCTTGCGAGAAGCTATTATATGTGCATTGACTGGCTATTTAAACAAAGAAAAAGAAGAGAAAAAGAATTTCAGGATTATGACAAACCAAAAGCAATTTGTCCCTTTTCCACACCCCACTTTGACAAGGATCTGTTCCATTCACATTCCTCATAACTGTAGTATGGTGACAAGTCTGATTAAGAATTAACAGGTTAGTTATTAATGTTTGACATGTCTGATTTGCAAAGAACAGATATATTTTATGATCAGCTTTCTCCAGTTCATAGATTTTATTGATTTATTAGTGAAGATATGGAGTAGTGAATCAAACCGCTTCTAGCTTTTTATATTTTCTTTTTTCTGTGTCCCAACTGCAGTTTTCTCCCCTCCTTTTCTGAAGGCATTAATTGCCTAACAGGGATAAATTCCATGGGCTTGGATGCCCTCTGATAATGTCATTTCTGAACCTTGACAGTGAATGTTAGTAGGCTATTTAACCAAAAGGGCATCACATCCAAGCCTCACACTGGCATGCACACACTACCAAAAGGAGTCACCATATTTAAAAGGGGTAACTAAGCTAAGGCAATTCATGGCAGCAGACCTCGCACCCGTGATATGCCCCTCCTGCAAGATGTGGGAAGTCATGGACACTACCAGTGTCCCTGCCGACCATGTGTGCAGGAAGTGTGTCCACCTGCAGCTACTGACCGATCGTATCTCGGAGCTGGAGCTGCGGGTGGATTCACTGTGGAGCATCCGCGATGCAGAGAAACTCGTGGATAGCACGTTTAGCGAGTTGGTCACACCGCAGGTAAAGGGAGAACAGGCAGGAAGTGAATGGGTGACCACCAGGCAGAGTAAGAGGTGCAGGCAGGTAGTGCAGGGGTCCCCTGTGGCCATCCCCCTCGCAAACAGGTATACAGTTTTGGATGCTGTTGGGGGAGATGGCTCACCAGGGGAAGGTGGCAGCGGCCAGGTTCATGGCACTGTGGCTGGCTCTGCTGCACAGGAGGGCAGGAAAAAGAGTGGCAGAGCTATAGTGATAGGGGACTCGATTGTAAGGGGAATAGACAGGCGTTTCTGCGGACGCAACCGAGACTCCAGGATGGTATGTTGCCTCCCTGGTGCAAGGGTCAGGGATGTCTCGGAGCGGCTGCAGGACATTCTGGAGGGGGAGGGTGAACAGCCAGTTGTCGTGGTCCATATAGGTACCAACGATATAGGTAAAAAACGGGATGAGGTCCTACAAGCTGAATTTAGGGAGTTAGGAGTTAAACTAAAAAGTAGGACCTCAAAGGTAGTAATCTCAGGATTGCTACCAGTGCCACGGGCTAGTCAGAGTAGGAATGAGAGGATAGCTAGGATGAATACGTGGCTTGAGAGATGGTGCAAGAGGGAGGGATTCAAATTCCTGGGCCATTGGAACCGGTTGTGGGGGAGGTGGGACCAGTACAAATTGGACGGTCTGCATCTGGGCAGGACTGGAACCAATGTCCTCGGGTGAGTGTTTGCCAGTGCTGTTGGGGAGGGTTTAAACTAATGTGGCAGGGGGATGGGAACCGATGCAGGAAGTCAGTGGGAAGTAAAGTGGTGACAGAAACAAAAGGCAGTAAGGGAGAGTGTACAAAACATGACCGGACAGATGGTCTGAGAAAGCAGGGCAAAGACCAAGGGAAGTCTAGATTAAACTGCATTTATTTCAATGCAAGAAGTCTGATGGGCAAGGCAGATGAACTCAGGCATGGATGGGTACATGGGACTGGGATGTTATAGCTATTACTGAAACATGGCTAAGGGAGGGGCAGGACTGGCAGCTCAATGTTCCAGGGTACAGATGCTATAGGAAAGATAGAGCATGAGGTAAGAGAGGAGGGGGAGTTGCGTTCTTGATTAGGGAGAACATCACGGCAGTAGTGAGAGAGGATATATCCGAGGGTTCGCCCACGGAGTCTATATGGGTAGAACTGAAAAATAAGAAGGGAGAGATCACGTTGATAGGATTGTACTACAGACCCCCAAATAGTCAATGGGAAATTGAGGAGCAAATATGTAAGGAGATTACAGACAGCTGCAAGAAAAATAGGGTGGTAATAGCAGGGGACTTTAACTTTCCCAACATTGACTGGGACAGCCATAGCATTAGGGGCTTGGATGGAGAGAAATTTGTTGAGTGTATTCAGGAGGAATTTCTCATTCAGTTTGTGGATCTTAAGGATCAACAAGGTCATCTATGTGCAGAACCACAAGAGATGGTTGAGATCCTAAATGAATATTTCACATCGGTATTTACGGTTGAGAAAGGCATGGATGTTAGGGAACTTGGGGAAATAAATAGTGATGTCTTGAGGAGTATACATATTACAGAGAGGGAGGTGCTGGAAGTCTTAACGCGCATCAAGGTAGATAAATCTCCGGGACCTGATGAAATGTATCCCAGGACGTTATGGGAGGTTAGGGAGGAAATTGCGGGTCCCCTAGCAGAGATATTTGAATCGTCGACAGCTACAGGTGAGGTGCCTGAAGATTGGAGGGTAGCAAATGTTGTGCCTTTGTTTAAGAAGGGCGGCAGGGAAAAGCCTGGGAACTACAGACCGGTGAGCCTGACATCTGTAGTGGGTAAGTTGTTAGAGGGTATTCTGAGAGACAGGATCGACGGGCATTTGGAGAGGCAGGGACTGATTAGGAACAGTCAGCATGGTTTTGAGAGAGGAAAATCATGTCTCACAAATTTGATTGAGTTTTTTGAAGGGGTAACCAAGAAGATAGATGAGGGCTGTGCAGTTGACGTGGTCTACATGCACTTTAGCAAAGACTTTGACAAGGTACCGTATGGTAGGTTGTTACATAAGGTTAGATCTCACGGGATCCAAGGTGAGGTAGCCAATTGGATACAAAATTGGATTGACACAGAAGACAGAGGGCGGTTGTTGAGGGTTGTTTTTCAAACTGGAGGCCTGTGACCAGCGGTGTGCCTCAGGGATCGGTGCTGGGTCCGCTGTTGTTATTTATATTAATGATTTGGATGAGAATTTAGGAGGCATGGTTAGTAAGTTTGCAGATGACACCAAGATTGGTGGCATTGTGGACAGTGAAGGTTATCTCGGATTGCAACGGGATCTTGATAAATTGGGCCAGTGGGCCGATGAATGGCAGATGGAGTTTAATTTAGATAAATGTGAGGTGATGCATTTTGGTAGATCGAATCGGGCCAGGACCTACTCCGTTAATGGGAGGGCGTTGGGGAGAGTTATAGAACAAAGCGATCTAGGAGTACAGGTTCATAGCTCCTTGAAAGTGGAGTCACAGGTGGATAGGGTGGTGAAGAAGGCATTCGGCATGCTTGGTTTCATTGGTCAGAACATTGAATGCAGGAGTTGGGATGTCTTGTTGAAGTTGTACAAGACATTAGTAAAGCCACACTTGGAATACTGTGTACAGTTATGGTCACCCTATTATAGAAAGGATATTATTAAACTAGAAAGAGTGCAGAAAAGATTTACTAGGATGCTGCCGGGACTTGATGGTTTGACTTATAGGGAGTGGTTAGATAGACTGGGACTTTTTTCCCTGGAGAGTAGGAGGTTTAGGGGTGATCTTATAGAAGTCTATAAAATAATGAGGGGCATAGATAAGGTAGATAGTCAAAATCTTTTCCCAAAGGTAGGGGAGTCTATAACGAGGGGGCATAGATTTAAGGTGAGAGGGGAGAGATACAAAAGGGTCCAGAGGGGCAATTTTTTCACTGAAAGGGTGGTGAGTGTCTGGAACGAGCTGCCAGAGGCAGTAGTAGAGGCGGGTACAATTTTGTCTTTTAAAAAGCATTTGGACAGTTACATGGGTAAGATGGGTACAGAGGGATATGGGCCAAGTACAGGCAATTGGGACTAGCTTAGTGGTATAAACTGGGCGACATGGACATGTTGGGCCGAAGGGCCTGTTTCCATGTTGTAAACTTCTATGATTCTATTCTATATATCGATTCGGAGTGGCCAATTTTCACACCCCAAGCCAAGTGGTGCCATAGCCAACTGTTCTTTCCCTCCTGTTGTCTCAGATGAGGTGAACCAGGTCAACACAGAACTTCCTGATCTATACCATTCAGATGGACTTCACCTCATATCTTTTAATATAAAACTAAAACCATAGTCAGAAGGTTGTGGGTTCAAGCTCCACTTTCATTTTAAGCACATAATATAAGTTGACACTTCAGTGCAGTATTGAGGAAATGTTGCTTTGTTGGTGGTGTTATCTTTCAAATGAGATGTTAAACCAAGACTCTCATCTGCCTGCTGAGGTAGATATACAGATCCTATAACACTATTTGAAGAGGAGCAGGGAGTTCTTCCACTGTCCTGGATAGCATTCACCCCTCAAACACCACCAAAAACAGATCATCATTCATTTGCTGATTATGAGATCATGTTGTGTGCAAATTGACTGCCACATTTGTTGACATAACAGTAACTGCACTTCAAAAGCAATCCATTGCTTGTAAAAGGTTTTGGAACATCTTAAAGGTGTGATATGGTGCTGTGTAAATGCAAATTATTTCTTTCATAAGTTGGACCTTGTAGAAACTGAATCAGTGAACTATTCAAAAACAGCTTAAGCAGTGTCACGTTTCGGGATGTTTTAATCATTTTCCCATGGAAAGGATTTGGAAGAGTTACATTTAACTGTTGGTTTTTTTAAAAAGAAAGTTTATTTACACAAGTTTTTTTTAAAAAAGCATTCAGATGAAATGCTAATGAGCTAGGCATTGAAATTCTTTTCCCAAAGACTGAAACAATAAGCAATTTGTTACTATTCCTTGGTTAATTAATAAATATCTCAAATCCATTGTGACTCTGGTCCCAGGTGCTCAACAGTAGTCTGACATAGGCACTTTGCATTGGTTGAAAATGGGGATAAAAGTAGGGACAGAAACAGTCACGTTTTCAAGTGTCAGCCCTGGCTCAGTTGGTAACACTCTCGTCTGAGTCAGAAGGTTGTAAGTTCAATTCCCACTCCAGAAACTTGAGCACAAAAATCTCGGCTGACACTCCAGTGCACGACTGAGGTGCCGTCTTTCGGATGAGGCGTTAAACCAAGGCCTCGTCTGCTCTCTCAGGTCGATGTAAAAGATCCCATGGAACTATTTTGACGAAAAGCAGGGGTGTTCTCCTCCATCTCCTAGCCAATATTTATCACTCAACTAAAATCACTTTTAAAAAAAAATCCAGATTATCTGGTCATTACCACATTGCTTTTTTTGGGACCTTACAAATTGGCTGCCACGTTTCCTACATTTCAAAAAGCAATTAATTGGCTATAAAGCGCTTTGGGACATCCTGAGGTCATGAAAGGTGCTATATAAATGCAAGTCTTTCTTTCTTTAAATAGAAAACTGCTGGGGCAGGCTTTTGCCCAGACTCAAAAAGTTAGGATGCAGGAGTGTTGTTAGAAGTTATTTTGTTTAAGTTAAGCAAGACAATCCACTGATGTGGCAAAGTGTGGTACGTTGATCATTTTGCATTGTGTGAAGACAAGTTGTAGTGACTGAATTAAGAGAGTTCGATCACAACTGTTGATCTGCATGCTCACTTTCTGTCTGAAATAAAACAGCTTAACAATTCACATCTGGCCTTGTTTCACCAAATGCTTTTTCAGTTCACCTTCCAAAAAAATTGTAGATGCATATGTGGGGACATGTACAAAAGGCACGGCATCCAGATCTGAAGTCAAAGGGGACGCATTGTTACGCCCCCAGTTACACTATTACCTAAGTAGTAACTGGGGGCACGGTCCTGAATGTAAGATGCTCAGACTGCTTATGGGAGTGACCAATCTCACTGTACCTAATTTCCCAAGGTACATGCATTCTTGAAAAACATGGGGGAAAAATTGACCACTTCTTCCTGCACTGCATTAGGGTTAGTTCAATCCTTTGACGAGTGGTCAAGGTGAGTGAGTTCAACTGTCAAGTGGCGTCTCCTACCAACTACACCATTAGCTGCATCCATTGCTCCACGCACTACACCCCCCCCACCCTGCCAAAATCACCCATATACCAACAAACTCTTTCCATCAGTGCTCAACTCTTCCAATCAGATGCTTCCTCTCACCCTTACACATTACCACTGTTGCAAGCCGCCCACCCACAACGGCAGCTGTTCAACCACGACAGGCACATTACCCAGACACATGTCCCGCTTTCTTACAGGAGAAGTTGGTTCATATCAGGAGTCAGCAAGTGGCAGTGGCATTTAGCCCCTTAAGTCTGTTCCACCATTCAATGAGATCACGGTGGACCTGTGACCTAACTCCATATACCCGCCATAGCCCCATATCCCTTAATTCACAAATCTATCAATCTCAGATTTAGAATTCACAATTGAGCTAACATCAACTGCCATTTGCAGAAGAACGTACCAAACTTCTCCCACCCTTTGTGTATAGAAGCATTTCCTAATTTCACTCCTGCACGTACTGGCTCTATACGTTAGGCTATGTCCCCTAGTCCTAGTATTTAAGTCTAGGAGACCTCCAAAAACAGTTACAAATGTCTCGGCAGCCAGAAGCAATAATCCAGCCACTAACCTGTAAATCCTGCATGGTCCCTTTAAATAGCGCTACCAGGTTATAGTCCAACAGTTTTATTTGAAAATCACATGCTTGTGATTTTCAAATAAAACTGTTGGACTATAACCTGGTGTTGTAAGATTCCTTACATTTGTACACCCCAGTCCATCACCGGCATCTCCACATCTTAAATAGTGCTGGTAGGGGTCCTCCAGGCACTCAGACACGTTCAAGATGGTTGGGGTTAAGATTGTGCGTTGAGTTGAGCGTTAAGTCCCAAAATGGTGTCTATCACTTTAAATCAGCATTGCACAATGATTGCATCCATTTTCTCCTTACTTTACATGCTTCTGGCATCCTTATCTGCGCCTGCACTAACTCCTATACCAAGATGGCGTCCGGCACAGGTCAAGCTGGAATTGTGCATGCGCAGCCAAGATGCCATCTTGGCACTTCGGGAGGCTGCATAGCGCCGAAACAATGGGCACTACATGGCCCAATTTAGCGCCCATGGAGTCATATCTTAAAATGTGAATAAGTAGCATTGTCTTGCTATAGCAACTACTCCAATTCAGTGAACATTAAACATTAAAATTTGTACTAAGTGGATACCATAGAAGCTGAACTGTTGAGAGGCTACAATACATAACCAATTTTCTATATCCTAAACCCAATAGCTTTTTAGAATGTGGACTGGGCTTATTAAAAGTGGTTGCTTCACCCAAGTACAAACTTACAGTTAACTTCTGTTAACTTTATTTTTAAAAATCTAATAACCAAAACTACAGAAAAACTGTTAACGGGTTTTAGGTCTACCTTTCTCTTTCTCTACCACACACCATTCAGTTGGCTATGAGGGACCTGCACCCAAGCAAATGGCAATGCCACCCCCTCCTGGATTAAGTAATTCTGTCCCATGTCATCTATTCTGAAGCACAGTGCACTCGGCATCACCCCAGAGCTCCAAGACAGATGGCAGTGTGGTGTTTGGTTAAAAAGAAAAATTGGTCACTGAAATTTAATAATGGATATTTAAAAAGGGCGCAGTCATTTTAAATAAATACTTTACTAAAAACATATTAAGGATTGGTCACCAAACTGTAAGGTGTTTGACACTGAAGAATGTACTACACATGATGCTGTATACAGTAGTTCTAATCTCAAACACCATCTTGGTTAGATTATCACACTATTCAAGTAACAAGGTGGTAAAAGGCAGTAAGATGTGTATATTTTATACTGCAATAATAAAATGACTGTAAATTAGTAGCATTGCTGATCACCAGTCATGAATAAGTTAAATATCATTTTTATTACATGGGACTCCAGTGTTTTACAAGTCTTTTGGAAATAGAATTCTCCAATTCAATACATTTTTCTGTAAAAACCATAAACCATCAGCTTTGCTGATCTGGAATTATATGTTGCATTCCTCTTTAAATAAAGGGAAAATTTTAATGCTGACAGCACTACAGCTGAGTTTTCTTGTTTGAGTACTTCCAGGCCACTTACTCATCTGGCTACATCTCTGATCTGATCATGTCAAATCTTCAGGCTTTCAACTGACTGAAAGAACCTCTCAGTTTTATCCATACCACAGCACACAGTGCATTTACTCATGAAGATATTGGAGGTTGGGGAAGACAGAAAGATGGCAGTAAAGGATTCCCTCCAAAATTCCCATTTGCAACTACATAAAAAATATTCCAATGGATAACCAACTGCTTGCTTTTTGTTATGCATTCATGAAATATCTACTTCCTTGATTAAGTATTTGATG
The DNA here is from genome assembly GCF_035084215.1 of Heptranchias perlo. NCBI lineage: Eukaryota > Metazoa > Chordata > Chondrichthyes > Hexanchiformes > Hexanchidae > Heptranchias > Heptranchias perlo. The sequence continues at coordinate 36,101,469 of NC_090348.1, read as the reverse complement.
CTATGTTGCAGGCCTGTGCAACTTCCTAACAATACATAAATACTTCAGCATATTGCTCGCAACTTAACATTAACTCCCTACAAAACCTTCCCTACAATCACTGGAAAAGTTTACCCTGTGTGCAAAATATGTAGTAGTGACAGCAGTAGCGTTACTGTATTAGTTTGTCGCTGTAAACCTATGCATTGCAAAGACATAGCTGAAAGAAAGATTACAAAGTAGAGAGGAAGCAACACTAACCAAGTGCAAGATGAAACTGACCAAGATGGAGAGAGAGTGAAGAGTGAGTGAAAACTGAAACTGGAATGCTTTTATACACTTATCAGCAGCTGTTCTGAGTGGCAATAACAGTAGCAGTCTGCTTGCCAATCTTATGGTACAAGACATTGAGACAACCTTCATGAAAATTAATTCAGGAAATCCACAAAGAACACAGGGTTGAAACATAGTGGCCTACATTTTCCTCTCTGGTGGCATAATGGGTTCCTGCCCTATTTTCCATCCCTGCCAACCAGAATACCACCTGAAAATCACATGGTATTCAAAGGAAACTCCTGCCTAATTACTTTGTTGTTTAATTTCTGCTTTAGATTTTAGCAGCTCTCCACACCTGTGATACTACACTTTGTAATAAGCCACATTTGCCTACACTGAGAAGCATCAAAGGAATAGTTACTCAGAAAGCTCTGCAGTTCTTACCTTCATCACGAACAATTACACTTAGCCCTAAACTAGTTACCTGAAATAACTATAATAAACTGAAACACTCCATCACTAAAATAAGCTATTCTGCTTTAAAAACAGCTATCCATGTTCCTCACAATTGAATGGCACACCATACAGAATACAGAACTCTGTATTCTAGTATCAAACCCATGTTTTAAAAGAATTATGCTACTGAATTAAAACAGAAAGTGTTGGAAATGCACAGGTCTGAAAAAGAAACATTAATTAACACTTGAGGGGAGACATTTCAACCTTTCATCAATATCGGAATAATTCTTCTGCTCTTAAGTCATGTAATCTAGTCTTTTGTATGCTGTTTGAATATTTAATAGCAAGCATTGCCGACAGTTCCTTAACAGCCTCAATGACTTTGCAAGGATTTGATAACAGTTTGCAAAACTTATTACCCTGAATCAATGTGCATTTATATAGTTCCTTTAATGTATTAAAATGTCCCAAGGTGCTTCACAGTTGGTCAGCAGATCCAAGCAGAAGTTGGAGGGTTAAGGAAGTGATTGAAATTGCAGTTGAAGTGTTAAGTTTTAACAAGGCATTTGAAGATGACATATGTAACAAGATAAAGCAGTGTAGGGAGGAAGTGCCAGAATATGCGTGGGGAAGGGGGGGGGGGCAGGATGGCTGAAGGTTCTACAGTCTTTCAGTATCATCTTTTTCATTCATAGGTTATTGAATTAAATAGGAATTTCCATTTGACACAGAGATCTTAGCACTAAAGCTATGCAAGACAAATACCACTATTCCAGCATGCCAGGTGTTATTTTATATTGAAATGTCCACAGTAAAATTAGAGAACCAGTCTAATCTCAACACATATTTTCCTGCAGCATAGTAAAAGGTAGAAGTACCTTCTCAGAGCTTTCTCCTTGGCTGACAAAAGCACCCTTGTTTCTGTCTTGTTAAAACATAATTTATAAGCAGTCTGTGCTGCTCAAAGCTTTTGGAATCTGTCAAACCAGAAGAATCTGTATTTTAACAGGAATTTATTTAATTCTGCCAGCATGTACCCACCCTTTTAGAAAACAGTGAAAACTCCTTTAGAACAAAGTGCAGCTTCATTACTCCAATACCACAAACCCAAATCATATATTTTCGTTATAATTCAACCCACAACAGGCTTCAAAATTTTGGTTTCAGATGAACAGTATGCCAGTTTGTTAAACGTTTAAATTGGATGTATAAAGAGTAAAAAGTCTGAAGTATCACCCATGAATTTACAGATATTTTTAAGCCATGCTACTCTTAGTTGTGAACAGTAATGTGCACTAATTTTACAGACCATACAGCAATTCTCTGATATAGAAAATTATGCTCATGCTGATCATGGAGACTGGACCGAAAAGTAGTCCTCATAAATCAGGTCTGCTATAATAAGCAGACCTTTTTTGTACTTTATAAATGCATATCAGTTTTTGACCTGCAGTAAACACTACACCTCCTATGTATAATCACTTCATTATGTAACTAACCAGCTTCTGAAGTAACCCGTCAAAATCGGAATAATCAAACAGCTGTTTCAGATGGCCGAGTTCAGAGAATCGGAATTGTACAACTTTGTTCCCAGATTATGAATTCTTTCAAAATGAGATTTTGTATGAACTACATTTTGAAAAAGTCAGACCTAGGAATCTTAGTCGACCAGTAAAATGTTTAACCAATGCAGAGCAGCAATCAAGAACGCCAAAAGAATGTCAGAATGAAAGATCTTGCATCTTTGTAGTCAAAGCAGTAGGATACAAGTCAGAGGAAATCACGATCAAACTGTATAGTGCTCTGGGTCAGCCAACACCTTGAGTACTGTGTCCACTTCTGGTCACTGAGGCACAAGGGAGACATTCAAGCACTGGTAGCAGTGCAGAATGAAACATTCTGGTCTTCCAGTTGAAGGAGCTGTCCACGACCTAGTGTTGCCAACTGGCACACACCAAGGTCCAGGAGCACGTGCTGTGTGACGCACTGTGGTGAGGTGTGACCTACGCGAAGGATCTATGGAGAAAGGCCACTGTGTGAGGCCACCCCACCTTATATTGTACTCCATGAGTCATAAGGAATACTGTGTTTGAATTGTAATAATGAGATGGCTTTGTGTATGACCTGTAGTGTTCTTGGTTTGAAATGTACTGGTTTGGAATTGAGATATTTACTTTGAACTGTGTGTACCTTTAAAATCTATGAAATAAAGTATATTTTGAAATTTAAAAAAAGTAGCAGTGCAGAGAAGAATTATGCAGACAGTCTCCAATCTTACAGGTCTCAGTTATGAAGAAAGAATGGAGAAACTTGGGCTCTTCATCTTAGGAAGGAGACTTGCATTTGTTTGGACATTTATAGGATAAAAACATCTTAAAGCATTTCACAAAGGCATCTAAGAGGTGATCTTATGTAGATATATAACATTGTAAACCGTGTGGAAAAGGTAAATATGAAAAATTACTTTAAACTGCGACTCTGGAACAACAGGTCACAGGTTTAAACTGGTAAAAGGCAATTTCAGGGCTGATATCAGGAAGTCCTTCAACACATGGGAAGAGCTCCCAGAAAGACTGGTGGAAGCAAAAACTCAAAAACCCTAGAATCATTTAAGAACCGACCAGATGTTACAATGAAGGGGCTTTTAGGTTCCTCTGGATGCATGAGCGGAGATGGGTCAAATAGCCTTCCTCATCTGTACTTATCTTGTGATTTTCAGATTTGCTTTTGAACTATTAATGGGAGTATTTAGTTCAATATAATTAGCTCATCCATATGTATCGTTTAGAAAATCCCCTCTTCAGCTGCAAATGGAGAAGATTATATTGTATAATGAATATCCCACAATAGATCTGTTAATTTGTTTTCCTAGATTAATTTAAGATGTACAAAATAAGAGCAATCACTGCCAGTGGGAAGAATACAGCAGTGAAATCAAAGACAAATCTGCAACTAACATTATGATCTGAAACTAAAATTATCATATCATGTAACACAAAAGGTGCTCAAAGAAACAGAAACCCAGTGGGAGCTTTCAAGATATTTAAAACCAGATGTACTCGGACAAATGTAATCATTTTTCCACAATCCTAAATTAACAACTTCACCAACTCGGATGGATTTTACTAGTACAGTCAAATGTAAGGAGTCTTACAACACCAGGTTATAGTCCCATCGTTCACAATCCTAAATTAACAACTTCACCAACTCGGATGGATTTTACTAGTACAGTCAAATGTAAGGAGTCTTACAACACCAGGTTATAGTCCCATCGTTCACATTTCACATCGTTCACATTTTCACATCGTTCACCTGACGAAGGAGGAAGCCTCCGAAAGCTTGTGAATTTAAAATAAAATTGCTGGACTATAACTTGGTGTTGTAAAATTGTTTACAATTGTCAACCCCAGTCCATCACCGGCACCTCCACATCAGGTTATAGTCCAACAGCTTTATTGGAATCACAAGCTTTCGGAGCTTTCCTCCTTCGTCAGGTGAGTGACGAAGGAGGAAAGCTCCGAAAGCTTGCGATTCCAATAAAGCTGTTGGACTATAACCTGGTGTTGTAAGACTCCTTACATTTGTCCACCCCAGTCCATCACCAGCACCTCCACATCATAGTACAGTCAAATCATGGCTCATAATCAACTTTTAATTCTAACCATTTAGAAAATGCAAATACTTTGTCAGAAGCACATAGCACTTCTATTTATATGCTGCACAGCTTTTCGCATTTAGAAAAAGTAAAACATTGATTGATTAAATAGATGGAATTCCTTAAAATGGAGCCTGTCCAAGGAAAGCGGGAGTGCGGGTAATCTTTTAAAACAATTGTGCTATAGCCTTAAGGTTGAGTTTTCACATATGATAATCATCATATGCAGGGAGAGGTAATGGGAAGGAGTTTATGTTTTGTGTGAAAACACCAAGCCTGCAAGTATCAAATGGAGTTTTTACAGCACCATAATTCTGGATTATAAATAAAAAAAGTGTTTTGAGAAAGAAAGACATGCATTTATACAACAGTCACATGAATTACTCTGAAGTGCACACAGCATGATCCTACAAAGAGCAACTAGATGAATGACCAGTTAATCTGTTTTTTTTGGTAGTCTAGTTGAGAGAGAAATGTTGTCAAAATAGTGTCTTGAGATCTGAAACAAGCAGCTAAAAAAGACAGACAGGGTTTAATGTCCCAATTGAAAGATGATACCTCCCACAGTGTAGGACTCCCTCAATACTGCACTGGATTGTAAATCTAGATTTAAGTGTGCAAATTACTGGAGTAGAGATTGAACCAATAACTTCCCAACTCAGGCAACAGTGCTACCGACTGAGCCAAGAGGGCAGTGGTGACTTGTGTCAGCTTGGCTCTTTATGTGTATATTACTTGTTTGCTTTTCATGCTTACATTAATTCTTTTGGTTAGTACTGAGTGAATTGATCTGTGTCGGATACAACAATTGGTCATTGTATCCAATTGAGACAAGCGAAAATTGGCCAGCGCTCCCGACTGCTATCCAACAACCTCTGCTGGCATTATGTGCATAGATGTTAGATGAGGACAAGGTTATGTTCGCCAGTAATGCCCTCTGTGGGAGGGTGGATGAATGGATGGAAGAAAAAGGAAAAGAAAGGATAAAGAAGAAAAAGAAAAAAGGAAAAAGACGAAAGAAATGGAAAAACAAAAAGGAAAAAGGAAAGAATTTGTGTTTATATACGCCTTTCACGAACTTACGACGTATCAAAGCGCTTTACAGCCAATTAAGTACTTTTGAAGTGTAATGTAGGGAAACGCACTAGCCAATTTGCACACAGCATGGTCCCACTCACCCATTACCCCTGTGCCTGCTGACCTATAATGGCTCACGGACTAGCAATGCCTCTATTTTAAAATTCTCAACAAAAACTTGCATTAATGTAGAAAAACACCTCAAGACACTTCACAGAGGCATAATATGACAAAAATGCACACCAATTCAAAGAAATATATTAGGAGGGGTGACGAAGTGGGTTTTAAGGAGGTGGAAAGGCAAAAAGGTTCAGGGAGGGAATTCCAAAGCTTAGGGCTGAAGGCACGGCTGCCAATAGTGGGGCGGAGAGGTGGGAATACAAAAATGACCTGAATCAGAGGGATGGAGAGTGCAGGAAAGGGGATTGGAGGGCTGGAGGACTTGGCAGAGACAGAGAGGGGCAAAGTCATGAAGAGAATCAAACACGAGAATGAACATTTTAAATTTGAGGCTTTGGGAGATAATGTAGGTCAGCAAGGACAGAAATGAATGATGGATCAGCAGGACAGGACATGGACAGCAGAATTTTGGATGAGCTGACATTTAGAGGGTGGAAAATGGGAGGCTGACCAGAAGAGCATTCAAATAGTCGAGACTGAAGGTGATAAAGTCATGGCTGAGGGAGGGGCGGAAGTGGACGATGGTACGGAGGCGGAAGTGGACGATGGTACGGAGGCGGAAGTGGACGATGGTACGGAGGCGGAAGTGGACGATGGTACGGAGGCGGAAGTGGACGATGGTACGGAGGCGGAAGTGGACGATGGTACGGAGGCGGAAGTGGACGGTCTTGGTGGAGACGAAATGCAGTCAGAAGCTCAGCTCGGGGTCGAATAGGACACCAAGACTGCGAACAGTCTGATTCAGCCTTAGTCTGCAAGATAACATTACACCATTGTGCTACCAAACCAGGATGCTGCAGAACATTTTCTCCTAACTTGTCGTTGTACAGTACCTGTTGTTTGTTGCCCCTTCTGGTAAGCATCACAAATTGCATGGTTTCTGAATTTTCAGAGTCCCCTTCTCCTCCTCCTGGGGGTGGAGGTCCTTTCTTCAACTGGCTTTTTAGCTGGAGTGGAATAGCCACATCTAACTGGTGTACTTTGACTGACTCGCCAGTTCGCTGCTGCACAAAAAAATGTAAAGAATCATTTTGGTGCAAGTACTTCTTAGTCATTTTTTAATTTTAAACTTTGTTGCCAAGAGATCACTTGACAATAGCCTAAGTTAAGACATCAGCATAAACTTCATACTAATTTAATTGGCAATACTGTACATTCATATTAACTTGACTCCCCTAGCAAATATTCTACTGTGTATAGTTCTCAACAGAGTAATCCCATTCAAAACAGAAGAGTTAAAATTTTGTGCTCGACAACCAATAACAATGAAATGAAAGATGGCCTCAACACACAAGCAATCTGGACCAATTAAGCAAACAGATTAAGAAATGGCAGTTCAAGTGCAATACAGCTCTAAATGTAAAATAATGTATAGTAGAATAGGAAACATTAAACATAAGTACATGATAAAGAGTTATCCATTAGCAAACCAAAAAACTTGATGTGATTATTGATGATTCACTGAAAGTTTCCAGTTTGTGAAGTTATTATGAACAAAAGTAATCTGGTACTAAGATCTTAAACAGTTTCACTTTGCACCAACATAAGGCTCAACTTGACTCCTGAGTGAAGCAGAGTGAGATTTGCTGGAGGAAAGAGTTAGGGTCTGAATCTGACTATGACTGAGTGCAGGACTGGAGGTCACAAACTAAACATTAACAAGTCTGAAATGAAACTAAAGACAAGAGTTTTCCCCCAAAATTCAGAGAATCAGAACGTTCATAGCACAGGAGGCGGCCATTCGGCCCATCGAGCCCCTGCCAGCTCTTTGTAAGAGCAATTCATTTGGTCCCATTACCCTGGTCTTTCCCCATAGCCCCGCAAATTTTTTCCCTTCATGTATTTTATCTTTGTAATTGTAATGAATATATAGATTCATCTTTCAGCAAAAGCAACTGATTCAAAGTTGAAGTCCTCAATCTCGCCTCCATCCTGAGGGTTCTGACTCTTGCTGGTGTGCAATTCGAAATGTCATCAATCTTCCAGATCTTGCCCAAAGGATAATTTGTTAAAGAGAACCCAGGCAGTGTTGCTATGCCATTTGATTTTTGGAGGCATAACAGCCAAGCCCAATGCTGGTGTCACTCAACATGGACACACGTGCTCTTTCCACCAGGAATCATTAAATACGGATGATCAGCGAAGCTCCTCCTCGTTTATTTTTCACTAAGATCACAAGATGTTTGCGGATGAGAAAGGACATCCAGCTCAACTTAATTCATCAATCCAGAGAGATCTTAAATCCCCCTATTTCAGCATCTAATTGTTTCTTAAAAAGTGCCAGAGCTTTTGCCTCCACTACTCTTCCTGGAATTGTATTCCATATCTTGATCACTCCTCGTGTGGAGAAGAATTTCCAGACATCAGTCCTAAATGCACCATTTACTCGCTTGAGTCTGTGTCCCCTTATCCTATCTTACAATGTAATTTAAAGTAATAGTCCAGATTAATCTTTTCTATTTCCTTGTTTACCTTCTAAACTTCCATAAATTCAACTCTCGGATACCTCCTTTCCAGACTGAAAAACCCAAGTTAATCCAGTCTTTCCTCATAGCTCAGCCCGTTGACACTCAGGATCAGCCCTGCAGCTGTCTCTGCACTACTTTTAGCGCTTGAATACCACCCTTGTGTTTCAGTGGCTAGAACTGGATGCAGTAACTTCATAAGAGTCTCTTCATAAAATTTTACATATCAATCATAAAAGCCTATAGTTAACAAAAACAGTATTTTTTCTCGAGAATAAAAAGGTACGTTACACTACATATTTAACAACAACTGGCATTTATGTAGCACGTTTAACGTAGTAAAATGTCCCAAGGCACTTCACAGGAGCAACATCAAACAAAATCTGACAACGAGCCACATAAGGAGATATTAGGTCAGGTGACCAAAAGCTTGGTCAAAGAGGTAGATTTTAAGGAGCATCTTAGAGGAGGAGAGAGGCGCAAAGGTTTAGAAAGGGAATTCCAGAGCTTAGGGCCTATAAGATAGGTTAGTGTACTTGGAAGACATCATATTTTCAGAAATTATCTGGAATACCCATGGTACCATCCTTAGCCCCTCCTTTTGCACACCTGCAAGCTGCCCCTTCGGAGACGTTATCCTGCCATGGGGTCAGTCTTCATTTGTATGCTAATGACCACCCAGTTTTACCTTTCCTTCCTTCACCCTTAGTCCCAGGACTTCCCCTGTTTTATCAGAATACCAATCTGACATCAAGGGTGAATCAGAATTTATTCAACTTAATAGGAAATAGAATCACCTTATTTAGTCCTAACAAAAACTCTGTCCCTAACTCCATTCCCCTTGCCAGCTGCTCGCTCAGGCTGGACTAAATAGTGTTTAACCTCAATGTCCGACTCGACTGGGGATGGAGTATCACATTCCATAAAGACCACTTATTTCCACCTACAAAACATTGCCCACCTCCCCCTACCTCACCACCACCACTGCTAAAATATTTGTAATGCTTTTGTTACCTCAAGACTCAATTTCTCCAACATCCTCTCGTTGGCCTCTCAAGCTCCACACTTTACAAACTCCAATGAGTATCAAAATTCTGCTGTCTACACCAAACCCCGTTCAGCCTTCACACCACTGTTCTTTCTGACCAGCTCTCGGTCCTTCAACATACCAAATCCAAAATTCTTGTCCTGGTTTAAAAGTCTCTTCATGGTCTTGCCCCACTCTTACCTCTAAAATCTCCTCCAGCACTACGGTGCCTCAGGCTTTGGTTTCGTGTGCATCCAATTCTCCCTCCTGGCCACTCCTCCATCGGAGATAAAGCCTTCAGCCATCTTAAGCCCGCCCCTGAACACCTTTGCTTTGCCATTTGCTCTTCCACCTTAATTTCCTCAAAATCTATCTTACCAGCTTTGCCTTTGGACATCTCCTAACTCTTCTACTGATTGGCATCCATGCTCTCCTGCATAAGAAACTTTGGGCTGTTTTATTATTTAAAAATGTTAGTTACTGGTGTAACTGGTGTAACATCTGCATTTTTGCACCACAGGAACATTTAATGTTCACACTCTTCACAAGTGCAACAGCTTCCATACAGATCTCCGTAGTAATCAAGTATTTATTCAATTGGGCACAAAAGAAAAAAAAAAATCAACCTTGCCTGTCTACTTGAGCCTGAAAGTTATGCTGGTGGAATTTTTTGTTTGACAAGCAGCTCACTAGCTTGTTTCCAGCTGTGAACTTGCAGTACCTAAAATGAAGATCATTTTGATGACAGGAAATTATCTGTACTTGAATGGGGATTGACTTTGATTGCCACTTTTCCAGCAAACATTACAAACCATAATTTTTTTCTTCCTTTCTCTCTTCCTCTCTGGAAGGTGGGGGCCCATGGTGGGGTGTGGTCCTATAAGTACTGGCAGCTCTCTCTCTGGTAATTTACCCAAGTTGACATTCTTTATGCCTGAAAACTGATCAGCAAGATATTCTTTTCAACCTTGCCATGGGTCATCTTTCCGAACTTTTCTATTATTAGTAGGTCTGCTTTCCCTTATGTGAAGAGCCTTGGATCGTTTAATTATGCTAAAGATACTATAAAATCACAAGTAGTTGCCGTTATTCAGCACATATTGCCTCAATCAACTGTAAAATCTTTCATAAGTCATCTCATCAAGCTTGGCTGGTTGCAACTATAGGCATTTTGTGGCATCATCATACATCCTACCAGGGATTGCAATTTAAATGATTTCTGGGTTTGCAGCTTCACAAATGTTTGCTGTGTAATGCAGGAAAATGTTAAAAATGTTAAGAACATTCATTCAGAAACTCACTTCTGAGATTCTCTAGATTCAGGAACTGTCCCTCTAGATTGGAAAATTGCACGTCACTCCGCTTTTTAAGGAGAGAGAGGGAAACCATGGAATTATAGACCAGTTAGCCTAACATCTGTTGTGGGGAAAATGCTGGAGTCTATAATTAAGGATAGGGTGACTGAACACCAAGAATTTTCAGTTAATCAGAGAGAGCCAGCATGGATTTGTGAAAGGTAGGTCGTGCCTGACAAACCTGATTGAATTTTTTAAAGAGGTGACTAAAGTAGTGGACAGGGGAATGTCAATGGATGTTATTTATATGGACTTCCAGAAGGCATTTGATAAGGTCCCACATAAGAGACTGTTAGCTAAGATAGGAGCCCATGGAATCGAGGGAAAAGTACGGACTTGGTTAGGAAAGTGACTGAGCGAAAGGCGACAGAGAGTAGGGATAATGGGTAGGTACTCATATTGGCAGGATGTGACTAGTGGAGTCCCACAGGGATCTGTCTTGGGGCCTCAATTATTCACAATATTTATTAACGACTTAGATGAAGGCATAGAAAGTCTCATATCTAAGTTTGCCGATGACACAAAGATTGGTGGCATTGTAAGCAGTGTAGATGAAAACATAAAATTACAAAGCGATATTGATCGATTAGGTGAATGGGCAAAACTGTGGCAAATGGAATTCAATGTAGACAAATGTGAGGTCATCCACTTTGGATCAAAAAAGGATAGAACAAGGTACTTTCGAAATGGTAAAAAGTTAAAAACAGTGGATGTCCAAAGGGACTTGGGGGTTCAGGTACATAGATCATTGAAATGCCATGAACAGGTGCAGAAAATAATCAATAAGGCTAATGGAATGCTGGCCTTTATATCTAGAGGACGAGAGTACAAGGGGGCAGAAGTTATGCTGCAGCTTTACAAAACCCTGGTTAGTCTGCACCTGGAGTACTGTGAGCAGTTCTGGGCACCGCACCTTCGGTAGGACATATTGGCCTTGGAGGGAGTGCAGCATAGGTTTACTAGAATGATATCCAGACTTCAAGGGTTAAGTTACGAGGAGAGATTACACAAATTGGGGTTGTATTCTCTCGAGTTTCGAAGGTTAAGGGGTGATCTGATCGAAGTTTATAAGATATTAAGGGGAACAGATAGGGTGGATAGAGAGAAACTATTTCCGCTGGTTGGGGATTTTAGGAGTAGGGGGCACAGTCTGAAAATTAGAGCCAGACCTTTCAGGAGTGAGATTAGGAAACATTTCTACACAGAAAGGGTGGTAGAAGTTTGGAACTCTCTTCCGCAAATGGCAATTGATACTAGCTCAATTGCTAAATTTAAATCTGAGATAGATAGCTTTTTGGCAACCGAGATATGGGCCAAAGGCAGGTGTATGGAGTTAGATCACAGATCAGCCATGATCTTATCAAATGGCACAGCAGACACGAGGGGCTGAATAGCCTACTCCTGTTCCTACGTTCCTTTGATCTGGAACTTTCCTAAAAAATTTAAAACTGTACCCGGAGTGAGACATTAAAAACAAAAAGATCTAATGTAAAGAATAACTGCATCAAAAAGAAAGAAGTCTTGTATTTATATCGCACCTTTCACGACCTCAGGACGTCCTAAAGCACTTTACAGCCAATGAAGTACTTTTGAAGTGTAGTCACTGTTGACGCAGTCACTTTGCACAAACAGCAATTGATAATGACCAGATAACCTGTTTTAGTGATGTTGGTTGAGGGATGAATATTGGCCAGGACATCAGGAGAACTCCCCTGGCGCTTCGTTGAATAGTGCCATGGGATCCTTTACGTCCACATGAGGGGGCAGATGGGGCCTCGGTTTAACAGCTCATCAACTAGATTAGTGCCTGCCACTTAAAATACAGAAATATGCACTTGACAAGACAAATTTGGTTAGAGTTGCCTCTGTTACAAAATATTTATTTCCAATGTAATTACTTAGCAAGGTGGCAGTAAGATGTGATTTTAGACAACAAAAGGATCTTAGAATGTTGCTTTACCTGCACGTTGATTTGGAGTTTGAAATGTTTTAGAAACAGTTGCTGGGCTGATAAGGGCTATATCTCCATTGATGTTAATTCAACCCCTCACAAAATTATGCATAATTACTCCTTCAAGCTCATGTCTAATTCTCTTGCTCCCCAAAGACATTAACACTCACTATTTAAATTCAACGGCTCAGAAAACAGAAATTAAAAAAACAAGGCTATTAGAATTCTAATTTAAAGGGATATGTTGAAGGTAAGACTCCATTGTTCAAATAATAAAACAACTTGCTGAACTGAATATTCTAAATATACTCTTTCATTAGACTACAACTTGGACAGTGCAATTCAGCAAGTTTTTTGTTTCATTCCTAAACCTAGGCCTATTCTGATAAAATGGCTCATTGAAACTAACACTCCCCCATACACACAGTTAATACTAAGTGGACTGGAAAATAAGACTTAACACTGTGGAGCAGTAATTTATCACATTATTAAAAAATAACTATTAGCTAAAGTAATTTACTCTTTAAATCTTATCCAGTCACATAACACTTGTTTTCATTTAGTTTCAAGGCTATTAAAATACCAACTTACAAGAAAGTAAGATTTCACATGTGTGTGTAATTTAAAAGAAACTCTTTGATGCTATGCACTTTTAAAAATAACTCTGCACTATATCCAAGCACCCGATCATAAGGCGTAACTAGGCTGACAGGCAAAGAACTGCATGTTCTTCCTTTTCTTCTCCCCCTCCCGACACAAAGGAAGTTAATTCTAGGCAAAGCAATTATTGCTTCTTGCAATACTAAATGACTATCATGCATACCATCACCTATGCTCTAAACTAACCAGATTATTCGAGCGGAATGAAGAACATGTTTTTTCCCTGTAAATCTAAAGCAGAGCTCAATGACTAGAATGGTATGTTTTTAATAATGTGCATTTTTTCCTTCCAAATCCCCAAAGTTCTATCATCTTGAAGCACAAGAGCAGTATCATGGGAACACTATCACCTCCAAGTTACTCTCCAAGCAACACACCATCTTGAATTGGACATAATCTTACATTGTCGAATCAAAGAACCATAGAAAAAATACAGCACAGAAGGGGGCCATTTGGCCCATTGTGTCTGCGCCGGCTCAAAGAACAACCAGATGCCCATTCTAATCCCACCTTCCAGCACCCGGTCCGTAGCCCTGCAGCTTACAGCACTTTAGGTGCAGGTCCAAGTACTTTTTTTTTTTAAAAAAAGAGTTGAGGGTCCCTGCCTCTACCACCAATTCGGGCAGCAAATTCCATGCACCCACCACCTGCTGGGTAAAAAAGTTTTTCTTCATGACCCCTCTAATCCTTCCGCCAATCAGCTTAAATCGATGTCCTCTAGTTCTTGAACTCTCTGCTAGGGGAAACAGGTACTTCCTGTCTACTCTATCTGGGCCCCTCATAATTTTGTACACCTCAATCAAGTAACCCCTCAGCCTCCTCTGCTCCAAGGAAAACAACCCCAGCCTATTCAATCTCTCCTCGTACCTGCAATTTTTAAGCCCTGGCAACATTCTTGTAAATCTTCTCTGCACTCTCTCCAGAGCAATTACACCCTTCCTGTAATGTGGTGACCAGAACTGCGCACATTACTCCAGCTGTGGCCTTACCAGCGTTTTATACAGTTCCATCATTACATCCCTGCTTTTGTATTCTATACCTCGGCTAATAACGGACAGCATTCCATATGCCTTCTTCACCTTATCTACCTGTACTGCCACCTTCAGGGACCTGTGCACATGCACTCCAAGGTCTCTCACTTCCTCTACCCCTCTCAATATATTCCCGTTTACTGCGTATTCCCTTTTACTGTTTGCCCTCCCCAAGTGCATTACCTCACACTTCTCTGGGTTGAACTCCATTTGCCACTTTTCCGCCCACTCCACCAACCCATTGATATCTTCTTGGATTCTACAGCTATCCTCTTCATTATCAACTACACGGCCAATTTTTGTGTCGTCTGCAAATTTGCCAATCATGCCCCCTACATTCAAGTCCAAATCATTAATATATACCACAAACAGCAAGGGACCCAACACTGAGCCCTGTGGCACACCACTGGGAATTCTGGAATTGAAGTCAATGGGAATCAGGGGGAAAACTCTCCAGTGGCTGGAATCATACCTTGCACAAATGAAGATGATAGTGATTGTTGGAGGCCAATCATCTCAGACCCAGGACATTGATGCAGGAGTTCCTCAGGGCAGTGTCCAAGGCCCGACCATCTTCAGCTGCTTCATCAATGACCTTCCCTCCATCATTAGGTCAGAAATGGGGATGTTCGCTGATGATTGCACAGTGTTCAGTTCCATTTGCAACCCCTCAGATAATGAAACAGTCCATGCCCGCATGCAAGACCTGGACAACATCCAGGCTTGGGCTGATAAGTGGCAAGTAACATTCGCACCAGACAAGTGCCAGGCAATGACCATCTTCAACAAGAGAGAGTCTAACCACCTACCCTTGACATTCAACGGCATTACCATCGCCGAATCCCCCACCATCAACATCCTGGGGGGTCACCATTGACCAGAAACTTAACTGGATCAGCCACATAAATACTGTGGCTACTACAGCAGGTCAGAGGCTTGGTGTTCTGCGGCGAGTAACTCACCTCCTGACTCCACAAAGCGTTTCCACCATCTACAAGGCACAAGTCAGGAGTGTGATGGAATACTCTCCATTTGCTTGGATGAGTACAGCTCCAACAACACAAGAAGCTCGACACCATCCAGGATAAAGCAGCCCGCGTGATTGGCACCCCATCCATCACCCTAAACATTCACTCCCTTCACCGCAGACACACCGTGGTTGCAGTGTGTACCATCCATAGGATGCACTGCAGCAACTCGCCAAGGCTTCTTCGACAGCACCTCCCAAACCCGCAACCTCTACCACCTAGAAGGACAAGGGCAGCAGGCACATGGGAACAACACCACCTGCACGTTCCCCTCCAAGTCACACACCATCCCGACTTGGAAATATATCGCCGTTCCTTCATCGTTGCTGGGTCAAAATCCTGGAACTCCCTACCTAACAGCACTGTGGGAGAACCTTCATCACACAGACTGCAGTGGTTCAAGAAGGCAGCTCACCACCACCTTCTCAAGGGCAATTAGGGATGGGCAATAAATGCTGGCTTTGCCAGCAACGCCCACATCCCATGAACGAAAAAAAAATCTCCTACCAAACACCATAAGGGGGCCATCAGCCGAAGGATTGCAGCAGCTCAAGAACCAGGCCCGTATCACCTTCTCAGGGCAATTAGGGCCAGGCAATAAATGCAGCCTGGTCAACGTCACCCACATCTTAAGAAAAAAATAATAAAAGGGCTCTACTAAATCATATGGGGAGGAGGCACCACAACTGATGTTAGGTTCACAGTGCTAGGTAGGAGAAAATTGGCCAGGTTCCCACTTCACTATCTAGTGACCATCTGGTGGAAGTGAATATGTGAGGACAGGACTGGCCTTGGCTGCAAGATGTGAGATATGTTTCTGAAATTCACCAGTTTCCCACAACTCTGTGAAACTCCAGTGCGGCTCAGTGTACCATGACTTAATACTGAGCAACACAGACAATCAACATTCCAAGTTGAATTCCCAATCCATGCTGCATTAGCTGATCTCAGCCAAGGCAGCAATGGAGACACTGCTACTGGCCTCACTGTCCCCAGGATAGGGGCTGTAATCCCTAATGGAAGTGTGCCTGTGGTTTAGTGGACCATAGGATGGAGCTCAGCTATGACGATCCAGGTTGAAGAGTTTATTATCCAGGTTCACAAACAGAAAAATGGCATTTGGACAAGGGTACCAGAGGCCTGCCTGCATCGTGGAACCATAATCTGGAATGAAATGCAACCTTTGGGCCAGAAGGGGCAAGGGGGGAAAAAAAACAGGAGGACAAACTAGCAAAGGGAGAAGAAAAATAACAATTTTTACTGGCCTCTTATTGCTTGCGTGTGAAATCACTCAGTAACAACATTGTTTAAAGAGTAGATGATAAAGAAGTACCAACTATAAAAGATCTATAATTGAGTTTTGACTTTAATTCTTTGAGCAGATTAAGTGAGAGTTTCCTTTCCAGAATGGAAATTTCTTAAAATTATTGGTCAGTTATTATTTCACTCTTCAATCTGGTGCTATCACAGGCAAACACAATCCTGTCATCCCACAAAACCACATATGAGATTACTGGACAACAATCAAGAGCCCAGGCCACATTCTCTCTCCCTTCCTCACGACCCTGGGACCAATAATAGTGTTTCTATTTTAGCCCTAGCTGAGATCAGTTGATTCAACATGGATTACAGATTCAAACCTGGACATTCTTGGTCAGTAGAGTTCAGCAACACACAATTTGGGACACTGAGCCACTGGTAGAGTTTGTACTTTTTTCATCGAGTCAAGATTGTGAGGATCGAAGGAATTTCATAGAACTCTCCTAAAAATGTATCTAAAACTTTTTTTTCAAAAGCATTTGTTTTTCCTCCTCCTTTCTTGAAGGAGTTGATTTCTTGCTGGAGTAAAGAAGGCAATCTCAATTATCTTGCCCAAGTAGCTGCTATTTATGTAGTGTAGGCAGGCTATACTACAGGGCAGTGAAAAGTGATAGGCACAAAAGAATATTTCTCTGCCAACAATTCTTGGAAGTTGTGACTCATCAGGGTCAGGTGTATAATTGCATTCCCAAAGACTGTGTTTAAAATGGAGAGAACTAAGACTCACAAACAAACATCCTTTGGCACTGTCCCAAACTGTAAACAAGCCTGACCCAAAATATCAGAAGATAACAGGGGAATTCTTATTGCCAAATCTCACATTAACAAAGGTGGCTAATCCATAGGCTGTAACTCATCTTCTCAAATCAAAACAAGGGCCGACACACACATCCATTGCACAGCCTGGGTGACTTATTCTTCAACATTGAAATGAGGACATTGTAACTCCAATTTAAAAAAAGTTACCCACAGAATTGACGACTGTATATTATAAGGCGATCACATACAAGATACCCCCCGCCCAAAAATCCAAGAAATTTGTACAAAATGAGGATCAAAGTGATAAGCTGATTTCCATAACTATATTTAGTTTCTCTTCTCATTTCAGTCCACTGTTGCTCCAATATTCCAATGGTATGTTTTATTTTGATCAGCTGGGCATCTGGCGCGCACAGAAAACCAGCTCCATACTTAAGATTCTCCAACAAAGCTACAGAGAAATTAACACAAGTAGAGTTTCTGTTTGCCTAAGATGGGTACAAACTCTTTCCCTGCAGGAATACACAGACATAACTTGCCCAAGTACAGAAAGCTTACAGACAGCAAAGGCTCAGTTAGGGACCATAAATACGTGCATATGTACAACTGGAATTTAACCAACTAAAACCATGCAGCATACTTGTAAGTTCTGTGTGGCTTGAGTAGCCCTATCCTTTAAGTTATATGATTATCCAGACTTTGTCTTTGTGGGTCACTTAGTTGAGCACTATGAAGCTCTATCAGCAACATGCAATTTAGTACATCAAGTTCAAGGAACACACATAGAATGATGACAGCAAAGAAGGCAGCTATTCAGCCCATCAAGTCCGTGCTGGCTCTTTGTAAGAGTAATCCAGTTAGTCCCATTCCCTCGCTCTTTCCCCGTGGCCCTGTAAATTTTTTCCCTTCAAGTATTTAGCCGATTCCTTTTTGAAAGGCACGATTGAATCTGCTTCCGCCACCCTTTCAGGCAGCGTATTCCAGATCATGATTATTGCTGCGTAAAAAAGTCTTTCCTCACGTCGCCTTTGGTTCTTTTCCTCTGGTTCTCAACCCTTCCATCAATGGGAACAGTTTCTCTTTATTTACTTTATCTAAACGCTTCATGATTTTGAACACTTCTATCAAATCTAATACATAAAAACACTCCTAACCCCCAAACTAAAGTATGGTTTAAATTTACTGCGCCATTTCAGAAGCTCACTGCAGGAAAACGAGTAATCAGGGCTTCTTTGGCTAGCTAAGGGTGGTGAGCTGTATATGGCTCAAATGCCATTGCTTAGCATCTCTTCTTTAAGGCTTGCTTCAGCTTGCAGGATTATTTAGACCAGGACCAGGATCAGCACCCATGCATGTCCCATTAATGTGCCACCCTGGTTGGTCAATTATCAATAGTAATCAGGAGTACTGCAGACCCACCAGGCTCAAATATTCGATTACGGAGTCTGTCACGGAGGGTGTCACTGTCTTCCACTGTCAGGAGCATCATTTTGCAGCCATCAACCCCAAGAGACAAACACTTCCCCCCGCTTCCCCCAATCCAAGGCAGATAATCTCCAGTTATCATTAGCTGAGATATTCATATCGCAACTTTCCCTCATGACTTTTGCTGGCTTGCAATTGATTCTAAATCTCCTCCTCTCTAACCTGTTGGGGTCAATCAGATTTCAACTGCAGCTGCTGCCAGGATTGGAATTGAAAATCTTAAGGAAAAGTGACCATTTCAATATCTCAGCAATGGAGGAGTGCTCCAGTATAACAGCTAATAAAATTATGGTGCTGCTGGGTCTACTATCTTCAGAGAAACTGCTCCAATAGGAAGGAGACCCAAGAGAGGATATGACACTGGTGTAAGATGATCCTCCTACTTTTAGGTATCGCATAACTCCAATAGGCTGCTTCAAGAGTGATACGGACAGAAGCTGACTAGAGTCAGCTTGCTCTTCACCCACAGATTTAAGAATGGCATGGGAGGGGGGTCTAAGAGAATAGATACAAGAATAAAAGCAAATGTTGCAAATTTGAAATAATGAAAATTTTGCAAATACACAGGTCATTCAGAATCTGAAAGAAACACCAGTTTTAAGTGGGACCCTTCAGCAGAACTGATCAAGAGTGTCACACAAAATGTTAACAACTTTTTTCTGATGTTAACTGACCCATGAATTTCCAGCATTTTCTGTTTTTATTACCTTAAAACAGGAATTTTAAAAGTTAGTTAAAACTTTCAGTGCAAGGTTTCAGCAACTCATATCAAGTTGGTACGATATGAATTTTTATATGACATATTGTAATTTTTATGCATGAAGTACCTGTAGATTCTCGAGCATCATTTTATCCAAAGCTTGAATGAATTCTTCATCTTCTGCACAGGGAAGATGCTTGAGACCTCCACCCTTGATCATCACCTCCTGCATAACAAAAATGATTCAAATATAAACAGAGTATTGAGTTGAGTGCTTTAGTTAACTTTGTCACCCAATAACAAATATATTTTTTAAAATCCTATTCCATTTGAAAAACAAATATGTAAAACCATGTTAGCAATCTACTGTAGAATTTGCTGCAAATATATACTCTTCAACCTTTTAGCAAAGGTGCACTGTTTAAAAGACCTACTTAAAACTGGTCTGTTGAAAGAGCTGAACCTCAACTGCAACTTATCCTAGCTAAATTAGTTCATCCTCAACAAGCCTACATTTTGTACCTGTAACGTACCTGAATGAGAGTTTCAACGGCAGATGGGCTGAGGTAGTGGCAGAGGTGGGAGATGTTAGAGGTAGAACTAAGCAGTCTTTGCGATGGGGAAGATGTGGGAAACTCAGCTAGTGGTCAAACCGGATGCTGATCTGTGAACAGACAGATAGTAGCGGGGCAGGAGGGTAAGTATGTGGTGAGGATATGGAGTTTGTCTGGGGGCTAAAGTTGGTGGCTTCAGTCTTCTCAATGTTCAGCGAGAGGAAAATACAGACAAGAAGTCGAATAGGAGAGAGACAGTGGAGGGATTGAGAAAGATAATAAAGACTGGAGCGAGGTGCCATCAGTGTACATGTGGAAGCTGACCTTATATCTGTTGTTGCCGAGGGTCAGCATGTGGAAGCGGGGGATCAAGAATGGATCCTTGGGAATGTTCTGAGGTCAAAGTGCAGTGGTGGGTAGAGAAGCCATCGTTAGAAATGCGCTGGCTACAATCATACAGAGGAGCCAAATGAGGGCAGTCTCAAAGGGTTCAAATGGAGGAAAGACATTGGGAGGTGATGTGATAGACCACATCAAAAGCTGTCGAGAGGTGGAGGAGGGAGTCAAGGGATAATGTGTTATGATCACAATCACAGAAAGTGCCGTACACAACTTTGGTTAGGGCCGCTTCAAACAAGGAGTTATAGAATCATAGAATCATAGAAGTTACAACATGGAAACAGGCCCTTTGGCCCAACATGTCCATGTCGCCCAGTTTATACCACTAAGCTAGTCCCAATTTCCTGCACTTGGCCCATATCCCTCTATACCCATCTTACCCATGTAACTGTCCAAATGCTTTTTAAAAGACAAAATTGTACCCGCCTCTACTACTGCCTCTGGCAGCTCGTTCCAGACACTCACCACCCTTTCAGTGAAAAAATTGCCCCTCTGGACCCTTTTGTATCTCTCCCCTCTCACCTTAAATCTATGCCCCCTCGTTATAGACTCCCCGACCTTTGGGAAAAGATTTTGACTATCTACCTTATCTATGCCCCTCATTATTTTATAGACTTCTATAAGATCACCCCTAAACCTCCTAATCTCCAGGGAAAAAAGTCCCAGTCTGTCTAACCTCTCCCTATAAGTCAAACCATCAAGTCCCGGTAGCATCCTAGTAAATCTTTTCTGCACTCTTTCTAGTTTAATAATATCCTTTCTATAATAGGGTGACCAGAACTGTACACAGTACTCCAAGTGTGGCCTCACCAATGCCCTGCACAACTTCAACAAGACATCCCAACTCCTGCATTCAATGTTCTGACCAATGAAACCAAGCATGCCGAATGCCTTCTTCACCACCCTATCCACCTGTGACTCCACTTTCAAGGAGCTATGAACCTGTACTCCTAGATCTCTTTGTTCTATAACTCTCCCCAACGCCCTCCCATTAACGGAGTAGGTCCTGGCCCGATTCGATCTCCCAAAATGCATCACCTCACATTTATCTAAATTAAACTCCATCTGCCATTCATCGGCCCACTGGCCCAATTTATCAAGATCCCGTTGCAATCCGAGATAACCTTCTTCACTGTCCACAATGCCACCAATCTTGGTGTCATCTGCAAACTTACTAACCATGCCTCCTAAATTCTCATCCAAATCATTAATATAAATAACAAATAACAGCGGACCCAGCACTGATCCGAGGCACACCGCTGGACACAGGCCTCCAGTTTGAAAAACAACCCTCCACAACCACCCTCTGTCTTCTGTCGTCAAGCCAATTTTGTATCCAATTGGCTACCTCACCTTGGATCCCATGAGATTTAACCTTATGCAACAACCTACCATGCGGTACCTTGTCAAAGGCTTTGCTGAAGTCCATGTAGACCACGTCCACTGCACAGCCCTCATCTATCTTCTTGGTTACCCCTTCAAAAAACTCAATCAAATTCGTGAGACATGATTTTCCTCTCACAAAACCATGCTGACTGTTCCGAATCAGTCCCTGCCTCTCCAAATGCCTGTAGATCCTGTCCCTCAGAATACCCTCTAACAACTTACCCACTACAGATGTCAGGCTCACCGGTCTGTAGTTCCCAGGCTTTTCCCTGCCACAAAGGCACAACATTTGCTACCCTCCAATCTTCAGGCACCTCACCTGTAGCGGTGGACGATTCAAATATCTCTGCTAGGGGACCCGCAATTTCCTCCCTAACCTCCCATAACGTCCTGGGATACATTTCATCAGGTCCCGGAGATTTATCTACCTTGATGCGCGTTAAGACTTCCAGCACCTCCCTCTCTGTAATATGTACACTCCTCAAGACATCACTATTTATTTCCCCAAGTTCCCTAACATCCATGCCTTTCTCAACCGTAAATACCGATGTGAAATATTCATTCAGGATCTCACCCATCTCTTGTGGTTCCGCACATAGATGACCTTGTTGATCCTTAAGAGGCCCTACTCTCTCCCCAGTTACTCTTTTGCCCTTTATGTATTTGTAGAAGCTCTTTGGATTCACCTTTGCCTTATCTGCCAAAGCAATCTCATGTCCCCTTTTTGCCCTCCTGATTTCTCTCTTAACTCTACTCCGGCAATCTCTATACTCTTCAAGGGATCCACTTGATCCCAGCTGCCTATGCATGTCATATGCCTCCTTCTTCTTTCTGACTAGGGCCTCAATCTCCCGAGTCATCCAAGGTTCCCTACTTCTACCAGCCTTGCCCTTCACTTTGTAAGGAATGTGCTTACCCTGAACCCTGGTTAACACACTTTTGAAAGCCTCCCACTTACCAGACGTCCCTTTGCCTGCCAACAGACTCTCCCAATCAACTTCTGAAAGTTCCTGTCTAATACCATCAAAATTGGCCTTTCCCCAATTTAGAATTTTAACTTTTGGGCCAGACCTATCATTCTCCATAGCTATCTTAAAACTAATGGAATTATGATCACTGGTCCCAAAGTGATCCCTCACTAACACTTCTGTCACCTGCCCTTCCTTATTTCCCAAGAGGAGGTCAAGTTTTGCCCCCTCTCTAGTCGGGCCATCCACAAACTGAATGAGAAATTCCTCCTGAATACACTCAACAAATTTCTCTCCATCCAAGCCCCTAATGCTATGGCTGTCCCAGTCAATGTTGGGAAAGTTAAAGTCCCCTGCTATTACCACCCTATTTTTCTTGCAGCTGTCTGTAATCTCCTTACATATTTGCTCCTCAATTTCCCGTTGACTATTTGGGGGTCTGTAGTACAATCCTATCAACGTGATCTCTCCCTTCTTATTTTTCAGTTCTACCCATATAGACTCCGTGGGCGAACCCTCGGATATATCCCCTCTCACTACTGCCGTGATGTTCTCCCTAATCAAGAACGCAACTCCCCCTCCTCTCTTACCTCATGCTCTATCTTTCCTATAGCATCTGTACCCTGGAACATTGAGCTGCCAGTCCTGCCCCTCCCTTAGCCATGTTTCAGTAATAGCTATAACATCCCAGTCCCATGCACCCATCCATGCCCTGAGTTCATCTGCCTTGCCCATCAGACTTCTTGCATTGAAATAAATGCAGTTTAATCTAGACTTCCCTTGGTCTTTGCCCTGCTTTCTCAGACCATCTGTCCGGTCATGTTCTGTACACTCTCCCTTACTGCCTTTTGTTTCTGTCACCACTTTATTTCCCACTGACTTCCTGCATCGGTTCCCATCCCCCTGCCACATTACTTTAAACCCTCCCCAACAGCACGAGCAAACACTCCCCCTAGGACATTGGTTCCAGTCCTGCCCAGATGCAGACCGTCCAATTTGTACTGGTCCCACCTCCCCCACAACCGGTTCCAATGACCCAGGAATTTGAATCCCTCCCTCTTGCACCATCTCTCAAGCCACGTATTCATCCTAGCTATCCTCTCATTCCTACTCTGACTAGCCCGTGGTACTGGTAGCAATCCTGAGATTACTACCCTTGAGGTCCTACTCTTTAGTTTAACTCCTAACTCCCTAAATTCAGCTTGTCGGACCTCATCCTGTTTTTTTACCTATATCGTTGGTGCCTATATGCACCACGACAACTGGCTGTTCACCCTCCCCCTCCAGAATGTCCTGCAGCCGCTCAGAGACATCCTTGACCCTTGCACCAGGGAGGCAACATACCATCCTGGAGTCTCGGTTGCGTCCGCAGAAACGCCTGTCTATTCCCCTTACAATCGAGTCCCCTATCACTATAGCTCTGCCACTCTTTTTCCTGCCCTCCTGTGCAGCAGAGCCAGCCACGGTGCCATGAACCTGGCCACTGCCACCTTCCCCTGGTGAGCCATCTCCCCCAACAGTATCCAAAACGGTATACCTGTTTTGGAGGGAGATGACCGCAGGGGACACCTGCACTGCCTTCCTACTCTTCCTCTGTCTGTTGGTTGAAGGGGGAAAACTCTCCAGTGGCTGGAGTCATACCGAGCACAAAGGAAGATGGTAGTAGTTGTTGGAGGCCAATCAACTCAGCCCAAGGGCATTGCTGCAGGAGTTCCTCAGGGCAGTGACCTTGGCCCAACCATCTTCAGCTGCTTCATCAATGATCTTCCCTCCATCATAAGGTCAGAAATGGGGATGTTCGCTGATTATTGCAGTGTTCAGTTCCATTCGCAACCCCTCAAATAATGAAGCAGTCCGAGCCCGCATGCAGCAAGACCTGGACAACATCCAGGCTTGGGCTCGTAAGTGGCAAGTAACATTCGCGCCAGATAAGTGCCAGGTAATGACCATCTCCAACAAAAGAGAGTCTAACCATCTCCCCTTAACATTCAACGGCATTACCATCGCCGAATCCCCCACCATCAACATCCTGGGGGTCACCATTGACCAGAAACTTAACTGGACCAGCCATATAAATACTGTGGCTATAACAGCAGGTCAGAGGGTGGGTATTCAGCAGCGAGTGACTCACCTCCTGACTCCCCAAAGCTTTCCACCATCTACAAGGCACAAGTCAGGAGTGTGATAGAATACTCTCCACTTGCTTGGACGAGTGCAGCTCCAACAACACTCAAGAAGCTCGACACCATCCAAGATAAAGCAGCCCGCTTGATTGGCACCCCATCCACCACCCTAAACATTCACTCCCTTCACCACCGGCGCACAGTGGCTGCAGCGTGTACCATCCATAGGATGCACTGCAGCAACTCACCAAGGCTACTTCGACAGCACCTCCCAAACTCGCGACCTCTACCACCTAGAAGGACAAGAGCAGCAGGCACATGGGAACACCACCACCTGCACGTTTCCCTCCAAGTCACACACCATCCCGACTTGGAAATATATCGTCGTTCCTTCATCGTCGCTGGGTCAAAATCCTGGAACTCACTTCCTAACAGCACTGTGGGAGAACAGTCACCACATGGACTGCAGCAGTTCAAAAAGGCAGCTCACCACCACCTTCTCAAGGGCAATTAGGGATGGGCAATAAATGCCTGCCTCGCCAGCGACGCCCACATCCCATGACCAAATAAAAAAAATCATGGCTGATCTGATTTTTACCTCAACTCCACTTTCCCGCCTTTGCCCCAAATCCTTTGACTCCCTTGCTGATCAAAAATTTGTCTAACTCAGCCTTGAATGTATTCAATGACTCAGCCTCCACAGTTTTTTGGGGTAAAGAATTCCAAAGATTCACACCCTCTGGGAGAAGAAATTCCTCCTCATTTCCATCTTAAACAGGTGACCCCATATTCTGAGCCCATGCCCCCTAGTTTTAGATTCCCCCATACGGGGTAACATCCTCTCAGCATCTACCCTATCGAGTACCCTCAGAATCTTGTATGTTTCAATAAGATCTCCTCTCATTCTTCTAAACTCCAATGAGTATAGACCCAACCTGTTCAATCTTTCCTCGTAAGACAACCCTTCCATACACGGAATCAACCTAGTGAACCTTCTCTGAATTGCCTCCAATGCAAGTATGTCCTTCCTTAAATAAGGGCACCAGAACTGTACGCAGTACTCCAGGTGTGGTCTCACCAGCACCCTGTACAGTTGTAGCATGACTTCCCTGCTTTTATACTCCATCCCCCTAGAAATAAAGGCCAATATTCCGTTTGCCTTCTGGATTACCTGCTGCACCTGTATGTTGACTTTTTGTGTTTCATGTACGAGGACATCCAGATCCCTCTTGTACCACAGCATTTTGTAGTATTTCTCCATTCAAATAATATTTTGCTTTTTTATTTTTCCTCCCAAAGTGGATGACTTCACATTTTCCCACATTATATTCCATCGGCCAAATTTTTGCCCATTCGCTTAATCTGTCAATATCCCTTTGCAGACACTTTGTGTCCTCATTGCAACTTGCTTTTCCACCTATCTTTGTATCATCAACAAATTTGGCCACAAGACACTGTTCCTTCATCCAAGTCATTGATATATATTGTAAATAGTTGAGGTCACAGCAGAGCCCTGCAGCACCCCACTAGTTACAGATTGCCATTTTTAAAATGACCCTTTTATCCCAACTCTTTGTTTTCTGTTAGTTAGCCAATCCTCTATCCATGCCAGTATATTACCCCCAACACCAAGAGCGCTTATCTTGTGCAGTAATATTTTATGTGGCACCTTATCGAATGCCTTTTGGAAAACCAAATATACTGCATCCATTGGCTCCCCTTTATCCACCCTGCCCGTTACTTCCTCAAAGAACTCTAATAAATTTGTCAAACACGATTTCCCCTTCATAAAACCTTGTTGACTCTCCTTGATTGTATTATGAGTCTCCAAATGTCCTGCTGCTACTTCCCAATGACAGATGTTAGGCTAACTGGTCTATCGTTACCTGCTTTCTGTCTCACTCCCTTCTTGAATAGGGGTGTTACGTTTGCAGTTTTCCAATCCGCTGGGACCTTTCCAGAATCTAGTGAATTCTGGAAGATCACAACCAATGCATCCACTATCTCTGTAGCCACTGCATTTAAGACCCTCGGATCGTCAGCCTTTAGATCCATTACTTTACCTCTAGTGATGGTTTGTAGTTCCTCCCTCCCCTTTGCCCCTTGACTTTCTATTATTATTGGTACATTATTAGTGTCTTCTACTGTGAAGACAGATACAAAATATCTGTTCAATTCCTCTGCCATTTCCTTGTTTTCCATTATTATTTCCCCAGTCTCATCCTCGAAGGAACCAATGTTTACTTTAGCTACCCTCTTCCTTTTTATGCACTTGTAGAAGCTTTTACTGTCAGTTTTTATATTTCTTGCTAGTTTATTCTCATAATTTATTTTCTCCCTTTTTA
Source organism: Heptranchias perlo (assembly GCF_035084215.1). Taxonomy (NCBI): domain Eukaryota; kingdom Metazoa; phylum Chordata; class Chondrichthyes; order Hexanchiformes; family Hexanchidae; genus Heptranchias; species Heptranchias perlo. The sequence continues at coordinate 36,074,287 of NC_090348.1, read as the reverse complement.
TTATTCTTTTCGTCATCCTTTGCTGGTTTTTAAAGTTTTCCCAATCTTTGGCCTTACCAGTAATCTTTGCCATGTTGTATGCTTTTTCTTTTAACCGGATACTATCCTTTACTTCCTTAGTTAGCCATGGTTGGTTCACCCTTTTTGTGGAGTCTTTCTTCCTCACAGGGATATATTTTTGTTGCGAGTCATAAAATATCTTTTTAGATGTTTGCCACTGCTTATCCACCATCATACCATTTAATCTGTTTACCCAGTCCACTTTAGCCAATTCTGCCCTCATTCCTTTATAATTGCCCTTATTTAAGTTTAATACAGTAGTTTCAGACCCAAGATCCTCGCTCTCAAACTGGATGTGAAATTCTATCATGTTATGGTCACTGCTTCCCAAGGAATCCTTTACTTTGAGATCATTAATTAATCCTGTTTCGTTACCCATTACCAGATCCAAAATGGCCTGTTCCCTGGTTGGTTCCCCAACGTATTGGTCTATGAAACAGTCCCTAAAACACGATGAACTCCTCCTCAGGGCTATTTTTGCCAATTTGATTTGTCCAATCTGTGTGAAAGTTAAAATCGTCCATTATTATTGCATTACCTTTTTTACAAGCCCCCCTTATTTCCCGATTAATATTTTGCCCCACAGTGTAGCTACTGTTAGGGGGCCGATATACTACTCCCACCAGTGATTTCTTTCCCTTGCTATATCTTACTTCCACCCAAATTGATTCGACATCTTGATCTTCTGAGCCAAGGTCATTTTTCATTATACCAATTTCATCCTTTATTAACAGAGCTACCCCACCACCGTTACCTTTTTTCCTATCCTTCCGAAATGTGAAATAACCCTGAATATTTAGCTCCCAACCTTGGTCACCTTACAACCATGTCCCTGTAATGGCCACGAGATCATACCCATTTGTTTCTATTTGTGCCGTCAATTCATCTATCTTATTACGAATGCTGCGCACATTCAGATGAAGAACCTTGAATTTTGTCTTTTTACCATTCTTTCCTACCCCGGCCCCGTTTGCTAGTGCACTCTTATGTTTGTACGCTTTGTCCCTTCCTGACACACTGTTTATCATTGCCCCCATCACTTTCCTGTACTACTTCCTTGTCTTTTCTCTATCAATCTAAACTTCGCCCCACCTGAGCTCTCCCCTCCTCTATTTAGTTTAAAGCCTTCTCTACCGCCCTAGTTATTCGGTTTGCCAGAACACTGGTCCCAGCATGGTTCAGGTGAAGCCCATCCCAACGGAACAGCTCCCTCTTTCCCCAGTACCGGTGCCAGTGCCCCATGAATCAAAACCCACTTCTTCCACACCAATCTTTGAGCAATGCATTCATCTCTGATATGATTTACCCTGTGCCAATTTGCTCAGGTAATAATCCAGAGATTATCACCTTTGTGGTTCTGCTTTTTTAAAAATTTAGTCCCTAGCTGCTCAAACTCTCTCAGCAGAACCTCTCTCTTAGTCCTACCTATGTCGTTGGTACCTATATGGACAACGACAACTGGATCCTCCCCTTCCCACTCCAAGTTTCTCTCCAGCCCTGAGGAGGTGTCCTTAACCTTGGCACCGGGTAGGCAACACAGCCTTCGGGACTCTCGCTCTTGGCTGCAGAGAACAGTATCTATCCCTCTAACTATACTGTCGCCTACTACAACCACATTCCTTTTTACTCCCCCCACTTGAATGGCCCCCTGAACCATGGTGCCGTGGCCAGTTTGCTCATCCTCCCTGCACTCGTCCACAAGGGCTGCAAGAACCTCGTATCTAGTGCACTAGTGCAGAGGCTGAGGCTCCTGCAATGTTTCCTCCTGGATCCCCGTACCTGCCTCACTCGCAGTCACACCCTTCTGTCCCTGACTACATGCCAATTCTACAGTATTTAGTCTAAGGGGCGTGACTGCCTCCTGGATCAAAGTGTCCAGGTAACTTTCTCCCTCCCTGATGCCTCGCAACATCTGCAGCTCGGAGCCGAAGTTCCTCGAGCTGCAGAGACTTACCGCAGATCTAGTCACCCTGGACAAAACTGTCCAGTAGCTCCTGGAGGGTGTCGAGATTTAGAACGAAGAAAAAAATGGTGGAATACCCATAGACTTTCCTTGTGATCATTTTCTTGCACCAGTATTAACATGTGCTGCAAAGAAAAAATATACAAAGAACGACAGGGCTGAAATGATTAAAAATGTCACACCCCCACTACTATTTTGATGCTGCGCACCCGGAGTCAAAAGTATACATTTTGTATTTGTCAAATGGTGCAACGTCTCAAGTTATATTCGGCCCAATTATTTAGATTTCATCAATAAATACAGGCAACAGTAAATATATATGTCAGTGTGCCTGCTGGTCATTCCATGTTAACCACATGATAATACAGATCAATCAAATCCCCACGATGACACGAGGAGCACTTTTTTTTTCTACTTTTATTTTTAGTGGTCTATTTTTAAAAAAATTCACACCATGACTAGGTTCTAATCTACTCAGCGCATCTGCTGTGGGATACAAAACTTTGCTCCTTTCCAAGTGTGACCATATGCCAAAATCAGAGTCTGCCCAGTCTCTAGGACCAACTGTGCTTCTTGGCCCTTCCAATCTAATTCAACCTCATCTCTCTGCTCTGCCCAATCTGTTCTCTCTGCCCAGCCAAGCCTGGCATCTTTCCAGCGACCCAACCTCAAGCCACATGTACTATAGCAGTCAATCTCCCCATTATCACTCACTGGCTAACAGCCTTTGCCAGAAAATTCCCTCTCCCGCTTTTAGATAATGGGATCGAGAGTGATATTGCAGGAGATCCCCAATTAATTTTTTGAAAGACATTTGCATATTACAAAAGTTACAAACAACACAAATTATAACCAATGTGTTACTAATAACAAACATTTCAATGTGTGAAACTTTGTCTCAGCTGGATGAGGATTCTGAAGTTGGCATAAATTCTGTCAGTACCAAATGGAAGCAGAAGCGCAGCAATTTTCCAGAAGAATCATTAATTCACATATGCATGCAATTGTCTTTGCTTTTGTTAACAAGAATCCATTGATCATGTCATTATCAGTGGAAGCTTTGCAGACTGTGAAACATCCACACAACTTTTATACTGCTTTCTTGCAGTGCTTTTGCCTCAGATCACATTCTGATGATTGCATATAAATTGCCAAAGTGGGTCAAGTGTAAAGGAGTGTATGCACTTTTACATCTCAAAAACTGGAACTATCCAACCACCTCGGTTGCTACTGCATCCTCTTCCACTACCACCCACCCTAGCTTTTCCCTGACTTCAAATTGCTTTGCAGCTTTTTCCTCAATCTTCCCCTCAGAGATCACCAGGTTCATTTCTTCCATCACACCCACCTCCTGTTCCCTTGATACCCTTCCCACCCAAATCCTCCCTGCTCCAAAAATCACAAACATTGTAAATGACTTGTTTATAAAAGGCACTATATCTCTTCTCTTCAAAATCATTAGTCTCTCCTCAAACTACCCACTCTTGCTCCTTCTGTCCTCTCCAATGTCCTTCCCATAGCTAAGCTCCCTTTCCAAGGTCTTTAAACATGTTGTCATCACCGAGGTCCATATTCACCTCCCCAAAACAACTACGTCAATTTTTTCTTCCAAATTCTTTCATTCCAGCTTTCAAATGAGGAAAAAGAGAGGACCAAGGTTGGAATCTTGAGGGCAGAAGTCATTGTTGGAGATAAGCAGCCGAATTTGGGGCAGGTAAGAGTAAAAACAAGATAGGGTGATCCTCTGAGGTTGACGCTGAGGAGCGAAGGATAGATTAGTCAATCGTCAAATGTCAGAGGTTGAGGAGCACAAGAATGGATAACATGCCAAGATAACATGACATGGATAACATGTCGCGGTCTCATAGAATGTCATTGGGGATATTGACTAGGACAGTCTTGGTGTTGAAGTCAGGGCGCTCCATGTCCTCCAATGCGCTGAATTCAAAATCCTTGCCTACAAATTCCTTTGTGGCCTCAATCCACCCTATCTCTGCTCCCTGTTCTCCAACCCTGTAACCCAGCTCATGCCCTTTAACTGTGGCCATCTGAGTATCCCCCTCTCCTGCTGTTCCTCCATCAGTGGCAGAGCTTTTAGCCATTCGGCCATTCTCTCGTGGAAATCCCTGCCTAAACGTTATCTCTCCCTGCCTATAAGAAGTATCCACAAAACCTGTCTTTTCGACCTTGCCTTCCGTCATCTCTCCAAACTCCTCATCTAATACATGTGCCCAGTAGCTGCTCTCTATGTGAAGGGACACTATTATATAAAGGCTCTGTAAAAATGCAAATTGTTGTTGCCCAGATAAATCATCATAGTGATTGAATATTTGCTCAGTTGAGTAAGAAAAATCAACATTGCTTGTTCATTTGAGTCTGAAAGTAGTCTGATTGACCTTTTTTTGGTTTGGCAGTTTTTGTTTCCTGTTGAGAACATGTGGCATGTAAAACAAAGATTATCTGGATAACAGGAAATTATTTGTACCACAATGGGAACATGACTTTAAATGCCACTTCTCCAGCAACCATTACCCAACATAATTTTAATTCTGATTTTCTCCCTTCCATTCGAGAACGTGGTGACTCTTTCTGGGGGGGATGTGCCTATTAAAGTGGTCATTCAGCCATCATGTCTTTTTGTTCTTGTTCTGTATGTGCTATTATAAAACCCAAAACACTTAAGGCTTCACCTACCCGCACTCTCACTTTCAATAACTATGTACTTGAATTCCTAGGTTACTCTGCTCAGCCACACCCTTCACTGGTCTTCCCAGTGAGTGTATGCTCCCATTCCTTGCTTTTCCTCCTAAAATGTATCACATCACCCTTCTCCACATTAAATTGCATCTGCCACCTGTCTGCCCATTCTGCTAACCTGTTAATATCCTCTGGAAGTCTTTTACAGTCTGCCTCATTGATTGCCAAATTCCTTACTTTCGTTTAGTCAGCAAATTTCAATATTGTGCTCCCTATACCCAAGTCTAAATCATCTATACATACGGAGAACAAAATTGGACCCAGGACCAATCCCTGGGATACAGCACTTCCAACTCTTCTCCAATTCAAGCAACACCGATTAACCCTCACTTTTTGTTTCCTGTCTGTCAATCAACTTTCTAGCCATGCTGCTACATTACCATATCCTTGAATTTTTGTAACAAGCCTCCTGTTCAACACTTTATTGAATGCCTCCTGCAAATCCTTACACACATGTAATGCATTCCCTTTATCCATCCAATCGGCCAAAAAACGATTAAATACGTCAGTTGTCCTCAGTGCTCAAAATTAAGGTATCTCAGTAAAGAAGAGACAAATATTTCAGATGGTTCTACTTGGGTTCGCTGGTTACACTTACATTGTTATCCTCATCAGTTTCATTCTCTTTATTTGAGTCAGTCAGGTAGTCCGTGTTTTCCTCCTCCTCTTCATCTTCCTCTTCATTCTCAGAAGCATCCTAAAATAAGTAAAGTTTTTTCTTTAAAATTTTTTTTGTTAAAGCAAAGAATAGTATCAATTAACTGCCATAATTAGATTATGGGAAGGGAAAGGGTTGTTTTTTTAAATTAAGAGATAAAAATTTAGGCTAATTTATTCTAACGTTATCTGTATTTCATACAGTATGTATGTAAATTAACCAGTTGAAGTTTTTGGCCACATAATGAGATACTGAATTATGCTTTACTATTACAGCACAAAATAAATCTGTTCAAATATTGATTCTAGAAATCCTAAAACGAACACTGAGAACATTCTTTAACTAAGTTCTGAAGACTACTGCAGCTCACTATGCCTTTCTTTCATCATGTGGAGATGCCGGTGATGGACTGGGGTTGACAATTGTAAACAATTTTACAACACCAAGTTATAGTCCAGCAATTTTATTTTAAATTCACAAGCTTTCGGAGGCTACCTCCTTCCTCAGGTGAACGATGTGGAAATCTTTCATCCGCATTTTACTATTTTATCTTTACTTTTACTTCAAAAAAACTTGGTTGACCGTTTCTAGTCTTTATTGTCATTTTCTTCAAGTTTACTTATGATTTGTTCCTGAACCCCCAGGGCCACACTATCCATTCTGGAAGTGGGCTGCACAGCATCCAAAATTGGTCACAGATAACTTGAAATTAGCTTCAAAAGGCCACTGTTTCAGCAAGCTGATTGAGGCTCACAACTGATCTGGTTGTGTCAACTTTTGGCAGGTTTTCAAAGAACCAATCCGACAGCACTGCTGCTTAATAAGATATCTCACTGGTGATCTGGGCTTAAGGGTTAATTTAAAGCATTTGGTTTTTGTCTCTTTTGCCTGTCATTTCCAAGTAAAGAACTGTGTTAAAATTTAAAAAAGAGAAATTATATGGGGGATGCACTCACAGTAGAAATTACTCCTAAATAGGGATACAAGCTTTTTTTTAAAAAAGAAAAAAAAAATCACCCCCTCTGCAGGATATTTTGAACTTGTATTTTTTTTAAGCTCAATCTACCAAAAAAAGTAACCCATCAAAGCAAAGACTCCTGAATTTAAATAGGACGCCTGACAGAGTTTTACCAAAGCCTCCTGGATTTTGAATATCTGATGAATTTGGAAATGAACTGTTAGTCACATATAAATTGAACCAATCACAGCATTGTTTAAGTTTCCATTATTCCTCTCTCGAACGTGCAACCAATGAAACTTGCAACATTGCAACAAGGTAAGTTAGGCACAAGATTCTGGTTTAGCCATGCAGTCTACTCCTTACACTTTAGTTGCTTTTTTCACTAAAACTTTTTGAATTATCCAATAATTTGAATTAAGCAATGTCAATAACACAGCAAAGGGGAATTTAGTGCCAAATTAGCCATTCATTTGAATTAAGCAAGTTTGAATTAAGAGCATTAGACTGTAGCGCCTTATTACCTCTCAAGCCTCTCAAGTGATTCATATACAAATTAATTTCTTAAGTGCAGTAACTTGTTATATAGATAAATGCAGCAGGAGCTATTGTGCACATAGCAAAATCTCTCAAACAATGAGATAAATGGCCAGTTAATTTTTTTGCTGGGATTGGTTGAGGAATACTGGTAGGACACACTGCTCTTCAAATTATGCTGTGGGAGCTTTAACATCCACTTGAACAAATAGAACATGCAGACAGGGCTCATACCTCCAATATCACAGTACTGCATTGGAATGTCAGCCCAAGAGAGCAAAGTTCAGAGGACAGTAACTTAGTTACAGCCAAATGTTCAAAAGTGAAGTGCCAACAGCAACATTTGTTTCTAATCAAGATAATTTGGTGTCATAGCATCATGGAGCTAAGCATTCTTAATAGTTTCACAGCTCACTAGTAGCAGTGTATGAAATATTGAGGGAGGTGAGAATACATAGCTTTGTGAATTCTTTACCAAGAGAATTTTCAAGAGGCCACATCTGAGGAGGTAACCCATATACCTCTCAAACCTCCCCTTTTTGCTCATACAAATCACAATTTAGAGGATGATGTAATATCCATTTGTTATTTCTTTTTAAACTATTGCTCAGTGCTTGTATGTCAGCATAAAAACAAAAAGATGTTTGGCAAGCCCAATTTGATAGTGAAAATGCACCATCATAATCATTCATTCTAGTCTACCATCCATTTAAGCCAATAGTTTTGACATCAGTAGAAATCATACCTCTTCTTCATGTTCATTCATTTCACTTTCATTTCCAGACTGTTCCTCTGTTTCTGCTCCGCCCTCTTCCTCTTCATCGTCATCATCATCATCCTGATTTTCTTCCCCTTCTCCCAAACCGGACAGCTTATCTGACTTGGAATCTTTCCCATCAATAACAAGCCCTACGAAAATGTACCAAATTCAATTTAAAAAAATTGTTTCAGATAAAGTAACTCTTTAATCTTATAAACCAGAAATCAGATTACATTCAACCTGAACCATTTGAAATTTCCTAAAATTAACACAAGTGCAATTTTATTTCGCCAAAATAGTTCCTTAAATTCTATATAGTAGACTCGATAGGTCATTAATCTTACTTTACTCATTTCGGTTTTCTATTCTTTCCGAGATCCCCACATGTGCCATTAATTCCATGGTGAAGAAGCAAGTGGGTGTCCTGCTCACAAGGTTCTGCCAATGCCACTCCCCAATTAACCATTAATTCAGCAGAATGTGACTTTCGCCAATTCTCTCTCCTTTCCTGGGACCAAGTGAATTACAAGAATGGTCTGGCTTTCACTCAGCACCTCTGTTTAAGAAATAGCTGACATCTGCAACTCACCAGTCACCAAGTCTGGTGCTGTGCCACCATGCTGCCCATTCATGCAATTCACACACACACACACACACACACACACACACACACTTAAATCAACACTTACTCTATAAAGATATGGGATTGGACACCATATGAACGGAACATTATGATGTATCCTAAAACCTGGGGCAGTGTCCGAGTAAGCCCTACACTTAAACCATATTATTATCTTTTTTATTATTATTCATTCATGGAACGTGGGTATCGCTAGCAAGGCCCACATTTATTGCCCATCCCTAATTGCCCTTGGAAAGGTGGTGGTGAGCCGCCTTCTTGAACTGCTGCAGTCCGTGTGGTGAAGGTTCTCCCACAGTGCTGTTAGGTTGGGAGTTCCAGGATTTTAGACCCAGTGACGATGAAGGAACGGTGATATATTTCCAAGTCGGGATGGTGTGTGCTTTGGAGGGGAACTTGCAGGTGATGGTGTTCCCATGCACCTGCTGCCCTTGTCCTTCTAGGTGTAGAGGTTGTGGGTTTTTTTAACTTCCTGTAAGAGTAAGGGTTTGATTGATCAATCCTGTCAAACAGAATTCCATTCTAATCCATCCCAGTGATACTCAGAAGGGAAAGGTTGGTGGGCGGGGGGTGGGGGCAGGGATGTACAAATTAATTGACAGTTCAGCCGAAGTGCAGTCTGTTCACAGCACATTTTACACAATAACTACAAACCACAAAAACACTGATAAAACCAACGGATTTTTTGTTGCAGTGTATCTAAATGTTGTCAACCCATTAAGATGTGTATTGTACATTATTTTTTTTTCAATTTTAAGTAACAATTCCTTCGTTATTTGCCTCTCTCTAGTTTCATCTACGCATTCCACAAAGGGAAACCACTTAGGACTGTTCTGATGTTCCTCTGACAAGTTACAGGGAGGTCCAGTGCAGCTTATGTGGATTTTAAAACAATGGGCATTGGCAGGAATGAACAAGGTCATCTCACTGACATCAGCAAGGCTTTATTTTGTCCCACTGAATTACAAAAGCCACAAGATAGTGCTAAGCCTATGCATATCACTGGTTCGGCTGCAGTTAGTATAGTGTCCAGTTTTGGGTACCTGACTTTAGGGAGGATGTCAAGGACATGGAGAGGGTGCCAAGATGATACTAGGGATAAGGAACTTTAGTTAAGAGGAGAGACTAGAGAAACTGAGGTCTTTTCATTACAGCAGAGAAGTTTAAGAGGAGATCTAATATAGGTGTTCAAAATTATGGAAAGATTTTGATAAAGGTAAATAAGGAAAAACAATTTCCACTGGTTGCAGAGTTGGTAAATAAAGGTATAAGCTTAAGATCATCACCAAAAGAATGAAGGGACAGTTTAGGAGATTTTTCAAAAATTAACACACGTCAGATCATGGCATACCCCATCAGAAACAGTAGTAGAAGCAGAATTCATAATAGTTTTTAGTGAAGTAAATAAATATTTGAAATAGAAAAAAAAATGAAGGGTATGGAGATAGAGCTCTTTCAGTGATCCAGCGCAGGTTCAATGGAACGAATGGCCTCCTGCACTTAAAATTCTATGATTCAAGAAGTGGTGTTCTAGTTTCGGCCAACAGTCAGTACTACTGTGTACGTCAAGGCAGATAAATTAATGCTGTCTTCTAAACTCTGTACCAAGGTGCACTACCAGCTTACTCAAATGTTGCATTTGCATATTTTGGGGAGTAGTGGTATTACGTGTGTGGTACTCAAAAGAGTTCTGAAGAAAGCAAATATCAATCATCTATGGAAATCTAGAAACAAAAGATGATGCCTGGAAAGGAAAAAGGCAACCAAAAAAAAAAGTAAAATAAAATACAAAATAGGAAGTAATTTCACAGCTTTTTGTAATACACACCCTTAAGCAATTAAAACTAAAACTGCTGAAAGTTGATTTTTAAATAGCTGCAGCTTTAAACACAAATTTCAAAACTTTTACTGCGTGCAAACTTTTACATTCATGGCTACCTAGCATTTTCTCTTTAAAACAATGAGCTACATAAAACTTCCAAGACCATAATGTTGTGTTTAATGCTCTGCTTCATACGACTGTATAAACAACCCAACATAAAAACTTGAACAATATCACCATATAAGGAAGTGTATCTGTGATGCAAGAGCCGCATTTTACATGAGTAATCACAGCAAGTAGTAAAACTGACAAAGATGCATCAGTAATTTTAACTAGTACTGACTCAAGCATTCTACAAACTGAACAAACTGGATTTTCATCTGGATATTTTCCATACTAAGATTTCACGCTTATACATTTTTATGCATTCACCCTTTACAAAGTTCTGGCAACAGTAACAGCCCATAATAGAGGCACTGACATTCAAGTGCAACACATTTGTCCTTCTGTTTGTGGAATAAAAGCAACAAAATAATCAACAGTGATATGCAGATGACAATCTGCCAATTCTATAAAATGCAGTGGAATATCCAATGAACTAACAACATAGCTGACTTTGAACTGGGAAGTTTATAGCCACCTCTGTATAATATTTAGTTTATAGTCCCATTCAGCAATTCTGGTGCTTTGTTTCCATGTCCATGTTCAGTACAGCACTATGCCAAGCAAATTCGTGAATGCCAGAACTCCATAATAATAACAAATTATTGATTGTTTCAATATGTAAAAGCTTTCAAAATCTCTTGCGTCAAGTAAAACTTGTGTTCGCTGAACCAGACATGGAAATACAATAATCATATTGCTAATTGCTTGAAATTCATGAGAAATGCTTAACTCTTCAATTTCCACTGTGCTCTGCTTTACAGGAATACACTTAGTACTAAATGGTGTGTAAAATGCTAAGTGTTTCCTCATGAAAAGATGAATAACTCATGCAGCACAAAATGTAGGAAACTAATAACGTTGGCTCAAAGAAAATAGATCTTGCCAGAGTGCAAAAAATATTACTTGAAGAATAATGTTACTAGCATTCACTTATTAATATATTCAATTCAGTACACACAGCATGCATTCCACTGGAAGCACCTAAAACAAATCCCATTATCAAAGTGTGCACTTTTTTTTGCAAACCTGTGGCATCTGTAGGTTGCTGTGATAGGACTTTTACTTCTAGAGCTGTAACAACACCTAGTGTTGTACTCAGTGTCCTGCAGGGTACTCATATTGAAATGCCTCGATTCTTAAGCCTGCATGCATCCCACCACTGTGGCATGAGTTGCTCAGGTCCATTTTTCCTGCATGCCTTTTAATCATTTCTTTTTAATAACTTACAAACATGTATATGAAAAAAGTTAACTTGTAAGTGCTATGATACCCAAAGACTGCAAAAGCAAAACTCTAGCACGTATCAACGACAAATAAATATTTTACTATTTTATTTGTGGTCAGTGGTGAATCCTGAGCTCACATGCCAGTGTAAATTTTGAGTGCCAGAGTCTTCGGAAAAGTGTTGGAAGCATTTATTGGCTCCAAGTTAAGAAGAGATATTTGAAAGAGGTGAGCAAGATCATGAACGGTTTTGATAGAGCATATAAAAGGAGACACTGTTTCCAGTGGCAGAAAGGTCGGTAACCAGAGGACACAGATTTAAGTTGATCAGCAAAAGAGCCAGAGGCTACAAGTATATAAAAAGGAAGAGGTTAGCTAAAGTAAACATTGGTCCCTTAGAGGATGAGACTGGGGAAATAATAATGGAAAGCAAGGAAATGGCAGAGGAATTCAACAGATATTTTGTATCTGTATTCACAGTAGAAGACACTAATAACATACCAATAATGGTAGAAAATCAAGGGGCAAAGGGGAAGGTGGAACTAAAAACAATCACTATCACTAGAGAAAAAGTACTAGGTAAACTAATAGGTCTGAAGGCTGACAAGTCCCCTGGACCTGATGGCTTGCACCAGAGAGTCTTAAAGGAAGTGGCTACAGATATAGTGGATGCATTGGTTGTAATCTTCCAGAATTCACTAGATTCTGGAAAGGTCCCAGCGGATTGGAAAACCGCAAACGTAACACCCCTATTCAAGAAGGGAGTGTGACAGAAAGCAGGTAACTATAGACCAGTTAGCCTAACATCGGTCATTGGGAAAATGCTAGAATCCATTATTAAGGAAGTAGTAGCAGGACATTTGGAGACTCATAATACAATCAAGGAGAGTCAACATGGTTTTATGAAGGGGAAATCATGTCTGAAAAATTTATTAGAGTTCTTTGAGGAAGTAACAGGCAGGGTGGATAAAGGGGAACCAATGGATGCAGTATATTTGGATTTCCAAAAGGCATTCGATAAGGTGCCATATAAAAAATTACTGCACAAGCTAAGAGCTCATGGTGTTGGGGGTAATATACTGGCATGGATAGAGGATTGGCTAACTAACAGAAAACAAAGTTGGGATAAAAGGGCCATTTTCAAAATGGCAATCTGTAACTAGTGGGGTATCGCAGGGATCAGTGCTGGGGCCTCAACTATTTACAATATATATCAATAACTTGGATGAAGGAACAGTGTCTTGTGGCCAAATTTGTTGATGATACAAAGATAGGTGGAAAAGCAAGTTGCGATGAGGACACAAAGGGATATTGACAGATTAAGCGAATGGGCAAAAATTTGGCCGATGGAATATAATGTGGGAAAATGTGAAGTCATCCACTTTGGAAGGAAAAATAAAAAAGCAAAATATTATTTGAATGGAGAAATACAACAAAATGCTGTGGTACAGAGGGATCTGGGTGTCTTCGTACAGGAAGCACAAAAAGTCAACATACAGGTGCAGCAGGTAATCCGGAAGGCAAAAGGAATATTGGCCTTTATTTCTAGGGGGATGGAGTATAAAAGCAGGGAAGTCATGCTATAACTGTGCAGGGTGCTGGTGAGACCACACCTGGAGTACTGCGTATAGTTCTGGTGCCCTTATTTAAGGAAGGACATACTTGCATTGGAGGCAGTTCAGAGAAGGTTCACTAGGTTGATTCCAGGTATGGAAGGGTTGTCTTATGAGGAAAGATTGAACAGGTTGGGTCCACACTCATTGGAGTTTAGAATAATGAGAGGAGATCTTATTGAAACATACAAGATTCTGAGGGGACTTGGTCGGGTAGATGCTGAGAGGATGTTATCCCTCATGGGGGAAATCTAAAACTAGGGGCCATAGAATAAGGGGTCGCCCGTTTAAGACGGAAATGAGGAGGAATTTCTTCTCCCGGAGGGTCATGGAACTCTTTACCCCAAAAAGCTGTGGAGGCTGAGTCATTGAATACCATTCAAGGCAGAATTAGACAAATTTTTGATCAGCAAGGGAGTCAAAGGATATGGGGAAAGGGTGGGAAAGATGAGTTGAGATAAAAATCAGATCAGCCATGATCTCATTAAATGGCGGAGCAAGCTCAAGCGGCCGAATGGCCTACTCCTATCTCTTGTGCTCTTATGGAGGAAACATTTTTTTTAATGCAGCAAGTTGTGATGGTCTGGAATGCACTGCCTGAAAGGGTGGTGGAAGTAGGTTCAATAGTAACTTTCAAAAGGGAATTAGGTAACCACTTGAAGGGAAAAAATTTACAGGGCTCTGGGGAAAGAGCAGAGCAATGGGACTAATTAGATAACTCTTTCAAAGAGGCACGATCGGCCGAACGGCCTCCTCCTTTGCTGTACCTACTGTGATGCAATGAACTATCTTGCATACTTAAGAAGGACATTGGACAACTAAACAAAAATTCATGAGGTTAAGTTTAAATTAAATTTTTGACTTTAGCAACTTTCAAATACTACAGTGTGGCTCGCAATTAAACTCGCGAACCTTTCCGGAACCCCTTATTTAAATTTCAACCTCTTCACCACACGAGTGGTATAAGTCTAAAGTTATGAGTAGTGCAATATGAAAAAAATAAATTATTGTGGTGGATTACTTAATAAACATGCCCCATGAAGCTTTGTCAATTTGTTGCACAGACCATCTCATACATTTGCCTTTTTATAACATTCAACCAATACTAAAATTTGACATCTTTTCCAATACATTATGAAAAGTTCATAGGACACAGTAACGTACCAGCACTCACTGACTGTAACAAATAAAATTTTAAAAATTTAATTCAGTGCCCATAGCATCAAGTTTGTTTTGTCATCAGCAACTTTTCTGATGGTCTGAACTATTTACATATCATGCATTTTGATAGAAGGAAAAGCCAACTACTGAAACAATCTCTGATGCAATCAAAAGAAAGAGTTTATATTTACATAGTACCTTTAACATCACAAGGAATGTCCCAAGCGCTTCACATCCAATGAATCATTTTTGACATGTAGTTATTGCTGTTAGGCAGGCAAGCGCAGCAGCCAATTTACACAGAAGGTGCCTCAAACAGCAAGATGATGAAAACCAGTGGTGTTGGTTGAGAGATAAATGCTGGCTAGGACATCAGTACAGCTGCCCTGTTCCTCTTCAAATAATGCCTGGGGTCTTCTATATCCACCCAAACAGGCAGTCAAAGCATTAATTTAATGTCTCCTTTGAGAGCCAGCACATCCGACAATGCAGCACTCCGTCAGTAGTGCGCCGAAGTGTCAGTTTCACATTATATATTCACATCATGGAGTATGGCTTGAACCTACAACCTTTTCACTCAGAGCCTACATAAATATGTACATGTCTTCTAGTTTGTTAATGCCACCACTTCCATATTTAAAAACTGTAACATTCAGTTTGGTGATGTTCCATCCTGATCCTTTCTAGAGGGGCTACTAGTCACAGCAGCATCAATGGAGTACAACATTTAAATGAAGAACTGCTGAGAAAATGAGACAACCCCACAACCGAAGGAAGATGAAAACAGTTTGTGCAGATCATCGACAGGGACTTAAGCCATGGGCTTCATGGACTAGATCTTTCTTGTTTATTTTAACACAAAAGATATAAACAACAGTGTAGGGTTGGAGTACATTTTGCCAATCATAGTCGTTATCTAAGTTTGAACTAGTAGCACTTGTCATGTTATCGTCAGCACAGCTGTTTATTCTTACCTGATTAAATAGCAAGAATATTTCAAACATGTTGCAGCTCTTGCATCACAAAGCGAGGGTGGGGGGGGGGGCAGTTCAACGGTATTGCACCTTACACAATGTTTTCATTTCAATCAGATTGTAAATTAAGGGAGAATTTTGATTTGTGGAGAACATCAGTATATCCCCCCAATACAAAGCAGCAGTTAAGTTTCCAAAACAATCAATGGTCTGCATCATAGCTGCTACCTAAAGCAGAGAGAATTAGGCACAGACGGGGGCAGGGGGAATAATCAAAAATCTTAGTTGTGCACGTATAACGATAAACAGAATGCTGGTAATCTGAAGTAAAGCTATAGCAAGTCAGAGTTCTGATCCATTAACTATCTTTCTCTTTCCAGACTGGCCTGCTGTGCTTTTCCATAATTTTTTGTTTGTATTGTGCATCCTGGTTTTAATCCTCGACTTTGCCTTGTGCCAAAATGGTCCTAGACAACGTTAAGCGTCTAAATCACAAGTTCAGCTTTGCAATGAGACTCAGGACAGAGATGAGATCTTGAGATTGTCTGGACAATCAAAACAAAACAGCAACTATCAACCCACTTGCTCAAAACTTCTACAGTATTATGCAGCAAATTGTTCATTGTACAATAACTAGACAGGGGAGGAAAAATGCAGAGATAAACGCGTGCCATTTAAAAAGTTTAACATTCCACATGTGCATGCCAAGACTGAAATTCTCAAACAAAAGCAACATGGGTTAGGCCACATAGATCTCAAAAATGAAACTGGAATGAAACACTACTTAATCTTTATTTGAAGTTCAAGTTTTCAAGTTTCAAAGAAATCTGAAGGACTGCAGTTTGTTTTCATTTCAAAATAGAAAATTTGGAAAACAAGTCAACTTATTTCTTTAGAAATGTTTAAGTTCTGTTGATAGGGGTAAATTAGATACAACTTTCTCATAATAATGCAATATTTGAAATGTTTCTGAGGATGAGCATTACAAAAAAAGAACAAGAGTAAGTCAGGGGGATTTCCATCACAGAAAACGTTGACAATTTGAACTTCATTGGCTGTGACAATAAATTCTTATATTTTACCAATTTTCTTTCCAAAACTCCCTTATGTGGTTCACTAGTTAACAACAGCACCGGAGGCTGAAAAGCAGAGAATCACTAGATTAGCACTGCAGAATCTTAAAGCCTGGCTCAGTAGTAGAGCTTCAGTGATAGAGAGGCCATATGCAATTGCAAACGTGTCTGTTGTCTTTCGGATGAGACATTCAACTGAAGCCCCCTTACAGGTGGATGCAAAAGATCTCATGGCACTATTTAAGAGCATACAAGTTTTCCTGTTGTCTTAGTCAACATTCCTCCCTAAACAAACACCATCAAAAACAGATTAAATGGTCATTTATCTCACTGCTGTTTTTGGGACCTTGCTGAGCACAAATTTTCTGCTGCATTTGCCTACATAACAGTGACTGCACATGTAATTTATTGGCTGTAAAGCACTTTGAGACATCCTAGTTGCAGAAGAGGTTCCCTTTGCTTTGGCTATAATCCCAGCCTCAGCAGATCCCCCCTCGCTACTCCAGCGGAAAATTCACATTTCACTGGTTAGGTCACAGCTGGAGTACTGTGTGCATGTCTGACTAATTTGATTGAATTTTTTGAGGGGGTGACTAGGCGTGTGGATGAGGGTAACGCAGTGGATGTGGTATACATGGATTTCAGTAAGGCCTTCGATAAAGTCCCCCACAGGAGGCTGATCAAGAAGGTACGAGCCCATGGAATCCAGGGTGCCTTGGCACTTTGGATACAAAACTGGCTTAGTGGCAGAAGGCAGAGGGTGATGGTCGAAGGTTGTTTTTGTGACTGGAAGCCTGTGGCCAGTGGGGTACCACAGGGATCGGTGCTGGGTCCCTTGCTGTTTGTGGTCTACATTAACGACTTGGATATGAATGTAAAAGGTATGATCAGTAAGTTCGCTGATGATACAAAAATTGGTAGGGTGGTAAATAGCGAGGAGGATAGCCTCAGTCTGCAGGACGATATAGATGGGTTGGTCAGATGGGCGGAACAGTGGCAAATGGAATTTAACCTGGAAAAGTGCGAGGTGATGCACTTTGGAGGGACTAACAAGGCAAGGGAATACACAATGAATGGGAGAACCCTAGGCAAGACAAAGGGTCAGAGGGATCTTGGTGTGCAAGTTCACAGATCCCTGAAGGCAGCGGAACAGGTAGATAAGGTGCTAGAGAAGGCATATGGGATACTTGCCTTTATTAGCCGAGGCATAGAATATAAGAGCAAGGAGGTTATGATGGAGCTGTATAAAACACTGGTTAGGCCACAGCTGGAGTACTGTGTGCAGTTCTGGTCGCCACACTACAGGAAGGATGTGATCGCTTTGGAGAGGGTGCAGAGGAGATTCACCAGGATGTTACCAGGGCTGGAGCGCTTCAGCTATGAAGAGAGACTGGGAAGATTGGGTTTGTTTTCCTTGGAGCAGAGGAGGCTGAGGGGGGACATGATTGAGGTGTACAAAATTATGAGGGGCACAGATAGGATGGATACTAAGGAGCTTTTTCCCTTCGTTGAGGGTTCTATAACAAGGGGGCATAGATTCAAGGTAAAAGGCGGGAGGTTTAGAGGGGATTTGAGAAAGAACTTTTTCACCCAGAGGGTGGTTGGAGTCTGGAACTCACTGCCTGAAAGGGTTGTGGAGGCAGGAACCCTCACAACATTCAAGAAGCATTTGGATGAGCACTTGAAATGCCATAGCATACAAGGCTACGGACCAAATGCTGGAATATGGGATTAGAGTAGACAGGGCTGATGGCCGGCGCGGACACGATGGGCCGAAGGGCCTCTATCCGTGCTGTATAACTATGACTCTATGACTCTATACCAGATGTCTTTATGATCTCTCAAAGGAGCTTGCCAATTTAGTCGCAGATTGCCCTAAGCTATGGGTAGTTCTGTGGTGTGAACACTCAATAGGAACTGTAGCAAGACCGACAAAACTTATTTCACTAAAGACCCCAGCAATCAGGAGATGGGTCAATTTTGTATCATCTGACTCACCTTGATTCAAGTCCAGGTTCAAAAGTTGAAATAGTGTGCACCAATTAGTCCTCTCCTCAGTTCACACAGAATACAATACAGTAGTCATATCTTTCAATTCTCTAATGTTATTGGATATTTCCAAAAACTCTTAAAAAGAGGACAGAAAGTGTACAAGAAAATTATACTCTTGCAAATTATTTGACTGAGGGCAGCAGTAAGAAAGGATGGTTTTATTCAGTTTTTGCTCTGCATCCATCACAATCAAGACTGGGAGAGCCCTATTGTATTATTTGGTTCAACTTAGTAATATCAGGTTTTATATCAATGCACATTACATGAGAATAACACGGTTATATTATCAGTATGTTTAAAAAGGGAGAAAGGGATAGACCGAGTAATTACAGGCCAGTCAGCCTAGCCTTGATGGTGGACAAATTATTGGAAACAATGTGAACGGACAGTATTAATAGTCATTTAGAAAGGCACAGATTAATCAAGGATAGTTAGAATGGATTTGTTAAGGGAAGGTCGTGTCTGACTAACTTGATTGAATTCTTTGAGGAGGTAACCAGGAGGGTCGATGAGGGTAGCGCGTTTGATGTAGTCTACATGGATTTTAGCAAGGCTTTTGACAAGGTCCCACATGGCAGACTGGTCAAAAAAGTACATGCCCATGGGATCCAAGGGAGAGTGGCAAGTTGGATCGAAAATTGGCTCAGTGGCAGGAAGCAAAGGGTAATGGTCGACGGGTGTTTTTGTGACTGGGAGGCTGTTTCGAGTGGGGTTCCGCAGGGCTCAGTACTAGATCCCTTTCTTTTTGTGGAATTTATCAATGATTTAGACTTAAATGTAGGGGGCATGATTAAGAAGTTTGCAGATGATACTAAAATTGGCCATATGATTGACAGCGAGGAGGAAAGCTGTAGACTGCAGGAAGATATCAATGGACTGGTTAGGTGGGCAGAAAGGTGGCAAATGGAATTCAATCTGGAGAAGTGTGAGGTAATGTATTTCGGGAGGGCAAATAAGGCAAGGGAATACACAATAAATGGGAGGATACCGAGAGGTGTAGAGGAACAGAGGGACCTTGAAGTGCATATCCACAGATCCGTAAAAGTAGCAGGGCAGGTAGATAAGGTGGTTAAGAAGGCATACGGGATACCTGCCTTTTTGGCCGAGGTATAGAATATAACAGCAGGGAGGTTATGCTTGAACTGTATAAAACATTTGTTAGGCCACAGCTTGAGTACTGCGTACAGTTCTGGTCACCACATTACAGGAAAGATGTGATTGCACTAGAGAGGGTACAGAGGAGATTTATGAGGATGTTGCCAGGACTGGAGAATTTTAGCTATAAGGAAAGATTGGATAGGCTGGGTTTGTTTTCTTTGGAACAGAGGAGGCTTAGGAGAAATTTAATTGAGGTGTATAAAATCACGAAGGGCCTAGATAGAGTGGATAGGAAGGACCTATTTCCCTTAGCAGAGGGTCAATAACCAAGGGGCAGAGATTTAAAATAACTGGTAGAAGGATTAGAGGGGAGCTGACGAAAAAAAATTTCACCCAGAGGGTGGTGAAGGTCTGGAACTCACCACCTGAAAGGGTGGTAGAGGCAGAAACCCTCACTGCATTTAAAAGGTGCTTGGATATGCAATTGAAGTGCAGTAACCCACAAGGATACAGACCAAGAGCAGGAAAGTGGGATTAGGCTGGATAGCTCTTTTTCGTCCAGCACAGACGCAATGGGCCAAATGGCCTCCTTCTGTGCTGTAAATTTGTCTGATTCTATGTATAGTAATCTAGCAATAGTTTGCAGCGTGCAAAATTCTGAAGACCTGCAATTCTTGTCGAAAGAGAGAGACTTTGATTAGTTACTGTACTTCAGTGACATGGCAGCACTAGTAACATACTGAAATCAAATTTGAAGTAGCCTTTTAAACATTTAATTAATGTGCATTCTGGAAGATCCGTTGCAACCCAGAGGGGCTAACACTGCTATACTTGTATTTTAAAACCTGATAACTAATATGAATTTACCGATTCAAAAACAAGAACACATATTCTCTAACTTTCATGAAAAGTAATTGATTAATGTACCGAAAGTCATATTCTCTAAACGCCAAATTCAAAGTCAAAAAATGGAACTGTTTAAAATCAAATCTTACATTAAGCATTAAAAGGAGCAAACTCCAAGAAATCTGAAGCTCAATTAAAATTCCTTGTAATCCATGTCAGATTATTTTAGGACGTATTGTTAATTCTATGAATCTGGTCATTCATCAAGAACATGAAGCACAAAGAAACTGTGGACAGCTGCCGCTGGTAGTTATTATTGACATGGTAAAGCAGCAATAACAAAGCAGTTCCCAAAACCAGTGGCTTTAAGAATTAATTGTCTCCATCACATTTACAAATTAAAAAGCTCATTCAAAAGTAAACTGGAAAGCATCAGTAAATTGATAAACTGGCTCAATACTTGGCAAATGATTAGCTAAAACTATTACCCAAAATATAGCCTGTGTCACAAAATTAACCAAACAGAATAAAATGTACATCAAAAACAATAAGAAATGCCCAAGAATGATTCCGAGAGAGTAATCTAATCTTGGGGTTCAGAAACGACTTCAGCTTTGTTATTTGCGATGCCATTCCATCCACCAATTAGACTATGACTCCATAATAATTTCTAAGTTGATACTATTTCTGGTCTAATTTGAGTTAAGCATGGGGATAGGTATAGAAAGAAGGGAGGGAGTTTTTTTTGGCCAGTGAGACAATTTTCCTACATCTAAAAGTGCTTGGAACGTCAGGTTTTTTTTTCGGCAACCTTACTGGTAATTGTTACTGACATAACAAAGCAGCAATAAATCAGCTCCCCAAACTCGTTTTTTTAGGAAGTAATTGTCCCTTTATTTAACTTAAAATTTAAAAGAGCTAATTCAAAAGCAAACCAGAAAACAAAGTCACCTGAACTGGGCAAATTCTCAGCAAAGTAAGTGAGCAGGGAAAAAAATACTACCCAAAATTCAGTCTTGAGAGACAAAAATTCCAAGAATTTAAGTCACCTCTTGCTGTACCATAAATTCAAAATATCTTGGATGCAATATCAGTTAGTGATACCCTTGCCAGCTATTGTAACAACAGACCTTTATCTGAGACATCCCACCCCCACCCTCACTGAATCCATGAGACAAAGAACAAGAGCCCTTTCAACACTAAGCTTTCTCAGTATTTACCAAGTATCAAAATTAACACTGACCTACAAGAACCGTATTGCCAGATTATCCAGCATCGTGTGTGTGTGTGTGTGTGTGTGTGTGTGTGTGTTAAACTTTAAATACTGGCACATATCCACCTGTGCTAAAATATTTAGCACACGTTTATCTACTAGAATCCAATGTCCACTTAGTACCCACCGGTGTATATATATATTCTTGTTCTTCCTACAAAAGAAGTTCAGACAGAAGCATAGCTGCAACTCAGCTTATTATCTAGTTTATTATTTAGTGAGAAGAAAATATGTGCTCTGCCAATGGCTCATCTTGTTAAGACTGTGAATATCTGTGCCATATGTAAATAACAGTAAGATTCCAGGATTGATCCTGAATAGATGCTCAGTTAGCAGTTATCAACCAGGGTAGTGTTAAGGGCACTCTAATTTACCTCAGCACCCTTGGGATATAGCGGACAAAAATCAGCCAAGGTTCCTTTCCTAACCCCAGCTGAATGTGTGGACATTGAGAGACGACAAGGTTAACCAAGGAGAACCAAGATGTGGAGATGCCGGTGATGGACTGGGGTTGACAAATGTATGGAATCTTACAACACCAGGTTATAGTCCAACAATTTTATTTGAAAATCACAAGCTTTCGGAGATTATCTCCTTCGTCAGGTGAATGACTGACTGAGGAGATAATCTCCGAAAGCTTGTGATTTTCAAATAAAATTGTTGGACTATAACCTGGTGTTAAGATTCTTTACAAGGAGAACCAAAGCATCCGAAAACATTCTCAAGACTTATTTTTCTTTCAGAACAATGCAGTGGAAAATTTCTGACAGTAGCAGGGGATGGTTGGGGGTGGGGAAAAGAAAAGGAAGAACTGTAGTTCCCGGTTGTCAAATGTTTCAAAGGGACATTGCCCTTGTGATTTCTTTTCCAACCCGAGTATAGGCTTCACTCCAACGACGTGAAGAAGATGCGCAAGAAACTATAACTATTTCATCGATATTAATTAAGTCTTGATAAGGTATCAAAAACCCAGTCAGAAACTAGCTAGTGTTCTATTAGCAGATTTGCTTCTTCATTTTGTGTTTATCATTTTGATTGGCAAACACAATATTAGTTCTGTGCTATACTAAGCGTGCAAATGATTGAAATGCAGTGAAAAGATTTGAGCATACAGTGCAAAACTATCACAATATAAACTGAGCCTTCCTTACCTAGTTTAATCAAGAATTCACGTTCAAGTTCCTGCACTTGCTTGATGGCCTCTTCAAGGGAGCCGCAGAATTTCATCTTTGGACGAAGCAGCTCAAGTATGTCACTTATCATGTAGTCAACATCAATAGGGAAAGGGTGATCTTTTGTCCATACATCTAAACTCTTCTTCCACCAGATGTAACGCTGCAGATACATTAACATAAGGCTCAAGTTTTTTAGTATGTACAAAAATTATGTAATCACGATTTCAATAAATATGCACACAGCAAGGTTCCAGAAACAGCAATGAGATAAATAACCAGATAGTCTACTTTAGTGATGTTGGTTGAGGGATAATATTGGCCAGGACACTGGGAGAACTCCCCTGCTCTCCTTCAAATAGTGCTGTGGAATCTAATATGTCTAACGGAGAGGTTTAACATCTCATCCAAAAGATGGCCCCTCCAACAGTGCAGTGCTCAGTACTGCACTTATGCGTCTGCCTAGATTATATTCTCAAGTGTCTGGAGGGGTGCTTGAACCCATGCCCTCGTGCCGCAGAGACAAGAATGCTACCATTGAACCAAGGCTGAGATACCATGGTATCATTTGAGTTTTCCACAAGTTTTAGCTAACACTCCTCCATCTATTAAAACCACAAACAGATCTACAGTTCATTTATCTCATTGCTATTTACAGGATTTTGCAATGCAGAGGCATTTACTTACTTAACAATGGAAACTACAAAATTTATTGGGTGCAAAACACATATTTCAGAGATGTGATCAGGTGCTACATTAATTAATGCAAGGTTTTTTAGACTTTCTTTAGCACAGCACAATTCTCTGTCACCTCCAAAAAAAAAGATACCATCACAATTTTTGACTACTTAAGTTTATAACCGGTCACTTCCTATTTATACTCTTAAATCCAAAAATGTTAAGCATTTCAAAATATACAATTACAGTTGACTTGACAAATCCCAATTATTTTTTAAACCATGTTCTCTTTATAAATGCAAACGGGGAAATAGAATGAAACCAGATCTCTATCTTCTTTCAATCTGACTTGGCAGTTTGACCAGTGTAGCAGCTTGGTCCTCAGTCTGCCAAAACATGCAGATTAAAAAATATTTGGGGAGAGGTGCTTTTAATTTTATTTGACCAGATGCTTACTCTTCAACACAGATTGAATAGTCTTTACAAGAAAATTTAAAAATACAGGTTTCCATACAAAGTCGCATTGCTCCTCAGCATGGTGATCTGAAACAGTAGGATAAAATTAACTAAAATATATCCCCTACAAAGTAAGAATTTTGTGTTTGTATTCTTAACACAATGTGGAAGGAAGACAAAAACTAGCTTCTGTAATACATATACTTAATTCTTTTGATTGCTTAAATTTCTACCTAATATTTAACAGATAACCGTTATAAAGGTGCTCTCCAAAAATTCTGGCACAATTGGATGTTTGAGCAACCAAATTTTTGATTTTTTCCGAATTCCTATATGCATTGCTGAGAGATTTAAAATATATTATTGAATTTTTAATGGCTTTGCTAACAGTTAGCTGGAGGAAATGATATACTTTTTAGTTGTGTTTTTTGTAACAAGCTGAAGGGGGTTATAGTGCCACCTCTGGAGAAAATCAATGTTACCCACTGATTTCAATTAAATGAGAATGTGACAGCATTACTAACTCAAGGATTTTAATAAGTGTATAAATATATATACATTCTACTGCTATTTTGTGAAGGTACTGCTTAAAGTCATTAAAAAAAATACCTGAAAATATACAAGGAAACAGTCCAACTTTCGTTTGCTGGAACCTCTGTCAAAATACTGTCCACAAGTGTCCAGCAGAGTGCAGACCAGTCGAATACGGAATAAATGCTCTGGTGGGTCCAGAGGTGTCGCATTGCCATCAGCACTTATACCAAATGTAATAAAGGAATACAAAATTCGGAAGATGACTGCAGACTCTACCATTCTATAATTGTACAATTCTCCGAGGAACTTAACACTGCTGATACGCCTCTGGTTGAATTTGGGTTGGTTGACCTGTAAATTAAAGACAGCTTGTCATTACAAGTTGACATATGTAAGATCCATATGTAGAAGCAGCAGGGACTGCTAGAATTGAGGACAGATTTTGAACTTCAGTTTGGTCCCCTATCAATGTTGAGTTACCTGATCTCAGTCAAGTCAGCACAGAGTGCTACAATTTGATCAGCACCATTGGGTTATAAAGTAGAAACCACTCTTCCACTCCTCCCCCCAAAACAGGGCTCCTGCTCTTGACTGCCACCAAGTGATCCCGACTAGAAAGTGCATGTGTGGATGGGGTTGGGCTCAGCTATAATTTCCTCCTATGATTAAATGCACTGCCAACATTCAATGTACTCAATATAAAGAAATGCCAATTGCTCAAGGTATCAGAGGGATACAAACATCTTAGACCCATACCCCAGAATTAATCAGCAGCTTTAGGAGAGAAAAAGTGAGAAGGAATATTACCATTTGCATTCCTTAAAAAATTGCTTCTCTGTCCTTACAAGTGATCTCATTTAATTGTGATGATCCTAATGCTTATTAAATGTAGATAGCAAGTTTGTGTTAAATGTGAATAGTATCAATTT
The DNA here is from genome assembly GCF_035084215.1 of Heptranchias perlo. Taxonomy (NCBI): domain Eukaryota; kingdom Metazoa; phylum Chordata; class Chondrichthyes; order Hexanchiformes; family Hexanchidae; genus Heptranchias; species Heptranchias perlo. Next base: position 36,048,884 of record NC_090348.1, on the reverse strand, counting down.
TAGGGGCAGGGACACATTGCATAATATTTAGGCAAGATTTTATCACCTCCATTCCTAGACGGATGTCTTCCAGCACTCCATCTACAACATGTATTCCCACGTCTTCCTGGTATGGCACTAATCCCGCCAAGAGATTAGCAACACAGTGAATGCTGTTGTATTTCACGTTCCAGATGTTGATCATGCAGTTAATAACATATTCCTTCACCTCTGGATCATGCCAAGCCAATTTTCTCATCTGTCTCAACACCTACAATATGAAAGTTTTGTTAGGTATATTTTTTTTAAATGTACATGGCATAGTCTGCTTCCATTCCACACTTCAATCCCAATTAATACTATCAATACACAAAGTAGAATCACTGTTTATGTGTAGATTAAAATCTGTTATTTTCTTGTCTTGTAGCATTATTGATGGGATAAATGTAAACATCGAACATTTAATTCATTATACTGGGCCCGCATGTGTATTTTTCCTCTATTTCTTAAAATATACTTTCTACCTCATTGGATCTCCCTACACTAGCTGGGATGACATGCAGGTAGCCTGTTTTTAAGACCTGCAACTCAAGATAGCCATTAGGAGGTACAGGGGAGCAATTTGGGAAAGGAAATGACTCAACCCATGTGCTGTTTTCCCTCTCCCACCAGCTGAAAGCAGATAGCCTCCAAAAAGCACCTTGCTCTCTGCTATAAACAGACACAAAAATCAGGAACTCATCTGGGCATAAATGGGCAACACTGCATCCCACTATTCCATGGTATATTATATCAATATCCTGTGCCTCTCAGCTACTTGTGTTTTTTCATTTTGAAAACAGATCATCAGAGTATTAGTGCCAACCATATAGTGAACAGCAGTTTAAAAAGTCGATCAGGCACATTTCTGTAACACAACATTATACCGATTGCACACGGCCAAACGTTAAATGTGAATTAAATATTTTCACAGTATCACTTATTTTTCCTCCATAAAGAAGTAGGCCAAGCTGCACACATCAAGCCATTCTAGAACTATATTTTAGTGTTAAGCATAACTTTATGATAAACTAGCAGATCTCCCATGGCATTGCTCATGCTAAGAGTTTTATATGGGCAGGAATGCTATACCATGCAATGCATAATGTATTATTCTCCTGCTAAATAGGAGCTGTATCATTTTAAGGCTACTAAGTCTGATTGTTGTTAAGTACAGAGGCTTAGGTCAGGGCTCAATTGCTGTTGGTCTGGGAACTTTGCATATTGCAAAATGCTTCTAAGTTTCAAGCTGCAGGTCAGAAGCACACCATATTAAGCGACTATTTATCTTTTTTTTTTAAAAAACTTGTTTTACATCCGTAACAATACTTCATGTCTGAAGTATAAGTGGTGTGCACTAGATGTTTGTTTAATATAAAATTAGTGGATCTCCCTTGACATTGCTCACATGTTGAATGCTATGTTGCTTTATAAGGACAGAAGAATTATATTTTGTTATGCACAATGTAATTTTCAGCTGCCAAGAATATTCTGCTGTGTCCCTTTAAGGCCATAAAAGCTAATTGCTGTTATGTAAGTGAGTTTCAGATAATCAATTGATTGGTTAGGCTCCAGGTCTGAGATTGAGATATTTGTGGCATTCAGTTTCCAAATTTTAACCCTTTAATGAATATATACGTATCTTCAATGCTCTCTATTGGCTTAGATGGTAAGTGCACTGCCTAGCATGGAACTGTCATACAGGCCAGCGAGGTTCAATACCCAACCTGTGTGGAGTTAGGTCATCTCAGCTAGAGCAGCAACAGAGAAACTGCAGTTCACCTCAGCAGCCTTAGCTTAGGGAAGGGAGGATCTCGTTCCTTATCACTAACTCGGAAGTCCTGTTAAAATACCATGGGCGTGAATTTTGTTTGCGGACACAATCAGGCTCTCCGACAGTGGTTACATCTGAGCTTACAAATGAAGAACGACCACATGGGAGGAGTCCTGGTGGCCTGTTTGCAAAACCTCCAATGGCCAATAACCATTTACAAAATAGGATTGTCACAGGATGGAGCTTGAAGCAACAGCTGGGAATGTACAAACGGCAATGTGATAATGACCAGATAATCTGGTTTTCTAATGTTGGTTATGGGATTAAAAATTGGCCAGGACTTCCCTGTTCCTCTTCGAAACAGTGTCATGGGATCCTTTACGTCCACCGGAGAGGGAAGATGGGGTCTCAGTTTAACATCTAATCCGAAAGACTGAACCTCCAATAGTGCAGCACTCGCTCAGTACTGTACTGGAGTGCCAGCCGAGAATTTGTGCTCAAGTCTCTGGACTGGGACTTCAACCCACCACCTTCTGATTGAGGCGAGAGTGCTACCAACTGAGTTACAGCTAACACTCATTAATTCAAGCACATAATAATTGTGAAGAACTTGCTGGAGCAAAGATTTGTGTTTTAAACTACTTTGCTTACACTAACAAAAGGTGTAATGAAGTTAGAAGTAAGACACACTCAACAGAATGTCTATCTTAGTATTGCATTTTTTATAAATCTGCTTTTGGGAAAGGAACACATTTCACAGAGTGAATGATTAATTTAATTAACTAGCAGTCACCTTTTCAGTTGTGACCTTGGACAAGTCCTTGTAGAGGAGTTTGCGGATATATTCCTGAAGGGGAGGACGCTTCTTCCTCACTGTTTTCTCAACAGGTGGTGGGTTACAATAATAGTAAGCGTTTTCCACCATTGTAACATAACGAGCATCTAAGTGCATGGCCTGCTTCTTGCGCATCATTTGTTCCTAAAGAAAGGGCATTGAAACTGGTCAGCATTATTGGTACAAATGTCAGAAAAAAGAATGACTTGAAGACTTCGGTAATTGCAACATCAAATGAACATTTAAGCAAAAGACTAGGGTTGAGATTAGAACTGAGGCTATCCTTCCATCTCTAATCTGGGCTGAAATCCATTTTAGAATAAGGAAGCAAAAGTCTTATAACTAGCTATATAGATCCAAATTTGAGAGTTTTTGCATGTTGAACCCAGATCCTATACAAATTAGCAATCACACTCAGAAAAGTCATGAGGATAGCTGGTGCAAGAAATGGAAAATTCACTTCTCAAATGTTGGGAATGAGGCACTTCATTGGCAGAGAGTAGGGGGATCCTTACAAGTAAAGGAAAGTGGTTCATGCTTGATGCTTACACTGGGTACACGGATTGGGAGAACATTTTATTTCCAATTCAGACATTTCCAGCCTCAAGTTCAAAAATGTACCAACATGTAAAAAAGCACGCTATGTAATCAAAAGTAAAAAGTTTAAACACCAATCCTCATACTAAGACTAGAGCCTATCCTGAAACTATCAGTGCTGTCATTGCTCATTCTATTATGGACAACCACTTACAAGAATCCAAAAAAGCAACATTAAAAATGTTATTTCAAAAACACCCTCATTTGGCACTCGAAGTTAACATTTTGAGAACATGCCTTAAGGGGCTACTAGTTTAACTTGCCTGACTGCCTACTTCATTTTATATTCTGGAATTTCCATTGGGTATGTCTAACATCAAAATATGGCAGGCACGACAATAAAAATAAGAACACACACTGCATCAACTAAATTTTAAGTCAGCCAGCACTATCTTACCATGAACCACTTTTCTAAACTTGTAAGTTATTTAAAACATTCAACAGAATTATTTAAGTTAGAATCCAGAAAGCATACAAGGTAAAAAAAAAAAATCACACTCCATATATCTACAATTTGCCAACTTGGGAGTCTTGAATCGAACTGCATCACTGACAAAGAATTGTTAAAAGTAATATGAAGTGATTAACTTTGCCATGATATAAACATTGAGCTGCATAAATCTAACTTGTGAATTAGCCCACGGCTTTTTAAATAGTACATTACTAAAATAAAGTTATTAGAATTTGTTATTAGGGACAGAGTGACTGAGCATTTGGACAAATATGAACTGATCAGAGAACTAGCATGGATTTGTAAAGGGTAAGTCATGTCCAATGAACCTAGTTGAATTTTTTGAGGAGATAAAAGATATAGTAGATAAGGGAGTGTGTCTATGGATGTTATTTATATGAACATCTAGAAGGCATTCAAAAAGGTTCCACATAAGAGACTGTTAACAAAAATGAGAGTGCATGGAATTGGAGGCAACCTATTGGCTTAAATAGGGAATTGGTTAGGAGGTAAGAGAGAGAGTAGGGATAATGGGTATGTACTCAAATTGGCAGGATGCGTCCCCTAAGGATCTGTACCAGGGCATCAGCTTTTCACTATATTTATTCCTTCATTCAAGCCATTTATAGAGAACCGTATATCTAAGTTTGCTGAAGCCTCTAAGTTAGGAGGCACAGTAAATAGTGTAGGCAGGAGCAGAAAGTTGCAAAGGGACATTGATAGATGAAGAGTGGGCAAAACTGTGGCAGATGGAGTTCAATGTGGAAAAGTGTGAGGGCATCTATTTTGGAACCAAGAAAGATAGATCAGAGTATTTTCTAAATGGCAAGAAGCTAGGAACTGTGAATGAGCAGGGAGATTTAGGGCTCCAAGAACAGAAATCACTAAAAGCTAGTGGACACATACAAAAAATAATTTAAAAGGCTAACGGAATGTTGGCCGTTATCTCAAGAGGACGAGTATACAAAGGGATGGAAGTTATATTACAGCTGTACAAAGCTCTGGTTAGATCCCATCTGAAGTACTGTGTTCAGTTCTAGGCACCGCACCTCAGGAAGGATATATAAGCCTTGGAGGGGGTGCAGCCCAGATTCACCAGAATGATACAGGGGCTAAAAGGATTAAATTAGGAGGGCAGATTGCATTGAGTAGGCTTGTATTCCCTTGAATATAGAATACTATGGGGTGATCAAAGGAGTTGAAAGGGTAGATAGAGAAACTATTTCCTCTAGTGGGGGAGTCCAGAACAAGGGGGCATAGCCTTAAAATTAGAGCTAGGCCTTTCAGGGGTGATGTCAGAAAGCATTTCTTCACACAAAGGATAGTGGCAAGCTGTTGAACTAGGTCAATTGAAAACTTCAAAATAGAGGTAGATAGATTTTTGTTAGGCAAGGGTATTAAGGGATACGGAACCAAGACAGGTAAATGGAGTTAAGGTACAGATCAGCCAGGGTCTAACTGAATGGCAGAACAGGCTCAAGGGGCTGAGTGGTCTACTCATGTTCCTAGGAGTACTGCTCCAGGCATACAAAGAGCAGTTCAAAATTGAAAATTCTGAAATCATAACCCATTATTTTTAATTGCTAGCAAATTAAATAATCAAAATTGAATCATAGAAAATTTACAGCACAGAAGCAGGCCATTCGGCCCATTATGTCCTCGCCAGCTGAAAAGGACCCACACAGCTCAATCCCCCTTTCCAGCACTTGGTCTGTAGCCACGTTGGTTACGGCACTTCAGGTGCACATCCAGGTACTTTTTTAAATGAGTTGAAGGTTTCTGCCTCTACCATCCGTTCAGGCAGTGAGTTCCAGATCCCTGCCATCCTCTGGGTGAAAATATTTTTCCTCAGCTCCCCTCTAATCTTTCTACCAATCACTTTAAATCTGTGCCCCCTGGTTATTGACCTCTCTGCGAGGGGAAATAGGTCCTTCCTATCCACTCTATCTCGGCCCCTCATAATTTTGTACACCTCAATTAAATCACCCCTCAGCCGCCTCTGTTCCAAAGAGAACAACCCGAGCCTATCCAATCTTTCCTCATAGCTAAAATTCTCCAGTCCTGGCAAAATCCTCGTAAATCTCCTCTGAACCCTCGCTAGTGCAATTTCATCCTTCCTGTAATGTGGTGACCAGAGCTGTACACAGTACTCAAGCTGTAGCCTAACCAGTGTTTTATACCATTCCAGCATAACTTCCCTGCTCTTATATTCTATACCTCGGCTAATAAAGTATTCCATATGCCTTCTTAACCACCTTATGTACCCGTCCTGCTACCTTCAGGGATTTGTGAACATGCACTCCAAGGTCCCTCACTTCCTCTACACCTCTGTGTCCTCCCATTTATTGTGTATCCCTTGCCTTGTTTGCCCTCCCCAAATGCATTACCTCTCACTTCTCTGGATTGAATTCCATTTGCCACTCTTCTACCCAGTCCAGTGATATCTTCCTGCAGTCTACAGCTTTCCTCCTCACCATCAACCACACGGCCAATTTTTGTACCATCTGCAAACTTCTTAATCTTGCCCCCCTACACTTAAGTTCAAATCATTACTACATATCACAAAGCAAGCAACAGAGTACTGAGCCCTGTTTGAATGCGTACAAAAAAAAACAAAGAATTTGAAAAAAGGGCTTAGAAGATGGGGTTTGCCAGAAAAAATGTCAGAAGTCCAGAGCCGTAGACAGGTTAGTGGTAAATTAGTTAATACAATACCAACAACCTGCTAACTTATATGTCATTATTAGTTCACCAGGTTCAGAGAAACTGCCACTGGCTGACCGTTTTTCTACCTACATTGTGATGCTGAATTTTTTTTTATTCGTTCATGGGATGTGGGCATCACTGGCAAGGCCAGCATTTATTGCCAGCCCTAATTGCCGTTGAGAAGGTGGTGGTGAGCCGCCTTCTTGAACCGCTGCAGTCCGTGTGGTGAAGGTTCTCCCACAGTGCTGTTAGGAAGGGAGTTCCAGGATTTTGACCCAGCGATGGTGAAAGAACGGCGATATATTTCCAAGTCGGGATGGTGTGTGACTTGGAGGGGAACGTGCAGGTGGTGTTGTTCCCATGTGCCTGCTGCTCTTGTCCTTCTAAGTGGTAGAGGTCGAGCGTTTGGGAGGTGCTGTCGAAGAAGCCTTGGCAAGTTGCTGCAGTGCATCCTGTGGATGGTACACACTGCAGCCACTGTGCGGTGGTGAAGGGAGTGAATGTTTAGGGTGGTGGATGGGGTGCCAATCAAGCGGGCTGCTTTGTCCTGGATGGTGTCGAGCTTCTTGAATGTTGTTGGAGCTGCACTCATCCAAGCAAGTGGAGAGTATTCCATCACACTCCTGACTTGTGCCTTGTAGATGGTGGAAAGGCTTTGGGGAGTCAGGAGGTGAGTCACTCACCGCAGAATACCCAGCTTCTGACCTGCTCTTGTAGTCACAGTATTTATATGGCTGGTCCAGTTAAGTTTCTGGTCAATGGTGATCCCCAGGATGTTGATGGTGGGGGATTCAGCGATGGTAATGCCGTTGAATGTCAAGGGGAGGTGGTTAGACTCTCTCTTGTTGGAGATGGTCATTGCCTGGCACTTATCTGGCGCGAATGTTACTTACCACTTACGAGCCCAAGCCTGGATGTTGTCCAGGTCTTGCTGCATGCGGGCTCGGACTGCTTCATTATTTGAGGGGTTGCGAATGGAACTGAACACTGTGCAATCATCAGCGAACATCCCCATTTCTGACCTTATGATGGAGGGAAGGTCATTGATAAAGCAGCTGAAGATGGTTGGGCCAAGGACACTGCCCTGAGGAACTCCTGCAGCAATGCCCTGGGGCTGAGATGATTGGCCTCCAACAACCACTACCATCTTCCTTTGTGCTAGGTATGACTCCAGCCACTGGAGAGTTTTCCCCCTGATTCCCATTGACTTCAATTTTACTAGGGCTCCTTGGTGCCACACTCGGTCAAATGCTGCCTTGATGTCAAGGGCAGTCACTCTCACCTCACCTCTGGAATTCAGCTCTTTTGTCCATGTTTGGACCAAGGCTGTAATGAGGTCTGGAGCCGAGTGGTCCTGGCGGAACCCAAACTGAGCATCGGTGAGCAGGTTATTGGTGCGTAAGTGCTGCTTGATATCACTGTCAGCACATTAATATTACAGTAATAAGGTTGCTACAGCATTAAGAACAGCTTTAAGATACCAAGATAATATTAACCCTTAAAATTAAATCAAAATCAAACTTTACATAATATATAAGTAAACATTTTAGCTGTGCTGACCTTGCTGTCCTCCTAATTATCATTGTCTATTTTTAAATGTTAACTTGAAAGTTATTCTTTTTCTAACTTAGTATATGCTACTCTCCCTTATCTATCCTTCATTCTCTAGCACTTTTTTTTTTGCTAGTAGTGGTGGGGGGGGGGGGGGCGGTGTAAGAAGAGAGAAAGAACAAAATTGTTTTCAGGTAAATTGGAAAAAGTGCTGAAAATCTGTAAACAAAAATGGAAAGTGCTTGAAACTCACAGATCAGTCAGCCCCTGGAGAGAACAGATAAGGTGATGTTTCAGGTATACCAGTTTCAGGTATACCAGTTTCAGGTTCTGCTGAGCTAGTTTTCTTCCCTCTCTCTTCTGCCCCTGACTAACCAAAAGGTGCTGTTTATGCACATGGGGGAGGGGAGAATTCTTGCTGATTTGTTGGCTCTCTGCTTTGTTTCTGGATAGGATCCGGAAGAGGGTATTTGCATTTCCTTTACAGAAAGCTGTTTACCTCCGGACTGTCCAGGGATTGCTCAAGTGGTTATTTTTGGCTCATGCGTCTTATCAGGTGCTTACCGTACTTCATGCTGCGAGGACTCAATCCAGTTCAACCCAAGAGATTTTTTTCCAAACTGGTTCACTCTGAAGTCAGTTTAAAAACCATGACATGCAAGTTTAAAAATTAGGAAGGCTGCAAAGTCAAAACTTTTTTTTAATGCTAAGCTAACAGTCTTATGGAATAGGTTATGAGGATTTGCTACTGAAGTGAATACTGTAAAATGGGTTCAAAGAGGCAAAGGATCTGGCCAAAAATGGGATTGAGCGATATGCTGAGAAGCAGGTTGGCGAGGTTGAGTTTAATCAAGATAGGACAGTTCCAATGACCTTTCCTGTTCCAAAAAAAATCTTTGGACCTCGGCATAGTTGATGTGAGACATAGAAAATGCAATGGACAGCATACAATAGAAGATAGTCAGTCCCCTGCTTGGATGGAGAAGAGATAGTCAGTGGAAACTCCAGAAAGCCTCAGTGGGATAAACTCCAGTGGGATCACTGTGATGGTTTGACTTCTTTTGGCAATTGACAGAGCTTCCATCCAGTCAACATTAAAGATATTAAGTCTCTGCAAAAGCACAGCACTTAAAAAAAAAAAAATCTAGATTTTCAAGTGCACTTGAAGGTACTTTACTTCTTACTCTATTCCTCAAATACACAAACTCATCACTTGTATCAATACAATATTAAGAAATCCATTTCTTCTCTACTGTACTGACTCTCCACTCAAACCCTGCTTACCATTAAGCTCCATTACCTTAAGACCTCATTATCTTTGATAAAATAGAAACCCATATGCATTAAGCAGGTTAAAAAAAAAACCTTCTGAATCAGTTGCAAAGAAAACGTTCTGAAACTACTTGAGTCATGACTGCTGCTCAAAAAAGAAAGAAGTTTATTCTTCAGCATTAGAAAACCTAGAAGTCAGATGGTTAAAAATCAAAGCAGCAGAGCTTCCCCATATGATAAATCAGAATTCATAGTAACCCACAACAGTCACATCAACCACATCCGCATCACTGTGGCATTAAAAGAAATATGCTTTGGATTTGAACATTTTCAAAGTGTTGGAAAGACTTCAATTTTTTTTTTGGGGGGGGGGGGGGGCAGGGGAGTTGAAAGCCTTTCCCATTTCCCCACCCTTGCTAAAGCAATTAACCCATTTACTTCTAGCGAAGATTTCTAAATAAATCATTTTGAAAGTTCTCTTCCGAGCTTTTTCTTCACCATTAAATATGTTGTACATTTTTGCACGACCATTAGCGATCAACAATAAAATTAAGTGAGACGCCCACAATACAGTCTTTGCATTCATATCCTAGCAGACTTATCAAGTTTTATATAGCTGGTTCTCCAGCCTTCATTATCGTTCAGTTCAGTAGGTTTCAATCAATCTTACTCTGATTTCCTAATATCACAAGCAATTACAGACTGTGGCAACTTTAAACCAGAGTGTCTCGCACTGTAAACATGACTGCATTGAATATTTAGCCCATCTGTTCCTCCCTTGCCCTAACATCACAAGTACACCATGTGTTGTGGCACTAAAGCATACAGAGCTAGGAACACCCCAAATTCAATCACTCGGCTATGCTTATTTAACTATTCAGAGGCCTAGAGTAATAATCCAGAGAACAGGAGTTCAAATCCCATCAAGAGAGTTTGAGAATCTGAATTCAGTTTAAATAAATCTGGAAACAAAAAACTGGTACCAATAAAACTGACCATGAAGCTGTTGGATTGTCAATAAATCCAACAAGTTCACTAATGTCCTTTAATAAAGGAAACCGGCCATCCTTACCCTATCTGGCTTATATGCAAGTACAGCCCCACACCAACATGGTTGACTCAACTACCCTTTGAGGTGGCTTAACAAGCCAACTAGTTGTACCACCACCTTCTCTGTGCAACTGGGGATGGGCAATAAATGTCGGTCTTGCCAGCAACGCCCACGTCCCAAAAAAAGTCAATTTCAATTGAGCAGTGAAAGAGATGCTGCAGTTGGCCTCAGCAGCCAGGTTCTAGACTCCAATCATTCCCTCACTGCTGTTTGTGATATTGCTGGTGCAGGCGGTTGCCATATTTGCCTACAAAACAGTCAGTGCACTATTGTAGGAAGCACTTTGAGGCGTTGACGTGATAAGGTATTAATGTAATTATTTATTTCCTTTATTACAGTATTTCATATTTTCTCTCAGAACAAATGAAAAGCTACATCGAGTTGCATCGAAACTACAGCACAGAAATAGGCCATTCGGCCCTACTTCATCTAACCCTATCAGCATAGCCTATTATTCAAGTTTCCCTTTAAATGCTTCTATGCTATTTGCATCAACTACTCCTTGTGGTAGCGCATTCCACATTCTTACCCAATTCTCCTGAATTCCCTACTGGATTTATTGGCGACTATTTTATATTTTTGACCTCCAGTTTGGATTCCCCCACAAGTGGAAACATTTTCTCTTCGAATACCCTATCAAACCCTTTCATTATCTTAAAGACCTCGATCAGGTCATCCCTCAGCCTTCTCTTCTCTAGAGAGAAGAGCCCAGCCTGTTCAGCCTTTCCTCTCAGTTCTGGATTCATCCTTGTGAATCTTATTTACACCCTCTCCAATGCCTCTATATCCCTTTTATAATATGGACACCAGAACTGTGCACAGTAACCAAGGTGCTATACAAGTTTAACATAACTTCACTGCTTTTTAATTCTATCCCTCTGGAAATGAACCCCAGTGCTTGATTTGCCTTTTTTATGGCTTTAATAACCTGCATCGCTACTTTGAGTGATTTGTGTAACCGTATCCCTAGATCCCTTTGCTCCTCTATCCCATTTAGACTCTTATTATCCAAGCAGTATGTGGCCTCCTTAATCTTCCTACCAAAATGCACTACCTCAGTCTCAGTGAACAGTGCCACCAGATGCAAGGCCCCCTGTTTACTTTTCACCCTTGCAAATTCATTTCTATGCCCAGATACCTAGATCTCAGTTAGGCCATCTGCCGCCAGTACCAGGGCTTCATATTTTGTTTTCAAACAACAGTTCACAACTGAAATGATCTGGTTGCCTGATTAATATTTCAGTAAACTGCCCAAAAATTAGTGAACAACAATTAGTGATTGATATTGGTTTGTCTATTCTCAAAACAGGAAGGTGAAAAGTTCCCAAAAAAAATTAAATTTGTTTATCTGTATTAATGCCCACTGTTGATGTTGTCTGAGTGCTTGGCTTCAACAAAAATTACCATTGCAGAAAGTAATTCAACCTCCAATCATAAACAAGACACTAGTTACTACAGAAAATCAAACAACACTGTTCCTTTAAGAATTTCACACACTGCACAGCTAGGTGACCCATACCTCAATGTACACAAGAACATGTCAAAGCTTCAACTGGGTAATGAGTCAAAAATAATACCAAGGCATCCAAGGTTCTCCAAAAAGCAAGTTCCCAATTTAAACAAAGCTCATTTAGGGGGAGGCATGAAGCAAAGGATAAACATGACCCAACAAGGAGAGAAAATTGGAACAAATCACTATTTGTTGCTCTTCCAAAATCAAAATAGCCAGTTACAAAGCACTGTAACCTCAAGCATGTCTGCAGATGACCTAACCACACACTCACCTGAGAAACAGCTTAAAGCTGGACCTAAAAGAGCAGAGCAAAATACACACAGTGCATTCCACAAAAACAGAGTAAGCAAAAGCAAAAAATAACCCTTCATTTGTGCATTCTCAGTGTACATATCTTACCAAAAGAACACTAGTCCTCAAATGGGAGTCAGGTGATCGGAAAAGAAAACGGCCAGTTGTCTCCAGGAGTGTGCAAGCCATTTCAATATGGTGGTGAGAAAAGTCAGCCAAGAGCATCTGTTCATTGTAGAGAATTAAAGAGAGTCATTTTTTGTTCACATCAAGTAAAAAGTATTTTTTTTAATACAAGAATATAAAACTGTTGTGTTATGGAATGATCACCATGAACAATGAGATATTTCTTTGAGGTCCTCTGCCAAATCAGTGCAAGAGTAGCTTGTTTCTTTTCATCTTGCAGGATTTGATCCTTCCTAAGGAATGATCACGATTTGTGCCCTTACTACCTGTGTCAGTCCAAGGACAATGTAACTTTAAGATCATAGATTTAACTTGGCATCGTTACATAAACAAGTGGACGTGCTCAGAAACTGTTGTTTAATCCTACTAGATTTCAGTTCAATTAAAGAACATGCACAGGTTTCAAGTGGTTAAAAAAATATTTATATACATATGGATAAAAGATGTTGCAGACTGACCTTCAGACAATGAACAGAATCATTCTTTAAGAACATTTTAAACTTTGTTAGTTCCCCAATGAACCGTACAGTCTTGTTTTTAGTTTCGATGTTGATCTGATCCTTCTTCCTGACCTGAAACATACAATAAAAAGCGTGTTCAAACTACATATGGATACTAATCACTCAAGCAACTTGAATGTTTATATAAAAGTATACTTTGTCCTCTGGCACATACAATGCTGCATTTATGCAAACTAAAATGATTAGTACTTGATCTTACAGTCCACTGTATACTGCATCCTATTAAAACAAATGTGTTTATGTTGCAACTGAGAAATGAATTTGGAACAAGTAGTTTCTTACACCAAATATTAAAAAATTTACAGCAGTGTTCTTTCAGAAAGAGTTAAAACATACGTGGAATCGGAAGTCTCCTTTTAACATGGCACAGAGGTCTTCTGCCACGTCAGCCATGCATGGATGTAAAGTACCAACCAGACGGGCATAAAACGGAAGCAGGTCCAACCTAAAGGGGGAACGTTTTTAATAAATAATCAACCCACATGAAAAATTTTATGCATCAGGTAGAGGCTAATTCTGTATTAAAACTAAACACACAATTCTTGAGTAAAAATACAATTCTTACTCTTTAATCATCATTTTAAAAGTTCAACACTAGCAAAACACAAGAATAAAAATTTAGGATGCCATTACACCTGATGTAAAACCAGATGACCTGATCACTCCATAAATGCCAAAAATGCAGACTGTAAAAATATTTAATTAACTATGCATTTGAAAACAATATTTGTTACTGATTTAACAGGACAGTAACAAATGCACTCGCTTAAATTATCACTGCATTTTTAGCATTTGACAATACAACACCTGTCTCAAAACAACAAAGTTAACTCTAGCTTGTCCTTTAAATTAAAATAATACATTTTCCTTTTTGGGGTGAATTCAAAAGGAGAGAAATATCAGTGATGGGGAATAAAACACTTTTCACTGTGAGTCAACATTAAGCATGTCAAGATCAGATACCACACATCCAAATGCAAAGCAAACAAAACATTTTCTATTCCAATAAAGTACCCTTAGTCCTAACCTCAGATTTCACCCAGTTTTCTTCTTATTTATACCATTTATTTTTCTCTTGCAAATAATTGCCAGTGCTCTTTCCTGGCATTTTATACATCACGTCTATATAGAGTTAGGCTGTTGATAGTAATATAGTTATCAAAATAAGCAGGACCTTTGAAAAAAAGTTAAAGGTTCACTCCAGAAAGCCACTGTTAAGTGCTTGTAAAACATAAAAAATACATTTATACCAGCCAAAAAACCCCAACAGTTTTTATATCATGGTTTCAAAAAAAAAAATCTTGTTTGGGATTAAAGCTGAAGCATTCTTGTGTTTCTTGATAAACCCAGCCTAGGTGTTCGCGAATATCTTTTAGAACTGCCTACAAACAGCCGTAGTCAATTTCAAAGTTTCTGAACTGCTGCCACCGCGTTTGTGAATGTCTTTCAGAAATTAACATTTAAATAAGGGGGTGATTCAAGTACATTAAAACAGTGCTGCAGGACAAATGGCAGTGGACTGGTGGGGGGGGGGGGGGGGGGCGAAGAATTAGGCAGAAGGTGACCCCGAACATCTGCATGAACTGCCCAAAATAGTCGACCCCCTTAATGTGGCCTTTTTAATTGACGCCTACTGTAATGGCAAATAGTTAGCAACATTTGCCCAATATATGCAGCTCTCTGGGATAAAACGAGGACGGTGCAAGTGGTGGGGACTGTACTAATAAACTTTCTTTGGTTCTGCAAAACACAATTGAGTCCCACCGATGGATTTTTGCAATTTTTAAAACTGTTTTTCCTCTGAGCTCATAAAATGTTACTCCTGCTAACGAGTTGAGTTTGACAGACATGAACTCAAGCTTGTTTTCACAGCCACTCTGGCACCACAAATTAACTTTCACTGTTAAACGATCTTTTAACCAACTCATACAACCATACAATTCCAAATTAATGTAGTTATCAGACTAGCCAGATGAACAAGGCAACAGAATTTTCCTATCAAATAGCACTTTAAGGACACTTCAATCCCAAGTGCCAAAACAGTACCAGTCATGCTTATAAATAAATTCTCTTTTCCTGCACTGTCCAAGCCTCCCTCCCTCCCCAAAAGTACTGTCTAAAAATGACTTCATAGTGTAACAGACAAGAAAATAAAGCAGATACAATTTTGAAAAACACACACCAGTTATTTTGCAAACAGACATTAAGTAAGGGTTTCACACATTTGATGTAATCATTAAGCTATTCTAACCCAGCAGGAATGCTGTGACAACCCTCACTTTGCCATCTTTCAAAACCAACAAACTTAGTATTTCCACATTAATTGCACATCTCCAACCCCTGGGGGTAACATGTAAAATCCATTCCATATAGAAGTTGTGGAAGAAACAATAAACTATTACAAATAAATAATAATAATAATAATAATACAAATGATAAAGATGACATGATTAGAAAACTAACCACACTAAATAGCAAAATTAGCAGTGAGAAAGATAATTTACACACACAGTGTAAGGAAGTTACATTGTATACCAAATGCATTCTTGATTATTTGAGAGTTCATGTGTTCAGGTTGCTGAAACTGAATTTCTTCAGAGCTATTGCATAAAATAACATGGAAATTACAACACGAAATAGAATGTTTGGCCCATCCAGAACATAAGAGCATAAGAGATTGGAGCAGGAGCAGGCCATACAGCCCCTCGAGCCTGCTCCGCCACTCAATCTGATCATGGCTGATCTTCGACCTCAACTCCACTTTCCCGCCCGATCCCCATACCCCTTGATTCCCCTAGAGTCCAAAAATCTATCTATCCCAGCCTTGAATATACTCAATGACTCAGCATCCACAGCCAGCTGGGATAGAGAATTCCAAAGATTCACAACCCTCTGCGTGAAGAAATTCCTCCTCACCGGTCTTGAATGGCCGACCCCTTATCCTGCGACTATGCCCCCAATTTCTAGGCTATTCTAGATCCTTGCGGCACCCCACTAGTTACAGCCTGCCAACCTGAGAATGACCCGTTTATCCCTACTCTCTGTTTTCTGTCCTTTAACCAATCCTCTATCCATGCTAATATCACCCCGAACACCATGAACCCTTACCTTGTGTAAGAACCTTTTATGTGGCACCTTATCGAATGCCTTTTGAAAATCCAAATATACTACATCCACTAGTTCCCCTTTATCTACCCTGCTGGTTACTTCCTCAAAAAACTCTAATAAATTTGTCAAACATGATTTCCCTTTCATAAAACCATGCTGACTCGGTCTAATCATATTATGATTTTCTAAGTATCCTGTTACCACGTCCTTATTAATGGATTCCAGCATTTTTCCAACGACTGATGTCAGGCTAACTGGCCTGTAGTTCCCTGTTTTCTCTCTCCCTCCCTTCTTGAACAGCGGGGTAACATTTGCTACCTTCCAGAATCTAGAGAATCCAGTCGATGTTGGTGTTTATCCTCTATACGAGCATTAGTCCTAATCCCATGTGCCTGCCGTATTCCCGTATCACTTTATTCACTTTTCCTACAATCACCTATCGAACCCGTTCTTAAATATTTTAACAGGCTCTGCTTCAATAACCAACTCTGAAAGAGGGCTGTGAGGCTGTCGGATGCACTGTGGAAAAAGATTTCTTCTGCTTTCTGTCCTAAAACACTTACATTGAATTTTATATCTATATTCCCTCATTCTAGGCCACTCAACCTCAGGAAACAGTCTGTTTCTATCCATCCTGTCCCATCCCTTCAGAATTTTAAATATCTCTATCAAATCACCTGTTCTAAAGAAAACAGGGCCCAAGTGTCAGCCATGGCCCAGTGGTAGAACTTTTGCATCTGAGTCAGAAGGAGGTGGGTTCAAGTCCCACTCCAGAGACTGGAGCACATAATCTAGGCTGACACTCCACTGAAGAGTGCTGCACTGTCAGAGGTGCAGTCTTTCAGATGAAACGTTAAACAGAGGCTGTTTCTGCCCCCTCAGGGGAACATAAAAGATCCCATGGCACTATTTCAAGAAGAGCAGGGAAGTTCTCCCCAGTATCCTGGCCAACATTTATCTGTCAACCATCACCTAAAACAGATTAACTGGTCATTATGTCATTGCTGTTTGTGGGAGCTTGCTGTGAGAAAATTGGCTGCCTCATTTCCTGCATTACAACAGTGGCTACACTTCAAAAGTACTTCATTGGCTGTGAAGTGTTTTGGGGCGTCCTGAGGTCATGAAAGGCACTATATAAATGCAAGTTCTTTCTTTCTTCGTATCGCCTCATACCAGGCAGCATCAAAAATGAATCTGTGTTGTACCCTTGCAATTGTCTTAACAGGCTTCCCATGGTGTGGAGCTCAAAACTTCACAGTACTCTAGTTGTGGTCATACTAAGGTTTTATATAGATTCACCATTACATCTCAGCTTTTATATTTTACACCTCTTGCCACTCCCTCTAGCCTGATATCCAAATCATTGATGTACACAGTGAGCAGAGGTAGTGCCAGAACAGAACCATCTAGAACACCATTACCCACTGAGAAACTGCCCTTAACTCCGACTCTCTCCTCCATCTAACCACTTTTTAAATCCAATTTGTTACCCTTTCCCTAATCCCATACCCTTTAATCTTCTCCAATAGTCTCCTTTGATGTCTTGTCAAAAGGTTTCTGAATGTCCATGTATGACATCCACTGCATTTCCCACATCCACCATATCTGCCACTTCCTCAAAGAACTCGTCACGTTTGTCAAGCACAATCTTCCTTACAGAAATTCTAGTTGGCGGCTTCTAATTATTTTCCATTCATCTAGATATTTAGTAATTTAATCTTTAAACATTTCAAAATGTTTCCTACTCAGATGTTAAACTAACTTTTTGAAAACAGGTATTGCATTCGCCACTCTCCAGTCCTCCAGCACAGATATACAATATCTCATTAGAACTCAAATATAATTTCTAGGGCCTCCGTATTTCTTCCTCTCAGGATCCTTGGTGTGTACCTCATCCGATCCAGGCACTTTGCCCTCCTTAAGCTTAATTAACAGCTCGAATGCTTTCCTTTTTTTGATGCATCTCCTATCTCACTTTTAAACAATTCAGGATTTACTTCCTCTCCAATAGCTTTCTCTTTAGTAAACAATGCTCCAAGTTACTTATTAAGTATCCCTGCCAATTTCCACTTATCTCAAAACTCACCAGCCTGTCATCTCAGGGATCCCGCCTCACATTTAACAATTCTCTTTTTACTGATACATTTGTAGAATACTTCACTTTTCCTTTTAATACATTTTGAGAGTCTACCATACTCACTCCTTGATTTCCTGATTACTCTCTTAACCTTTTCCCCAATTTTCTCATATTCTCTCATTTTTATAATGTTTGTAATACCTATAGACCTGATATGCCACCTTCCTTCAATTTTTGTTTGTCTCTAACCTCAATTTTCCACAGCACCCTGAAACCTGAAGTAGTCTCCTTTTTAATTTCATTTTTTAATCTTCATCCTTCCAATCGCCTTAAAAACATCCCATTGTTGATCTACAATCTTGTATATTAATTGCTTTTTCCACCTCAGCTCAGCAAGCTCACTCATCTTTTTAAAATCTGCTCTACCCCAAACTGGTGCCCTTGCTTTTGTACTAACTTTTTCTCTTTCTATTTGGCCCATAAGCCTCATCATTATCCCAAACGTGTTCACCCGCATTTAACTCATCTACCTGATCTGCTTCACAACTTATAACTAGATCAAGCAATGCCTCCCTCCTTGTATGCATATGAATGTACTGGTTGAGGAAGAAATCCTGCACACATCTTAGAAATTCTATTCCCTCTTTTCTAATAGTTCTCCAGTGTTCTAATCAATAAGTGGGTAATTAAAATCTTCTATCGCAATAATTTTGTCATTCTTATTCATCTCCCTGATCTGTCTGCAGGTTTCCACTTGTATTTCCCTCCCACAATCAAGGAGATTGTGGCACAACCCCACTAATGTAACAACCCCTTTATCATTTTTGATCGCCCAGAGATCAGCTGCAATAGTTCAACTGCTAGGCTGGGACGGAATTCTCATTTCCCAAACCAGGTACACAACATCAAAAGTACAATGAACCCCGAAATCTTGAATTATGTATAGAGCATAGAGTTTAATTTCTATATGTTTAGAGCATACCAGATGTCAAATTGCACATAGAATACTGGAAAAATGGATTACGTAAAAGGAATTGGCAAATTCTGAAGAAATACAGCATATATGGACTGAAAGATTCAGTGCAAAAGATGGTCTCTTGTGCCCTCTACAGCAAAATGCAACAGGTTGCAATTAAGTAAAAGATTTTAAGCACATTTTAATTGCTGGTGGCAAACCATAAAAACAAGATCATATCATTTTTTGTCTGCAATTTTTTTTTAAAAGCAAACTAAAGCTTATCTCAGAGAAAATTATAGTGAAATCCCTGGTCAGTTTTCAGCAAGTGAGTTTTGGTTTCAGTTTAAAAATCACCTGCTTCTGACAAAAACGGTTTTAATTCCTGGACCTCATTATAATCTCACCGAATTGGCTGACCCGAGCGCAAACTCACTCACTTCCGGGGCACAATTTCAGGCAGGTCAGCCAGAAGCCTATTTAAAGCAGGAATGCACCTCTTAAAACAAGGTTGCATTCATTCGCAGCTTGTTTCATTTCCAAGGTGCGGGAAGAAGATTATTACATCTATCAATAACATCTGAGGAGCCAACTACAGTATTAAGTACCATTATTCAACCATTATAAAGAAACATTTGCATTTATATAGCGCCTTTCATGACCTCAGGACATCGCAAAGCGCTTTACAACCAACGAAGTACTATTTTGAAGTGTAGTCACTGTATTAACGTAGGAAACGCAGCAGCCAAGTTGCGCACAGCAAGGTCCCACAAACAGCAATGTGATAATGACCAGATCATCTGCTTTAGTGATGTTGGTTGAGGGGTAAATATTGGCCACTTTTCTTTGAAATAGTGCCATGGGATCTTTTACGTCCACCTGAGAGGGCAGACGGGACCTCGGTTTAACATCTCATCCAAAAGACAGCACCTCCAACAGTGCAGCATGCCCTCAGTACTGCAGTGTATATATTATAAACATTTGTTAACAGGTAAGAGCAATTTAAGGCACATTTTAATGTCTGTACACATCTTACTTTAAAATTAAAAAAAAAATCACATACATTCACCACTATGAAGCAAAGTCGTGGAAACACCAACACTTCCAAGTTTCCTTTCAAGTCACACACCATCCTGACTTGGACATATAATACCATTCCTTAACTGTTGCTGGACAATATCCTGGAATTCGCTGCCTATTACCCTGCCTAGCACCATCAGCAAAAGAACTGCAGTAGTGCAAGGAGAAGGATCCAGGTCCACCTTCTCCAAACAGCTACGGTTGGGCAATAAATGTGGTCTTGCCACTCGCACACGTCACACACATTCTGAGACCAACAAAAAAAGTGCTACAACAATAATACACCAACCTCTGCCTGGGTACAGTAAAGAGTGCTCGTACTAATTTCCTTCGATTAGCTTTTGTGTTCATGTTCATGCAGAAATCCATTGCAGCCTGCGTAAAAAGAATGAAAAGATTTGTAAATGCTAGAGTTTTTAAATTCAGCTGCCAAAATCATCAACTTTGGTCTCTACTTTTCATTAGGCAGTGTTATATTTCAGCTAATGATATGAACTAAATCAGAAAATGCTGGAAACACTCAAGTCAGGTAGTGTCTATGGAGAGAGAAATAAAGTTAACCTTTCAGGTCAATGACCTTACATCAGAACTGGAAGAAGTTAGAGATTTAACCGTTTTTAAGCAAGTGCAGAGCCAGGGGAGAAGAGGGGGTGTGGGGGGAAAAGAAAGAATAACGGGAAACGTCTGTGATAGGGTGGAGGGCAGAAGTGATTAAATGACAAAAGGGATGATGATGCAAAGCAAAAGGGGGTGGAAATGGGACAAGTAAAGAAATAAAAGATGGATCTAGACAAAGTGTAAATGTTTACAGCAGAACCATTACTAGCACCTGCTGTCTGAGAAAATGGGAGTGGTGGTTATGATCTAAAGTTGTTGAACTCAATGTTGAGGCCAGAAGGCTGTAAAGTGCCCAACTGAATGAGTGTTTAGCGTTTCCAGTATTTTCTGTTTTTATTTCAGATTTCCAGAACCGCAGAATTTTGCTTTTGTTTTAGGGATATGAATTATTTTAAACAAAAAAGCTTAAGACATTTAGATTTTTTCTTTAAAGGATGTAGCCGTTGAATCAAAAGGTCAAATTATTTTACTACAATTTTAAAAATTCAAAGCATCTTTCCTTAAAATGAATGCCAAACCTGTCCGCCATTTGTAGAGATTGGGCTGAGCTATTGCCCAAAGATCAAATGGATTATTTATAAAGTTTCATAGTAAAAATAACTTGTGAATGCTTCTGCCTACTGAGGGCTTCATCGTCAGTCTCCCAAACAATTTCTAAGAAACAGCCATTTAAAGAGCTCCCAATTTTCAAAAGCTTCCTGTTTTCAAAAAATGTGTGTTTTATTGTCGCACTGACTTTTCCACCAGAAGTGACTGATTGATTGGGGATTTGTGGGTTGGGGGGGGGGGGGGGGAATGAATTTCACCCTCAATATTATTTAGTGGACTAAAATAAAAGTTCTACAAAGACACGTAAATATTTAATTTGTAATTGTTCTGCACTTAATCGTCAAAGAATAGATTGCAACATAAAGATTAATCCTTCAGGAGACAATGGTAGGCATATGGAACTAGGCTACAATTTTTTCTCCCCATTAATTCAGGAATGTCTGCCAACAAAGGAAAACTACATAATTGTTTGCGCATTTCTTTCCAATTCACAACAAATTAGCATTAGGAACTATAGAAAATCACTTCTGTGGGTAACACATAGGGATCTCAACAGTGACATACAAAAGCAACAATTCCAAGTGAATGGTCATAAACTCAGCAAATTCTGAGTAAAGAAGAAGCAGAAGCTGAGTGGCACAGATAATAGGCAATAAGGACAACAGTGAAATAGGATCTGAATATACCTGGCACTTCAAAAAAGACAGAGTTTCCTTTTGTAGCAAATTACTATTCAGTGTACACTACAGAGCAGACTCACTTAAAAGGCAAGGCAAGACCAGGCGAAGTAGAGTACTTTTTATTCAAAGTAATCTCTGGTTTGAGAAACAGAAATAATGCGCTCTCCAAGGGAGAAGATTACGCTACACACAGCGCATAGAGGAAACTCTTACCACCCCCAAAAATCTTTGTGCAACGCGTTTTCATTTTTAAAAAAATGCAATGATGTTTGTAACTGCTGGAAGATGGGAGTACTGCTAAGACACTTGTGGCATCAATGAAAAGCAACTCCACTGCAGAAAGTGGCACTTGCAACTTCACACTGGCAAGTAGCCGATGTAACACTTTGTCCAAGAACGGAGAGAAAGATGAACCATGTAATTATAGGCCTGTTAGTCCATCAGTTGTGGATAAACTCTTACAATCCATAATTCGAGATAAAATTAGTAAACATTTCGAAATTCATGGGTTAGTCAAGAACAGCCAGCACGAATGTCAACGGCAAACGTTTGACAAATGTAACATTTTTTTGAAGAAGTGACCAATTAGACAAATAAAGGGAATGCATTAGAGGCAGTGTAAATGGATTTTCAAAAGGAGTTCGTTAAGTGGTCTCACGAAATTCAGATACATGGCTGCGAAGGAAATAGATAGACAATTGGTTGGCTGACAGGGAACGAAGAGTTAAGGTCAACGGGGTTGCTTGAATTGAAGGAGTGGTGTATCCCAGTGGTTAGAGCTGGGTCCACTTTTATTCTCAGTACATATCGATGATTTGGATTTGGGTGCAGTCAGCATAATCTCAAAATTTGCTAATGACACAAAAGTAGGCCCATCGAGCCTATGCCTGCTCTTTGTAAGAGCAATCCAGTTTGTCCCATTCCCCCGCTCTTTCCCTGTAGCCCTGCACATTTTTCCTCTTCAAGTATTTATCGAATTCCTTTCTGAAAGCCACGACTGAGTCTGCATCCACCAGCCTTTCAATCAGCACATTCCAGCGAAGTGGACTGTAAAATACTTCAGGAAGGTGTAGACACGCTCGCGGAACGAGCAGACAGGTGGCAGATGTAAATTAATTTTGTGAAGTGTGAGATAAGACATTCAGGAAAGAAAAAGAACGAAGGGGAGAACACACTTAATTGAAAGACGCTGAAGGGTGTGGATGAACAGAGAAACTGATGGATACATCACTCCCAGAAATAGCAAGTGCAGGTAGATAAAGCCATGAAAAAGGCCAGTTGGATTTTGGGTTTTATAAATAGGAGCAAAGAGAATAAGAGTAAAGAAATTATCAATTTGTTCAAAGCATAGGTTAGACCACAGTTAGAGTATTGTGTGCAATATTGGACAGCCCTTTACAGAAAGGACATTAAAACCAGAAACGGAATAGGTCAGATTCACCAGGATGATGTCAGGAATTGGAAACTATAGTTCTGAGCAAAGAAATGAGGTACTGAGACTCCTTCCACTGGAACAGAGAATACTGACGCGATTTAGGGGAGTCAACAACAAGGAGTCATAGAACCAAAGAATGGTTACAGCAGAGGAGGCAGTCATTCGGCACATCGAGCCTCTGATGGCTCTTTGTAAGAGCAATCCAGTTAACCCCATTCCCCGCTCTTTCCCCATAAACCTGCAAACTTTTTCTCTTCAAGTATTTATCCAATTCCTTTCTAAAAGCCATGATTGAGCCTGCTTCCACCATCCTTTCAAGCAGCACATTCCAGATATTAACCACTCTGCATAAAAAAGCTTTTCCTCATGTCGCCTTTGGTTCTTTTGCCAATCACCTTAAATCTGTATCCTCTAGTTCTCAGCCAATGAGAACAGTTTCTCTTTATTTACTTTATCTAAACTCTTCATGATTTTGAATACTTCTATCAAAGCTCCTCACAACCTTTTCTGTTCAAAGGAGAACAACCCCAGCTTCTCCAGTCTATCCACTTAACCAAAGTCCCTCATCCCTGGAATCATTTTAGTAAATCTCTTCTGCACCCTCTCTCAGGCCTTCACATCCTTCCTAAAGTGCGATACCCAGAATTGGACACAATACTCCAGTTGTGGCCGAGCCAGTGTTTTATAAAGGTTCAACATAACTGCCTTGCTTTTGTACTCTATGTCTCTATTTGTAAAGCCCAGGTTCCCGCATGCTTTTTTATCTGCTTTCATAACCTGTCCTGCCACCTTCAAAGATTTGTGCACATATACCCCCAGGTCTCTCTGTTTCTGTTCCTGCACCCCCTTTAGAACTCTACCATTTAAGTTTATACTGCCTCTCCTCATTCTTCCTGCCAAAATGTATCACTTCGCACTTCTCTGCATTAAATTTAATCAGCCGCGTGTCTGCCCATTCCACCAGCCTGTCCATGTCCCCTTGAAGTCTGTTATTATCCTCCTCACTGTTTACTACACTTCCAAGTTTTGTGTCATCCACAAATTTTGAAATTGTGCCCTGTACACCCAAGTCCAAGACCAAGTCATTAATATATATCAAAAAAAGCAGTGGTCCTAGTACAGACCCCTGGGGAACACTTCTGTATACCTTCCTCCAGTCCAAAAAACAACCAGTCACCACTACTCTCAGTTTCCTGTCACTTGGACAATTTTGTATCCACACTGCCACTGCCCCTTTTATTCCATGGGATTCAATTTTGCTGACAAGCCTATTATGTGGCACTTTATAAATCACCTTTTAAAAGTCCGTATATACATCAACCACATTGTCCTCATCAAACCTCTCTGTTATCAATTTAAAATGGTCAGAAAGTGAGGAGAAATGTTAGGAGAAATTTCTTCACACAGTCATTGGAGCATGGAATGCTTTGCCAGAGAATGGCAAAGGCAGTGACCACTGCATCTTTT
The DNA here is from genome assembly GCF_035084215.1 of Heptranchias perlo. Lineage (NCBI taxonomy): Eukaryota > Metazoa > Chordata > Chondrichthyes > Hexanchiformes > Hexanchidae > Heptranchias > Heptranchias perlo. The sequence continues at coordinate 36,024,089 of NC_090348.1, read as the reverse complement.
AAGAGCAAACCAAATAAATATTTGAAGCAGAGCAAGATACAAGACTATGGCAGGGCCGAGAGATTAGTTTTGGACTGCTGCAGCAAAGAGCCAGCACAGAATGATAATTAAATGGCCCCCTTCAGTGCTGTCAACGTCTATGGTTCAAGGAAATGCAGTACTGAATGTCCCATTGCCACATAGGTTTTGATTTTTTTTCAAAAAGGTAGCATCACATTTTTATCAACATTCTTAGTCTCAGAGAAAAAAAATCTCATTTGAAGAAGAATGTTAAAATTGCTCCAACTTTGGGCAGAGAAAACACTTAAGGGTCCATTTAACAAAAAAAATACTACCAGCGGCAAGCTTCGCCTGCCAGTCTCATGTAATCAGGAAATCTTGGATGTAGTAACCACAATTTTCTGTCTATTCATTTTGATGCACGAAAAATCATAGGCAACGTGCCTACGATTTCCGAATTTGCACGGCTGATGGTCAAGTCTCCCACTGGTAGTGCATTTGTAAAATTGGACCTTGAATCTCTGAAGAGGATTTTCAAAATGGCAGCATTGTAATGATTTTTTTTGCTACCATTGGTGGAACCAGAAATAATGCCATACATTGGGTGGATTATCGAAAGGATGTAAAATATATTCTATGTTGCATACGTAGCATAAACATTAAAGCACCACTGCAGTATCCCACTGTGAGACAAGATGCAAATACGATCCCCACCTTCTTTCACACAAACACAGCCAAATTCCCACTCTCACCTGAGGCACCAGGGAAAATGCTAGAATCTATTATTAAGGACGTAGTAAAAGGGCATTTAGAAAATCATAATATGATTCGGCAGAATCAACACGGTTTTATGAAAGGGAAATAGTGTTTGACAAATCATTTAGAGATTTTTGAGGGTATAACTAGCAGTGCAGATAACAGGGAACCAGTGAATGTAGTATATTTGGATTTTCAAAAGGCATTCAATAAGATGCCGCACAAGAGGTTGTTACACAGGATTAGGGCTCATGGGATTGGGGACAATATAATTGTGTGGATTGAGGATTGGTTAATGGACAGAAAACAGAGTAGGAATAAATGGGCCACAGGTTGGCAGGTTGTAACTTGTGGGGTGCTGCAAGCATCAGTGCTTGGGCCGAAGCTGCTTACAATATATATCAATGACTTAGATAAGGGAACCAAGTGTAAAGTACCCAAGTTTGCTGACGATACAAAGCGAGGTGGGAAAGTAAGCTGTGAGGAGGACGCAAAGAGGTTGTAAAGGGATTATAGACAGGTTAAGTGGGGGGCGAGAAGGTGGCAGATGGAGTATAATGTGGGGAAATGTGAAATTATCCACTTTGGTAGGAAGAATAGAAAAGCAGAATTTTTTGTATTAGAAGGGGAGAAACTAAGAAATGTTGGTAGTCAGAGGGATTTGGGTGAACTTGTACCTGAATCTTAGGCGTTTCAGAGAAGGTTCACTCGACTGATTCCTGGGATGAGGGGATTACCTTATGAGGAAAGGTTGGACAAGTTGGGCCTGCATACACTGGACTTTAGAAGAATGAGAGGTGATCTTATAGAAACATATAAGGTCCTGAGGGGACTAGAAGGGGTAGATGCTGAGGAGATGTTTCCCCTTGTGGGAGAGACCAGAACTAGGGGCCACAGTTTAAAAATAAGGGGTCTCCCATGTAAGATGGAGATGAGGAGAAATTTTTTCTCTCAGAGTCGTAAGGCTGTGGAACTCCCTTCCCCAGAGAGTGGTGGAGGCAGGGTCATTGAATATTTTTAAGGCTGAGTTAGATAGATTCCTGATTAATAAGGGAGTCAAAGGTTATAGTAGGTAGACGGGAAAGTAGGGTTGAGGTCACAATCAGATCAGCCAGGATTTTATCAAATGGCAGAGCAGGCTCAAATGGCCTACTCCTGCTCTTAATTCGTATGAATCACAGAAAGTTAACATGCAGGTACAGCAAGCAATTATAGGAAGGCAAATGGTGTGTTAGCCTATATTGCAAAGGGGTCGGAGTATAACAGTAAGAAGGTCATGCTGCAATTATGTAGGACTCTGGTGAGTCCGCACCTGGAGTACTGTGTACAATTTTGGTCTCCTTATCTAAGGAAAGATATACTTGCCTTAGAGGCGGTGTGACAAAGGTTCACTTGATTGATTCCTGGGATGAGAGGGTTGTCCTATGAGGAGAGAATGAGTAGAATGGGCCTACATCCTCTGGAGTTTAGAAGAATGAGAGGTGATCTTATTGAAACATAAGATTCTGAGAGGGCTTGACAGGGTAGATGCTGAGAGGCTGTTTCCCATGGCTGGAGAGTCTAGAACTAAGGGTCATCGTCTCAAGATAAGGGGTTGGCTATTTAGGACCGAGATGAGGAAAAATTTCTTCACTCAGAGGGTTGTGAATCTTTGGAATTCTCTACCCCAGAGGGTTTCGGATGCTGAGTCATTGAATATATTCAAGGCTGAGATTGATGGATATCTGGACACTAAGGGAATCAAGGGAAATGGGGATAGGACGGGAAAATGGAGTTGAGGTAGAAGATCAGCCATGATCTTATTGAATGGCAGAGCAGGCTCGAAGGGCCGTATGGCCTACTCCTGCTCCTGCTCCTATTTCTTATGTTCCTATGTTCAAATAAGAACCCCAAAAATGAAGAAAATTGTCTTGAGCCTACTCTTATGCACCTCCTCGTGGTTAGTTCAGAGGAACATTGCAGTTGACCTGAACTACTCTGATCTGTAGTTGAAATGCAGGGAGTCTTGGCCGGAAATTTTTCAAAATCCATACTTAATATATAATACACAACAGAAGTTTATCCTGTTGTTAAGTAGTCACACCAGCTGCAAAGGAAATTCTGCAATTTCCAAATAGTTAATAGCAGATAAGCGAAGTCATACATATAAACAAAACGTAGCTGTACAAGTTCCGTAAAGTTTCTGTACGAAACAGGATTCTAATTCACCTTGTCTATCAGGTCACGGTTGACACAGTTGGGTAGCTGCTGCAGAAAAGCATCCACTATCAGTTTCAGATGAGAACCGGTGCTGGCTTCTTCTTCATCTTGTTCTGTAATATAATCAGCATTAGGCAGATTCAGAGGACAAAGGTATTTTCACACTTAAAAACAGGACCAACAACAACTTGCATTTATATAGCGCCTTTAATATAGTAAAAAGAGCTTCACAGGAGCATTATCAAACAATATTTGACACCAAGCTACAAAAGGAGATGTTAAGATAGGTGACCAAAAGAAGGAGGTAGGTTTTAAAGAGTATTTTAAAGGAAGAGAGAGAGGTAGAGAGGTTAGGGAGGGAATTCCAGAGCTTAGTGCCTAGGTAGCTGAAGACACGGCCGCCAACGGTGGAATGATTAAAATCAGGGATGCGCAAGAGGCCAGAATTGGAGGAATGCAAAGATCTTGGAGGGTGTAGGGCTGGAAGAAGTTAGAGATGGGGAGGAGCGAGGTCATAGAGGGATTTGAAAACAAGGATGAAAATTTTAAAATCCAGGTGTTGCCAGACCAGGAGCCAATGTAGGTCAGCGAGCTCAGGGGTGATGGGTGAACGGGACTTGGTTCAAGTTAGGATACGGGCAGCAGAGTTTAAGGAACGTGGACAATGGGAGGCCGGCAAGAAGAGCATCGGAATAGTAGAGTCTAGAGTCTAGAGGTAACAAAGGCATGGATGGGGGTTTCAACAACAGATGAGCTGAGGCAGGGGCGGAGGTGGGCGATGTTATGGAGATGGAAGTAGATGGTCTTGGTGATGGGAGCGGATGGGTGGTCAGAAGCTCATCTCAGGGCCAAATAGGACGCCAAGGTTGCAAACTGGTTCAGCCTCAGACAGTGGCCAGGGAGTGGGATGGAGTCGGTGGCAAGGGACTAGAGTTTGTGGCGAGGACCGAAGGCAATGGCTTCAGTCTTCCCAATACTCAGTTGGAGGAAATTTCTGCTCATTCAGTACTGGATGTCGGACAAGCAGTGTGACAAATCAGAGACAGGGGAAGTCATGACAAAAAAGTATTATTGAGGCAGTATCAGTATAATGCTGCTACGTCTTAATGGCACACTTCAATATTTTGCATTATGTTTTTTTTCTTGAAAGTTACGAACAAAACCTCTTCTATCCCAGTTATCTGCAACCAAGAGAATAAGCAGACAATCTGCTCCAGACCTCCACAATAATTGCTCTGAGCCAGTCAAGGGATCCATGACAACAGAGGTCAGATTGCATCTTCTCAATGTATCTCCACAGCAGTTCAATTGAGATCGTCAACTCAGTGGTGGGTGAACAATTGACCATACAGTTCATCTTCACTACCAAGAGATTAAGTTACCTGTTCCAAAACATTTTACCACTGAACCATTAAACAAAAAGGTGTTACTGATAGATTTGCAGGCTTTGGGATGGACCACTGGGTGGTAGGACGTGGCTTCATGCTCAAGATTTCCCAAAACCGTTAGTAGCCAAGGTTGGCTACGTGATTTGGGAAGGTGTCACAGGCAGATGCTAAATACTTCTTTATGGGTAGAGAACAACACTGTCAATGCAAATTACTCTCATGCAACTCCTTGCCACTCAATATTGGCAGAGGCTAGGGAGCAGAATGGTGCGCTTCACTGGAAAAGGAGCAATTAAAGCAGAGGGGAGGGTAAAAATATAAAAACATTGCTCAGTTAAATATGTCGGCTCACAAACTGCACTAGTAAGGAGTAGCTGCCTGTGCTTCCTGCATTGTTCAGAAGACGACAGATAAGTATTGTCAGCTCAAGAATATCCATTCGGAGCTTTGCTCCTTCGTCAGGTGAACCTGACACTTCACCCGACGAAGGAGCAAAGCTCCGAAAGCTTGTGATTTCAAATAAAGCTGTTGGACTATAACCTGGTGTTGTGCGACTCCTTACATTTGTCCACCCCAGTCCATCACCGGCATCTCCACATCAAGAATATCCAGCCATGGCCAAACACTGCTGAGCATCTGTCCATTTGGTGCACAGGAAACACTTTTTTCTTGGTCATCTCAGTGTCTGACACACGTGGAAAGCCATCACCATGGATAAATCTTCAAAACAGGCTAGTTAGACTTCGGGACCATCAAGTTTACCATCAAAGCAAGATAAGCTTCCAACTGCTCATCCAGCCAGGGCCAAACTACCTGTTAAGACACTGGCTTGCATGGTTACCTAGGGCCAAATGGAAGGAATGCCAGCTCCCAGAAGCAGTTCAACCAGGTGCAATTAATAAGCCAGACAAGCTGGTCAATCATTCAATGTGGCCTGGCATAGATATCAATTTATAAAGTCTGTCACAAAGGGATAGCTTGAATCCAATCCTCCAGCACCAGGTGTAACATCCTGGAGTCACCTCGACCCCAAAGAAACACCTTACTTTTGTCTCCACGTCCCACATGAATAGTTATTAGATAAGTGACAAGCACGAGTTCACCCTCGAGGCAGACAGCAGATACCAGAAACATCTCAACATCAGCACAACTCACCATAAAATGTGCATTGCCTTTATTCTCCTGACTACAGCAAAGGCACATCATATACCCCATCAAATGAGTGTTCTGCCAGGTGGAGGTATAGGCTTCAGAAGCAATCACAATACAGCTGTCATTCCAAGTCGGAGTTTCTATGCAAGGCAGCTATATGTGCCAGTCACCTTAACATCCTAGCCCAATGTTGTGTACCACGCTTACTGATCATCAACTCCAGGGTGCTTAGTGACAGGTTGGTGTGGGCTGGAGGCCTACCACCTTGCAACTGCGACCCCTTTTTGTCAGAAATCCAGAATTTGGAAATGTATCTGACATCTGAACATGTAGTTTTATTCTCAATATGAGTATTTATGCTTATTGTATCTTTACAGGGATATGGTGTAGAGGACGCATACCATTCTGAGAATAAAGAAACTCCAACCAAGTCCCCACCAATTTAACATAATGGCGTCCTCAGCACCTTGCTGTGCTAGTGTTCCCTGGGCGCCAAATGGTACTATTGCACGCTCAGCAATGCCTGACTGAATTTCTTGGGTTGACTGTACTTGTTGTCTATCAATGAAGGACAGATGTGCAGCCACTCCTGACAGGTGCAGTTCCTGAACAGATGGTAATTTGCCAATTCATAATACCATGTTTAAGTCACAAGTATTTTGTTCAACAATTTTTTTTTAAACACAGGTGTAATTTAAAACTTTTGGCAGATGATGTGCAGGCATGCTACCCCACTATGGAGGCACTTAGATTTTGATGTTTGTGATGCAGTGCATGCATCAGTGCCAAAGGATACAGTGCAGACTGTAAAATTCAATTTTGTGGCTTAGTCTCTAGACAGCATTGGAATTGATTAGTGTTACTATATAGAACATTTCAATTCTTCCTTTTGTGTGCTTGTCCGGAAAAGGACAGCCTAATACAATATTTTCTGGAGGTTCCTCACCCAACATCAACATTTTAGGCTCCTAGAAAACTATCAAAAGATTCAAAAACTCAACAGGCTGTTGTCCGGTACTCTGTCAGAATGTTTGATATTCAAATATAATCGCTTCTTAATGAAACGGTAGAAACTTTGTCCCTAACATTTTTCAACAAGAGCTCTGATGCAAGGAGTAAAGGAGATTTCAGCTGGGGGAAAAAAAAAAATGAACTAGCAGAATGACACAGGCTCTGGGGGCTTTATATTGCTTTGGAATAACGCACATGTAGCAACACCTACCTACAATGTGCTCAACACCAAGGCTTCACCAGAACCTAGCATGTGGAAGATGCAGAATTAAGATTGCTGATATCTAGCTAAACATTTAGAATAAAATTAAGTGAAAAGTTACATCCACTATCATATTAGTATCTAAAAACTCCATTTATACAGAAGAGCTAAGATAAAATATTTTAAGTATTAAAAAAACCTCAACAAATTAACAAAAATTCTCTCAGCCAACTAATTGAAAAATACCATATCATAACCGACTGTGTCATTATTATGTCAAAAGTATTAACACGTAGATTGTAACTACTATAGAGAGTCATCAGTTTTCACTACCTGGCTAGGTTACTGCTTCATTTTGGTCTAGATAGGAAGAGAATTACTGTAGTGGCACATAACATACCATCTGTGGATTATAGCTGGCCCAAACATTTTGCATTGGACCACAAAGGCACTCCCAAATAGGGGTAACACCAGTCCGTCCAGTTTCCCAGTATCTGTCAAGCTGGTTTTTAAAAAGCCAGTTATATTAGTTTCAGTGGAGTTTCTAAACACAAGAATCAGAGCTTACATAGCTCCCATTGCCCACTTAAAATCAGACACAGGCAGGGAGCAAAAGTAGATTTTTTTTTAAAAAAGAGGAGTTTCAAACAAAGCTCCCAGCCATCATGTCCTCCAATTTTTCCTGGTGTAATCATCACCACGCTTAACTCTCCAGAATTCCACACCCAGTCAGATTTTTTTTTTTAAAGTAAGAATACATTCTGCCTGATAAACGCCCAAATGTAGATTTTCTTTGCCTTAGGGAAGGGAATGGAGTCTAGACTATTCAGCCCTCTGATAGGCAAAGCAGAAAATTACTTCTTCCAAGTAATATCAAAACTCAAGGGTGTTGATACACAGGAACATATCTGTGAAAGACCAGAGAGCAACCTTATGCGGTCAAAAGAGACAGGCTTGTTGGGCCTAATGACATTTCCCTGTTCCTAAAAATTATTTTGTTCTATAAACAAGGAAAATATTAAAACGTAAATGCAAACAGCAATTTCAGTTCCATGTGGAGGTTAGATGCAGCTCAGCCACACAGTGGGAGTAACAGCCAGTACAGGTTAGTTAAAGTAGTTAAAAATATACTGTTACCATGCTCATCCAGAAGTTTTTGACTAAGGTCTTCTGTTTCATCTGTTCCTTCTTCTTCTACTATTATTTCATCATTAATATCCAGATTCTCTAGTTCCAGCTCCAGCTCCTCCGTAGCAACCAACTCTTTGGAATCCTTTCCATCTTTAGAATCCTTTCCATCTTTGGAATCTTTAAAATCTTTTCCATCTTTAGAATCTGTTAAAAAAAGTGACATTCACAGTGGCCCATTTCTTTCAAAAATCAACTATTATTTACAGCATAAAATGCAATAGATACTAAAACAGGGAAAGCTATACTTGGATATTCCTCTATGCTGCTTTAACTGATCAAAATTCTGGCTATTTTTTCCCCCAAACCACCAACCACATTTCACATAGGAACATAATCATCTTTCTTTTCCCTCTTCAATTTCCTCCCTTTTCCTAAAGATGGCACCTCAAGTTGGTTACAGCTGCATAGGTACCAACAATCGTTGTAAATTTACCCATCCTTCACTTGTAAGCAGGTTATTTAACTGCAGCATGTCACAGCTGAGCCAAATCCAATATGCATATGACATCCATCTACTTGCACTTTGCAGAAAGGGTTACTGGTTGGCAATCATCTATACAAAACTCGGCTGATTTTTTCCCCTCACCAGCCCTGGAATGTGGGTGCCACACACACTACCTTATTTGAGTACAACTAATTCAGAACAGACCAGGGATCAAAGCTGGTACTTTCTGCCCTGGATGATTTAGTACCATCACCAGAGAGCCAGGTCTCTTTTCTCAATGCAAAACATATGAATTGAAAGACAAAATTCAATTGATACACAGGAACATATCTGTGATAGACCAAATCAACAGCTAGCAACCCTATGCTGTCAAAACAGACAATTCAAATGGGACAGGCTTGTTGGGCCTAATGACATTTCCCTGTCTCTAAAAATGATTTCATTCTAGAAACATGGAAATATTAAAACGTAAAATGCAAACAGCAATCTCAGTTCCATGTAGAGGTTAGATGCAGCTCAGCCACACAAATGATCAATTTGACTGGACTTGATAATGCTCTTCATTGACAAACACAAGCTGGCAAACTCACTGTTTAGAGTCCTATTCTCATATTATTGAATCAACTGAGAATGCAATGAGTGAGCACTGACAAAAGGGCTGCCAAAATATTCTGTGCACCCTAAAAATCCATAACATGGTTGGAGAATGAACACAGAAACTTTATAACTTTCAACTTTTGGTTAATAGGGTTTGAACATTATGCAGTACAGTCATCATTGAAAGAACATAACATTATTAAAAATTATGTTGGTCAAAGTGGAAAAAAAGTTACAACCAAAGATATGCCATAACTTTTGGCAATTTATCTCAAGAAACAGTCATTGTGTAATAATAGTCTGTGACACCATTAGTAGGGCAGAAACACTCAATACAGGCATTGACTCCTGCTCCCTTGAGTTATCAAGAACCACTGCTCCAAATTGCTGTCAGCAGAGATTATTAGGTCATAATCACTTGAAAAGGGCACTGATGAACAGTCCTCAAAAAAAAAAAATTCTCTGTGGCCTATCAAAGTTTCAACACGCACTATTGCCAGACTTCTAAACTATATCAAATTAATAAAATCTGTGTGCAATAACAAAACTATTCTAGGTTGCACCATAATTTTTTAAAAGTGAATTCCGCTTGTTTTATTTCAATACGTGTACACATCAGATATTTTTAGCTCAATTAAATCTCAGTGATAAGATTAAATATGACATAATTTGTTGCAATTAAACAATCAGGTTTGCAAAATGCAATTGGAGCAGCAGACTGTGTCATCAAGATAGAATCGGACACCTTGGTTTTCCCTACATACATCACACATTAACTTTGCTCATCACTCATGCTGCCTCAGGTTCATGAAATGATGAAATACAAGCCTACTGCAGTTTTAGTTTGCTGATGTGCTATTGAGACCCATTGACATTCCAGTAACTATGAGCCCATTTGTCCTTTAGATGTATCAGCCAATATAAAACAAACTGGTGATGGAATCTACTCAATACATTATGGCAATACGGGTTCACGGACCGAGAAGGGGTCACTCACAAGAACAGTTCTGCTCCTTCCGACAAAAGTATGTATAATTTCACTATCACAGACTCCACCCAACTCGAATAACCTCAAGATTAACTTCCAAGATAAAGCTCCGTCAAATTTCTTTGAATCCTGAAAAATGATTGAAAATTGGGGCAAAATGCTGATGCCAAACAAGCAAGTGACAAAAGTGCACCCAACAAACAAAATGGGTGCTTTTTCTCTTTTCTCAGTTGTAACATATTTGTTAAAAAAAAACTACTGTTGTATGAAGACATGAACCACATTATATCACACCGAGGCTGGTGTGCTCACCTCCATATAACTGCATACTTACCACATGGTGATCCACAGTTGAACACCAGGAAGTGACAGTATGTTAAGGCAACCTATAGAGCCATTGGACATATCTTAAATTATCTTGGAATACACAGTCTCAGGCTAAGCAAAAAATTCAAGGCTTCAAACAAAGCCACTGGCACTTCTTATAATTCCACTCAAATATAAAAAAAAAATGGATTTGCCATTAAGTACCCACACACTGCATTACCTTTTGAATCATCTTTGCTGGCATCTTTGTTTTGTGAGTTCTTATCATTATCTTTGAACAATATGGCAGGTACAAATGCTTTCAGGTCAATTAGGTTTTCATAGAAATTGCGTGCATCTTCATCCTCCCAGATTCCTCCATCAAGGTCATATTCTCCAGGTTTTCCAGGTGTGAAGATGTCAATACCAGTGCCATGTTCTGTTAAATAAAATTACAGAACTTCATTCGATGCAACAACTGTTATTTAGTGACACCTAGTGGCTGTTCATATCAATCTAGCAAATACATTTATGGAGCTTTTTGTATTGGATTTTCAAAGCCACATTCTTTTTTGCCTTCTGTTGATGAAACTGCCCTACAGTACAAAGAGGGGCATTTTCACCAACAGAAGTCTTCCAAGGCTGTGACCTGCATTTTCACTGCTTGTCTGAATACAAATGACTATAAACTGTTGATGGAATAGGGACACTGTCACATAATTGGATGGTGCCACAGAGTTCACACTTTATTCTCTGCCACCGCAACACCAACACTGTGATGGACAACCGTACCTTCCTGTGCAGATTTATCTAAGGGTAGTTCAGGCATGTTCTCATCCAACAAATCAGCCAGACTCTGTGTGTTAGCTAACAGCTTCTGGTACGAGGTGGCAAATTCCTCATACTGCTTGTGCCGATCTTCACTCAGCTCTCCTTTTGAATGCAAGATTCGCCTAATAGAAAACAAAACACAAATACGTAAGTTAAAAGGAAATCTGGTCACACAGCTCGATTCTGCTGTCATGGTACTCATGTGCGATACACAAATATTTGTCCCCAAAAGTTGAAAAATGGTGAATTTTGAAAATCAATTGAGGAACCAAATTTGTACATCCATATTTTAATGAAACAGCAATTTCCAAATGATTAGCAACTACTAAATCATTTTAGTCAGCCATTAATAAAAAGCCAAAACACATATGGGCAGTATACAATAAATGGGTTAAACTGATGGGAATGGGGAGCATTGCAAATATCCATGTGACATATACATTTTGCTGATACCACAACCAAGTTTCACTCTAAATGACTTTTTCCAACTGCTACTTATGGAACAGAAATTAAGCGATCCAAAACAGATTTCAAGCTTAATTCTTTCTTGACTGGGATAGGTGTGTATTGGTCATGTAAAAGCAAAAGATCGGTTCATTTAAACCTTCACTACAGAAGCTATATACCTAATTTTTCAATTTAGCACCAAAATATATTACTATTAATGGCTAGCTCATCCCTAGACTAGAATGCATCTAAACTGAATACCTGAATAAACTGAAGTCTGATTGAATTCCCACACCAACCTTAGGAAAAGTTGAAAACCACTACAAAACTTACAAACAAAAGAAAGTAACTTCAGCTGAATTTCAGTTTGAAAAATGATTATTCAAAACTACAAATTACTCAAAATAAATTTGCAAACGTATTATTTCATAAGGACAAGACTACCTGTTATGAGTGGGATGTAATGCAAGTTTTGGCCACAATGTGGCACCAAATATATCTGCTCAAGGCCTTCCCAGTCACTTGGGAGAACAGAAAACAAAAAAGGTCTTCAAGAACAATAACTGGAGCCAAGTTGGATGAGGTCAAGTTTCTGATTGTTTTTTTGATTTTAGTGCATGCAGTATTTGATATTTGAACAGAAGGATTCTTAGAAATCAGGCTGAGGTTTACTGGGTCATGATTAATGACAGGCGCCATGAACAATGTATAATATACTGAAGAGCGTTACACAAGTGTACAATTTTAACTAATATAAAAAAATAAATAATCTTTACTATAAAAATCTAGTACATAACACACATTAGAGAAGAGGTTATTGAAGGTGGTGTTCCTCTTGACTGAATTGAGAAATAATAAGAGTTGTCCAAGCAATATTGGACTTCCATTGTAGAATGTCAACTGGTGAGAAATAAACGGACAAGAGGTTTGCATCCAAATCAGAGCTTTTCAAAAGTAAAAAGAAATAACGAACCAGAAGTAGTCCAGATAACCCCAAGAATGGTGGTCAAATGGGAAGGAATTCAAAAAAGTAGATTAAATAAAGAAAGGAAGAACTTGCATTTATATAGCACCTTTCATGACCTCAGGACATCCCAAAGTGCTTCACAGCCAATGATGTACTTTTTGATGTGTAATCACTATTGTAATGTAGGGAAATGCAGAAACCAATTTGTACACAGCAAGGTCCCACAAACAACAAGGCGATAATGACCAGATAATCTGTTTTAGTGATGTTGGTTGGGGGGATAAACTTTGGCCAGGACACCGGAAGAACTCCCCACATTTTCTTTGAATAGTGCCAAGGAATGTTACGTCCACTTGAGGGTACAGATGAGGCCTCGGTTTAAGGTCTCATCCAAAAGACAGCAGCTCTATCTGTGCAGCACTCCCTCAGAACTGCAATGAAGTGTCAGCCAAGTCTGTGGAGTGGGACTTGACCCACAACCTTCTGACTCAGAGGTGAGAGTGCTACCACTGAGCCAAGGTTGACACCTAACAGGGGTTTGGTAGAATGGGCCAAATTGTCCTCCATTTACTCTTTTTAGTGACCCACCAAAGTAAAACATGGACTGAAAATATATACAGAGAGAGAAAGGAACTGGTGTAGGGTTTGTTAATAGTTGCATTATCAGGGTAGATTGTAATAATGAGAATTGAGGGTATTTTGTAAAGAACAAAGTATTTTGTAATCTTCCTTTCATTACTGAGGAGGGATAGGGAGGGGATATACATTCCTGCGGCCCCACTAGTGCTGTCAGCGGAACTTATTTAGTGTATTAGTACCAAAACGCTACAAAGCAGAGAAAATAGACTGTCTTACGCTTCCCATGTGATATGTTAATCCATCACCAAGTTATTCCTACCAGCAGTGCTTCACTCTAGTGTTGCACAATTCAAAATGCTCGCTCCAAGAACAAACCCAAACTGGAAGGGGAAGAATGAAATCTATAATTGTAATGCTGGGTATTGACAGACCAAGTATGAAAATTTCACATGCCAAAAATGATGCATTGCCAAAATTCTGATGACTAGGTCACATTTTTAATAATAGTTTCACATATAATGGGATTAAACTAGAATCAGGCAGCTCCTGGCAAAAATGGATACAATGATACATCTCTGCTTACAGTAACTCACTGCTGCTTGTATCGTACTTGTGAGACAAGTATTTAGCCCATGTGATTTCGAAAGGCCCTTCAGCAACATTTCAATACGACAGCCTTGGTAAGAGTAACCCTGTACCAGAGCCAAGAGCCACAGTGCAGTTCTAATGGAATTAATGCGCAGTACAGATGATAAATTCTGGGAGGACTGTTATAAGCAGGTGTTTTTCTCTTAAAAAAAGATTCTAAGAGTCCAAAGGGGAAAAATGCAGTACAAGATATGGTCCTGGGTAATAAATCAGGACAAGTAACCTGAAGGTAGGAGAACAAAGATCATGTTTACAGGCAAAATAGATGAAGAAAAATCGCAGTGAAAAACAAAGGTGTCAGACTGGAAAAGAGGACATTTTAGATAGATGAAAGTGGACCTACATCATGTTTATTAGATGGAAAAGAAAACAAGACAACAGATCAGTAGTGGCTACATTTCAGTGTGAGATATTACAGACTAAAATCATTCTGTCCATCAGTAAAGGGGTACGAGAAAGACATGAATTCCATGGATGAACAGGAGTATTGGGTCAAAGGTAAAGTCTAAGCAGGAGGCATACGAAATAATATTAAGGCTATTAACACAAAAGGAAAAACAGGAGAAATAGCAAAAGTATAGAAGAAAAGCCAACGGATCAACAAGAGTATGAAAAAATACTGGCAGTCAACATATAAAGTGATAGCAAAGGCATATCAAAAGCAAAAGGATAGTCGAAGAAGGGGTGGGGCCACTAAGGGACAGAAAAATAGACAGACAAATAATGGAGAATAAGACTGGTAGGAATACTTGACAGTATTTTACCTTTGTGTTTACTGAAGTCAAAGAAAGGACTGCAGGGATACCAGAGGCAATGTAGCAGAATCTCTAAATATTAAAAAGGAAACTGTAATAAAGGGGTTAATGGGACTTAAAGTTAACAGGTCACAAGCCCTGGATGGTCTTTAATCCAGAATACTGAGCAAGGCAAGGGATGAAAAAGCAGAGGTACTAACAATAATGTTCCCAAATTCATTAGAAACGCAAATTATACCAAAGGGCTACAAATAAGAGCACAAGAAATAGGAGCAGGAGAAGGCTAAGCGGCCCCTAGAACCTGCTCCATCATTCAACAAGATCATGGCTGATCTTCTACCGCAACTCCACTTTTCTGCCCTATCCCCATATCCCTTGATTCCCTTAATGTCCAAAATTCTAACAATTAAAAAGGGGAAAGCCAGGTAACTGTACATCATGGTGGAATGAAGCAAACAGCTGGATACCATAATCAGAATGCAGTGGATTTGGTACATATTTTCAGAAGTGTTAAAGTGCCACAAGAGACTTTTTTGTGAAGACCAAGGCACATGGTATTCAAGTTAAATTGGCAGCATCGAAAGAGCAATGGTTGAGAGATACAAAACAAGAAGTAAATGGATGTTTCTCAGGTTGCCAAGGTCTCCTCAGCTCTCCTCTAATCCTTCCACCAATTACTTTAAATCTATGCCCCCTGGTCACTGACCCCTCTGCTAAGGGAAATAGGTCCTCCCTATCCACTCTATCTAGTCCAGTCTTAATTTTATATACCTCAATTAAATCTCTCCTCAGCCTCCTTTGTTCCAAAGAACACAACCCCACCCGATCCAATCTTATCTGATCGCTAAAATTCTATAGCCCTGGCAACATCCTCGTAAATCTTCTCTGTACCCTCTCTACTGCAATCACATCTTTCCTGTAATGTGGTGACCAGAACTGTATGCAGTACGCAGTACTCAAGCTGTGGCCTAATCAATGTTTTATACAGTTCAAGCATAACCTCCTAATGAAGAAAGACTGAAAAACTGGGACCTTTTTCTTAAACAGCCACAGTTAAATGGGGGGGGGGAAATCATAAGAACATTAGAATTAGGAGCAGGAGTAAGCCATAAGGCCCCTTGAGCTTGCTCCGCCATTCAATAAGATCATGGCTGATCTTAGACTTCCACTTTCCTGCCCGATTCCCATATCCCTTGATTCCCCCAGAGTCCAAAAATCTATCTCAGCCTTGAAATACACTCAACGACTCAGCATCTACAGCCCTTTGGGGTAGAGAATTCCAAAGATTCACAACCCTCAGTGAAGAAATTCCTCCGCATCTCTGTCTTAAATGGACGGCCCCTTATCCTGAGACTATGCCCCCTAGTTCTAAACTCTCCAGCCAGGGGAAACAACCTCTCAGCATCTACACTGTCAAGCCCCCTCAGAATCTTATATGTTTCAATAAGATCACCTCTCATTCTCCTAAACTCCAGAGAATATAGGTCCATTTTACTCTCTCTCATTATAGGACAACCCTCTTATCCCATGAATTAATCTAGTGAACATTTATTGGATCGCCTCGAAGGCAAGTATATCCTTCCTTAGATAAGGAGAGCAAAATTGTGCACATTACTCCAGGTGTGGTCTCACTAAAGCCCTGTACAACTGTAGCAAGATTTCCTTACTCTTGTACTCCAACCCCCTTGCAATAAAGGCCAACATACCGTTTGGCTTCCTAATTGCTTGCTGTATTTGCATGCTAACTTTCCGTGTTTCTTGTACAAGGACACCCAGATCTCTCTGAACACCAACATTTAATAGTTTCTCACCATTTAAAAAATATTCTGTTTTTCTATTCTTCCCACCAAAATGAATAACCTCAAATTTCCCCACATTATACTTCATCTGGCACCTTCTTGCCCATTCTCTTAACTTGTCCATATCGCTTTGCAGACTCTGTGTCCTCTTCTCAGCTTACTTTCCCACCTAGCTTTGTATCATCAGCAAACTTGGATACATTACACTCGGTCCCTTCATCTAAATCATTAATATAGATTGTAAATAGTCCTAAGCACTGATCCTTGCGGCACCCCACTAGTTACAGCCTGCCAGCCTGAAAATGACCTGTTAATCCCTGCTCTGTTTTCTGTCCTTCAGCCAATTCTCTATCCATGCTAATATATTACCCCCAACCCCATGAGCCCTTATCTTGCTTAACAGCCTTTTGGAATTCCAAATATACTACATCCACTGGTTCCTCTTTATCTACCCTGCTAGTTACATCCTCAAAAGAACTCTAAGAAATTTGTTATACATGATTTCCCATGATGTAGACAAATGTGAGGTCATCCACTTTGGATCAAAAAGAGGATAGAACAGGGTACTTTCTAAATGGTAAAAAGTTAAAAACAGTGGATGTCCAAAGGGACCTAGGGGTACAGGTACATAGATCATTGAAGTGTCATGAACAGGTGCAGAAAATAATCAGTAAGGCTAATGGAATGCTGGCCTTTATACCTAGAGGACTAGAGTACAAGGGGGCAGAGGTTATGCTGCAGCTAAACAAAACCCTGGTTAGACCGCACCTGGAGTACTGTGAGCAGTTCTGAGCACTGCACCTTCGGAAGGACATATTGGCTTTGGAGGGAGTGCAGCGTAGGTTTACTAGAATGATACCCGGACTTCAAGGGTTAAGTTACGAGGAGAGATTACACAAATTGGGGTTGTATTCTCTGGAGTTTCAAAGGTTAAGGGTGATCTGATCGAAGTTTATAAGATATTAAGGGGAACGGATAGGGTGGATAGAGAGAAACTATTTCCGCTGGTTGGGGATTCTAGGATTAGGGGGCACAGTCTAAAAATTAGAGCCAGACCTTTCAGGAGCGAGATTAGAAAACATTTCTACACACAAAGGGTGGTAGAAGTTTGGAACTCTTCCGCAAACGGCAATTGATACTAGCTCAATTGCTAAATTTAAATCTGAGATAGATAGCTTTTTGGCAACCAAAGGTATTAAGGGATATGGGCCAAAGGCAGGTATATGGAGTTAGATCACAGATCAGCCATGATCTTATCAAATGGCAGAGCAGGCACGAGGGGCTGAATAGCCTACTCCTGTTCCTATGTTGACTCTGCACATTATGATATTATGATTTTATAAGTGCCCTGTTACCACTTCTTTAATAATGGACTCCAGCATTTTCCCAATGACTGATGTCAGGCTAACTGGCCTGTAGTTCCCTGTTTACTCTCTGCCTCCTTTCTTAAATAGCGGTGTTACATTTGCTACCTTCCAATCCACTGGGACCATTCTAGAATCTAGGGAATTTTGGAAGATCACAACCAATGCACCCACTATCTCTGCATCCACCTCTTTTAGAGCCCTAGAATGTAGGCCATCAGGTCCAGGGGATTTGTCGGCTTTTAATACCATTAGTTTGTCTAGTACTTTTTCTCTATTGATCAAGTAGAGATTTTCAAAGTTATAGGGAAATATTGTTTCAACTGGTTGGCCAATCTGTAACAAGGAAGCACAAACTCAGGTCCATCAATAAAAGGAAGGGGAAGGTTAGAAAAATATTGTTTCCACATAGGGTTATTAGAACATGTAATGTTTTACCACAGATAGCTACCGAGGCAAAGACCAGAACATCATTTATAAGGGAATTGGATCAGTATTGAAAAAGAATATGTAAGTATACAGGGGAAGAGTAGGGAAATGGGATCACTGTAGTTTGCTCCAATTGCCAATAGGTCTAATTTTTCTCATGATTCTGTTCTGTAGAAACTGTTTACAACCGAGTTGCTTGCTAGGCCATTTCAGAGGCCATTGAGAGTAAACCACATATTGTGGAACTGGAGTCACACGTAGGCCACACCAGGGAAGGGTGGCAAATCACTTCCCTGAAGGACATTAGTGAACCAGTTGGATTTTTACAATAATCTGGCAGTTATGATGCTCATTTTTCCTGATGCTAGACCTTAATTAACCAGATTTATTGAATTTAATTTCACAAGTTGCCATGGTAGGATCTGAACTGGCAACCTCTGGGTTGCTCGTCTACCACTCAAATGTATGCACATCTCCAGCACAAGAGTTTCCAACTCTAGTCCTTTTTCTACAGCCACTCTCAGCCAATTTAAGATTTTGGGTTGACAATCACATGATTATGCCTTTAGGGCAATTTTGTAAATGAGAAACCAGCAAAGAGAAAACAAGTAGCCCAGAAATGCAGCAAAACAAAACCATCAATGTCTGTGACAGTAGTTTGGGAAATCTTGGGTGTTCTACATTACAACTTAGAAAGCAGAACCTAATGCCAAATTCATAGTGAACACTAAAGTTCAAAAACTTAGATATTAAAAAGTCTTATCTATTAATCTTCCTGGCAGAAAAGAATCAACTAAAAAGAACTATTTTGCAGAGTTTACATTCCTATAACTATAAGCAGTTCATCAACATGCAAATGACTGGTAGAATTTGAGACTAAAATATTGCAATGAGCACAAACTGCTTAATCCAACATTAACATTCCAAATTAATACACGTACTCATTAACTAGGTCAAAACGGATGGGAGGCTGCCTGTTTTCTCTATGGCTAATGCTTTGTGCTTTGTCATTTTCCATTGTTGGGATCAGAACTGTATTCGTAGGCATGGCAACTAAATAAAGCATTCAAACAACCACAATTGAGACACAGAAGAGCCACATGCAGCTCATGAGCTGCTGGTTGTCCACCCCTAGCATTGACTAGCACATCCGGTAACATGCAAGATACGTAGTTATCTCCAGCACATTTGATCATATTGGTGTCTCCAGATTGTGATCTTCAATAAGACTATAACCCATCAATAACATGCATTTATATCAATCTTCATGCTGAGGAATATCTCAGTATTTTGTGCCAATTGACTCTTTTGGTCATTGTAATGATTAGTGCTTCAATAACATTATTTACAACAGAAACAGCAAAATATATTCAAAATGAGTATATATGGATTTCTGTTACTGACATTAGAAAACTACCACTGCCAGTCAAAGGAGAGTGACAAAATTTTGACACTAAAATCTAGCTTTGCTTCCCCAGTTTTTGTCCCACTTCTACTACTTGTGTATACTGCCAAATTCATAAGTCAGTTTCAATTCCATTGGATTAAGTTACCTGGTTAAAGCAGGATTTGTTACCTTACATTTTTAGCATTTCTTTATTGGAATACCGTCATTATACACTGCATCAAATTCAATGCCATCTTCATTAATAGGTTCACATGACATAGCAAAAATCCATCAGTAACATTAAGACTTCTTAAAACAATAAAGAAAATGTGCATGGAATCACCTGTTCTGCCTCTCCAGATTCTGCAATTCTCGGTGGTCTTTTTTAAGATGTTTGGTAAGCGAGGTAAAGTACTCCCTCAACAGGTTCATGAAGGGCTGTTGTTTCTCAGAGCTGATTATCTCACTGGGAGGGAAGCTGAGGTTGTATTTCTCTGAGGCAAACTTCATCTTTCTGGTCACCAGGCTAGCAACATCATCTCCACAATGTCGGCAAAAACTGATAATCACAGAGACATGAGTGTGGCTGTCACGATCAGCATTATTGATGTTCTTTAGCTGCTCATAAATGAGCGATAGGCCTTCTTTGTCAGTGAAAATTCCACAAATCGTTAGTTCTGCAATGAAGCGCATATCAGTTCTTAGCTTGCTAATATTTGGAGTTTTTTCCTCCTTCCTGGCTTCAAAGTGCTTTCTCCAGCCTTGTAGAAGCAATGGTGCAAAGTCAGCATACCGTGAGTGGAAGAGACAGCAAAGATGAACAGCACAATTTACATCAGATAATTTCAATTTGGCTTCTACAACAGACGCAACAGCTTCCGCTATGTACTTGCTCAAGTTAAGGGTGTTGAAATCACTGGAGAGGGAGTCTCTTTGCTGCTCAGTGATAGTTCTGAGCTTCTTGACAAACGCAGTATTTTTCTTTAGGCTCGAGTCCAGCCTGGTAAAGAAACTCTCCTCTGGACGGCTGTCATGCGCAGTCTGGTTCTTACTGCGGAGTTCTATTCTTGTTTGATGACGTTCCCAAGCCTCTTGATGCAACTGATATGCTTCTTCCATTTCTCTACAGAATGAGGAGAAAAGCAAAGCAAGACTCAGAATCTGAATACTATAAAACTATAAACAGAGTTCCAGTATTAATTCAAGATTTTTGAAAATGTATATATTCTGATTATTTTTAAACACCCCAAAATCTAGAAGAACATTAGAAAATTGTTGTCCAACCTTGCAATTTCTAGGTCATAACCTGCAATGCAGATGCAAAGATTCATCTGAATCCTGTGACTGTGTTGTAGCCTTAATGCTTGTAGCATCTCTCCACCCTTGCACCAAAAGTAACACTAAAGGGAGTTATTTCAATTGTTCGCACTAGTATACAGAACATATTGGTCCTGAATATGCACAACAGGTAATGATACAAACAAATAAAAGGTTCACAAGATCAAAAAATAATTACGGATGAGGAAGGCTCTTCAGCCCGTTTGATTCACCATCAAGAGAGACCCAAACGTCCCATCCCCCCATTTTAGGAACCAACTGTTTCTTAAACAATACCAGGGGTTTTGCCTCCTCTGCTCTATATTGACAGTGAGACTTTGGCTTAGTGGTAGCATTCCTGCCTCGGAGTCAGAAGATGAAATGTTCGAGCCCTACTCCAGACAGCCCAGGCCAGCGGAAATCGGAACGCCAGCGGGGGTACTTGCAGCTAATGGGTGCCAATTGTAAAGGGTAAGTGGGGTTCTTTAGCCTTGGTTGCAATCCGCCTAAGTAATCCAAAGATTAAAAAACCATGAGGAAGGCAACAGTAAACCACTCAGCTACTCTTCCCTGGTCCAAAAATCTCATGTGCGGGACTTGAGTTAGGACCTACCCTAGGGCAGAACCCAACAGACATGCAGACTCTACCTAGAAGTTTAGTCCACATGTTGATCACTCCCACTCTAGGAGGGAAAGAGAAAACAGGAAATTACAGGCCAGTTAGCCTAACATCAGTTGTCGGGAAAATGCTGGATCCATTATTAAGTACATAGTAACGGAGCACCTAGAAAATCATAATATGATTAGGCAGTCAACGTGGTTTTAATAAAGGGAAATCATGTTTGACAAATCTGAGTTTTTTGAGGATGTAACTAGCAGGGTAGATAAAGGGGAACCAATGGATGTAGCATATTTGGATTTTCAAAAGGCATTCGATAAGGTGCCACATAAAAAGGTTGTTACACAGATAAGGGCTCATGGGGTTAGGAGTAATATATTAGCATGGATAGAGGTTTGGTTAATGGACAGAAAATAGAGAGTAGGAATGAACAGGTCATTTTCAGATTGGCAGGCTGCATCTAGTGGGGTGCCGCAAGGATCAGTGCTTGGGCCTCAGTTATTTACAATCTATATCAATGACTTAGATAAAGGGACCGGGTGTAATGTATCTAAATTTGCTGCTGATACAAAGCTAGGTGGGAAAGTAAGCTGTCAGGAGGACACAAAGAGTCTGCAAAGGGATATAGGCAGGTTTAGTGAGTGGGCAAGAAGGTGGCAAATGGAGTATAATGTGGGGAAATGTGAGGTTATTCACTTTGGTAGGAAGAATAGAAAAACAGAATATTTTTTAAATGGTGAGAACCTATTAAATATTGGAAGGAAATACTTGCCTTAGAGGCGGTGCAACGAAGGTTCACTAGATTGATTCCTGGGATGAGAGGGTTCTCCTATGAGGAAAGATTGAGTAGAATGGACCTATATTTTCTGGGGTTTAGAAAAATGAGAGGTGATCTCACTGAAACATAAGATTCTAAGAGGGCTTGACAGGGTGGATGCGGAGAGGCTGTTTCCCCTCGCTGCAGAGTCTAGAACGAGAGGGCACAGTCTCAGGATAAGGGGTCTGCCATTTAGGACTGAGATTAGGCCAGTTAGTCTAACATCAGTCGTCGGGCAAATGCTGGAATCCATTATTAAGGACGTAGTAACAGGGCACTTAGAAAATCATAATATGATTAGGCAGAGTCAACATGGTTTTATAAAAGGGAAATTGTTTATCTACCCTGCTAGTTAAATCCTCATTTCACTCAGACGGTGGTGAATCTTTGGAATTCTCTACCCCAGAGGGCTGTGGATGCTCAGTGGCTGAGTATATTCAAATGTAAGGAATCTTACAACACCAGGTTATAGTCCAACAAATTTATTTTAAATCACAAGCTTTCGGAGATTATCCCCTTCGTCAGATGAATGAGTGAAAAGGTTCTCAAATCGCATATCTTATACTATGCTGGGACAGCATCACATTCAAACAGGCCAGTCACGTGCTGTTCTCCGTGACTGGCCTGTTTGAATAACAACGACGCCTTTTGATTGGTGTGATGCTGTCCCAGCATAGTATAAGATATGCGATTTGAGAACCTTTTCACTCATTCATCTGACGAAGGGGATAATCTCCGAAAGCTTGTGATTTTAAAATAAATTTGTTGGACTATAACCTGGTGTTGTAAGATTCCTTACATTTGTCCACCCCAGTCCATCACCGGCATCTCCACATCATGAGTATATTCAAGGCTGAGCTAGATAGATTTTGGGACTCTCAGGCAATCAAGGGATATGAGGATCGGGTGGGAAAGTGGAGTTGAGGTCAAAGATCAGCCATGATCTTATTGAATGGCGGAGCTAGCTCGAGGGGCCATACGGCCTACTCCTGCTCCTATTTCTTATGTTCTTAGCATGAAGAAGAATTTCTAAAAGTACCCTTCTCTGGTTTGAACCAGTGTGCCCAAGTTCTACCCTCGCAGTTGAATTTGAAGTAATAATCTGGGTTAACTGTTTCTATATCTGTAACAATCCTATACACCATAAAATCACCCTTCAGACACCACCTTTCTAGGCTGAAAAGCCTAAGTTTCTCCAGGCTTTTCTCACAACTCATTTATGTCTTCCAAAGTTACACAATCTGGCAACAGTAGGATATTACAAAAATAAACTGCTTGAGCTTCACCAGTAAATACTCCCAACAAAACTTTTCTATCCCAACTCCATTTTTCAAAAGGTCACAATCATCTGTACCACAGATAGACAGCTCTCCTTTGCAACCAAACAGGGAGTTCCCAAAAATCATTAAGGAAATGCATTGATGCATTTAAGGGGAAGCTAGATAAACATATGAGGGAGAAAGGAATCGAAGGATATGCTGATAGGGTTAGCTGAAGTAGGGAGGGAGGAGGCTCGTGTGGAGCATAAACACTGGCATGGACCTTTTGGGCCGAATGGCCTGGTCCTGTGCTGTACATTCTCTAACTACAGATGGAGGAGGCCATTCAGCCCAGCTAGCTCATCCTTCCACTGAAATCCATGGTCCTTCCATGACAGCCTCTTGAATGATTCCCCTTCCACACCCAGAAGACTATTCTAGGAATTGATCACATTGCATTAAGAAGACCTCCCCTACATCAGTCTTGAACTTGCCTTTTATCAGCTTCTACCTTTGCCCCCCCTTGTCTTAGTTATAATTTAACATGTAATGTGCTCTGGATTAACCCTTTTTTATTCTACTTAAAGAAAGATCTTGCATTTACATATCACCTGTCATGATATTACGAAAATAAACTGCTTGAACTTCACCAGTAAATACTCCCAACATAAACTTTTCTATCCCAACTTCATTTTTCAAAAGGTCACAATCATCTGTACCACAGATGTCCTAGGATGCCCCATAAGAACATAAGAAATAGGAGGAGTAGGCCATATGGCCCCTCGAGCCTGCTCCACCAATCAATAAGATCATGGCTGATCTTCTACCTCAACTCCACTTTTCTGCCCTATCCCAATATCCCTTGATTCAACTTAGTGTCCAAAAATCTATCGATCTCAATCTTGAAAATACTCAACGACTGAGCATCCACAGCCCTCTGGGGTAGGGAATTCCGTAGATTCGTAACCCTCAATGAAGAAAGATTCCTCATCTCGGTCCTAAATGGCCAACCTCTTATCTTGAGACTATGCCCTCTAGTTCTAGACTCTCCAGCGAGGGGAAACAGCCTCTCATTCTTCTAAATGCCAGCAATCACCTCTCATTCTTCTAAATGCCAGAGAATTTGGGCCCATCTATCCTCATTCGACAACCCTCTCATCCCAGGAATTAATCTAGTGAACCTTTGTTGCACCCCCTCTAAGGCAAGTATATCCTTCCTTAGGTAAGGAGACCAAAACTGTACACGGGTGTGGTCTCACCAGAGCCCTATATAATTGCAGCTAGACCTCCTTACCCATATGCTCCAACCCCCCTGCATTAAAGGCTAACATACCATTTGCCTTCCTAATTTCCAAAGCACTTTACAGCCAATGAAGTAATTTTGAAATGTGATCACTGTTGTAATGTAGGAAAAGCAGCAGCCAATTTGCACACAGCAAGGTCCCACAAACAGCAATGAGATATTGACCAGATGATCTGTTTTGGGTGTTGGTTGAGGGATAAATGTTGGCCAGGACACCGTGGAAATAGTGCCATGGGATCTTTTACATCCACCTGTGAGGGCAGACGGGGTCTCGGTTTAACATCTCATCTGAAAGACTAAACCTCCGACAGTGCAGCATTCCCTCAGTACTGCACTGGAGCGTCAGCCAAGATTATGTGCTCAAGGTGTTAAAGGCAAATCATGTTTAACTAACTTGATTAAGTTTTTTGATGAGGTAACAGAGAGGGTTGATGAGGGCAATGTGGTTGATGTTGTGTATATGGACTTTCAAAAGGCCAACCTTGATAAAGTGCACGATAGGCTTGTCAGCAAAATTGAAGCCCATGGAATAAAAGGGGCAGTGGCAACATGGATACGAAATTTGCTAAGTGGCTGGAAACAGAGAGTAGTGGTGAACGGTTGTTTTTCTGACTGGAGGAAGGTATACAGAGGTGTTCCCCAGGGGTCGGTACTCGGATCACTGCTTTTTTTGATATATATTAATGACTTCGACTTGGGTGTACAAGGCACAATTTCAAAATTTGCAGATGACACAAAACTTGGAAGTGTAGTAAGCAGTGAGGAGGATAGTAATAGACTTCAAGAGGACACAGACAGGCTGATGGAATGGGCGGACACATGACTGATGAAATTTAACACAGAGAAGTGTGAAGTGATATATTTTGGCAGGAAGAACGAGGAGAGGCAATGTAAACAATATAAATGGTACAATTCTAAAGGGGGTGCAGGAACAGAGACACCTGGGGGTATATGTGCACAAATCTTTGAAGATGGCAGGACAGGTTGAGAAAGCGGTTAAAAAAGCATACAAGATCCTGGGCTTTACAAATAGAGGCATAGAGTACAAAAGCAAGGAAGTTATGTTGAACCTTTATACTGGTTCAGCCACAACTGGAGTATTGTGTCCAAATCCTGGCACTGCACTTTAGGAAGGATGTGAAGGCCTTAGAGAGGGTGCAGAAAAGATTTATTAGAATGGTTTCAGGGAAGAGGGACTGCAGTTACCTGGATAGACTGGAGAAGTTGGGGTTGTTCTCCTTAGAGCAGAGAAGGTCAAGAGGAGATTTGATAGAAATGTTCAAAATCATGACTGGTTTAGATAAAGTAAATAAAGGGAAACCATTCACATTGGTGGAAGGGTCGAGAAGCAGAGGACACAGATTTAAGGTGATTGGCAAAAGAACCAAAAGGTGACCCGAGGAAAAACTTTTACGCAGCGAGTAGTTATGATTTGGAACGCCCTACCTGAAAGGGCGGTGGAAGCAGATGCAATCGTGGCTTTCAAAAAGGAATCTGATAAATACTTGAAGGGAAAAAATCTACAGGGCTACGGGGAAAGAGCGGGGGAATGGGACTAACTGGATTGCTCTTACAAAGGGCCGGCACGCACTCGATGGGCCGAAAAGTCTCCTTCTGTGCTGTAACCATTCTATGATTCTAAGTCTCTGGAGTGGACTGGAACCCACAACCTTCAGTCTCAAAGGCGAGAGCGCTACCACTGAGCCACGGCTGACACTCCAAAAAGATGACTTCAAAAAATACATAATTGGCTGTAAAGTGCTTTGGGACATCCTGAGCTTGTGAAAGGCGATATGTAAATAAAAGTTCCTTTTTTCAAGTTCTTTCTATGTCATGGTGTAGATCAACGTCACCATGGTACATAACACAAATCCAATCTTTCAAATTAACAAGGGCAGTGAATAAGTAGGTTTTATCCATGCTGTCCTGATAACAATGCATACTCTGGCTTTGTCTGTTTCTTAAGCATCATCACTGTACACACAAAGGTTGTTATGACATTCTATACATATGCCTTTGTGTGTGCTTGATGTTAGTCCAACTTTCGGTGTAGCCCAGAGCACCCAAGATCCCTAATCAGAAAACTTGGCTAACATAATGAAGATGCATTCAAGTCAATTCCACACAGAAGTTAGGACACACACAAAAGAAATATAGGCTCAGATCTATGCATACAACCCTCTCTTTCACTGGCATTACTAATAACACTGATCATTTGTATTGGGATGCTACGTGAATGGCAATTATACATACATCTAGACTGCATTTTATTCAATCCCATATTACTTTCTACAATGAAGGTATCATAAGTGGGGGTGGAACTTCAAAGCACAAGCAAAAGTCATTTTGTATTAAAGTTGATTCAAAGTAAATAAGTCAACACTACATTTATCAGTTATCTATAAAATCTCTTGAAAAAAAAATCAATCTTACCTCTGCCTTGCTGCTTCTTCTTCCCGCTGCCTTTTTTCCTCCTCCTCCCGTTTTTTTCTTTCCTCCTCCTCTAGTTTCTTCTTTTCTTCCTCTTCCTTCTTTCTTTGTTCTTCCTCTGCTTTTAACTTTTCTTCTTCCTTCTTTTTACGTTTTTCCTCCTCCTTTTTTCGTTTTTCATCTTCCTGCCTCTTCTTTTTCTCCTCTGCTGCTTTTATGCTTTCCCTTCTGCTGTTGGCTTTAAGATCATCCCTTCCTTTTTCCCGATTTGAGGCGGACCTCCGCTCTGTACCTTCCTTGTCTTTACTGCTTCTAGTCTCATTGCTGCAAACTGGGACGTCTTTCTCTTCCATGTTTACGGATTTCTTATGCTCACCCGACATTCTGTCAAAAACAAACAAGATATGAAACAAGGACAGCTCATTCACTCACCCTCCCCCCCCCCCCCCCGCAACAAAGGAATCTTCCTTCCATGAATCATCCTTCAGCGAAGACACAAGATCATTTGAGGTCCGGGCTCCACTAGAGCAGGCTAACAAGAGGGACATTTATATCTGTACAAGGAAAGAAACGTCATACATTTCCCTTACTACAATCTGTGCCACATCTCCCTTTACGTATGCAGTACAGTAACTGGCACTTAAGCACAGATTCTCTCAAGCACTTCAAAAGTCACATATACACCTGGCCATAAGTTGTCCCTACACTAGTACGGTTCTGGTAGCATTGCTCACAGGTGGTCTAGGGTAGGAGAGGAAGAGTGACAGGATCTGTACTGAGGCTGAGGATCTCAAGGTGTTCACTGTTACTCTAAAAAATTCAAATCCAGAGAATCTTTGCCCCACCGATTGGGTGATGGTCAAATTTCCCACTTAACTGGTTGATAAAATGCAGCTATCTTGTGTACATTGTGATTGGTTGAGATTTTACCAATCAACACCCTCAAAAAATGATGTAGATATGTTGGACACAAAAAAATGTTGATAGATGGATAGAGAGAGATAGGTCCACCAAATAAATGCAACAGCATGCAACTTTCTATTTGATACCCAATTCAACAAGTGCAGCAATACAAGAACATAAACTATGTATCTCCAATACAAAAATCATGGGGTATGAGCCTTCCCTCAAGAATATGACAGCTATATAACTCATTCCCACCTTCCTACCGTCCACAAAACAAGGCCCAGCCCATGTGCATGTGGTGCTGCTGTCAAAGTCTTTCTTACAGATCTATCATACGTTTTCAATTATACCTTATATGAGGAAATTAATGTGAATTTAATTCATTTAAACTAATTTTGTTTAAAATTTTCATTTAAAAAAACAAGCCAGATCTCCAACAAAGGTTTTTTTTAAAGGGAGACGATGGTCCAAAGATCCAGCAATTCATACACTGTGAATTCAAAGGTGCTGATGCATGTCTACTGAGAGCTCGAGGGAATGAGAAGAAGCTTACAACAGTGATTTTGAAACTTTTCTGTGGGGGGTCTTCCTGAAAACGGACACTCCCAGGGCTGGCCCTTATCCTAATTTACAAAAGGAAGTGTCAACTGTACAAACAGTTTTCTTTTCTCGTGTCTGACATGTGTGGAAATCTATCACTATGTTTTAGTCTCTAAACTAAGCCGAGCAATTTACACACATCAAATTTATGGTATGGTATGGTATGGTATGCATACTCTCTACACATAAGGACTTTCTAAATTTACCCAAGTCCAGAGAGCTTAGATATACTTTGGCAAAGCCATGGATAATGGACTCCAAGTGTGTACGGGGTACTGCTGGAGTCTAACCAGCAGAAACAGAATACAGGTAGGACCAACCATTGCAGAATTATCTCTGCAATTAAATTAGACAGGCTAGCTGGTCAATCAACAGTGTCCTGGAGTATTGTGGACCTGCTTGGTGCAGATATGGCAGTACCGAGTCTATCACAGAAACATGACTTGGCTGAAAACTTCCACATGGAGGTGCCTTGATCCTAAAAGGCCCCACTTTAAGCTAACTAAAACAAAATAGTGCTATAATCACAGAAAATGCTTTGATTAGCATATGCAGCAACAGAAATAGTATGCTAGTGAATCAACAAATAAAGAAAAATAAGAAATTTGATGACCCTGGAGTGTGCTCAAGATCCCTTAGGGTTCAGGGACCAATATTTGAAAACCTGTGGATTACAAAAGCATCATCAGAATAGGAACTGAAGCCCTCAAGCTTTGAGATAAATCACATGAGCACTGAAACTAAATTATAAAGGTTAAACATCAAAGCTTTTTACTGTTCTAAGTGAGAGCTCCCACCAATTTCAAATCAAACACTGCAGATGGACTCTACCACAGTGTTAAGTCAGATTCAAGAAATAAAATGAATCAGGCTTTGGCTGGGTTATGATAAAACCTTTGAGGCTTAATTAATTTCAGTGGGACCTCAAACTGAAAATTCAGTTCACCTTTCTCTGACAATTTCAACTCTGTCTGCTACATTATTAGCCCAGTTTTGTTTCCCTTGAGCTCTGATCTCAATTTCTCCACCCCACAAATTTTCTACTCCATATAACTTACCAACCCCAGGTTCTCATCAACCAATAGCAAAAGGTCTCAAACTTTTGAAACAAAGCATGCACATTTGAATTTACAGATAAGTCTCTTTGAATTTCTGTGGCAAGGAGATGAGTTGACACCTGAGATTTTAAACTTTATAGTTACAGAAATTTTGAGCCAAGATTCTTATTTTGTAGAATGTGCTCTTTAATATTAATGAATTATATTTGAGACCACACAATTAAAAAGTTTTCTTCTTGGATCTACTTTGCAAGACAGCTAAAACATTTGTAGGCTGAGGGGGGGGTGGGGGGAAATCATTATTCAGCAGCAAGCATACAACACAAATAGCTACGTCTTCAACTGAACAAATTCTCATTTTCCAAAGTGGCAACGGAAGCATTGGATCCTACTTCTAAGCCCACTCAAAAATTGCAGTGGGCTGGGCATCAGCAGGAATGGGGCAGTAAGTTACCACTCCGGATACAGGTTTAACACTGAACTTTCCATATTTTGTCTGAACACAGATTGAGTTCCAGCCACAGCATCACAAGTACAAACTATGGATCGTATTTGAGTTGATTTGATGCCGTAATAATGATGTTTAGTACCCATCACTGCACTAATCTAAGATCTCACTCTCTAAATGCAAACACATAGAATCATAGAAAGTTACGGCACAGAAGGAGGCCATTCAGCCCATCGAGTCTGTGCCGGACAGATACAGACTAGGTATAGCTACAGATTCCAAAATGACACCCAACTGCAGGACTTTTAGGTATCAGGTCTGGCTGGGAGCTTTACTAATTGAAGAAACTTTGACTTATAGGAGCTATGATTGAGGCTTTTAAGATGATGAAGGAAATAGTCTCTGCCCTGGTGAACTGGTTATTTGAAAAGATAGGAATCGGAGAACTAGAGGACAGGGGTATAAAATACGAAAGTCAAGAGTTAGCTTAGATGCCTGGAAGTATTTCTTTTCACAGAGTCTGGAACAGATTACCAAAATGTGTGATAAGTGTGGCTTCCCTGCAGACCTTCAAAAGGGAGCAGTACAAGTTCTTGAAAGTGGAGAACACTTTTGAGTTGTATAAAGTAGTGCAGAGTAGCTAGGATTAGGGATGGTGGTGTTGCTGCAGTCTCCTGCAGCTTGTTTGATTACCTTTAGCGTACTGAGAGGAAGCTACCAGAGTTTTTCCTAAAATAGCCTTCTCTTTTGGCCTTTCCCAGAAGCATGATTGGGAATGGGGAGTGGGGCGGGTATGAGTGGAGAGAATGGATGTGCATGTAGGCTGCATCTGTATGGGGTGGGCTTGATGGATAGATGGTCTTTTCCTGTCTTTTGTATGTTCTCTTTAAAAGGAAAACGACGGCAGATTGGGAGTCAAGCAGCAGCAGAGACAGACTGTGAGTCTTCCATATCCCACTATAAAACATCTGATTTGTGTGTGTGGGGGGGGGGGGGGTTTAATTCTCAAAAGGAATGGGAATGTGAATAAACTGCACTTTCCAAGGAAATTCCACACCTACAGATTTCCTACAGCCATGTCCATATCTTGTTTTGTAGTAAGTGACAATCTGTTACAACTCCAGCTATAGGGGAAGGCGGGGAAAATGAAGCAAAGAACTTTAATATAAGAATTGTATGTTTAAATTTGAATAAAGATTTCAACATGCTGTCTCAAATGAACCTAATCATAACTAAAATACTGTCTTTAGATGGGCTTGGATCCTCCTCCCATTTTCTACCACTTGCTTACCTTTTGCCTTTCCTCTCTCTTTCACTCATCCTGTTTTGTTTCTCACGTTTTCATTGAATCATTTTTTAATGAGGCCTCACTACTAAGCTGTCATATTCCATCTGTATATCTGTATGTTTCTGTAATAGCATTGAATAACAAGTGCATTAAATAACTATTTAAAAAACATTTTGGCATAGACAATGCAAACTAGATGTTGATATCATTTTGCTAACTTCTCAATCATTTCTAGCAACTCAAAAACAGCATTCTACATGATGGGTATAGCAGCTGTGACCTCTCAATACCAACAGCAATAGGGATGATTCATTAAAAATATTGCCGATGGTGGAAATCAGGATACAAATCAATTGTACAGGAGTGAATGGAAGAGATTGGCTACAGTTTGGCACTAGGAATGCAGTGAATTTAGGCAACGCAGAATGAACAAAGACTGACTTGGTGTATTGATTCTCAATTTTACAAAGTTTGAGCATCCAACACTACGATCACTGGCTGTTCCATATGCAAGTTTAACAAGACTGTTTTCACAAGAATATCTCTGTGTAGCATAGCCCTATTTAAGCAATTTGTTTTCAATATAATTTTTAAAGCTACATTTCCAAGTAAGTAGATCCCACGAAAACCACTTAGTGGGAGTCAAATTCTGGCACCAGTCAAATATTGCCACCGTTACCACCTTTTTCCTCAATCCCACTTGTGAAATCATCCTACGGTTTAAATCTGGAGAATAACTCACCAGGAGAAGGCAGAAAGCTTCAAATGTTCAATGCCACATTCCAGTAAACTATGCATCCAACATCAGGTACACTATTGTCTGGTGCAAAATCCAAGAGAATCCCGATATGATCCAGTTTCACTCTAAAATCACAAAGTACAGTTTAGTAGTTCTGACCAGTTCTAATTTCAATACGCACTTCAACTCTGTCACCATATATGGACATGGGTAGTATCACATTGATACACATTATGAAATCACATAATGCTTTTGAGCACAAACTGGAACAGAAATCAGTTCCAGGTACACTGCAACTAGTTTCGGAACAATGTGATCAAAACCATCATCGAGGATTGCTGGTTTTCTTTACTCTAATTTAGTAGAGTTCAGAAATTGTTCAAAGTGGTGATATTAGATGAAGAAACAGACTTTGAAACCACTCCAGTTCTTGTCATGCAACTTAATTTTTTTTAAAAAGTGATTTAACAAACCCTAATGTCGTATCAGTTAAAGAGTGTCTCAAAATCAGGGACAGCTTCAACCACAGAATATTAATCCAGAGTGAAAACAAATGCTTAGGAATTCAAAATCACGAGGGGTTTTGATAAGGTAAATGGGAGAAAAACTATTTTCACTAGTTAGTGAGTTGGTAACTAAAGGGAGTTAATTCAATATCACCGGAAAAACAAAGGGAGAGGTAGGGAAAACATTTTTAGGCAGAGGGTTGTTAGGACATAGAATGCACGATCAGAAATAGTGGGGGAAGCCGAATCCATAATAGCTATTAAAAGGGAAGGGGATAAATATCTGACAAAGAAACATTTTAAAGACTATGGGGCAAGCAGAGCAATGGGACTAGGTGGAGAGCTCTTAAGAGAGTCAGCAGCATAGGCGTGATGGCCTCCTTCCGTGCTGTAAAATTCTATGAGTCTAAAATAAAATGGGGTCATTCAAATTTTTGCCATCCAACAGGCAAATGAAGTTGCATGTGGAAGACACAAGGACAGAATTACAGTAACATGAATTCAACAGAAATAAATCCAGCTGGCTGCAACTTTTTTCCCCCTCGCCATCGGCTATGGCACCAAACTCTTGCCTTATACAGGCGAATCTGGTAAGGCGTACGATTAGCTTTGGAGAAACTGGGCAGGATAGGGCTAAAATGGCTGTTTCCGTGTAGTTCTGCACAATTCTTGTAAGGACAGGAAATTATGGTACTATTTTAAAAAAATCTACGAAGGTTCATGATCTGAAAAGATGTTAACTTACTTTTTTCTAAGAATGAAATCAGAAACATATAATGCATGGTTTCTCCAATTCATAACATAATTTAAATATCCCCAGTATTATATAAAATTTTAAATTGAATAGTATAACAGGAAATTCCATTGAAGGAATATACATAGCGTACCATATCTGAAGCTACAATTTTTCCTTCAACCAAATTTTGTTACACTATGCATTTCAAAAGTAAAGTTAGTTCATTTCAACTTTATTGTTGGAAACCGTTAAGTGTTTTTCTTTAAAATCCCATCAGTTATAGTACTATGTAAAAACCACAACAGACAGCGAACAATATTTATAGTTCTTTACATTTCACGTGGCTTCAAGATTATACAATGAGTTGTCTTTAGGAACATAGGATTAGTTTATAACAAACATTTACTGCAAAACATAATAGAAACAGGTTACAATGCAATGGTCTGAATCCTATAGTCACCCAATACGCAATATTTAAGACCATATAATGCATCCAAATGTTTAAATTTTGAAAAAAAGGCATGTTTGTTTCTGTTCCAAGATATTGGGGGGGGGGGGGGTGGAGGTTAGTGATCTGGTGTTTCAGAGAACCCTACACTGTTTCCCAGAATATCTCTAAAAAAATATATAAACGATAATATTGTCTAAAAGTCCTGTCGATGTTGTTGTGGTAATTCCCTAGAAAACCAATTGAAGAACAGTTAATCAACATTCAAGGATATGGAGCAGTCATTTACAACAATAACTAAACAAATGTGTAACTGAAATTGATAAACACAAGGTGAGGAAAGGGGGGGGGGTCAAAAATAAAAAATCTTGAAATAAGGCCTTTCAGAAGTGAATATAAATCTTCGCATAGTAAACCTTAATTCCTTTAGGCGATTTTTTAAAAAGAAAAACAACAAGCGGGGAAGCAAACCCAACAAAACACTTCGCCGGGTCCAGGGATCCGGCTGGAGGCAGTGAGTGTCAGTCAACTGGGGTCACACACAGGCCCGAGAGAGAGAGAGAGAGAGGGGGGGAGAACAGAACCGCGGCCAGGAACAAACAAAAACCTGGATGACACCTTCGCCGCCACGAACCCAAAACGCATAGATATCGGCTCATCAATTTACACCGAATAACGTTGCGGAGGGGACCGGATTAAATGGAGAGGTGTTCACTCACACTTCACTCACTCCTCACTCTCACAGCCCAGTAAACACCTGCATCACTCTCTGCGAGCCGAGACTGACTGACTGGCTGGCTGGCAGGCAGGCCCCCCACCACCACCACCAGACCCGAGTGTCTACCACACGCCCGATAACAATGTCACTTCATTTTTTCAAAAAAAAACACAATAAAAATGAAAACGAGTGGAAGTGTGATTTATATACATATTGCCGAGTTATATTTGGTCCATGAATGACGCGCGCGGCGATCTTCTCTTCGGGGCCCTGTTGGCGACAGGCACTTTACGAGGTCAATCTCTTCCCCCCCTCCTCCTCCTCCTTTGGCTCCGTGTTTTGTTCGGTGGAAGCCGGAAGTGGCGGCGCGAGGGGCCGGGCCGGGCCGGGCGGCCGAGTCCGAGTCGGAGCTCGGCCTTTAACGACCTCCGCAGAGGAGGGACGGCGGGCGGCGGGCGGCGGCGATCAGTGGGTTCTCCCTCTCCTTTCAATTAGATCCGTCGAGTGAATATTACGCGCTCGGGTCTCAAAAAAAAAACCAACCTGACTTCAACCCACGACACTCTCGAGACAATGAACACGCCTCTCCAAATATGGCTGTCGAGTTGTCACCATTTCTGTTATGTGTTTGGTCTCACTCATTATTTCTCCCATGTTAACATGTTTTTTTCCTAAATTTCCCCCCTCTTCTGACGGTGGTTCTTTTCTGGTGTACAGTTCCATGGGCAATCGCCAGTATTTCATTCAAATGGCTCCTTTTCATATGTGGCTTTTTTTTTTAGAAAATCAAGATATTGGGTCGCCCCACTGTTATCAAACGAAAAGAATCCCCAACAAAAGTGACCCCTTTTTTTTTAAGAGGGGCACACCTAATAGAAAACTTTAAACAAGAACAAAGGAAACTTATAACCATCCACCATGCCCTCCAGACACTGCGGTGTCCACTGGTCACAGAAGGCCTCAAGCATACCAGCGGACACTGCATACTCTTTCTCCAGGGCCACCCGGGCACAGACAAGACCGCAGAAGAGAGGCAGGCAGTCAGGATGACCACCCCCACTGGCCGCACTACTATTCGTATATGAGGCTTGACAGCGAGTGCTGACAAAGCTGTTCAAATGTGGGCAGTACCATAGCGAAGCCTGCCCTCAATTGACATCCACATAGGCACTTCCCAGTGAGGATGGCTAAGACAAGAATCAGGAGCAGGAACACTGACCAGTCTTTTCCTCGCTAACCAAGGTTGCACAGGTCAACTGTGCACTGCTACTGCCACCGGTCCACCAAGTCAAGATCAGCTAACTCAGCTTGAATGAGTCACTTGTCTGGTCTATGTGATTAATGACTTCACTGGGTGGTGTATTTAGTCACTAAGCAAGGAGGGGGCAGGGGAGGGATGAGCATTGGTTTTAAACTTTTTTACTTGGGTAATATTTCTGTCTGATGTAATAGATTATATTCAATTAAAATGCGATTTGGAACACTTAGAGTCTGAACTCCAAGTTTGTGTGTGTGCCTCTCTCTAAATAGCTATAAAAGGATCTATGGGGTATGATTCCTAGACCTGATTAGCTGTGTCTAATTGTCATTCCACAAGTGGGCATCTCATCATGTGGTTTGTTTGCATCACGTTACAACAACAACAGCAACAACTTGCATTTATATAGCACCTATAACATAGTAAAACATCCCAAGGCGCTTCACAAGAGCGTTAGGTCACATAAGGAGATATTAGGACAGGCTTGGTCAAAGAGATAGGTTTTAAGGAGCGTCTTAAAGGAGGAGAGGTAGAGCGGCAGAGAGGTTTAGGGAGGGAATTCCAGAACTTAGGGCCTAGGCAGCTGAAGGCACAGCTGCCAATAGTGGAGTGATTAGAATCAGAGGTACGCAAGAGGCAAGAATTGGAAGAGTGCAGAGATCTGGGAGGGTTGTAGGGCTGGAGGAGGTTACAGAGATAGGGAGGGGCGAGGCCATGGAAGGATTTGAAAAC
This sequence comes from Heptranchias perlo, assembly GCF_035084215.1. Classification (NCBI taxonomy): domain Eukaryota; kingdom Metazoa; phylum Chordata; class Chondrichthyes; order Hexanchiformes; family Hexanchidae; genus Heptranchias; species Heptranchias perlo. The sequence continues at coordinate 35,987,466 of NC_090348.1, read as the reverse complement.
ATGGATGAGAATTTTAAAATCAAGGCGTTTCCTGACCAGTAGGTCAGTGAGCACAGGGGTGATGGGAAAACAGGACTTGGTGCAAATTAAGATACGGGCAGCAGAATTTTGGATAAGCTCAAGTTTATGGAGGGTGGAAGAAGGAAGGCCGGCCAGGAGAGCATTGGAATAGTCAAGACTAGAGGCAGCAAAGGCACGGATGAGGCCTTCAGCAGCAGATGAGCTGAGGCAGGGGCGGAGACGGGCGATGAGTAGTCAACTTGACTCTGTTCAATTGTTCGAGACTGACTCCATAATAGTCAATAGCCATATGACTTTATTTAGCACAAGAAAGAATACTGTAAAGTACTGAAGCAGTCGTTTACAAAGCACAATTGAGAATTATATTACCCCATTGTCCTTTAGATAGAGGCCGCGGCTCTGTTCCACATTCCCTCGTACATGTACTCTCGTTCTCATTTACCCGCTAGGTACCTTTTCTGTCCTCTACAACCTGACTCTAGCAAAGGGTCTCTCTTTTATGTTACTTTTGTGGGCAGGCACAGGGGCTGTTACTGGCACAGGTGTTCACCTTATCAGGGTCTTTCTATAAGGTGAGGTGGCCAATGAGGAGTCTTGTATCTCTTTAGACAATGGAAGAAGAGTCAGCCTACTTCTTAGCTCCACAGTTCGTGGGCAAGGGGTGATTGAGTTGCCATCAAAATGTCATATCCTTTGGTTGACCAATCATAGGCTTCCAACACTAGAGGGGGGGGCCTGCCCCTCCAACTTATCTTGTTCTAACTTTGCTTCAAGGCCGAAGCCGGCGGCTTTGACCTGTTATCTTTTCACTCCCTGTCATCTTTTCACTCCCTGTCTTGTCCCAGGTTGTTAGCTCCAAGACTTCATTATCTCATATGGACAGCTAGCTCCTTATCTCATGGGCGTGACTGAGTAACTTGTTAATGTAGCTATGGTTACAGCTTGTGTGCTGTGCTAGCAATTTCAAGCCTTAGAAATACAAGAATTTAATCAGTATTGAAGTAGTTACTGTGTACTGCAGAGTAATAGATTGTACACACCGACAAAGCATCAAACATTCTTCCCAGCAGGTTGCACAATTAAACAAAGAAATCCAGCATGAAATGACTTGCCCTTCTAAAGGCACAATTTGTCAAGAATGGAGTTTCCAATAGCGTTCTAATTCCCCCTGTCCCCAGTAAAAAGTGTCCTCCTCACATTAGTTGGTCAACACTGCTGCAAGTTCCACAAACTCCTGGACATGGCACATGAGCCAAAACACTGCCCATATTTTCCTTTTCCTTCAATTTAAATCTAGAGAAGTAATCTCCCTTAAGTCTTGGTACTAGTATGGGATTCGACTTTACACTGTTGAACACCACAAATGTTATACCATTCTGTTTGACAAGTAAGTTTTTGGGTCTTTTTACTCTCATTAATTTTGTTTTTTGTGTTTCAGACTAAGCTTGTAGTTGATCCCGAATTCCCTGCATTCTTGTGTGCTTGCAATTGCAAACAGAAAACCTTTCTTTAGATTGCTTTAGCTATTGATTTTACCACTGTCTCCTCAGAACCCTCAATCGTTGATATTGAGTCAGTGAAGTAATATTTCTCATAAAAATATTAACAAAAATGTACTGAAATAAAATCACTTTCAAAGGAATAAGTTCCCCTGCTGTTAATCTGTTTCATTTTGTTTTAAAACGAATTCACAGATCATAAACTTCGTGACCTACTGACCAAAATCTGTATGGTGGTGGACAATTTCCAAAGCCGCTTGCTCTGTGGGAGGGAGTCACGCCAGGTTAATTTGTGCAAGCGTTCCCCTCAGCTGTAACCTATCACATTTGGGGGTGTCGTCTGTTTGCGTTGTTGCGTCCTCCCGTAATCCATTTGCACATGTCTGTTCGAAGCTGTGGGGTCATCACCCACTCTCAAGAAAGGGGAAAGTGACCGGTGGAATTTTGGGGGTGGGTGGGACATTATGTCGGGTTATATCTTAAATGCAATGTTTAATTCGACTGCTCGGCGCTCTGTGAGGGATGTGTGCCAGTTTCTCAGCCTTAGGCGCCTTTACCGCACCGAAAGAGGAGTTTATGGTTACAAACCTCACAGGAATGATAGTGGTCTTGAATTAACAAGAGAAGTCCCAACTCGGGCTCAAGGTCAGTCTGCGTTTTAAATATAAACCCGAGATTACAATTTGTGTTTTTTTTGCGGCGGAGGAGGTGGAATTGGACTGTAAAATTTCTATCAACGTAATAGGAAGGATTACTAAGAGGCGAGGATCTGTAAACTTCTTTCAGCGCCGAGTCAGCAAGCAAGGGCTGATTGTAAATTTGGAACTTGAATGTAACAAAGTAACAGTTTGCGAACGCACCTTATCTTCTTTCCCAAATCGATATCTTGCTCGGTCCAGCTGTAAAGCCTCAGATTTTCTCCTGCAAATGGCTGCCACTCAGGTTTTTTTTAAAAAGATATTCATCCAGAGCACTGAAAGGATTTTACGGGATAGGTCCTGGGCATAAAAGTTTTGAAATGTAAAGTTGCCAATGAAAATATATTTTTTTCATTCTCCTTACCTAGAGCTACATTGGTGTAAAAGGTAGCAAGCTGCCTTCTTGTTCCCAGGGTCGTCGTGCCTGATTTTGTCAGCTTGTTGTACGCGTCCCTTCCAAAAGTCTGCGACTGGAAATTGGGCTGGGGCCAGTTTTAGGGTTGTGTCTACTGCCACCACTATGGTGGTAGTAGCACATTCTGGTATTGGCACTGACAGGATGTGGGAGAAAGAAAGAGTTAACGTCTCAGGTCTGACGAAAGGTCTCCGATCTGAAACGTTAACTCTTTCTCCACAGATGCTGCCTGACTTGCTGAGTTTCTCCAGCATTTTCTGTTTTTATGTGAGAGGACAATACTCCTTGTCTGGAATGTGTAATCCAATCTGCTGCAGAGTAATTCAGGTTCTCTAGAATGTGTAATTTGACCTAGTCATTGTCAGGCAGGTTACAGAGTTCAGACAAGGCACCGTGCTAACACTGCTGATTTCAGAGCACGCACAGCACTGACGCTCCCGAGTTCAGAGCATGTACAGCGCTAACATTACCGAGTTCAGAGCACGCATAACGCTAATACTACCAAGTAGGATGGGGCAGTTGGGATTGCTGCTCATGAGGAGGCAGCAACGACTGCCTTGATGGGCCCTGCGGAGGAGGCCAAGAGAGTCACAGAGGGAAGCTGCAGGCTTATCTGAGAGGGAGTCAAGCCTGGGACAACGGCAGGAGAGCAGAAAGGTTGAGGGATGCTGAAGGGCTGAGGTAGGGATTCGGGAGGGGGGCAGAGTACTCACGAGGGGATAAATGAAAGGAGGCATGACGATAGGAGAGAGGGGCCTTGGAGGGGTAAAGAGAAAAGAAAAAAAGGGGAGATAGAAGCGATGGGCTTGGGTCCGGAGCGGCAGCCAAAACGTGTGTGTGAATGGACACGGAAACTGAAGTTACATTGGTGTGGTTACATAGTAAGATTATGATAGATATTCCCAGGGAATAGAGGGCAGACACTGCCTATGCTTCCCCCCCCCCCCTTACTGTACTTCCTGCGCTGTTTCTGCTCTCCACCCCCCTTCCCGCACTGTTTATACTCTCCTCTTTACCACCCCCCCCACCCCGCTTCTGTTTAAGAACATAAGGAATAGAAATAGGAGCAGGAGTAGGCTATATGGCCCTTGAGCCTGCTTCGCCATTCAATAAAATCATGGCTGATCTTCGACTACAACTTCACTTTCCCGCTCAATCCCCCAATCCCTTGATTCCCCCTAGAGTCCAAAAATCTATCAATCTCAGCCTTGAATATACTCAGTGACTGAGCATCCACAGCCTTCTGGGGTAGAGAATTGCAAAGATTCACAACCCTCTGAATGAAGAAATTTCCCCTCACCTCAGTCCTAAATGGCTGACCCCTTATCCTGAGACAATGCTCCCTAGTTCTAGACACTCCAGCCAGGGGAAACAGCCTCCCAGCATCTTCTATTTCAATGAAATCACCCCTCATTCTTCTAAGCTCCAAAGAATGTAGGCCCATTCTACTCAATCTCTCCTCATGGGACAACCCTGTCATCCCAGGAATCAATCTAGTGAACCTCCGTTGTGCCCCCCCTCTAAGGCAAGTATATCCTTCCTAAGGTAAGACGACCAAAACTGTACACGGTACTCCAGCTTCCCGCACTGCTTCTGCTCCCCCTCCCCCCGCCACTTCTCTCCCTCCCCTCCCCCGGCTTCTCCCCTTCCGCTGGGCTCTGCTCTGCTTTCCTCCCGCCTTATGGCTACCTGAATCGCCTGCATTTTTGGTACTTGGCCTCTGGTCCGCACTTTTAGTGAACAGCATCGAGGGCAGTTGATGACCGACAATGCGCATGCGTGGCTCAACACGCTCCGGGCCTGAGTGCGCACGTGCTAGACACAGCCCAGTTTTAGCGCAGACGGAAAAGAAACCACTGGATTTAGTGGAGGCTGGCAAAATGTTAGAAATGGATATTGATTGATATATATTGAAAATGACCATCTTGGTGCTAACCACTGCACTAAATGAAGTATGACACCGGTTTTGTGGGTGCGGTATGTTTGCAACGTGTTTAAAACCTACAACTTTCTGTCATAATTCTGCAGGTAACCTCATGAATACTGTAATATTGTATGAGAGAGAGTGGAAGAGATGTGACCTCGAATTCCATCCTTTATATTAAAAGGACATCATTTTGATTTTAAAAAAAGTGTTTGGAATTTTCTTTTTATTTGCCACCACTTAATTCGATGGGATAAATGGCATTGAAACATTTTGCAAGGAATTACATAGCCTGGAATTATCTGCACCCAAAGCCACATGAAACGGTCTCTTATAATCGCTTTAATAAAGCTTGGTGGTCTCCTTAGTTATACCACCACTCTGCTGTGTTCTGAGATTCACAGCACTCTAGCTAATACTTGTCACATTGTGCCTGCTAGATGCCTTAACATGCTCATGAAACTTTCTTGACTCTACCCACTGTGGATTTACTTGCCCCATTGTCCGTTACCTAGCTGGTTATTATCACAGGAACAGGATTGGGCCATTCAGCCTATTCATTAATGATAATCTTTCTTCTTCAAACTTATCCTGAGACACTCTGGTGTCTCTAACCCTAATTGATGCAGCTACCTTACCTTGAGCTCCACAGGGAAACTGCTATCTAATGATTGGGGGCTGCCTAACAATAGTAAATACAATTGGCCAATATGTGTGGATTCTTTTAGGGTTTAATTATGGGGTTCCTCCAAAGGCTTAGCAGAGGAAATGGTCTGATGTCTGATCTCCAGACATGGAGCTGATCTCAGTCAGGGCAGCAGCATGGTACTGCAATTCATCACTGTGTCTCTGGGCTGGAGAGGAGAAATCAACCAGGTTTCCTGTTTGATTATTATCCAGTGACCCCTTCTGCATAGTCTACATCTGGGGCAAGGACAGGATTGGATGTGGTTGTGATGCCCTGTGCAGCCTGCTGATGCTCATTGCCTAGGGGCATATATGAAAATGGCGATTGGCCCCTATGGAACCACACCCAGTTTGAAAAAAAAGTATTTGTGGAAGACTGAACAACAACAACTTATTTATATGACTAAAGGAGGTTTTTCCACAAAAATATAAAAACTTCTGGGAATATTGCCGATGAAATGACTCATCGATAATTTTAGGGAAGTTGAAGGGCTTTGAGTGAGTAAAAATACTGCTGAGAAAACCGAAGAGCCAGCACTGAGGCTGCAAAATAGAAAGGTTACAGCACGGAAGGAGGCCATTCGGCCCATCGAGTCTGCCGGCTCTATGCAAGAGCAGTCCAGCTAGTCCCACTCCCCTGCCCTATACCCCGTAGCCCTGCAAATTTTTTCCTTTCAAGTGCTTATCCAATTCCCTTTTGAAAGCCATGAATGAATCTGCCTCCACCACCCACTCTGGCAGTGCATTCCAGATCCTATCCACTCGCTGTTAAAAAAATTTTTCCTCGTGTCACCTTTGGTTCTTTTGCCAATCACCAATGCATCTATGTCCTCTGGTTCTTGATCCTTCCGCCTATGGGAACAGTTTCTCTCTATCCACTCTGTCTAGACCCTTTGCGATTTTGAATACTTCTATCAAATCTCCTCGCAATCTTCTCTGTTCCAAGGAGAACAACCTCAACTTCTCCAGTCTATCCATGTAACTGAAGTCCCTCATCCCTGGAATCATTCTAGTAAATCTCTTCTGCAGCCTCCCTAAGGCCTTCATATCCTTCCTAAAGTGCGGTGCCCAGAACTGGAGATAATACTCCAGTTGTGGCCGAACCAGTGTTTTATAAAGGTTCAATATGACTTCCTTGCTTTTGTACTCTATGCCTCTATTTATAAAGCCCAGGATCCCGTATACTTTAACCGCTTTCTCAACCTGCCCTGACGCCTTCGACAATTTGTGCACATATACCCCCAGACCTCTCTGTTCCTGTACCCCTTTTAGAGTTTTGCCCTTTAGTTTACATTGCCTCTCATCATCCTTCCAACCGAAATGCATCACTCACATTTTTCTGCGTTAAATTTCATCTGCCATGTGTCTGCCCACGCCAACGGCCTGTCTATATCCTCTTGAAGTCTATCACTATCCTCCTCACTGTTTACTACCCTTCCAAGTTTTATGTCATCTGCAAATTTGGAAATTGTGCCTTGTACACCCAAATCCAAGTCATTAATGTACCCAAGGCGTTTCTCCATTTGGCTTTGGCATTAAAGATGAAGAATTTGCAATTATATAGCATCCTTCATGACCGCAGGGCGTCGCAAAGCACTTCACAGCCAATGAAGTACTTTTGAAGTGTTGTCACTGTTGTAATGTAGGGAAACGCAGCAGTTAACGTGCGCACAGCAAAATTCCAAAAACAGCAATGAGATAAATTAACAGATAATCTGGTCAAGGGATAAATGTTGACACTGGCAGAACTTCCCTATCTTTGAATAGTGCCAAAGGATCTTTTACATGCACCTGAGAAGGCGGACCAAGGCCTCGATTTAGCGTCTCGCCCAAAAGATGGCACCTCCAACAGTGTAGCGTTCCCTTAATAGTGCACAGATGTCAATCTAGATTATGTGCTCATGTCTTTGGAGCAGAGCTTGAACCCACAACCTTCCGGGCAGTGGCAGAGCCATTGTCGGGTTGGGGTTGGGGGTGGTGTTGTTGGAGCTGCACTCATCCAAGCAAGCAATAGATGAACACCTTTATAAGAGGGGATAGAGCGGGGAACATATACACAAGAGCCTGTAAAGTGATGAGATGGAGAACAGGAAATGGATACCTAACAGAAGTGATAATAGTGTAAGATAAAAGGAGGCATGATGAGAGAAATTAGAGAAATAAAAGACATATACGAGACCCAGAGAATGTGTGAATAATTAAAGCAGGTAAACGGAGTTGGAGAAGTGGAACAAAAAAACCGGGCCAAGTGGTGCAGGCTTCAGTGGCCCAGGGGTTGGTGGAAGGAGAAGGCAAGTCAGCACCTGGGGTTTAGCTTACCCTGCTCGTGGTGAACTGATGTTGTATCCCCATTCCAAGCACCCATCCCTCTCCCTGCCCCACTGATGGAAGCCCTGGTGCACTCATCTCACTTTACTAGCACCTATTGTCACAAACAAAATGGGAACTGTGGTTAAGGTCGAAAGTCATTCAAGTCAATATTAAGGTTAGATGATTGCAAGGTGGCGAGTAGAAAGATAAGGTGCTGTTCCTCAAGCTTATGTTGAGCTTCAGTAGAACTGCGTAGAAGGCCATGGCCAGAGTGGGAATGGGACAGAGAATTCAAGTGGCAAGTGAGCTTGGTCGCAATTGTGGACAGAATGGAGGTGTTCAGCAAAGCGATCACCGAATCTACATTTGGTTTGGTTTCCCCAATGTAGAGGAGATTGTGCATCGTGAACAGTGAGCATAGTATACTAGATTGGAGGAAGTACAAATATATCGTTGTCTCACCCAGAAGGAGTGTTTGGAGCCCTGAACGGTAGAGCAGGAGGAGCATTGCAGAGCAGCCATCAATAAAGCAAACCGAATGTCAAGCTACGTTGCTGAATTAATAGAATATTAGTTTGAGAATGTTATGCTATAGCTGTGGAGTGCTTTGGTCAAGTCGCACCTTGAATACTCATTATGTTCTAGTCACTAAGACACAAGAGAAACATACAAGCTCTGCAAGAAATGCAGGGAAGGTCCATGAGGCTGATTCCTAGTATTAGAGGACTGAGTCATGAGGAAAGGTTAGACATAGTTGTGATCTTTTGCCTTAAAAAGAGATGAATCAAATGGGACCTTATATAGGCATATGATACAAAGTCCAATAAAAAAGATGAATTCTGAGCATTTTCAGGTTAAATCATGTCAAGAGTATAATGAGAAACTGAGAAACAGGTACAAACTGTTAAAAGGTGAGGACTGATGCGAGGAAGCATAAATATCAGCAATGGTCTTCCGAGCAGTTTGGGAAACCAAAAGCTTGAGTCATACAATAGCCAGTTAGATGTTGTGATTGGAGAAGGGGATTGTAGGTTTCTATGGAAAGAGGAAGTAAGTGGCCTTCCTTTATCAATACTTGTGGAGTCAATGCAACTAATTTCACTTTCCACTTCCCTTGCTGAAAGAAAGGCCTTTTTAATAACTTTTGCTGTATGTTGATAGCAGCCATTTTGAAAGACGGGGCAGAGTACATTTTAGACAGCAATAGTGTGTTTACATGTTCTAGTGCAATACAGCAGGATTCCAGTTCATGCTGAGATCCCCCACAGAGTGAGTTTTGTGGCCTCCACTGGAAATGTGTACAGAGGGAAACATTAACAGGGTAGGTAAGGTGGTTTAATATAATGCACAGTCCGAAACAGATTAAACAGAAATGCTTTAAGGGTGCTCATACTGGCTGTGGGATCACAAAAAAAAATGACTGCAATGTAGATCCATACAAACAATAGACCATTTTATTAATTGCTATATTTATATAAGGTCTCTGCCAAAACTGCATTAATCAAAAAAAATAAAAAAGCAGTGATTTTGAACATGTGGACTGTAGTCTGGCATTATTACTAGTTAAATCTCAGAATATTCAGTATGATTTATATTATTTTCCAGTTGACCATGGTTTAGTCCGGCTGGTGACAGCTTATCGTGAACATGGCCACAAAGTTGCTAAAATCAACCCATTGGGTCAAGATGTGCCAGAGATGATTCCTGAAATCCAGATCTTAACTGAAGAACTTCAGGGTCACAATCTGTTCCACACAAAAGGTAAGTTTGTTTCAGTAGATGGACTGACTGGTTTTGCAAGTGGGAATTAGAATTAAAACATTTTCTGCTGTTTCCACCTGGATAGAGGCTACAGGAGCACGTTATTTAACACTAAATCAAAAGCAAAATACTGCGGATGCTGGAAATCTGAAATAGAAACAGAAAATGCTGGAGAAGCTCAGCAAGTGAGGCAGCATCTGTGGGGAAAGAAACAGAGTTAACGTTTCAGGTCGAAGACCTTTTATCAGAACTGGAAGATGCTAAAGAGTTAAACTTGCTGAGCTTTTCCAGCATTTTCTGTTTCTATTATGTGTTATTTAATACGTTTATTTCTAAAAATGGACACAACTGTTGATGGTGAGTAAAGTCTTTTGCAGACACACTTTCAGGGAATCATAGAATGTGGTATGTGATCAAAGTACTGTCCAATTTTGGTTGCCACATTTCAAAAAGGAAATACATAACTTGGAGAAAAGAGCAACAAGAAAGAACTCATGTAAAGTGAATGAATTATGAGGAAAGATTAGATGAGCTTGGGCTATACAGTCTAGAAAGATGATTAAGGGGGTACCTCAGTGAGCCCCTTAAAGTATTAAATGATAGAGACAATTAACCCAAAATATTACTTCACGGTATATCAGACCAGGATAAGAGGACATAAAGTTTATATTGGTGAAAGGTAGATTTAACAGCAATCTTAGAGAGAGAAAAAAATTGTTCAAAGAGCAATAGACATTTGGAGTATTCAATCAGGTACGGTAGTGAAGTCATCGACATTACTTGGATCCTAGGCTGGGAAAGTTGGAATACTAGAGGGATGAGTTTGATAAGCTGAATGGCCTTTTCTCATCTTTTTCTTGAGTTTTTATTCTGTTTATGGCTCGTTCTCAGACTCCGAAGGTTCATCATAATCAATTGCTGACCAGGGAATGATGGGTTTTCCACACAAAGGATAGAAAAAAAAAATAGAAGGGCAAGCCATCCTAAGCTGATCCTTGTGGCCCAATCTTGTTGTAGAGTGGAATTGAGTAAAGACTGAAGGTATCTGAGAAACTATACACTTCTTAGCCTATTGGAAGAATAAGTTCTTACTACTGAGAGCACTACTAGACAATGCCATGTGTGAGCAAAGACATTACTTAACAGAAAAATGACTCAATCCTGAAATCATTTGCAATCTCTTCCACGATCTCAGGACATCCCAAGAGGCTTTACAACCAATTAAGTACTTTTTTTTAAGTGTAGGAAACGTGGCAGCCAATTTGTGCACAGCAAGCTCCCACAAATAGCAATGAAGTAAATGACCAGATCATCTGTTTTAGTTGTTGGTTGAGGGATAAATGTTGGCCAGGACACCAGGAAAACTCCCCATCTCTTCTTCGAATAATAGGAACATAGGAACAGGAGTAGGCCATTCAGCCCCTCATGCCTGCTCCGCCATTTGATAAGATCATGGCTGATCTGTGATCTAACTCCATATACCTGCCTTTGGCCCATATCCCTTAATACCTTTGGTTGCCAAAAAGCTATCTATCTCAGATTTAAATTTAGCAATTGAGCTAGTATCAATTGCCATTTGTGGAAGAGAGTTCCGAACTTCTACCACCCTTTGTGTGCAGAAATGTTTTCTTATCTCACTCCTGAAAGGTCTGGCTCTAATTTTTGGACTGTGCCCCCTACTCCTGGAATCCCCAACCAGCGGAAATAGTTTCTCTCTATCCACCGTATCTGGTCCCCTTAATATCTTATACACTTTGATCAGATCACCCCTTAACCTTCTAAACTCCAGAGAATACAACCCCAATTTGTGTAATCTCTCCTCATAACTTAACCCTTGAAATCCGGTTATTATTCTAGTAAACCTACGCTGCAGCACTCCCTCCGAAGGTGCGGTGCCCAGAACTGCTCACAGTACTCCAGGTGCGGTCTAACCAGGGTTTTGTATAGCTGCAGCATAACTTCTGCCCCCTTGTACTCTAGTCCTCTAGGTATAAAGGCCAGCATTTCATTAGCCTTATTGATTATTTTCTGTACCTGTTCATGACACTTCAATGATCTATATATCTGAATCCCTAAGTCTCTTTGAACATCCACTGTTTTTAACTTTTTACCATTTAGAAAGTACCCTGTTCTATCCTTTTTTGATCCAAAGTGGATGACCTCACATTTGTCTACATTGAATTCCATTTGCCACAGTTTTGCCCATTCACCTAATCTATCAATATCGCTTTGCAATTTTATGTTTTCATCTACACTGCTTACAATGCCACTAATCTTTGTGTCATCGGCAAACTTAGATATGAGACTTTCTATGCCTTCATCTAAGTCATTAATAAATGTTGTGAATAATTGAGGCCCCAAGACAGATCCCTGCGGGACTCCACTGGTCACATCCTGCCAATGCGAGTACCTACCCATTATCCCTACTCTCTGTCGCCTTTCGCTCAGCCAACTTCCTAACCAAGTCTGTACTTTTCCCTCGATTCCATGGGCTTCTATCTTAGCTAACAGTCTCTTATGTGGGACTTTATCAAATGCCTTCTGGAAGTCCATATAAGTAACATCCATTGACATTCCCCTGTCCACTACTTTAGTCACCTCTTCAAAGAATATAATCAGGTTTGTCAGGCACGACCTACCTTTCACAAATCCATGCTGGCTCTCTCTGATTAACTGAAAATTCTCGAGGTGTTCAGTCACCCTATTACTTAATTATCGTGCCGTGGGATCTTTTAAGCCCACCTGAGAGGGCAGACAGGGCTTCGGTTTAATGTTTTATCCGAAACATGGCACCTCCAATAGTGCAACGCTCCCTCAGTACTGCATTTAAGTGTCAACCTAGATTGTGTGCTCAAGTCTCTGGAGTGGGACTTGAACCCACAACCTTCTGACTCAGAGGTGAGAGTGCTACTACTGAGCCACAGTTGACACTGTGTGTCTTGCAATGGGAAGTTCACACCCAGTCAACTGGTGGAGATGAAACTGCAAAGGCTTGGAGCCATATTTGGCCTTTTGGTGGAAGTGAACTGCTATTCCAAAGGTTAAATGAGTGACATAAGTTAACCTTTTAAAAGGAGCTCTGTGTTAGAAAATAGATGTGACAGTGGTACAATCAAAACCTACCAGGCACTGGCAGTGGGCAAGCATGGCAGTACCCATTAACTGCCACTTCCTGGAATAATTCAGCAGGGCTGTTCACAATCCAAGCAAAGCTCACTCACTAACACAATTACCATGTGTACTACAGCTTGTACATTGTATATTGTGGTATGTGTGGTAACCAAAACAATTTCAATAAAAAAGAGAAAATGTGGAGTGTGAAATGTTACCCTGCTCACTACTTCCTAGTAATGGAGTGATTACTGCTTCTCACCAATGGGATTAAGGTCCCATTCAGATGATCTGACTTTGAATTCCAGCTGTGGATAATCTCATGGAAAATTTCTAAAAAATGTTTAGATGGGAGCACCCCATGTTAGCAAAATGCTCCCATGTGAAACTGAATAATCCAAAAGTGGAGGGGTGAGGATAGAAGTGTTTTTTTTTGAAAGACACCAAATAAATAGTGAAGGATTATATTAAATTATTTTCCAGGAATGTTGAACTTTGGGAAGGAGGAAGTCACCCTAGAAGAGGTGTTGGCCTACCTGGACCAGACTTACTGTGGGCACATATCTGTTGAGATCAGCCAGCTGGAGACCATGGCAGAGAGGGAATGGTTTGCTCAAAGATTTGAACAAGTCAAGCAAGAAGCTTTAACCCCAGAAGAGAAAAGACATTTAGCAAAATTGATGCTGGAGTCTCAGGTAAGATTAACTGAATGGAGGATGGGATAAGCGGAGTAGTTACCATTGGGAGTGGAAGTTAAAATGGTTAAATAAAACATAGATTGCCGAATAAAGTGATTATGTAAGTCATATGGCAGATTGATTTGAGTCTTCTGATGCCCCCAACCTGCCTGGTATTTCTTGTTAGGAACTTGGACTAGTAAAATACATTCTAGTTCATTACACTGGGCTATCACAAAAAATAATTTGAAAATAGATACTTCAATTCTTTCTCAAATTTTACAGTCTTTAAATTGATTGGTGGAAATGCAGTGGAATGAAAATAGTCTTGGATAACAACTTTGGGAGAAGCTTTCCTCTTGTTCTGTTTGCAGCAGAATTGTAAAAATGTTATATGTTTGTGATTTCACTGCAGAAAGAGGATATCTTTCCCCCCTATATTCCTTAATCAAAGTCAATGTACAATTAAAAAGGATTTGAAAGAAAGTAAAATTAATACACTGTTAGCATTCCTAATTGACAAGGTTATATATTGGTAATTGTCATGGTACAATAATCCCAGTTTGGCTTTTGAATGCACCCTTAAATACTGTCATCATCCCCTCCTCGACCCTACTCCATAGTTAGTGGTGGTACAAGCCAAGAAGTGGAATATAATTAGAAAATATTGGAATACTCAGAAGGACTGTCAGCACCTCAGGAGAAATAGCAGATTAATGTTTCAGCTAGATACCCTTTGTCAAAAGTGGAAATGGGTTGGTTGCCTCAGCTGGGATACAGGGCAGGAAAAAAAACTCTTTTTAAAAAAAAAAAAAAAAAAAATTGTTTTAAAATAAATGTTGTAGATTGTTCCTTTCTAAATTTATTGAACTTGTTGCTTTTTATTCCTTTTTCTACACCCCTTTGTAAATTCAGTGAGAGGTCTTTCAGTATTAACAAATTAGAGGGTAAATATGCGCAATGTTGGATCACCTGAAACTGCACCTTTGCCTTTTAAAAATTGCTCATCAAAGTATTATTGGGGATATGTCATTGATGGGGAATGGACTTTTTTTTTCTACTCTCCAGACCGAGCACTTCTAGGTAAGGTGCAGAGTGAATCTGCCCCAACAATTTGTCTTAACCCCAACATCAGAAGAGCACCCAAACTGCACCAGTGTGAATCGTTCCATCTTCTACATCAGCCACCCTTACAGCTTCTCTGAGTGAGATTGCCAAATTGCGGCTAATTTATGCATAGGGTTCACTTGAAACCAACTTGAGACTGCCCACACTTATTTCAGATGGGATACTTAGGGTGGACAAAGAGGTGTCTCATCCTAGCAGACTGAACCCAGTTCCTAATGTGAAAGGACAGTGTGCTAACTCACTGTACCATTCAAGTCTCAACTGATTGTTTTCAGGCTGTGACCAAGGACTAAAGGGCATAAGTATAAAATTGCTAAACCTGGAGTTAGATTAGAGATTAGTAGATATTCCACACGCTTGCTTGAACACATAGTGATAGATGTGTGGTATAGACCCATCAAAAGCCATATAGACATAGATGATCAAATATCTTCTGGAGCATAATGTTGGGACCATGGAAATACCATCTGTGACCAGTCAGAGTTCAATATGTTACACAGATATATTGGAGTTTTAAAATTTATTACCTTTTAGGAGCGAGAAAAATTTCACATAGCTTCTCTTCAGAAGTTTTCCATGTGATCATTCACTCAGATGTTAGTTGGCTTGAGTCCATGACTATACAAATTATACATAATCTGTAAAAGGAATCGTCCTAGTGGACAGAATAAATGTTTGCTCCAATGGAGAAGCTTCCTTTGCAGCTTCATTAAAAACAATTTACACTGTCACCCTCTTGCTAACAACTCTGCAATTGGTTCTGATATTGTTCCTTGGATGTGTTCAATAATGTTTTGATTAATGAATCCTTATGTGGAGGACATGTAATTACAGTAAATAGGTAATGACTTGTGTTTATTCACCAGGAATTTGACCACTTCCTGGCCACTAAATTTGCCACTGTGAAACGTTATGGCGGTGAGGGAGCAGAAAGTATAATGGGATTCTTCCATGAATTGTTCCGAATGGCAGCATTCAATGGTGTGACTGATGTGGTGCTGGGAATGCCTCATCGAGGGCGATTGAACCTGCTGACTGGACTCTTGCAATTTCCACCTGAGGTTAGATGATAATTGAAAAAGCCCTAAATATATAATTGAAATGCATGAAATAGGGTTGAGTAAAATGCTCAGATTTGTGATCTGTAAAAGCAAACTAAAACATGACTAAAGTATGTGCAGGGTGACTACAAGCTGTTAAAGAAGTATTAAACAAGTACACATGGACTATTTGGCACTAGTGTTTTCAGATGTAAGTATCCTTGTTCACACCCTTTTACTTTTGTATGGCACCATGAGGCAAAATTAGAATGTTCAGTCAGCTTACCATAGTCTTCCTATGTTACAATATGCTTATTTTGAGTGGTTCTGAATTCTGGTTGTGAGATGCTTTAACAATACCTGTGCTTTTTTTATTTCTCTTTTTCCAACTTTCTCTCTCCTTCTCTTGAAGGCATTGGCTCCTTGCTGGGGTACAAATCTACAGGTGATGGTCACCTTCTGGTACCTCACCCAAGCAGTTGTTAGCCATGTGCGAACCTGGATGGTGAATGTTGGCAGACTATTTGACTGTGAGGGGTATCAGAGCCAAGCATGATCCTGTCTTTACCCAGTATGCATTTTCACTTCCAGCAGGTGATATTGTATACGACCTGGAGCAAGAATCCCAGTTGAATTTCCTTACCCTAACCTTAACCTTAGGGCACTGAGGCCAATCATAGCAAGACTAATGCTGCCCGACTAAGATCAGATAGCTCGGCATAGACTAGCAATCAAACCTGTGACCTTCCTGGTTTGTACTTGGTGGAAAAGCTTGCTGAGTCATGGGAGGGGTTTTGTTGATACATTTAATCCACTGAATACTGTGTAGCCTTGGTGGTTTCAGAATACATGCAACTTTTCTATCCAGTAACATTGTCAAAATCAACCCTCTGCTGATTTCTGATACAGAACATATAGAATTAAGCATACTATCTTTCAAAAAAAACACCTAGAGAAAATGAGTTTTTTAAACTTTTTTTTTGGTTAATATAAGAGACCTGCAACAGTAGCTAAAGCATTAAGTTCCAGAACACACTGTCACAGACAGGTTTCTCTGCCATAGTATTTCTGGTTTAAGAGTTGCATGTATTGTGATAGTCAGCAAGGCTGCAAGCTTTTGGACAACTAGATTCATGTTAATTATGGCATCAAATATTTCAATTTTATTGTTATTAGTGAATAATGTTCCATTTGGTTATAATCAATAATTGTGAATCCTTTGGTATATCAGTGCTTTCTCAAGCCTCGTGCAATTGCAGTGATTATTGATTTAATTTCACTTTGTTAAAGGAATCGTGTGTGTGTGTGTGGAATGAGCTACAAGGCTGTAATTGAGATATGCTCAGATTATGTTTTAAAATAGCAGAGTGCATCTTTAGCCATTAACCTGAAATTTCCTTTAATTCTGCTGGAATCGCTTTTTAATAAAAAAATCACAGTAACTTGTTTGACTTCGACTTGGTTCTCAAACTAGATGAGTTGCGTGGCTGTAGTTCAGATATTGACTTGAGTACAGTGCCTTCGAGAGTGCAGGCTAAAACGGATAAAGCATCCACTAAGCGTGCGTGTACAATGGAGACTTGAGGGGGCCATGTTTAAATTAATTTGCATATGTCTTAAGTTGCTGACACTAACAAACCTTGGTGTTCTGATTTAGGATTTATCCACGAATGAAGCAACAGTGCTCAAAGCAGCTCTCTCAAACCTCTGGGCACATTAAATTCTAACAGGAGAAATCAGTGAATAAGCACGAATAGGTTTGAGTTCCCTGGGCTTCAAGGGCTGCATTGCCAGGGCTTGAGAGTTGCATGTGACCCAAGAGCCATTTTGGACACCCCTGCACTAAGGCCAGTTTGATATAATAGCTCTTGTCACTGTTGCCTCTGGCTGCATTTGGTTATTACAACATTGCTTTCATTTATTGCTGCTTGAGAGGCTACTAATGTGATGTTTACTATTGTATTTATGATCTAAGCTTCCCTGTTTTGCATTCTAAACTCCATGCCTCGAAATGTAGTACTACATTAAATTTGGATGGGTTTCAGTTGGCTCTATTATTTTAGGTGCTGAAAGATCTTTTATGAATTTGTTTCCAGTTGATGTTTCGGAAAATGCGTGGATTAAGTGAGTTTCCGGAAAACTCCCCAGCCATTGGAGACGTCCTGTCTCATCTTACCTCCTCTCTGGACCTGGACTTTGGTTTTGACCAGCCACTGCATGTCACCATGCTGCCCAACCCTTCCCATCTGGAGGCAATCAACCCGGTTACTGTCGGTAAAACTCGTGGCAGGCAGCAGTCTCGGCAAGATGGGGATTATTCACCAAGTGGCTCTGCACAGCCAGGAGACAAAGTCATTTGTCTACAGGTCAGGAACATATGCGTGTTATATACACACATCTGTGTGGAATAAACTCCCAGGAAATGTAATCAATGCTGTTGATTTATTTTAATTTTAAAAGCTGGAAAACTGACTTCATTGATTTAATATTTAAGACACAATCACTGAAATGTCCTGGACAGAAGGAAGGTGCATTGTTCTTAGAAGCTAATTTTTAAATGAAAAATTATATTTGGATATTTGGATTTCCAAAAGGCATTTGATAAGGTGCCACATAAAAGATTACTGCACAAGATAAGAGCACATGGTATTGGGGGTAATATACTGGCATGGATAGAGGATTAGCTAACTAACAGAAAACAAAAAGTCGGGATAAAAGGGTCATTTTCAAAATGGCAATCTGTAACTAGTGGGGTGCCGCAGGGATCAGTGCCGGGGCCTCAACTATTTACAATATATATCAATGACTTGGATGAAGGAACAGAGTGTGGCCAAATTTGCTGATGACACAAACATAGGTGGAAAAGCAAATTGCGATGAGGACACAAAGTGTCTGCAAAAGGATATTGACAGGTTAAGCGAATGGGCAAAAATTTGGTGGAATATAATGTGGGAAAATGTGAAGGCATCCACTTTGGGAGGAAAAATAAAAAAGCAAAATGTTATTTGAATGGAGAAATACTACAAAATGCTGCGGTACAGAGGGATCTGGGTGTTCTCGTACATGAAATACAAAATGTCAACATAAAGGTGCAGCAGGTAATCCGAAGGCAAACGGAATATTGGCCTTTATTTCTAGGGGGATGAAGTATAAAAGCAGGGAAGTCATGCTACAACTGTACAGGGTGCTGGTGAGACCACACCTGGAGTACTGCATCCAGTTCCGGTGCTCTTATTTAAGGAAGGACATACTTTCATTGGAGGCAGTTCAAAGAAGGTTCACTAGGTTGATTCTGGGTATGGAAAGGTTGTCTATACTCATTGGAGTTTAGAAGAATGAGGAGATCTTATTGAAACATACAAGGTTCTGAGGGACTTGATAGGGTAGATGCTGAGAGGATGTTACCCCTCATGGAGGAATCTAAAACTAGGGGGCATAGTCTCAGAATAAGGGGTCGCCCGTTTAAGATGGAAATGAGAAGGAATTTCTTCTCCCAGAGGGTTGTGAATCTTTGGAATTCTCTACCCCAAAAAGCTGTGGAGGCTGAGTCATTGAATATATTCAAGGCTGAGTTAGACAAAATTTTGATCAGCAAGAAAGTCAAAGGATATGGGGAAAGGGCGGGGAAGTGGAGTTGTGGTAAAAATCAGATCAGCCATGATCTCATTAAATGGTGGAGCAGGCTCAAGGGGCCGAATGGCCTACTCCTGCTCCTATCTCTTATGGTCTCATTATAAAAAAAAAACTCCTTGATTTGTATAACAGCTTATTACATAAATGCCTCCAAACACTTCAAACCTTTAATTACTTTTGAAGTGTAGTGACTATGTAGGCAAACGTAGTAGTTATTCTCCAGCAGCAAAGCTCCACAGATAATGAGATGCATGACCAATTAATCAGTTTTATTAGTGATACTGGTTTGCAGGGAAATGTTGGCCAGGACACTGGGAGAACTCGCTGCTCTTCTTTGAATAGTGCCATGGAATCTTTAAAGCCCACCTGAACAGGCACACAGGACCTCTTTTCAATGTCCTTTCCAAAAAATTGTGAAGCAGTCCCTTGCCCCCTCTTAAAACTTGATGTTGAACATTTACATACTGTTCAGATATTCTCTGACACAACCTCAAAAATGTTATGCATACCAGTTCAGAATCATTCAGAAATATTTTAAATTTTTCAGATAGTGTATTTTTTAAAAAAGTTCTGAAACATTGTTGCTTCAAAGCTAAATACATAACATCTATTATTTGGGTAAATGTAACTATTTGAAAATGATGGTCTTTCTCTCTTTTCCCCCTCCCCCTGCCCCCCCCCCCCCCCCCCCACCACCTCACCCTCGCCCTGCCAATTGCAGGTACATGGCGATGCTTCTTTCCCAGGACAAGGTGTTGTCGCTGAAACCTTCACTCTGTCTAATCTCCCCCACTACAGAGTTGGCGGAAGTATTCACCTGATCGTCAATAATCAGTTGGGCTACACCACTCCTGCTGAGAGAGCCAAATCCTCACTGTACAACAGTGATGTTGGTAAATTCATTTATACACAGTGATTACTAATAACCAATGAAAGAATTAAGATGTTAACTTTAACCTGGAGACCAAACTGATAAAGAGACTAATGCTTTAAGAGTTGGCATATTGCTGATCCATATGCAGTTATACAACTTCTACAACAGGAAAGACTGAACTTTTCTGGTGATTCACAATTATTTTTACTTTAAGTTTTGGGAAAACTTGCTCTGCTTGTACAAAAGAAATTTATCTTACCTCAAGCTGATTTCTTGAAGTTGATAGAAATACTGTGCCAATGTGAAACTGACCACCGTGGCCATAATTGAAGTTCAGCATTTGGTGGTCTTGTCAAATGCACTTGGATCTAACAATTTACCTTAACTCCAAACTTAGAGCATCCGTTATGCATCAGTGTAGCAATTCTATGTTCCAAACCAGCCATCCTTGTGGTTCCTCTCAGTGAAATTGATAAAATAAAGGCAGCTTTGTGCTGAGGAAAAATTTAATTTGGAATCCTTATAGTGACGGAGAGGAGAGTTCATTTGATGACCATAAGCTGGTTTGAAATGAGGGTCACACTATAGCTGGACTGTGCTTCTATTCTTTCAACTATGTGTAGTTTGAAAATAACATGCTTATTTTTGATACTTCCAGGTAAGATGGTTCATTGTGCAGTTGTTCATGTGAATGGAGATGATGCAGAAGAAGTGATTCGAGCCACAAGACTGGCTGTTGAGTATCAGCGGCGTTTCCGCAAAGACATAATCATAGACCTGCTCTGCTACAGGCAGTGGGGCCACAACGAGCTGGATGAGCCAACCTTCACAAACCCTACTATGTACAAAATCATCAGGTACAGTAAAGAATGGAGTCAAATAATTCTTTTAAACACATATTTATTGATGAGCTCCTCACAAATCCTTATCAATAAAGTATCAGTAGGCATTGTATCTATCTCCACATATCAGAAATAAAAGCTGCAGAAGCTGAAGTAAAAATAGAAAATATTGGAAAAACACATCTGGTCAATTCACAATTGAAAGAGAAAGGTTAATATTTTGAATGGGACCTTTCACCAAAAGTAGCAAGATTGACCTGTTTTCATTTCCTGCACTTTATGCTTTTGGTCACTTCTAGTTGTTTGTTTTAAATATTAAAATCAATACGTGGGTCATGCATTCCATTCAATAAGCCTATGTAAACATTCTCATGTTAGCATGTCCACAAAGGGGTGATACTTGCCTGTAACACCAGTTGGTGGTGCTCTAAAAGGTTTTTCACTATTAATCTAATCACTGACCTGCACTCTGTGTGACAAGAAATAATTGAGTCTTCAGCACGCAGTGGCACTATGGTACCTCCACATTCCCATTGCCCAACTCAAACTAATAGCCCCACTCGCAGCCCTTCAAGTTCCATCATTAATGGAGTTCTCATGCCTTTCCTCCTGCTTATGGCATCAGCTCCTGCCTCGAGGCTGGCTTCCATTTCTCACTCCGTTTACTTTCATCCCAACCCACTCCTTCCTGCTAAAATGCTTGCCTTACCATGATTTGCATTTTTAAAGCTTTTTTGACTGTTTCTGGCTCCTGTTTTTGGCAGTCTGACAAGTTAAGAGGCTTTTTATTTAGTTGATCAAAATAGCTCCTAAATCAGTGACAACCATGCAGCAAAATGTTTTCTGCACTCCCCCACCCCCCTCCCACCTGACAGAACAGATAGGATTTCAACTTGTACTACTTCTAATTCCATGGTGGATTGGGGAAGTGGAAAGGTGCTGGACCTTTATCAGTGCTATTTTTGGTTGACACTTGCCTGATACATGCAGAAATCCATCACCAAGTCTCCAAATGAAATTACTGAGAAATACACACAAGTAGAGTTTTATTTGCCTGGTCTGGAATACACACACCGTCTCCCCATAAAGAGATACTCCCCTCACCTAAGCCCAGAGAATCCAAAGGCAAGGCAGTGCTGTTCTGTGATACACTAATAGGAAACAAATAAAAGCAGGCAAGTGTGTGTCTCTTTCTGCCTTCCCCATTCCATTCCATTCCCTTCTGGGAGGCAAGCGTCTGCTCTCCATTCATGCTCCCACCATTGCATGGCTAATATCGGGAATACTCCACATGCGGCTTCTTGGGCACAAATCTGCATTCTGCCATCGTGTGGCACAACACATTGAAAAATCGACTGCACCATTGTGACTTCTAGTTCGAAGCTGCACTATTTTTTTCAGAATGTTCCATGTTGTGCTACTTTATTTTTCTTTTTGGTTTCCACAGATCCCGTAAAAGTATTCCTGACTTGTACTCTGAGCAATTAGTAGCAGATGGTTTCTTGACTGAGCAGGAAGTTTCCAACATTAAAACCTCTTATTATTCTAAACTAAATGGCCACCTGACAAACATGACTTCATTTTGCCCATTTGCTCCAAACCTCCAGGCCCACTGGAGTGGCTTGGTGGAGCCTTCAGCCAGGATCAGCACATGGGAGACTGGAATACCCATCGACCTACTCAAGTATGTGGGAGGCAAGTCTGTGGAGGTTCCTGAGGAAATAACCATGCACAGTCACTTGATGAAGACTCATGTACAAGTAGGTTTTAGAAGTGGGGGGGGGGGGGGAAATTACACTTCAATTGTTAAAGCGTGCATTAATTCTAAACTGATGGATGACCAATTAAGGCACCTTGTCAAATACAGTGCTGTGTACAATGTAGCCCTTATTCTTTTTTATAGAATGTATTTCCTTTTGGTTGGTATAAAATTCATTTGTCTTAGGCTATTTATACTAATTACTGTACATTTATCTTATTACATTGGGTTTCAGATGATTTTTGGTTCAGGTCTGACATTGAATTGTTGGGAGCACCTGTTATGAAAGTTGTGTGATCCTTCTCCCAGTATTGCTGTACATACTTATTATCAATAGGAACCAGAAAATATCTATAAGATTCTGCACCCTTAATTGACAGCAATGTCATTTAAGTTCAGCATTGCAATATTTCTGGAATAGTTCAGTTTCCCCCCCCCCCCCCCCCTTTTTAGGATGAAAATGTTCCATCCGATTTCACTTTTTTTTTCTCTCCCTAGATTCCCTAATTTGTAACTTTTGTCCCCTGATATTTGAACTCTTTACCTTAGTAAACAATTTGACTGGATCAGTTTTGGCAGTTCCCTTTATAACATGAAAATTTCAATTTGGTCAAAGTCACCCATTTTCCCAAAGAAAATAATTGGAACTTCTTTAACTTTTCCTCATAACTTAAATGGCTGATATCCCAAATCTTCGCTCATCTATGTTGTCTCTGAACAGCAATAACATCCTTCCTGTGATTCCTTGACCAGGACCACGCACAGTTATCCAGGTGGGGGTTGT
This sequence comes from Heptranchias perlo, assembly GCF_035084215.1. Classification (NCBI taxonomy): domain Eukaryota; kingdom Metazoa; phylum Chordata; class Chondrichthyes; order Hexanchiformes; family Hexanchidae; genus Heptranchias; species Heptranchias perlo. The sequence continues at coordinate 35,964,303 of NC_090348.1, read as the reverse complement.
CCAGTGCCTTGAACAACAATACAATCTCCTTTAATTTATACTTTATCTCTCTGCTATATAATCTGGTACCTCATTTGTCTTTTTACTGCAGCTGAGCACTGACTTGGACTTAGAGAACAGAATTTTGGATTTATTAACTTCATCCTGTTTCTGCTCATAAAATCATGATCACTCACTTTGTCGATGTTTTATTTTAAGGATTGAAATTTTAAGGATTGAAATTTTTCAAATTGTATCAATGTGTTATTGTAATTAGAAATTAAATATCTCACTAGTTCAGTAGGATGGTCCCATTTAAATTGCTGCTGAGCAGCATTGTCAGGTCAAAGAAACATCAAACTTACATTTAATTAGTGCCTTTCACAACCTCAGGACATCCCAAAGTGATACACAGTCACGGAAGTACTTTTAAAGTGTAGTCACTGTTATAATGTAGGGAAACATGGCAGCCAATCTGTGCTTAGCAGGGAGATAAATTACCAGATAACCTGTTTTTAGTGATGTTGATTGACAGAGACATTTTGGACAGGTTAGCAGGAGCTCTCCCCTGCTTTTCTTTGAGGTCCCATCTGGGAGGGCAGATGGGACCTCAATTTAACATCTCATTTGAAAGACGGCACCTTCAACAGTGCAGCACTCCCTCACTATTACATTGAAGTGTCAGCCTAAATTATGTGCTGAAGTCTCTTGAGTAGGACCTGAACCCATGTTCATTTGGCTACCACTGAGCCAAGGCAAAACCCACTTCAGAAAGAAATGACCCCAATGAAAGTATCCATTTTAGGATTTTTCCAAGTTGCTTTCTCTGCAAAGCATCTCACAGTAGTGGCTTAATTACCTGAGCTGCAGGATGCACACCCTGAGGTTGGGGAATAATGTGTAAATAAATGTAGTCCGCTGTTCTTTATTCCTCTTAATATCTGTTTAGGCTAGATTGCAGAAACTGGAAGAAGGCACAAAGTTGGACTGGTCTACAGCAGAAGCACTGGCTATTGGAACTTTGCTTTGTCAAGGTAATAATTTTGAAGGAGACTGAATGATCAGTTATAATAAATACATCATGATGGTGAATAAACTTGTGCTAGGCTACATTAAGTGCATTAGGCTCACTCGGTTACCAGTTCTGGATCAAAAGACCTTTCAATTCCACTACACAAAAGGCAAAAGTGGATGGTAGCAATTTGAAGGGGTCCTTATGGAATAATATGTTGATGGTGCTTGAATACTAGTATTCAAGCAATCAGCAGAGCAAGCCTGGGTGTAGATAACAAATTTGATCACGTTTATTTTAAAAAAATCTTGCACTGTTAACTTACCTCAGCCTAGGGTAGGAGTTAAGGCACTGCAATTGGCCTCTGTTGTTGAACTATGGAGAGGAAAACAAATCAGCCAGGGTTCCTGATCCTGATTGCTGTCCAGTAACAACTGCTGGAAAAACATATGTGTTTGGATGTCAGGTGCAAATAGTATCAGGATCGGTTGTGATCTCATCCACGTTCTGCTGACACTGTTACTAGGTTCGCACAGAACAACTGCCTCTTCTGCGAGGTATTGAAGGGCTGCTGATACCCTTGGAACCATAATCCAGCAAGAGTCAGTGAATTCCACAGATCTGGGGAGAGAATTGGGAAAAATTAAAAAGTTTTAAAGTGTTATTGACACCTGGGCTTGTAATTTTTAAATGGTGATTTGTTTAATTTAATTTTTTTTTATATACCAAGTTACTGCTCTAAAGTACTTTCACGAACTGTAGAATGTGTAAATTGGAAATATTTGATTAAAAACACTTTTTTTTGCAAAGATTTTAACGTGCGCATAAGCGGTCAGGATGTTGGTCGTGGTACTTTCAGTCAACGGCATGCAATGGTCGTTTGCCAGGAAACAAGTGACATTTACATCCCACTCAACCATATGAGTCCAGAACAAAAAGGATTTTTTGAGGTAAAAATCCAGATATTTCTGCAAAATAGACAATTTTTAAGCTTTCTTGTTTGTGACTGACCCAGTAGATATATTGTAGATTAATGTATTTTACTTCAATAAGCTGCTCTAAAGAATTCCAGCCATTTACTTAAAAATGATGGAAACCACAGAGAGGTAGAAGGATTCTGCCTATTAAATATTGTTTCCCCATTCCCTGAAGCTACTATAATGACTAATGTTTCACATTTAAGTTAATAAACTGTGACCAATTTAATTTTCTTGTGTTCACCAAAAGAGATGCAACTTATTTCTGCACTTGGTCAGAGTGCTTTGACTTACTAAGGACCCACCGTATGAAACTTGATAGTAAACATATACGCATCTGAAGTGCAAATTGGTGAAAAAAAGTTACATTTCAGACAACAATCTTAAGAACAAAATAACTCTCCCCTCCCTCCCCGCCAACATAACTTTTATGGTAACTACTGTAGTATTTTATATTAACTTTTTTTGTTTCAAAAGAAATTAAGAATTGTTGCCACTTTATTAAACTGTGATTTTAAACAACGTGCTGAGGTAGTAAGTGTATTGCAGGCAGTGGTTTAAAATTGTTGGCAAAAAGTACAATATGGAGAGGGGAAGGGGAGGGTACTCTAACTAACAAGTGGAGAAAAAAATGCTTTATTTTGTTCCCTGAAAGAAAGGCTTCTTACACCTGTGCTGATCTTAAATAACTGGTCGGCACTGGAGAAGTGACCAGTGCTGTATCCATTCTTTTTGTACCCCATTCTCTGCAAGAAATCACCTCCACAGCTTAACATTAATCATATTAGTGAAGAAAATGCATGTTGTCCTACTAAAATTTTAACATCAACTCCTTTTTAAAAAAAAATGTTGAAAATATAAAGGTAGTAATAATATGTACAAAAAGAAATAACTTGCCCTATCTTCTTTGTATCAGGTATGCAACAGTCCATTGTCTGAAGAGGCAGTGTTGGGTTTTGAGTATGGTATGAGTATTGAAAGCCCGAAGCTACTTCCAATATGGGAAGCTCAATTTGGGGACTTTTTCAATGGTGCTCAAATTATATTTGACACATTTATCTCTGGAGGTGAGGTTTAAAACAAAGTATCTTGCCAGATTAATTGGTCAGATTGTAAGGATATTTTCACTGCAGAGCAGTGTATGCATGGCATGTTCTGGATAGATTTGAATGGCCTGTTGATCATTTCCTAGTCTCAGCCCTGAGTTTTTCTTTCGTCCACATGTGTTGCAATAGTTCTTGGATGACTTTGATAACCTGCTGCCTGCCTCCCCCTGTCCACTCCCAGTTCCCATCTTTGACCTAATTGACTAAATCAATACTAGAACATGTGTCGGAGGTATACTGAAAAATTGGGAGATGAACAAAAGAGAGAGGAGGCGGAGGAAGGAGAGTCGTGCAGAAACTGGGGAAAGAGATCAAGAAACAATTGGAGACAAATACAGAGATGACTGAGCAAAAATGTGTAAGAGTCAGAGAGGAAGAAAGAGCGAGAAAATGGAAGACAGACAGGAAATTAGAGTGGGAAATAAGCAGAAAGGACAACTGTAGGAAGCGAGCATCACAATTTTTAAAATGTTGTCTATGAGGAAACTGTCAGGTAATCAACTAAATTTAAGTTATATTTGCATATCTCCTATGGCAAAGCCAGAGGATGTGCTTTTATAATGATTGGGTTATACCAATACCATGTAATAATGTACTAAATCGTATTCTATCAAGCAGGCCGTTTACATATTAATAGTCCTTTCCTGATAGGTGACTGCCTCAAGGAAAGCTGTTTGCTATGAGGGGGGAGCTGTGTTTAGTCCAGCCTGTCCCTTTTTATGTCCACAAAGTCCAATTGTTGTAAATAGAGAGATTTTGAGACTATTAGAGGCTAATTGCTATTGGAGGTTTGTCTTTAGATTACGGTTTGTAAATTCCTGGCTGCTCCCTGGGGGAAAGGGCCAAGTTATCCAGATCAGAAGAAAATTACGAACTTTTTTTTTAAGATGCTACTTATTGATAGTTTCCCTATCTGTTGAGTTGACTAGTTTAATGGGGTGAATGTGAAAATCAGTCCGTGTATGCAACTTCCAAGAATATGCTTGGGAGAGTGGTAATTATTAGTCTTGGTTGAAAATCTATTGAAAGAGTCTGACTTTGTGTCCCTATTAAATGCTATGTTTTTGGTAGGTGAGGCAAAGTGGCTGTTGCAAAGTGGGATGGTTATCCTCTTACCCCATGGATACGATGGTGCAGGCCCTGAACACTCATCCTGTCATTTAGAACGTTTCCTGCAGGTAAGTCATCCTTTCACCTGCGCCGTAATGTATCCTAACTACTCTTTAAATCCAGTATTAAAATAGAACCTGGATCAATACACAAACCAAGCACACATTTTTCATTAGACGTGTTATCCAAGCACAGTGGGAGATTATCCATGGATTGGTCTCCATTAGGCATGAACTGTCAACTGCTGAACAGCCAAGAGATATCCCAACAGTGTAGGAATCACTGGTTATAGTCTCTGGCAGTCTGTTTCCTATTCACATCCTAAGGCATGGTACTTATTTTATCCAACTTTGAAGGATGAAAAGCTGTGAACCTTGCTAAGATTTAACTCCAAGTCTGGCACCCAACTGACCAAAATACCTGACTACCAGCCTAATAGAATAGAGGCTCCCATAATTAATTGATTTTAAAGAAGGGAAAATATAGTTGGTTCATAATAGGAACAGGAATAGGCCATTCAGCCCCTCGAGCCTGCTCGGCCATTCAGTTAGATCATGGCTGATCTGCACCTCAGTTCCATTTACCCACCTTTGCTCCATATCTGTTGTTACCCTTACCTGACAAAAATCTATCACAGTCTTGATAACTCCAATTGCCCTTGCAGCCACAGGCTTTTAACATCAGATCACCCCTCAATCTTCTATACTCAATGGAATACAAGCCAAGTTTATGCAACCTCTCCACGTAATTTAACCCTCTAAGCCCTGGTATCATTCTGGTGAATCTGCATCGCACCCCCTCCAAGGCCAATATATTCTTCCTGAGGTGCGGTGCTCAAAATTGAACGCACAAGTTGGCTGCCACATTTCCTACATTGCAACAGTGATGACACTTCAAAAGTACTTCATTGGCTGTAATGCGCTTTGGGACGCCTTGAGGTCCTTTTTATAAGGCCAAGTTCTTTCTTTTTCTTTTAGCAGACAGGCAATTTTTTTTAAAACTGTAGGTGGATGCACAGCTTCCAAAGAGCAGCATCGTGGAGAACTATCACAACGTAACTTTTTGTATATAACTTTCTTTTTTCTAACAGATGTGCGACAGCAAGGAAGAAGGTGTTGATGGAGATAATGTAAATATGTTCGTTGTACATCCGACTACCCCAGCACAGTACTTCCACTTACTGCGCCGGCAGATGATTAGAAACTTTCGGAAACCCCTTATTGTAGCTTCTCCTAAAATGCTGCTGCGTCTCCCAGTGAGTACATGTAACACTTCTGATGTGATCACAGATGCACTGAACATTATTAGTACCGTGTATTTACGAAGTTTGTTCTGTAAACATTTTCAATTGTAGTGTTCTTTGTTCAAATCTATGAGAAGCAAACCACAAACTCTGTAGCTGAGATGTTTTTGGAAACACACTGAATAAAATTATGTATTTGTAATTCCCTCATAGGCTATATTTACCCATGAGAGTAGTTTGGGGCTGAAGCTTTTGGTACTGGTACCAGTACCTTGAGTGATGTATTGTCGAAGGTGCTGTCTTTTGAAAGAGATGTTAAACATAGGTTCCATTTGACTGTTTGGGTAGACTGTTTGATGAGGGAGTTCTTCCAATGTCCAGGTCAATCTGCATCCTTCAATCAACAGTGCAAAAAATGAATTCACTGGTCATTTATCTAATTTGCTGATGTGGGACCATGCTGTGCACAAAGTGACTGCCATGTTTGCTTATAAAACAAATGACTACACTTCAAAAGTTATTCATTGGCGGTGAAGCATTTGGTAGCATCTTGAGGATGTGAAAGGCATTTTTCTGAAATATGACAGTATCTCATTTGCCTTTGTAGTCTTCCTGTCACATCCATACAAGTTTAATGGGTTCGGTAGTCCAGTGGTTATGATACTGAACTAGCAAATCAAAGGTCACGAGTTCAAATTCCAGCAGAGCAAGTAGTGAAATTGAATACAAAAAATCTGGATTGGCACCAGAAAAAATGACCATGTAAGCTGCTGGATTGTTGTGAAAACCCAACTAGTTCACTAGTATTCTTCAGATCTGGCCTATACGTGACTCCTGTCCACTCAGTGGTTGATTCTTAATGCCCTCCAAAGTGGCCTAGTAAGTCAGTAAAAGTAATTGCTAAAAATAGCCCACCACTTTTTCAGAGCAACTACGGATGGGCAATAAATGCAGCTTTGCCAGAAATGCCCATATCCTAAGAGAAAAAAAAATCAGTACTATACCACTTTTTCCTTCTCTTACCTATTTTCTCCCTTCCTCACCTGGTGGCATTGATTCTTTGCTGGGATATGGTTTCTAGCCATCCAAGTGGTAATTCATCATGTGCTGAGCCAAATGCCGTCCTCATTTATGTGCATTTCCAGTAATTAAGGGTGGGCCTAACTTTGGTTAAGAATGGGAATTGCTGTCAGTTCTTTTTTGATACAGAAGTACTATTGCCAGTTATAGCGGGGGAGGAGGGAGAGATGGGGGAAGAGGTATGGGAGGGAGAGGGATGAAGGAGGTGGGAGAGGGAAGATTGAGATTGGGGAACATGGGAGAGGGGGCAAAGGGGTTCCTCAGAGTTCAGACAGTCCATTCCTCCTTCATATTGATCTCCTCCACTCATTATCCAATCCTATCCACTTTTTGCTGATTATTCCATTCTACATTAATCCACTTTCTTCAAATCAAATACCCTCTGTGCTCACAGCTTCTAATTCTCATACTATTCTACTAATTCTCTAATGGCTTAGTCACTACTTCTTGATCTTCTCTTTGACTTTCAATTAGATGATTTATTTCTCCCAATATTTCAATGACACTTTTTTTCATGTCTTGTGCAAGTCTTACCAACAGCTGCTAACTCCTATTTTTGATGGCTCTATCCTTAGCCTCACTATCTCATAACCTTAGATGAAACTTTTGTATCTTCTCCATTCTAAAGTTACATTGAAGAAGCTTTGTTATCTCTTTTGTTAAAACACCCAATTATGAATATGGAAAAAAAACTTAGTTCCCAGGCAGTGGTATAAATATTAGACTATGTAACAGAATGGGACGTGATGCCAAATGGTAATCAATGTCTCATTTATTAATAATCAGATCAAACGTGTAAAGGTATCAAATATTGGACAACAAATATCAAAACAATATTACCCCGTTTGATCTCTGAGCAGAGGTCGTAATTAAGTTGGCGACGTGGTCATTCCAAGTTTTCTGACAGTGAGGTAGTCTTCTGATAGTCAGGTGTTCTTTTAACTGCGTTATCATCTTCAGACAGTTAAGTGTTCTTCAACAGTTGGGTAGCCTTCGCTGATTCCTCTGTCCTGAGCGCAAAAGACGTTGGGTTTTTATGTCCCCATGGCAGGAACCCCTTACCTTATATGGAACAACATTCATAAGACCCTTTTGGATTAACAAAATTGTTTTTCAAATAATTTGAGGTCAGCTTGTTTTAACATTACTCATTTAACTGCAAGACCCTTTGCAAGGTTGTTTTTTCAAGGTGGCCAGTTTTTCTGACTACACTCGTCTAGCTATCTTGTTATGGTCCTGGTCTTATCCTATCTTTGGATTATTGTTCTGCTTTTTGGGTCATTGTTCATCTTTTACCACATAGCTGCCTTGCCTCATAATGAGGGTGACCAAAGGTCAGTCACTAGTCAAAGGTTAACAGTTTACAATTCAGCAAAATAAGCCACATACTCCGCAAAATAGGCAGCACAGCCTGCAGAGCATGATGGTTAATAGCATTAAGAAAAAGATTCTTCCCTTTCCAATATTCTTACAACTATATATAAATAAATTCATACAAGGCGCCATGCAGAAAAATAGGTTTAGCTTGTATTGAGGCCAACGACAGTATGTATGTATGTATGACCTTTAACTAACACATTATATATTTAGTCAATAATTAATGTGATAGTTTTAATAGTTATTTCATGTGACTTGACTTGATGAAGACCTGTAGATTGTAATACAGAACAATTTTCATGTAATATCTAATATTTCTGAACCCTAACTTGTATTCTTTCTTTCTGAAGGCTGCAGTCTCCAGGTTGGATGAGATGGCACCTGGAACCACATTTAAACCCGTCATAGGGGATTCATCAGTGGATCCTAAAAAGTAATTTTTTTCTCTTTCCAAAATGGTCACAAAACTCTTTAATAATTTTTTAAAAAGCAAGAACCTTTTCTGTGACTGTTTAGCATAAACTGTTGAAATTAGTTCTACAAGTATTGGGTGGAATATACAACTGTTGTCACTGGGATCGCAGTAAAATATAATGGGGGGTATGTTATATTTTCAAGCAGCTGCATTTCTTCCCCCTTCCTATAATGAATGTATTATACCAGTTGGCTAAATAAGCCTAGTGACAGCACTGCAGGAGATGCACTTTTATAACTTTTCCCATAAGTTGATGGCACTTATAGCCATATGTAATGTGAAGAATTGTTGATGGAAAAGCAAAATGTCTTAACAGCTTTATAGGCATTTCAATGTATGTTCCTACTTGTTTAGTATCTGCTTGTTGGTTTTAATGACTTAAATGACCAAAGGTATTGGATGCATTTTCAAGTGCAAATGCGAGTGAATTTATATCCTTGTGTATATCTACATATAAAGTCATAGAATTAACGTTACCTGCATCATTCAAGGAGTTGTGTATTCATCTGAATTACCAAATAGTAAATATGTCGACAGATGACTCATATTTATTTTGTTTCCTGTCTTTTAGGCTTTTAAAACCACTTGAAATCAAGTCTCATTGCACTATTTCCCACTAACTCATTCTTTACCAGGACCTCAACACTGTAGAATTCCCTACCTCACTCAGTCTTTCTACAAGTTAGACTTTTAAAACTCAAGCTTGATGTCACCCAATAACTACATGATTTACCTCCTCATCTCTCCTCTTTTCAACCTTGCTGGTGTCCTGCACTTAAGCCTTGACCCTTCGCCTCAATTTGTAAATAATGAAAATAGCCTGAGAGCAGATATTTTTGAATTCCTCCTTTGGTGTCATCATGAAGTTCCAATCCAACAACATCATAAATTGGGATTCATGACCACAGTTCTATATTCCATTCATGATCTGAAAAATCCCTGCTCCTAAACTACCTCAGAAAAGTAGCCTTAGTGTAAAATGTAACCAGACTGACGCATCTATACAGATACAAATCTTTTGCTTTATGGAATGTTTGAAGTGCCATCCTTTAGATGAATTGCCAAACCAGATCCTTGTCTGACTGTTCAGGTGGACATGAAAGACCCCATTGTACTATTCAAAGAAGAGTAGGAATCATTGTTTCCTGACCAACACTCTTCCCTCAACTAACACCACAAAAAACACTCATCTTATAACTGTCTTGCTATGCACAAAATGACTGTTGCATTTGTCTACATTGTAATAGTCACTACACTTCAGTGTAATTCATTGTATATGAAGTAATTTCAAATGCAATAAGGAATTCTATAAAGCCACATCTTTTCCTCTTTTTACCTTTGGGACAATGTGGTAATTCAGATGGATACACTCTTGATAATTCGTCTGGCTTTTGATTTGCTTAGGAAAAATATTAAAATATGGTCTTTGAATTTCATTTTTCCCCCTTTAAATTAAAAGACTGGTTGCTGGCTATTGCAAATCTCTAGGCAAAGTATTCAGCAGTTTGTGTGGTCTATGGTACAGCATGTTTGATCAAATGTATATGACGTGGCAATCTACCTTAATTTCCTCTTTTCAGCACACCTTTCTTTGCATTGCTAATGTCTATATTTGCCCAGCAGAACTCCCAGGAACAGAGGGATATGAGGCAAAATCTGAAGCGTATATACTAAGGCTGGTGTTGCCTACCTTTTCTGCAGTTAGCTCACAGCTGGATCGGCAGAGGCCTGGATCATTCACAGGACATATTACATTGGAAATGGGGGAAGAGGGTGGAAATTAAACAGTTTAGACAACTGTGCTGCTAACTCAGTAACCAAGGCAATTCAATTTTCACTGCCTTAAAGTGAATGTACCCTTGTATTATTCAGTTCTTTCAGTATCAATTTCTACTGTGCACATTTTACAAACCAGAATGTTCTCTCCAATAATTGCTTTAATGAACAATCTTAGTGTAACAGTTGCCTTTTTATTTCTGCAGGTTAAAGTGAGGTTTGATGTCATAATTCAAATAAAATTTTTGAATTTTTTTTTATATAAATAACAGAATTCTGAACTCATTGAAGATCACCAATTCTAGTATTTATCTAAAAACATTTTGATTCTCAGTTTCATTATTTAGTACATTGTCTGTTAAACAGAAATGATCAATCAAATATTTTTACGATACAATGGTACCACATTCCTCAATAATCTTTTAATTGCTTTGTTTTTTAAATATTTTTTCTTTCAGTGTGACCCGAGTGGTGGTATGTTCTGGAAAACACTATTACACTCTGGTTAAACACAGAGAGTCTTCAGGGGAAGCTGCACAGAACACAGCACTCATCAGGATAGAAGAGCTCTGCCCCTTCCCACTGGAAGCACTTCAGCAGCAAATGGATAAATATAAAAATGCAAAAGGTCAGGGCTGCTTAGCAATTACCACATTAGCCTTGAAACCTATTGAAAAGAAATTGTGAATATGTAATGTAAACCAGGCAGATTCAGAAAACTCGGAGAATTTTTGCTTTTCTGTGACCTTAATTTCTTCTTTTTCAGTTGGTGTAACCCTATTAATACATCCTTTTTTTTTCCCCTGAAAATAATGACACAATGTGGGTTGCCAGCAGCCCTTCAATGCCTTACCATTTTGGCCATTCTTCACATGTAAGCCTGGCAATGAGTATTGATGAGCTACTTGCCTGTGGAGGGACTATCTGCAATCTAGAAATTTTATTGACTGCACTAACAAGCTTGCAACATTTATTCTTAAACATTACAAAATTTCTTGTGTATTGTATTCTACTGCATTTCTGCAGTCACCGTACCTGAATTTTGGGGGTTCTTTAGAAGTTGTACAGTTGCCACATGCTTGATTTCCATTTACAGATCTTGTTTGCAACCTCGGCATCCTATCTGACTCTGAGCTGAGCTTCCAATCTGATATTCTTTCCATCACAAAGACCACCTACTTCCATCTCTAACATCGCCCATTGCTGCTTCTGCCTCAGCCCAACTGCGGCTGAAACCCTCATCCATGCTTTTGTTATCTCCAGACTCGACTATTCCAATGCTTTTCTGGCCGGCCTCACATCTTCCACCTTCCATAAACTTGAGCTCATCCAAAACTCTGCTGCCCATATTTTAACGCACACCAAGTCTCGCTCACCCATCACCCCTATGCTCGCTGACCTACATTAGTTCCCGGTCCACGAATGCCACAAATTCAAAATTCTCGTCCTAGTGTTCAAATCTCTTCATGGCTTTGCCCCTCCCTACATTTGTAACCAGCACTCCAAGAACTCTGCGTTCCCCCGCTCCATTTGCTCCACCATTGGAGGCCGTGCCTTCAGCCATCTAAGCCCTAAGCTCTGGAATTCTCTCCCTAAACCTCTCTGCCTCTGTCTCCTCCTTTAACACACTCCTTATAAACTACCTATTTGACCAAGCTTTTAGTCACTCTTCCTAATATCTCCTTCTTCGACTTGGTGTTGATTTTTGTCTGGTTATGCTTCTGTGATGCACCTTGGGACATTTCCCTACATTAAAGACGCAGTACAAATGCAAGTTGTTGAGGCATTAGCTTCAACGGGCCCATGGCTGTTTTGCACCCCTGATTTTTTTTCTTGTGTTTTCTGACAACTCACTCCTTATATTTCCTTCTATGGCTTTATCAGTTTTTTCTGATTACACTCTTATGAAGCACCTTGGGACATTTTCCTACCTCAAAAGGTGCTATATAAATGCAAGTTATAACACAAATTCACTGAAACATTGGTTATTGTTTTTTTGAAAACCTACAGCATAAGCAAGCAGTACAACACCAGAATTAAGCTAAACTTAATATACATGTGCTTCAAAACTCTATTAACCCTGTCCTGCTGCTTAATGTAGGATATTGTTCCATGGGTACTGGCTGCCCTTCGGGATCTCGTTCAAAAGGCTGAGCTTACATGTCATGAGCCACATACCTGAGCCTCGACAGTGAGTATCAGCAGGCTATTTGTGGAGGCACCATAGCTGAACCTGCTCCTATTCACACTTTCCAGCAAGGAACACTGGTAATGGTAATGATCAGGAGAGGAAACCATGGATGATTTTTTTTGTTTTCTTTTCTCCCTAAGCTAGAGATGTTGAGGCCAAATTTAGCACTGCTACTGCCATCCTGGCTAAGATCAATGCATGCAGTGCAGACTTAGGATCAAACATGGGAATTATCCTAATCTGTATGGTTAAGTTCCACATTCGTCAAAGTATTTATGCACTGAAAAAAAATTGCATTTATGTAACACTTTATCTCAAAGCACTTAATGTACAATGAATTACTTTGAAGTACGCAGTATGTTAGTAAACGCAGCAGCCAAACTGCCTCGGGGGGAGCCTTTACCTATGTTTTGGATACTAAATTAGAAAATTATTTTTCAGACTTTGTATGGAGTCAAGAAGAACCACAGAATATGGGCCCATGGTTTTATGTATCTCCCAGGTTTGAAAAACAGTTAGGATGCAAGGTAAGCTACCATATACATCCAAGTAATGCTCAAATGTTTTTGTTAAGTAACTTCTTTTGACCTCAATAAGTCATATTTTAAAGTCTTATCTGTTCTATTTATGTTGGAAGGACAGTTCTAGAACTTAAGTGGTCAGTTCACATGAATATGGATCCAGTTACTGTATAGTTGGTATATTGTACTTAAGGATCTGCTATGTGGTTTCTTCGCAAAATTTCAAAGGTCACCTCTGTTAGCATTAGTAGTCATATTTCAGCATACTGTGACTAAGTTGATCCAAGAACTCAAAGTAGCCTCAGTAATAAGTTATGAAGGATATGAGGAAGGGATGTCTGTGGAGGACAGAAGGATTAGATTGGACGGTGAAGATGTGTAGATATTCTAGTTTTGCTTGTTAGATCTTGGAAATCGGGGAGTATCGATGCAAAACTTCCCCGTAGAGATTAAATGGGTGAGGTATAGTCCATGATATGATCAATGGAAAGAATGAGTCGGTGCATCAAATGGCTTTTTCTCATTCAACAGCAACTTGCATTTGTTGAGTGCCTTTAATGCTTCAGAGGCAAAAATGGACGCTATGCAGTAAAAGAAAACAGTTAGGCGACTAAAGGCAAGGTCAAAGAGGTAGTTATTGAAGACATTTTCGAAGGAGAGAAGTAGTAAGGTGGGTGGAGTAGTTTAGAGAGAGAGAGGGTGCACGTAGGACTAAGATGGCTGAAGGCTCTGCCAACAAAAATGATTGAGGAAGGGGAGAATGCAAAGGAGGCTAAAGTTGGAGCAGAAGTATGCGCTGGCACATAGAGCTGGAGGAGGTTGCAGATGTAAGGAGGGATGAGATTGTGGAGGGACTTGTAAATGATTGAATCAAAAATCCTCAATGTGTCAGGGGACAAAAGCCACTGGAGGTTGGTTGAGGGTGGGTTTGATAAAGGAGCTAGAATTAATGTGGGATAAAATACGGTCGGCAGAGTTTTGGATGATGAAAGGTGGAGCTGGCAAGGAGAACATTGGAGAAACAGAACATGGAGGTGATCATGAGCGTTTTGGCAGCAATGGAAATGATGCAAGGGTAGTGATGGGTGAAATTGTGGAGGTGGAAATAGGTGATCTTGGTGGATAGATGTGGGGTTTGAAACTCAGCTCAAGATCAGACAATGAGTTTGCATTTCGGCTGACTCAGCTGGCATTGACACAATGGGCTCGATTTTAGGAGCGTGTTTCCGGCGGGTTCCCAGCGGGGTGGCCCCGAAAATCCCGATCTCCGGTCACGTGACCGGATCGCGACGAAATCCCGGCCACTTCCGGGTACCGCGCTGACGTGCGGGGCTGCGCGCGCAAGCCCCACTGGTGGGAATCCCGCAGGCAATTAAAGCCAGCGGGGTTCCACTTGAGAGTACTTACCTTGCTCGTTGTGGTCAGTTAATGAGCTGAAGCAGCTGTCAAAAGAGGAAGTGTGGGATTTTAGGTTCAAGGCAGTGAGTTTCCCACACTGGGGGAAACAGTCTCCCTCCAACCAGGCGTGTTGCAGCCAGCAGCCTGTGGCAGGTGCCAAGGTGCGCTCCACGGGGGAGAGCCCTCACCCACGCAGGAGGCCACCGCGTCACATAGGGCAACCCCTGCCCTCCACCACCCCCCGCCAAGCCAGAGGACAGACCGACACGAAACCGCAGCCCCAGTCCGAGGAACCACACACCTACCCTGCACAACCCCTCAGACCAACACCTGCCAGTTGGGTGGTGTGTGGAGACCCTCGGAGGACGAAGAGCATGACCAGCACCACCAGCCTCGCAGTCCACGCCGTCCGCCGCAGGGACGTGGATCCCCCCAACACGGTGTTGTTGCACGCCCACCTGCACAGCAGGAGGGAGGGCTACCGCAGAGAGAGACGCATCGCAGAGGGCACTACCCTCGCCACAGGGTCCACAGACCGAGGCGCAGCTCCCCGGACCTCTCCGAGCAGCAGTGCACAGGGAGGCGCAGATTCGCTCGACATGTAGTCGTGGAGATCTGCAGCCTCTTTCATGCCGAGCTGCTCCTGGCTGGCCCCAGCACCAACTGCTTACCTGTCGCAGGCAAAGTCACCACTGCCCTCCACACCTTCTCCTCCGCATCCTTCCAGGGTGCAGCCGGCTACACCGCCGATGTCTCTCAGTCGTCTGCGCGGACGAGCCCTGCAAATACACCTGCACCTACTCTGCAGTAACACGATGGGTGGCATCAGTGGTGGGTCCTCATAGTGATACCCAGGAGCGGGCATTATTGGACACAACGGACAGGATTCGCGGAGACATGGCAGTGGTGGTGTCAATATAATGTGTGCTGTTTGTTGCTCTGAAATTCAATATGGGTAACACCCATGACAAACCCTCAGACACCCTTGTGCACCCCCTTCATGCTGACGAGACGTTTGCCTTACGCTGCCTACTGCACATATGTGATGCATGCCCTGTGGCTGCAGCACAGGTGGTGGCAGGTTGAGTGAGGCTGGCCGTGAGGGAGATGCATGAGAGGGTGAGTATGGGATGGAGCAATGAGATTGTATGAGGAGTGGGTTGCGTGTTAGTGGCAGGGTGAGTACTGGCGAGGTGAGTGGGTGGAGGTAAGATGAGGATGGGGTGTGAGTGGGTATGAAGGGTGATGTGACAGAATAGTGTTGGCGGTGCCGAAGGAGATGTGGGGTGGGGGCAGTGTTGTGGCAGACGGAGTGTAGGGGAAAGACTTCGTGTTCTCACTGCGGCTGACCTACTGCGGTCATTGCAGCGCCTCCTGCACTGTATGCAGGTGGGCGATATGTTGGTGGCGCAGGTGACCCCCTCTGCCACCTCGCGCCAGGCCTTCTTGGTGGCAGAGGCAGGCCGCTTCCTCCCGCCCGCCGGGGGGAAGATCTGTGTCCTCCCCCTCCTCCTCACCCCATCTGATGATACCTCGGGTGAGGCATCATTAAACTGGGAGCAGCCTTCCCCCTGGGCTGCTCCATGCTGCAATTTGTCTCATTGGTTGCAGCATCTGTCAGTGGAGGACTGCCCCTTTAACTAGAGAGCCTCCAGCTGACAGATCGTACTGCGCATGCGCAGCCCGACCGACGCACAGGCCAGCGCCATGGACCCCGGAGGAGCAGGTAATTGATTCCTATTAGTGGGTTTCCTGCTACGATCGCGTGGGCAACCCACTAATTTCGCCGAGCATGTTGACCACGCTCCCGGAGGACCACCCGCTGGGAACCCGCAGGCCTGCTAAATTCGGGCCCAATAAGCTTGTAAACATCCATGATTCTATGGTATTAGAGGCTGTGGAAGTAGAGTATTTGTGATGACCTGCAGATCATTTTATTTCTCTACTGCCTGATCTCCTATTGTGTTCCTCACGGTAAGTCGGATGAAATGCTGCTCTCTAGCAACAGGAGCGTTATACCATGTAATGCAGTGTATATTATTCTGCTGCTAAGGTGGAACTGTGTTTAACTGTCCTGTCCCTTTAAGGCCATCAAGTCTAATTGCTGTAAATCCAGGGATCAGTTGGACTTAATTGTTGATAAGGGGAGATTGCAGATTGGTAGGTGTTTGTAAATTTCCAGCTCCAGGTCAGAAGAAATCAGCATGAAATGGCTGGCTTTCTTTTTCTCTTTTTATATTATTCTTAACACTTTGGAATGTGAAAGGTGCATGCCCGACTCCAGATTTTTTACATGTAAGTGGATCTCCCATGGTCTGGTATCTAAATTTGCAGACAGTACTAAATTGGAAGCGTAGTAATTAATACCAAGGACCAAAGGAAGGTACAAGGGGAGGTTGATAAAATGGTGGAATGGGGAAAAGTGTAATTCAATGTCAGTAAATGTGAGGTTGTACATTTTGGTTGAAAAAAGATAAAAGTAATAATTATACTTTGAATGGGAGAAGGCTGGGTGATGTGGAAAAGCAGAGGAATTTGGGGGCTCGGTTTCACAATTCATTCAACAGCACCACCTCAAGTGGATAAGGCCACTAGAAAAGCTAATTTGAATACTGGTCTTAAGGCAAGAGGTATAGATTATAAAAGTGGAGATGTAATAGTGAATCTATTTAAAACCTCATTAAGATCCCAGTTGGATAGCCAAACTGGATAAGTACTTGAAAGGAAAAAATTTTCAGGGCTACGGGGATAGGGCAGGAGTGGGACTAGCTGGATTGCTCTTGCAGAGCCGGCGCATGACTCAATGGGCTTGTCGAAACTTAACACTATACCAATGCACTAACACACTCAGACCAGTATCACAAAGGGAAAAGTTTTACTTTAATTGACTTGTATACAAGGGAAGCTGTATTCTGAACAACGGTCAGAATAACCTCTTCACTGAACAAAGGAAACAGTTCACATTTATACAGTTTAATTAGCAATGCACCTGTCATAGAATATGGGCGTACATGTACATTCTTTATTGGTTCAGGTAGTTGGTCAATCAAGTAGTGAGCCTGCCCCCTCTGGACATCCATTGCTCATTCCTGTTTTGGCACCTAGACCTCGTAGGCCTGAGAACACTATCCTCCCTAAATTCTGAAGCTGGTTATCAGTCGGGCTGAAGTCAGTCTCAAGGCCACATGGCCTCTCAAGAAACTGTATTCTCATTATATTTTATAGTCAGCAATACCCTTATCTGCTCGGCGGGGGGGGCAGACAGTACCAAGCACCTGCACAGCCAACTTAATTATCAACATACCAAGGCTTAAACATAATTACACAATTGTGTCTTTCTGTGTGTGTGTGTGCTGTAGCTACCCCATTATGGGAGCCAAGGAGTTAACATTGGTCAAATATCCATCATGCATTTCTTTTTTTTTAATATGGTCAAGTAACTGTTCACATATTTCTACATTAATGTGGTCAGGTATCTCTTTATGGTTTAGGTAGAAAGTTAATATGGTCAGGCATTTCTTTATGGTTTTCCACAGGCTGAATGGTCTCTTTCCGTGCTGTAACCTTTCTATGATTCAGCCTGAACCAGCAGCCACAGAGGAGATGGAATCAGGACTGTGCAAATTTTTTTTGGCAGGAACAGAGTAGCTTTAGTCTTGCCATTCTTAAGTTGGAAGAAAATCTGGCTCATCCACTATTTGATGTCCGATAAGTGGTCAGACAGCACAGTGATGATCATGGATTTGAAGTAATGGCAGAGAATTATAGCTGGGTGTCCTCAGTATACATGTGGAAGCTGATCCATGCATACAGGTGATGTTGCAGTGGAGTAAAATATTGACCGGGAATAGGCAGAGGCCATGCATGAAACTTTTATTAAGAGCCCTTGATCTTAAAAATATTAATAATCCAGGGCAGAATGCAATCCAATGCAGGGAAGAAAAAGATATAGCCTTCATTTAATGACTTAATTACCAAACCAAAATATTTGGTCGCTGGTGGTGTTCAATTGCTTGATGTAGGTTAGATGCAATTGCTATTTTGGCCATTTAAACCTGCTACCATTTTTATAGCCCAGTCCACTTGCTATTTTCCAGTAATTATTTGTTACAATATTACCTCTCATTGTTCCTAATTCATTGCAAAAAATAATTAATCAACTCTTCTAATTTTTTTTAAATTTGTCTCTAGTTGAAGTTGGTAAGCAGACCATCTCTTCCAGCACCTGCAGTTGGCATCGGGACTTTACATCAGGAACAAAATCAGGACATCCTCACCAGAACCTTCTCCTGAAAGGAATTCGGAAAACCCTTTATGTGCTCTGCTATGCCTGACTGCTGGAGAAGACTGACAACTTATTAATATAGTTGTGAGGTTATAATTCAACAAAACTCTTCTTCAAAAACAAATTTTACTTTGCAGAGGTCTTTGAAAGGGCTTTGACCTATCTCTCTCCACAATCATGGAAAGTATTCCAACCTACTGTCGTTAAAAATAATTAAAATCCTGAGTTACTTGAGAGCTAGGTATTCAAAATGAACTGGACTTTTGTAAACAGATCTCCTAGGCATGTTCCATACATATTCAAGTTACAAAAGCAAGATTATGCTTATCTTCTCAGACTGAGTGGCTATTGCTATAGAACAATTCATGGGTTCTAAGGAGTTTTAAATTCCTCTACTGTTCACTAAGCGACCTTTCCAATGTGACACTATTCTACTCCTACAAATCAACCAGGTATGCTGTGCAGAAAACTCCCCACATTTCAAAGAGCAGCGTCTTCTAGTTACGTGCTTGCCATTACCATCCTGCTGGATGTTGCAATTTCAACCAAAGGTGAAGGTAAATAAGTTGGTGCTGCTGCTGCCACCACAAAGGGCTTGATGTACCACCAAACAAGGGTGTTTTCTGTTTAGTGATATAAACAGAATTGGACATGCTGTTGGGAGCAGCTATATTTTGTGACTGCTGATGGGCTGAGCAGTTCAACCTGCTCGGAGAGGAGTAAGTGGTTCTGTCATTGCTGGCTTGTCTGGATCTTCCTCTGTCATTAAGAAAAGTACAACAGCCCGATACAGTGCAATGTAAATACACCATGAAATGCCAACTCCATCACAGACATAGCTCCACCCACACCCCCACCCACGAAGTGACAAAACTCTCCTACTGGTAATAGCTGAACATAAGAACACAAGAAATAGGAGCAGGAGTAGGCCATACGGCCCCTCGAGCCTGCTCCACCATTCAATAAGATCATGGCTGATCCAATATCTGAACTTCACTTTCCCGCCCTGTCCCCATATTCCTTGATTCCCTTAGTGTCCAAATATCCATCGATCTCATTCTTGAATATACTTAATGACTCAGCATCCACAGCCCTCTGGGGTATAGAATTTCAAAGATTCTTAACCCTCAGTGAAGAAATTCTTCCTCATCTCGGTCCTAAATGGCCGACTCCTTATCTTGAGACTATGACCTCTAGTTCTAGACTCTCCAGCCAGGGGAAACAGCCACTCAGCATCTACCATGTCAAGCCCTCGAAGAATTTTATATGTTTCAATAGATCACCTCTCATTCTTCTAAGTTTCAGAGAATACAGGCCCATTCTACTTAATCTCTCCTCATAGGACAACCCTCATCCCAGGAATCAATCAATTGAACCTTCGTTGCACCCCCTCTAAAAACAAGTATATCCTTCCTTAGGTAAGGAGACCAAAACTGTACACAGTACTCCAGGTGTGGTCTCACCAAAGCCCTGTATAATTGCAGCAAGACCTCCTTACTCTTTTATACTCCAATCCCCTTACAATAAAGGCTAACATACCATTTGCCTTCCTAATTGCTGGCTGTACCTGCGTGTTAACTTTGTGATTCATGTATAAGGACACCCAAATCCCTGACTACCAATATTTCTTAGTCGCTCATCTTTTAAAAAAATATTCTCCTTTTCTGTTCTTTCTACCAAAGTGCATAACCACACATTTCCCCACATTATACTCCATCTGCCACCTGCTCACCCACTCATTTACCCTGTCTATATCCCATTGCAGCCTCTTTGCGTCCGCCTCACAGCTTACTTTCCCACCTAGCTTTACATCATCAGCAAACTTGGATGCATTACACTTAGTCCCCTCATCTAAGTCACTGATATAGATTGTAAACAGCTGAGACCCAAGCACTGATCCTTGCGGCACCCCACTAGTTACAACCTGCCAACCTGAAAATGACCCATTTATTCCTACTCTTTTCTGTCCGTTAACCAATCCTCAATCCACCCTAATATTACCCCCAATTCCATGAGCCCTAACCTTGTGTAACAACCTCTTATGTGGCACCTTATTGAATGCCTTTTGAAAATCCAAATATACGACATCTACTGGTTCCCTTTATCTACCCTGCTAGTTACATCCTCAAAAAACTAATAGATTTATCAAACACAATTTCCCTTTCATAAAACCATGCTGATTCTGCCTAAACATATTATGATTTTCTAACTGCCCCGTTACTATATCCTTAATAATAGATTCTAGCATTTTCCCTACTACTGATGTCTGGCTAACTGGCTTATAGTTCCCTGTTTTCTCTCTTCCCTCCTTTCTTGAATAGCGGGGTTACATTTGCTGAAATCTGTACTGTGATTCTCCTGTAAGAGCCCAATAGTCTATCAGAATTCTAACCATGGGAATAAAGAAAAAACTGCAAATAATTGGAATACATAACAAGTCCATCGGCATCTGCAAAGCAAAAGGGTAAATTAAAATTTCAAGTGGAGTCCTAGGAGACCCTCCATATTTTCAAAGGGATTTAGAGGCATTGGAGAAGGTGCAAAAAAGATTCACCAGGATGATATAAGAACAGAGAGGCTATACTTATCAGGAAAGGCAGAACAAGCTGGGGTTCTTTTCTGTAGAAAAGAGAATGCTGAGGGGTGACCTGATAGAGGTCTTTAAGATACTGAAAGGGTTTGATAGGGTAGATGTAGAGAAAATGCTTCCACTTGTGGGGTAACCCAAAACTAGAGATCATAAATATAAGATAGTCACTAATAAATCCAATAGGGAATTCAGGAGAAACTTCTCTACCTAAAGAGTGGTAAGAACATGGAATGCCCTACCACAAGGAGCAGTTGAGGCAAATAGCATTGATGTGTTTAAGGGGAAGCTAGATAAGCACGATGGAGAAAGGAATAGAAGGATATGCTGATAGGGTTAGATAAAGATGGGTGGGAGGAGGCTCATGTGGAGCATAGACCAGCTGGGCTGAATGGCCTGTTTCTGTGCTGTAGACTCGCTGCATCAGAATAGATCTGTGCTAGAATCTGTCCTATGCACAAATAGGCAGATCTGCTCAGTTCTTCCAGCATTTTCTGTTTTTATACCAGAATTCTGACCCATATTTAAATACCACAGCTAAGTTCAATCCATGATCTGAGTTCAAAAAACTAATACGGCTTTGAAGTTAGTTTGTTCTGAGTAGAGAAAATGCTCCTTCACAGCTGGTTCAATACTGTAATGGGTTGTTTATTTTCATTCTCTTTAGACCAGATTTAAAATAATTGTAAATGTTTGATTATTGATCATTAAATTACATTATGGGAGATGTTTAAATTACAACAATGTGAAGACTCATGTTGGTAAACCTTATTTAGAACATATATGGTACTTCTGTAATTCACAAGCATTTGCTTAGTTCTTTTGAGTTCTAATTTATGTAACTACACTGTTTTCTGATGGCAAGTATAAAATTGTTAGTAACAAGTAGCCTCATATGATTGCTGTAAAAGTGCTCAAAACATTTTTTTCCTAATGGAATTATTTTTATTGATGAACAGTAATGTGGGGGTGAAGTTAGCAAAGTACAGACTATAACAGTGCACTCTTAACAATTGTTATTAAATATTTACTGGTGTATCTTTTCTACCAGACTGCTTTTGGGCAGAAGAGATTGTGTCTTTAGTGCTACCAGTTGGTGGAACCAGTCACTTGGTAGGGAATACTGTGCAGGAAGTACACTATTTGCATCTGGTCATGTACACTTTCCCTTTGTCAATGCAGACCCCCTCAATAGCTTACAATGTGACAAAAGCATTCACATTTAAGACTTCAGGTCGATGAAGATCTAAACGGAAGTGAATCTACGATGACTGATTCTGCTGTAAGTGAATACAAGCTGTTAGTCAAGTTGATTTTAGTGTCTGCAGAGCTCCTATGCTTGGTATGAAATATGCCAATGTTAATCACCCTAGGACTACCTCCACCTGAAGGAAATTCCAGGCTGATGCTCAACAAACATTCATTTACAGCAGTACTGCTGTACTCCTCGTGTAAAGGAAGACCTGAGTGCTGTGAGTGGAAAGGGTGGATAGTTGGTAAGTGAAGAAATTTAGGTAGCAAGGTCTAAGCTAAAACCAAAAAGCTAGGTTTTTAGATAATTGAAGGCAGGGAGCAAGGTAGTAAGCAAGGGTACCAGCTGCCATGGATGTAATGGCTGAAAGATTAGCCTTTCATCGTGGAGGGTAGAGGACAAGCAGTGGTCCAAAGGAACTATAAATTGATTGCTGTGGGAAATAGAAAAATGATAGTGGTCCTGCAGGTGTTACTGTTATTGAGTAGGAGGAACCTTACTCCCCATGGCCCCTTGATATACATGGGCAGCCTGGGAGTGTTTGATGCTGAAATTGGAACCTATTTCCCAACATTCTCATCGTGTGCTTTTTTTTCCTTCAAGAAAGATAAACTAAACATCCTAGTGATGCCACATTTGATGCATCCATTATAAAACGCGTATGCAGCCGCCGAAGACAACGCATTTGTTAATAACTAAGCCAACTCCTGGGAGCCGCGCCACCAATGATCATTCGGTGCTTCTAGTACACTTTAGGCCCGTCGTTCTTGAGCCGCTGGCGCCGGTCGAGCATTTCTGCTTCATGAGCGCCACCATCTTCAAAGAGCCTGCATTCCCAGCACCACCGCAACGTGGCGTCGCCGAGAGCCCACCTCTGCTGAAAAGATCCTCCATTAAAAAAATTACCTCATTTTATTTCGATTTAAATATACGGAGTGACGGTTGACGACGCGGCCGACCCGAGTCACCGACACCGTCACAACGACCATTAAACGCCGCAGCCGTCCCTGCATCGCGCTATTGACATCGGCCTTCAATCAATTATTTATTTTGTTGTTAGTAGTTTAACTTTTTTTTTTAAAAAAAGTGTACGGTTCCCTCTTTAACTTTACATTAAAAAAAAACTCACCACACAAAAACCATTTGAACAACAACGGAAAATAAACTGCGCGAGGCTCATGAAGCCGCGCCTTCAAAAATAACAGTCCCGATTTCAAAACTTTGGCGCGTGCCAATCTGAGGTGTCACCGTTTGCTGACAGGCAGGAAGTGACGCGCGGGAGCGCGCTGACGTCCTGGCCGGCTGGGTCTCGGGCGACGGGCGAAGCGTTAAAGGGACTGGGAGGCAGGTGGCGGCGGTGCCTCGGCTTAATTTTGAATTCATTCAGCGATAAGTATTAAATCTAACCTTTGTGATTTTTTTTTTTAAATTTAAAAAAAAATGTTTTCCGAAATATTTAAACGGCAACTGGAATATTTGAAGGGAGCGAATTTATGATAAAGACCCGACGCCGAGTGTCAATGTTGTGTCGCCAGGGTTGACGCGGCCCAAGTGTCCATATTAGGTGATCACGTGACGGCGGAGAGCTGCTGGCCGGCCCCCTGATAGAGGCAGAATAAGAAGGTGCATTGAATTAGTGCAGAGTGGGCAACGTTCACCGCACGGTTCCAGCCATGGGCAGTGAGTATACTTAGAATTTGCCTCTCCTCATTCTGCACTTTTAATATATTCACCGTTATTTATACACTTTTTTTTTTGCCACCCGTGGTTGGCAAATATACATTGACCCAGCCCTCCCTTGCATTCACTCAGACCTTGACTTTAATTTCAGAATCTATAACTGATTGAACGAGACATAAGTAAGCCTATTAATACTCCAAAAACTGTGAATCTCTGCTGAGTAAATACACTCCTCACTCCGCGCTCTTTTATTAGTGATTAGAATAGACAAGTAGGAAAGATAAAATTAGGGATAGTTAATGTTTTGAATTGTGACGGAGGATCCACCTGAATCTTGTTTTAATTCAATCCGTTTTAATGATTGATAACGTTTTCACACGTATGAAGAAGTAAAGAATTTACGAAATACCTTTCATATTCTCAGGACGTCTCAAACCGTTTTATTGCCGACGAATTACTTTTGGAACAAAGTCATGATTGTCTTGTAAGAATGCAGACTAAGCCACTAGTATATGTATTCATTTTAATAATTTAAGATTCATATCACATCTGTAGAATAGCAGCATATATTTAAAAAAATCAAATTAATTTGAAAACAGCTGGCCTAAATCAAGTACTCATTGATTTTTCGATTGAGGGCCCAGTCCTCAGAAGTGGCTTGCTCAAGGGCTGAACACATTTAAGGCAATGCCATTTGTGTATTTTTAAAATAGCATATGAGATATGTACTTTACAGCCTACTTCATTTATTGTTTTCTTCCTGTTCTTTTTATTATTTTAACACTGACATTCTTGACCTGAGAATTAAGGTTTAATGCCACCTTTCCAGTGATTTGAGTTTAAGAACAGCTCCTGTCAGTAGATGCGTTTCTACAGATGAAGACACCTGGTACAGTGCGGCACAACTGAACTCTAAGCCCATGCTCTCCCTTATGGCTCAGTATAAGATTTTCTTAATGCACAATCCAATTTGCACACAGGGACAGCTTCCATCAGTCCTTCTAATATTTGCTACATTGTGCATCAACTCCAGTGTTTTCTCCCAACATTTAAAAAAAATGCATTTCTCCCAATGGTTCCATTTGCAGCATTGTGAGCAGAAAGCTATCATAGAACCAAATAGCTTGCACTGTCTGGAAACAACACGGATTGAGGGAAATACTGGACATAAACAGACCAAAAAAGCCAATCTACTAACAATAATGGGAAGAGAAGGGAAATCTTGGGAGAATTGTCCCAAATGCAGCATCATTTACAAGCTGGGGGAACCCCCATGGGATACAGAATTTTTATTAGATTGCTTGAAATTAATATTCTTGTCTATTACAGTTAAATTTTTAGAAGTCATCAAGCCATTTTGTGCTGTTCTACCTGAAATCCAAAAGCCAGAAAGAAAGGTAAATGTAATTTTAATTCATATTCTTTTTACTTTTACACTTTGCCCATACTTCTTTGTAAATGTTGCTGGATACTGTGTTCTAATCTCCTTTAACCAGATCTATGCTGTTGGTTCCTCACTATCATTTTCAAGAATTTTTTTTTCTGGATGGTGAGCTGGAATTGGCCCACTGTACTTTCTCATCAGTATCTATTTTGTGTGCCATAGAGCCTCTGAACACAAACTTGGCTACCCTGCTATCTGTTTTGAGGCAGTGAGGGGACAGAAAATAGGGTAATGCAAGTCAGCATTAATTTCTCTTTATCAGCAAAAACCGGCACAATGGTCTCTTTCCCTATTGAGTCACCAGAGGTTCTTCATCTTGCATGTGCCTTTGGGGGAAGATGCTGAGCCAGCCATCACCCCTGAAGTTTGGGACAGTAGTGGGGTCATTTTTGGAAGTAGGTTGCCTGCTTAGCTTTTGACCTGGTAATGGTATACATTGGTGGAGAAGTAAATCCAGCTCAAAAATATAAATAGCCAGAAAATATTGATATCGAAGAACCATCTGCATTGGTATGTCCCAAGGGATGATGTGCTGAGTCTGCTATGATCTTTTGAATAGTGCTGGTGATCAAGAATTTAACTGTCCCCCAATCTTCAGACATACAGTTCTGTAATGAAGACCACATAGTATAAGTTCTTTAAATGCAGCATTTGAAGTTTGCAACAGACTGCACCAAACAGGGAGGACATTACTATTCAATTAGAAATAAGATTGAAACAGGATATACTTTTTCCCCTGGAAAGGGAGGAGATTACCAAGTGCTTTTGGAGCTGCATGGTTTGCAATTGGAAAAAACTGTTGTCAGCAAGCGAGACCTTTCCTAAGAGGAAGTGGTTAACTTGTGCCTTTATGTTTATCGCAATGCTCTAGGGCCATAATTTGTGCAATAATAAAGTCATAGTGACTTCAGTGCTCATGTTGGACATGATCCTGTGTGTTGGCAGGGTGTCATTGGAACAAATGCCTAGCAATTAATATGTAGCCAAAAGCTACATTCATGTTTTTACATCGCTACTATAATAGAGGTGATGTTTTTTTCTTCTTGCCTATCTAATTTTAGACTTATTTATGTCAAGCATATCTGCTTGGTCTATGTGTGATACTGAATTTATCAAGTCTGTCAAAATCCTGTTCCATGGCATTCATTTGTTCACGTCAATATAAAATAATATTGAGAGATTCAGAAATCACTCACTAGCTATCATTCCCAGCTTCCTTACATTAATATTGTTAGCTACTGACCTGTTTCTAATACAAGTCAGAACTTTCATAATTCCTCTTGCTATTATCTTCCTGACCTGATTTTTGCTTGTACCAAAAATATTCAATTAAAATTGCATAAATATCTATCCATAGAAATTAGAACACTGCTACTGTGTCTAGTACTACTAAAATCTGCTACAGAAGGCGGAGGAGCCTCGGATCAATGCTGGCAACGAGAGGAATTCTTAAAAACTGCAGATTACGTGATAAATGGGTCAGTGGCTAAACTTTAATGTAGAAATTGCCAGAGATCAGCACTGGGGTCTAGTTTGCTGATCTCTGTGCAGTTCTTTGGAGTGTTCCTTTATATTAAAAATTAAAACTCTTATTTAGAAGGGTGGCTATTGGATATCTTTGTCTGTCTACTGTGTCTAGAATTGTTTTGTGCCGGTTACTGTTACATGTGTAAATTTATGTCACACTTAGAAAGTGTTTTTAAAAAAAAAAATTCTGTCTGACTTCTAAATTACCAGTCTTGGCAGATAATCAGATTAGCCTCCAGTTGACTGAGGAAGGCACAGAAAACACTGCTGTAGTTTACTCCTTTTTCATTTGAAGTTGCTTAATTCAAATTGATTGTGTTGTGTTATTTAAAGTGCTTAATTTGAACTACTGGATAATTCATACTGGAATTGATTTCAGGAGTCACTTAAAAAGGGGAGGGGAAGGTGAAGCTTAATTAAATATTATGAAAACTTCATGCTAGCACGGAAGTCCAGCATACTTTAAATGTCACAAACTGACTAATGAAAATTTTTGTCACGCATTTTTTTTGTAAAAAGTATAAGGGAACAAAGACAGCCATTTGCAATGTACAGAAGAACTCTGCAGGAACATATCTGTAGGTTCCTAGTTGATCTTCCCATAAACAAAGCCAAGGTTCTGATCTATAGCCTGAATTAGCCATAGAATTTTTTTTAAAAGCCAGTTGAACATCTGATTGACCTGAGCACAGCACATTAATTGGCCTAAAAGAGATAGACCAAGTTGCACACAGCTACAAATTTAACAGCAGAATAAGTAGATTGCGTATTATATGATGGTAGGTAAAACCCTTGCACTCTCCCACTCTGGTTGTTCCCCATGGTACGGCCCCCATCTTCGCTCCCTTGAGTCCAAGGAGCGCAGACATGAACGTATATGGCACACAGCTGGTTTAGTCTTTCATTGCCAGATCTGGCTGTACAACATCAAGCACTTTCAGGCCCTGCTCTTCTGCCATAACTGCTCACTACTCCAGGATTATCCTGAAATGCAAAGATAACCACCGGATTCTTTTCTCCACTGCCAGCTGTATTCCTTAAACCCCTCTTCCCTTCCCACTCCATCTTTACCTCCAACAAGAAGTGCGAGGAGCTCGTGGACTCTTTGCACGAGGAGTGAGACTACCCGTTTAGCTGCCTTTGCCGCATCCCTCCCTTCCCCTTGCCCTCCAGCCAAGGTTCCCCTGTGCCCTACCCTGAACTTGCATCTTTCTCCTAGTTTCTCTTCTATCTCTTCCTCCAGCTCTCTGCAAGCTCATCTTGTCCATGCGACCCATTTCCTAGTCTCTTAACCCTATTCCTACTAAACTGCTGACTATCCAACTTCTCTTCCTGGCCCCATGCTAGTTGATATTAAGAGTGGTTCCTCTCTCCTCAGGTACTGTCCCCTTTCAATTCTGCTGTCATCACACCCTCCTCCTCAAAAAAAAAAACACCTTGACCCCTCTGTCCTTGCAACCTACCACCCCATCTCCAACCTCCCTTTACTCTTTAATGTGCTTGAACATGTTGTCGTCTTCCCAAATCCATGCTCATCTCTGCCGCAACTCTAATAAGCTTTGGGTCCACCAATGCCTTGATTTTAAAAGTTCTCATCCTCGTGTTCAAAGCCCTCCATGGTCTCTCCCCTCCCTATCTCTGTGCCTTCCTCTAGCCCTACACTCTTCCACCAACTCTGGCCTCTTGTGCATCCTCCACTTTCTTTGCCCCACCATTGCCTGCCATGCTTTCAGCCATTTAGGACCTAAGCTCTGGAATTCCCTCCCTAAACCTCTCTACCTTTCTCGCCTCCTTTAAGAACCCCCCCTTAAACCTACCTCTTTAACCAAACTTTTAGTCACCCATCCTAATAGCTCCTTCTTTGGCTCGGTGTCAATTTTTGTCTGATTACGCTCCTGTCATGCGCCTTGATGTTTTCCTACGTTAAAGGTGCGATATAAATGCAAGTAGTTGTTATGCTCCTGTCTTTTTTAGCCCTGTTATCTGCAAGTCCCACCAATTTTGTCAAGTAGGTGTTGCATATTTTATTATTGCAGTAACCAGACATTAAATTGTGCAAATGTACATTTTGATTTTTTTAAAAAACAAGGAGGACGTACTTGTTTGATTTCAAAGTGACTTATTCTGGGGAAATTTGTGTAAATGTTTCTTATGGATGTTGATACAGAACACAACTTCCTTTTCGCTGCATCTCATTTTAATTACCCAGTTTAAGTAACTGCTGCATATTAAGTGAATGTACAAAACTGGCATTTATAGAGAACTTCCTGTTTTAGCTGGATTATTGAAAAACATTTAGTTTTAATGTATCTATTTATTCCATAGATTCAGTTCAGAGAAAAAGTATTATGGACAGCTATCACACTCTTCATTTTCTTAGTATGCTGCCAGGTGAGTGCAAATCATCATTTTTTTTAAAAACTCAAGTAGGTTCTCAAATACGAGTGATACTTGAAGCATACTAACATCTCATTGTTGTTTGTAGATCCCATTGTTCGGCATTATGTCATCAGACTCTGCCGATCCATTCTACTGGATGAGAGTTATCTTGGCATCAAACAGAGGTAGGTATAAATAGAACAGGTTTCATGTATGGCTTGTTACAAACAGTAATTTGTTAAGTTCCTGTTGAAGCAATACTCCAGAGAAAGTTTACACATCATACTCTTGAGCCTTTCTTTATGCACTGCCAAATATTAGCCAAGAAATTAAACCTTCCTTTTCCTGAGGTATTTCAGCAAAAGAAAGAACTTATTTTATAAAGCCCCTTATTACGTGTCTCAATAATATCCCAAAGAACACATTTTTTTATTCGTTCATGGGATGTGGGCATCGCTGGCGAGGTCAGCATTTATTGCCCATCCTTAATTGCCCTTGAGAAGGTAGTTGTGAGCCACCTTCTTGAACCGCTGCAGTCCGTGTGATCAAGGCTTCTCCCACAGTGCTGTTAGGAAGGGAGTTCCAGGATTTTGACCCAGCGACGATGAAGGAACGGCGATATATTTCCAAGTCGGGATGGTGTGTGACTTGGAGGGGAACGTGCAGGTGGTGTTGTTCCCATGCGCCTGCTGCTCTTGTCCTTCTAGGTGGTAGAGGTCGCGGGTTTGGGAGGTGCTGTCAAAGAAGCCTTGGCGAGTTGCTGCAGTGCATCTTTTAGATGGTACACACTGCAGCCATGGTGCGCCGGTGGTGAAGGGAGTGAATGTTTAAGGTGGTGGATGGGGTGCCATTCAAGCGGGATGGTGTCGAGCTTCTTGAGTGTTGTTGGAGCTGCACTCATCCAAGCAAGTGGAGAGTATTCCATCTCACTCTTGATTTGTGCCTTTATAGATGGTGGAAAGGCTTTGGGGAGTCAGGAGGTGAGTCACTCGCCGCAGAATACCCAGCCTCTGACCTGCTCTTGTAGCCACAGTATTTATATGGCTGGTCCAGTTAAGTTTCTGGTCAATGCTGACCCCAAGGATGTTGATGGTGGGGGATTCGGCGATGGTAATGCCGTTGAATGTCAAGGGGAGGTGTTTAGACTCTCTTGTTGGAGATGGTCATTGCCTGGCACTTGTCTGGCGCGAATGTTACTTGCCACTTATCAGCCCAAGCTTGGATGTTGTCCAGGTCTTGCTGCATGTGGGCTCGGACTGCTTCATTATCTGAGTGGTTGCGAATGGAACTGAACACTGTGCAATCATCAGCGAACATCCCCATTTCTGACCTTATGATGGAGGGAAGGTCATTGATGAAGCAGCTGAAGATGGTTGGGCCGAGGACACTGCCCTGAGGAACTCCTGCAGCAATGTCCTGGGGCTGAGATGATTGGCCTCCAACAACCACTACCATCTTCCTTTGTGCTAGGTATGACTCCATCCCTGAGTATGTCCTGTCCCACCGGCAGGACAGACTGACCAGAGGTGGCGGTACAGTGATATACAGTCAGGAGGGAGTGGCCCTGGGAGTCCTCAACATTGACTCTGGACCCCATGAAATCTCATGGCATCAGGTCAAACATGGGCAAGGTAACCTCCTGCTGATTACCACCTACCGCCCTCCCTAAGCTGATGAATCAGTCCTCCTCCATGTTGAACACCACTTGGAAGAAGCACTGAGGGTCGCAAGGGCACAGAATGTACTCTGGGTGGGGGACTTCAATGTCCATCACCAAGAGTGGCTCGGTAGCACTACTACTGATCGAGCTGGCCGGGTCCTGAAGGACATAGCTGCTAGACTGGGCCTGCGGCAGGTGGTGAGCGAACTAACGTGAGGGGAAAAACTTACTTGACCTCATCCTCACCAATCTACCTGTCGCAAATGCATCTGTCCATGACCGTATTGGTAGGAGCGACCACCGCACAGTCCTCGTGGAGACGAAGTCCCGTCTTCACACTGAGGATACCATCCAACGTGTTGTGTGGTACTACCACTATGCTAAATGGGATAGATTCAGAACAGATCTAGCAGCTCAAAACTGGGCATCCACGAGATGCTGTGGGCCATTAGCAGCAGCAGAATTGTATTCCCGCACAATCTGTAACCTCATGGCCCAGCATATTCCTCACTCTACCATTACCAACAAGCCAGGGGATCAACCCTGGTTCAATGAGGAGTGTAGAAGAGCATGCCAGGAGAAGCACCAGGCGTACCAAAAATTAGGTGCCAACCTGGTGAAACTACAACTCAGGACTACATGCATGCTAAACAGCGGAAGCAACATGCTATAGACAGAGCTAAGCAATTCCACAACCAGTGGATCAGATCAAAGCTCTGCAGTCCTACCACATCCAGTCGTAAATGGTGGTGGACAATTAAACAACTAATGGGAGGAGGAGGCTCTGCAAACATCCCCATCCTCAATGATGGCGGAGTCCAGCACGTGAGTGCAAAAGACAAGGCTGAAGCGTTTGCAACCATCTTCAGCCAGAAGTGCCGAGTGGATGATCCATCTCAGCCTCCTCCCGATATCCCCGCCAGTCTTCAGCCAATTCGATTCACTCCACGTGATATCAAGAAATGGCTGAGTGCACTGGATACAGCGAAGATTATGGGCCCTGACAACATCCCGGCTGTAGTGCTGAAGACTTGTGCTCCAGAACTAGCTGCGCCTCTAGCCAAGCTGTTCCAGTACAGCTGCAACACTGGCATCGACCTGACAATGTGGAAAATTGCCCAGGTATGTCCTGTCCACAAAAAGCAGGACAAATCCAATCTGGCCAATTACCGTCCCATCAGTCTACTCTCACTCATCAGCAAAGTGATGGAAGGTGTCGTCGACAGTGCTCTCAAGCGGCACTTACTCACCAATAACCTGCTCACCGATGCTCAGTTTGGGTTCCGCCAGGACCACTCGGCTCCAGACCTCATTACAGCCTTGGTCCAAACATGGACGAAAGAGCTGAATTGCAGAGGTGAGGTGAGAGTGACTGCCCTTGACATCAAGGCAGTATTTGACCGAGTGTGGCACCAAGGCGCCCTAGTAAAATTGAAGTCATGGGAATCGGGGAAAACTCTCCAGTTGCTGGAGTCATACCTAGCACAGTTATGAAGTGCAGTCACTATTATATACGCAAAAATGATTGAATGACCAGTTAATCTGTTCTTGGTGTTGGTTGAGGGAACAGCATCAGAATTTATAAACAGAGGAAGCATGTTAGTGGAGGCCCTGCGTCGTGAGCAGATACAATTGAATGTTTGTACCGAGAGTTATCTTTAAGTAACTGGTAGTACTGTATAAATTGATGAACTACTTAAACAAAATTGCTTTAAGTTCACATTGAAGCTGCTTTTCACTGCATTTCAAACTGTGATTTCTGATATTTCTCATTGAACTGATGGTGTTTGCAGGTACCTTAATGGAACTCGGTATCTCTCCAATTGTAACCTCTGGTCTAATTATGCAGCTGCTTGCTGGAGCAAAAATTATTGAAGTTGGTGACACACCGAAAGATCGTGCGCTCTTCAATGGAGCTCAAAAATGTAAGTGTTTAGAATTCTGGCCTAGATTGGCTTTAAGGAATGCTTTCCAGAATTCTCTACTGGGACATCAGTACAGGGTGGCTACGTGGGATGGAGAATATAAGCTGAAATATTAACTATAGAGAGGAAATCTGAAACAATTTTTTTTGAAAAATAGTTATCCATCGGAGCTTGAAATTTTCAAGTGGTTACAACTGCCCTCTGACCAATTTCTAAGTAGTTACAAATACTGGGATTTGCCTATTTAGAGTCCTGCCTATAAAGGCTTCAGCCAGATTATAAACAAAATGTCACTAACTGTGCACCACACCTGAAACTGCCTATGAGCAATGACATGGAGATTCTGTTGATAAAAACAAAAAATGCTGGATATTCACGACAGATGAAAGTCAAAAATTGGTTAATGTTTCAGTTGTCCAGCTCAGTGGGACTACCCTTACTTGGTTCTACTCTTGCCTATCTGATCATCGCCAGAGTATCTCGAGCAATACCTTCTCTTGCCCCTGCACTGTTAACCTCAAGTCCTTCTAGGATCTATCCTTGGCCACTCCTCTTCCTCGTTTACATGCTACTCTTGATATCACCTGCAGACGGGATCAGCTGCAACATGTGTGCTGATGACACGTAGTTCTACCTCTCCAACACTTCGACTCTCAACTACCTCTGTCATACTACTTGCCCAACATCCGGTCTTAGGCTGGAGGAAAATGCATCTCATCTAACATTGGTAAGACCAAAGCCATTGTCCTTGCCACCTGACTCAGACTGAACCAGACTGTTTTCAAGCTTGACATCCTGAATTTCCAATCCCATCTCCTCTCAATCACAAAGACTGCCAGCTTTCATCCCACCTCAGTCCATCTGCTGCTGAAACCATCATCCATGCCTTTGTCACCTTCAGAATCAACTATTCCAATGCTCTCCCGGCTGGCCTCCCATCCTCCACTCCCCATAAACTTCAGTTCATCCAAAATTCTGCTGCCTGTATTTTCCATACCAAGCCCTGTTTACCAATTACCCCTGTCCTCGATGACTTACATTGGCTCCCGGGCCATCATCGTTACAAATTTAAAATTCTTATCCTTATGTTTAAATCCCTTCATGGTCTCACTGCTCCCTATCTCTGTAACCTCCTCCAGCTCTACAACATCGCTCAAGCTCTCCATTCCTCTGATTCTGGCCTCTTGTGCATCCCCCATCCCTTTGTCCCATGCTACCGATGGCAATCTTAGCTGCCTTGGCCCTGCTCTGGGATTCCTTTCCTAAACCCTTCCACCTCCCTCTCCTCTTTAAAAGCTACCTCTGACTAAGATTTTGGTCCTCCCTCCCAATATCTCCATGGGCTCAGTTTTCAATTTTTACTTACAATTTTGTGAAGCACTTTGGGACTTTTTTATTTCTACATTAAAAGTGCTCTTTAAATGCAAGTTGTTCTTTCACTCAATTTAAAAAGCATTGTATATTTGAGTTTCTTGAAAGAATTTTTAATTACAAATGAGATGTTCCCAGCACTTTTTTGGCTTTTGAGGCATAATTTATAGAAACTTCAATATGATGAGCTTTCAAAAGAATCTGGAAGCAAAATATAGCATATGTAAATGATTTTGAAAAATTGATGTAAGGTATTCAAAATACCAATATAAAATTTGACAGTAATTTTGTGTTACTAAGCTGGATTCCCCCCCCCCCCCCCACCTCACTTTTTTCCCCTTTGCTTTTAAGCAATGTGATTTTCCATTATAATGGGCATTGGAGTATAGTTTTGGAGTAGCTGATTTTGAATGTTTGCCTTTTTTCTGCAGTGTTTGGGATGATTATCACCATTGGTCAGGCTATTGTATATGTAATGACTGGCATGTATGGAGATCCGGCAGAGATGGGGGCTGGCATTTGTCTACTCATCATTATACAGGTGAGTGCTTCAGGCTACACATAACCTATACTAAAGGGTCATTTTATGGGAGTACATAGCTGGCAGGGAACCTCTCCCGCTGACAGGGTTGGAAAATCATGTGTGGTGTGTGTGTGAATTTCTGATATGTTGTTAGTGGACAAAGCAGCCTGTCAGTAATGTGGACTCGTAAACATCTTTATCGCCTATTCCTGATGGAGGGGAGCTTCTTGCTCTAAATGTTTGTCGTCTATCCCCTTTTAATACACATTTTGGTTCCTTTCAGCAATTTGGTTAGTTAACCCAAGAATTCCCAGTCAGAGGAAAGTAACTCAGCCCAATTTTTTGCACACTCTCTAGATTTTTCTTTTACAACTCCAATGTTGTAAAATTGTTTACAATTGTCAACCCCAGTCCATCACTGGCATCTCCACATCATAGATTTTTCTTGTTAGAGCATCAAGTAAATCAGCCTGGTCAGCTATCAGCTGACAGTAGGTGACACGGACAGCCTTGGTGAGCTGCTTAACATTCAGAGATTCTACCTACTGTCAGACTACAAACCTGACATACTGTACCCCTCTGCTACTAACTTTTTTATGATCGCAATGAGACCGTTGCAAACCCAAGGCCTTTTGATGTATCACTGGAGTCACATGTTTGTATTTAAGCACATCATTGGCACAAAAACGCACGGCCATTTGTGGACAGCGCAATTTGTTAAATGCTAATTGCAATAAGATGAAGAGGGAATCCAATGATGATAAATGTTGCATATCTGCCAGGTGCACTCTTAGAACAGTTAGATAGATGAAAGCTAAACATGACTGCAGTCTGTAATTGGATTTGGACCAATTTGAAGCAAGCAAGCAGTGATCACCGTCGCCACTGGTCCCCCCCCCCACTTAGGTTGAAATTACGTTGTGCACCATCAGTAACAAATGCATTAAAACATCCCTAGGAAATTGTTTTGCCTGCTCTTTTAACAAAGGCATCAATCTGTTTATTTAGTGAAGGTTGACACCTTTTGTTAAAATAATGAACAAAAATATGAGCATATTTGTTATGATGCTGCTCAATGCAACTTTAACCAACATGAGTCATATTTCATGACCTGGTCACACATTGTTTTGTGTAATAAAACATGAGCTATTTGTTCCTGCTGCTGTCTTTTCCCTTGCACACAGATGTATTCTTTGTAATTTGAAAATGCCTTATTATATCGAACATGCAGAAGATGAGGATCTTTTAAAACAAAAGTCAAGGGTGTATTGAGAAAGGTACAGTTTCACAATGGGTGTCAGTCTATTACATAATTAAATGATAGGAAAATTGACATTTTCTGCCGTTAAGGCATATTTTCACAAAATGGTATTTTAAGATAACTTTTTTTGGTTTTCTTTGTTTCCAAGCACTATATTACATTTATGAAAAACTCATGGACTTGCCTAAATTATTATGATTTAAGTGTGGATGTGGATTTGTGCGAAGATGAGAAACCAAAATACAAATTTCACTTGAGTATTCCAATGTAATCTAAGGTGAGAATGAGAAATATCCCCTAAATGTAGGAAATGGCTTGTCGATCAATGCAGCTTTTACCAGATTTTACTGTAGGTCCTTATGCAGAACCTGGACAGACCACTTTTATCTTCTTCCCACCCGTATACACCTTTCAGAACTTTCTCTAGCGGTGGTAACCAGTATTGGTTAAATGGATGCTCCAGAACATCTCTTTTTCTCTCATTGCTTCCTTTAGGTTTTTTGGTACCATATTAAATTATGCAAATGTTATTTTAAAGTTGCAGGTTTTTTTAAAAACAAAAACATAAGAACTAGGAGCAGGCCAATCGGCCCCTCGAGCCTGCTCCGCCATTCAATAAGATCATGGCTGATCTGATCCTAACCTCAAATCTAAATTCATGTCCAATTTCCTGCCCGCTCCCCGTAACCCCTAATTCCCTTTACCTCTAGGAAACTATCTATTTCTGTTTTAAATTTATTTAATGATGTAGCTTCCACAGCTTCCTGGGGCAGCAAATTCCACAGACCTACTACCCTCTGAGTGAAGAAGTTTCTCCTCATCTCAGTTTTGAAAGAGCAGCCCCTTATTCTAAGATTATGCCCCCTAGTTCTAGTTTCACCCATCCTTGGGAACATCCTTACCGCATCCACCCGATCAAGCCCCTTCACAATCTTATATGTTTCAATAAGATCGCCTCTCATTCTTCTGAACTCCAATGAGTAGAGTCCCAATCTACTCAACCTCTCCTCATGCCCGCCCCCTCATCCCCGGGATTAACCGAGTGAACCTTCTTTGTACTGCCTCGAGAGCAAGTATGTCTTTTCTTAAGTATGGACACCAAAACTGTATGCAGTATTCCAGGTGCGGTCTCACCAATACCTTATATAACTGCAGCAATACCTCCCTGTTTTTATATTCTATCCCCCTAGCAATAAAAGCCAACATTCCGTTGGCCTTCTTGATCACCTGCTGCACCTGCAAACTAACTTTTTGATTTTCCCAGATCCCTTTGTACTGCAGTACTTTCCAGTTTCTCGCCATTAAGATAATAACTTGCTCTCCGATTTTTCCTGCCAAAGTGCATAACTTCACATTTTCCAATATTGCATCTGTCAAATCTCCGCCCACTCACCCAGCCTGTCTATATCCCCTTGTAGGTTTTTTATGTCCTCCTCACTCTCTACTTTCCCTCCCATCTTTGTAAGGAATTTCAAAAAGAAAATAGACAAAATCCTGGTATCTGAAAGAATTTGTGGTTATTAAAAGTTATAACTGATAAAGATATCTTACATGAAAGGGGATAATTAGAGGGGTAGGCTGGATAGATCAATGATCGTCTGCACAAATTACTTTGTTAGTAATCTGTTATCCTAGTGTCGAGGCATTTTGTGTTTTAAGTTTTTTTTTATCTTGCAGCTGTTTGTTGCTGGACTGATAGTGCTCCTTCTGGATGAGCTGCTGCAGAAGGGTTATGGTCTGGGATCTGGTATTTCCCTCTTCATTGCCACTAACATTTGTGAAACCATTGTGTGGAAAGCTTTCAGCCCCACCACCATCAATACAGGCAGGGGTAAGCTGTCGTCTTGTATTTTGGTGGGGAGCACCTATCTTTTTAGAATCACAGATTTCATTCTTAAAACTTTAAAAAAATATAGAATCATAGAAGGTTGCAGCACAGAAGGAGGCCAATCGAGTCCGCACCAGCTGTATGCATGAGCAATCCAGCTAGTCCTACTGCCCCACCCTATCCCCTGTAGCCTTGCACATTTTTTCATTTCAAGTACTTATCCAGTTCCCTTTTGAAGGCCACGATTGAATCTGCCTCCACCACTCCTTCGGGCAGTGCATTCCCGATCCTAACCACTCGCTGTGTTTTTTTTTAAAAAAAAGTGTTTCCTCATCACCTTTGGTTCTTTTGCCAATCATCTTAAATCTGTGCCCTCTGGTTCTTGACTCTTCTGCCAATGGGAACAGTTTCTCTCTATCTACTCTGTCCAGATCCTTCATGATTTTGAGTACCTCAATCAAATCTCCTCTCAACCTTCTCTGTTTCAATGTAAACAATCTTACAACACCAAGTTATAGTCCAACAATTTTATTTGAAAATCACAAGCTTTCGGAGATTATCTCCTTCGCCAGGTGAATGTTCACCATTCACCTGACCAAGGAGGAAGCCTCCGAAGGCTTGTGATTTTCAAATAAAATTGTTGGACTATAACTTGGTGTTGTAAGATTGTTTACATTTGTCAACCCCAGTCCATCACCGGCATCTCCACATCATTCTCTGTTCCAAGGAGAACAACCCCAGCTTCTCCAGTCTATCCACGTAACTGAAGTCCCTCATCCCTGGAATTGTTCTAGTAAATCTTTTTTGCATCCTCTCTAAGGCCTTCACATCTTTCCTGAAGTGTGGTGCCTGGAACTGGACACAATACTCCAGTTGTGGCCAAACCAGTGTTTTATAAAGGTTCATCATGACTTCCTTGCTTTTGTATTCTATGCCTCTATTTATGAAGCCCAGGATCCCGTATACTTTTTTAACTGCTTTCTCAACCTGCCCTACCACCTTCAACAATTTGTGCACATATACCCCCAGATCCCTTTTAGAATTGTGCCCTCTAGGTTATATTGCCTCATCATTTTTCCTACTGAAATGAATCACCTCGCATTTTTCCGCGTTAAACTTCATCTGCTACATGTCCGCCCATGTCATCAGAGTGTCGATATCCTCTTGAAGTCTATCACTATCCTCCTCACTGTTTACTGTCCTTCCAAGTTTTGTGTCATCTGCAAATTTTGAAATTGTGCCCTGTACACCCAAGTCCAAGTCATTAATATATATCAAGAAAAGCAGTGGTCCCAGCACCAACCCCTGGGGAACACCACTGCACACCTCCCTCCAGTCCGAAAAGAAACCACTCACCACTACTCTGTTTCCTGTTACTTAGCCAGTTCTGAATTCATGTTGCTGTTGCCCCCTTTATTCCATGGGCTGCAGCCTTAATAGCAAGCCTACAATGTGGCACTTATCAAATGTTTTTTGAAAATCCATATACACCACATCAATTGCATTGCCCCCATCCACCCTCTCTGTTACCTCGTCAAAAAACTCTCAAGTTGGTTAAACACGATCTGCCTTTAACAAATCCGTGCTGGCTTTCCCTAATCAATCCACACTTGTCCAAGTGACTGCTAATTCTGTCCCGGATTATTGTTTCCAAAAGTTTCCCCATCACAGAGGTTAAACTGACTGGCCTATAGTTGCTGGGTTTATCTTTACACCCTTTTTTGAACAAGAGTGTAACATTTGCAATTCTCCAGTCCTCTGGCACCACTCCTGTATCTAAGGATGTTTGGAAGATTATGGCCAGTATCTCCACAATTTCTCCCCTTACTTCCCTCAGCATCCTAGGGTGCATCCCATCCAGACCAGACTTATCTATTTTAAATACAGCTAGCCTTTCAAGTACCTCCTTCTTAATTTTTAGCCCATCCAGTATCTTAACTGTACCGAGGCTCTGGCAGCATCTCCTTCCTTGGTAAAGACCAATGCAAAGTATTCATTTAGTACCTCAGCCATGCCCACTGCCTCCATGAATAGATCTCCTTTATGGTCCCTAATCGGTCCGACCCTTCCTCTTACTACCTGTTTACTGTTAACATGTCTGTAGAAGACTTTTGGATTCCCTTTTGGCCACCAGTCTATTCTCGTACTCTTTGCCCCTCTTATTTCCCTTTTCACTTCCCCTCTGAACTTTCTATATTCTGCCTGGTTCTCACTTGTGTTATCAACCTGACACCTGTCATACGCCACTTTTTTCTGCTTCATTTTATTCTCTATCTCCTTTGTCATCCAGGGAGCTCTAGCATTAGTTGCCCTACCTTTCCCCCTCTTTTTGTAATGTACCTTGTATGTACCCGAATCATCTCCTCTTTAAAGGCCGCCCACTGTTCAATTATAGTTTTGCCTGCCAATCTATGATTCCAATTTACCTGGGCCAGATCTGTTCTCGTCCCACTGAAATTTGCCCTCCTCCAATTGAGTATTTTTACTTTAGAGTGGACAGAGTCCTTTTCCATTGCTATTCTAAACCTTATGATATTATGATCACTGCTCTCTAAATACTCCCCAACTGACACTTGGTCCACTTGGCCCGTCTCATTCCCTGGAACCAAATGCGTCCTTCCTCATTGGGCCAAAAACATACTAGTTGAGAAAGTTATCTTGAGCAAATTTCAAAACTTCCTTCCCTCCTTTGCACCTTATTGTTATCCTAGTTGCAATCCACCGTCATTACTACTCTATGGCTTTTGCACTTCTCTGTAATTTCCATGCAAATTTGGTCCTCTCTATCCTTCCCACTAGTTGGTGGCCAAAAGAATACACCCAGTAGTGTAATGGCGCCTCTATTGTAACCAAATAGATTCTGTCCTTGACCCCTCCAGGACATCCTCTCTCTCCAGCACTGCAATATTCTCCTTAATCAATACTGCCACCCCCCTCCGTTCTTCCCTTCTCTATCTTTCCTGAACACCTTGTATCCAGGAATATTTAGTACCCAATCCTGCCATTTTTTGAGCCAGGTCTGCATTATCGCCACAACATTGTATTCCCATGTGGCTATTTGCACCTGCAGCTCACCAACTTTGTTTACCACGCTTTGTGCGTTCACACACTCACCGCAAACCCATCTTGGACTACTTGTACTCTCTCTTGGTCTGACCCCACCTAATACCTTACGATTTCTAGGGCTATCTTTCTCTCCTAATCCTTTGTGCCCCTTGTTTCCCCTTTTCATTGCTACATCCTAGTGCCCATCCCCCTGCCAAATTAGTTTAAACTTTTTTTTCTCCCCCCACCACCCCAGTACTAGCGAACCTCTCCGCGAGGACATTGATCTCAGCTCCGTTGAGGTGCAACCTGTCCAGCCTGTACAAGTCCCACCTCCCCCAGAAATCTGAAGCCCTCCCCCTGCACCATCTCCAGCCACGCATTCATCTACTCTATCGTCCTATTTCTATACTCGCTAGCGCATGGCACTGGGAGTAATCTGGATATTACTATTTCTTGAGGTCCTGCTTGTTAATCTTTCCTAACTCCTTAAACTCTGCCTGCAGGACTTCATCCCTCTTCCTACCAATGTCGTTGGTACTGATATGGACCACGACCTCTGGCTGTTCACTCTCCCCCTCCAGAATCTTCTGCAGTCGCTCAGTGATATCCTTGACCCTGGCAACAGGGAGGCAACATACCATCCTGGAATCACGTCATTTATAGC
The DNA here is from genome assembly GCF_035084215.1 of Heptranchias perlo. Taxonomy (NCBI): domain Eukaryota; kingdom Metazoa; phylum Chordata; class Chondrichthyes; order Hexanchiformes; family Hexanchidae; genus Heptranchias; species Heptranchias perlo. Next base: position 35,922,624 of record NC_090348.1, on the reverse strand, counting down.
TTAAGCATTACAAAATCATGCCAAGCACTTTTTAGAACTCAGCTAATGATGCAATCATCATTGTCTTTGTCCAGGCACTGAATTTGAGGGTGCAGTGATTGCTCTCTTCCACCTGTTGGCAACTCGGCAAGACAAGGTCCGAGCTTTGCGGGAAGCTTTCTACCGACAGAATCTGCCGAATCTTATGAACCTCATTGCCACTATATTTGTGTTTGCCGTTGTTATTTATTTTCAGGTAAGGTTAAGTCTAGAAGAGCAGGATGTCATTTTTATATCCACTTTCTGCTCATCTTTATAAAGTTCAAAAGAAGCCAAATCTGTCGGGAAAAAAAGCTACATTTTTTTTTGACAGGGATTCCGTGTGGACCTGCCCATCAAGTCGGCTCGTTACCGTGGACAATACAGCAGCTATCCCATTAAGCTGTTCTATACATCCAACATCCCCATCATTCTTCAGTCTGCTCTTGTATCCAACTTGTATGTTATCTCCCAGATGTTGTCTGTACGCTTCAGTGGCAACTTTCTAGTCAACCTGCTGGGTCAATGGGCTGTAAGTACCCATTTGTTATGAATGTTTGTTTTAGTTGTAATGTTGCTGGTTGTGAAGATCAATTTTACAGTTGAGCTCATTAGCACAGTTATCTAAAACACCCCACATCATTATCTTCATTTTGAGCGTTTCATTAGGTGGATCCATTTTTTAAAAAAAAGTTTACTCTTTTAAAAACAAAATCAACTTCCTTTCTCCTCCCTGCCCCCCTTCCCCCAACCTTCACACATCATTAAAAGTGCTGTTCACATTACAAGACTCGCTTAATGTTACTGATAGGCTTAGTAATGTGCATCATTGAAGCATCCTGGGTTAAAGCTATTACTTGACAGTTCTTCTTGCTGGCATTATTGCAATCACTATGCCAAGTGATTTGTTATTGCTCAGGCATTTTCACTGCTTCTGGAACTTTTTATTGCAAAATTGCAGTACTCGGGTAGCAAATCACACTGTCACGCTCTCGGTTCCGGAACCTTCAGCATTGCTTTACTCTATGCCTAAGCCCCTAATTTATGCATCAACACTTGCTAGCCTCATGATTACTTAACAAAATTCAAATTTGTTAATTTTTTTAAATGATCAGACTCCAGGCTTTTAAAAACTTATATTTTTTCCTGCCTGCTTTTATTGTGTGTGTTCTTATAGTTTTGAAGCTATTCACTTCAGATATTTGATTGTCACTTCTAGGATGTGAGTGGAGGTGGCCCAGCTCGGTCATACCCAGTCGGTGGGCTCTGCTATTACCTTTCCCCTCCGGAATCTATCAGTGCTGTGTTTGATGATCCCATCCATGTCACTGTTTACATCATCTTTATGCTGGGATCATGTGCTTTCTTCTCCAAGACTTGGATTGATGTTTCTGGTTCTTCTGCTAAGGATGTAAGTAGTGATTGTCAACTTTGCTTTGTTCGTGGCACTCGGGGTCAGGTTATGGGTTTGAGCCCACAGCAGGACTTGAACACACAATCTAGGCTAATGCTCTAATACAATGTTGAGGTAGTGCTGCATTATCAGAAATGTCATCTTTTGCATGAGATGTTAAATAGAGGTCCTGTTTGCCTGTTCAAATGGAAATTAAAAATTTATAATGGGAAGACTGAGGAATGCTATTCTGTAAGGAGGAAATCAAATGGGTCGAAGGACTCCCAAATTGAAAATGTATACATCCATAATGAAATTATCAACTAAAATTGTACTTCGTTACTATTCTGTAGACTATTTGTGAAGAGTATTTAAAAGATCCCATGTTGAGTGTCCTTTTTAGGAGTATTCACTTGTGCTTCCACTAGCCTTTAAGTGTACTGGTCGCAGTCTAATGGATTAGTGCTACAGTCTTCTTTGGCAGTCCCTCAGGATCAAGGATGACTTGCTTCCACTCCAGGAGGGTGGGTTCTGCAGAGGTTGAATAGTCCAATCCTGGAGCTGCAGTCTCTGCCACGGGTGGGGCAGGTAGCGTTTAATAAGGCGGGTGGGTGAGACGCTCTGGATTCTGCACGATCTTTCCGCTTTATAGCGTTTCCTTTGCCCTCCTAGTGATCGCCTGCCATTGCGGAGCTCGGAGTAGAGCACTTGTTTAGGGAATCTTGAGTCGGGCATGCGGACAATGTGGCCCGCCCATTGCAGCTGGTTGAGCATGACCGGTGCCTCGATACTGGGGATGTTAGCTTGGGAGAGAACACTCACGTTGGGTACACCTATCCTGCCAATAGATTTGCAGGATTTTGCGGAGGCAATGTTGGTGATATCTCTCCAGGGATTTTAGGTGTCTGCTGTACATTGCCCATGTTTCTGATGCGTACAGGAGGGCGGGGACCACGGCTGCTCTGTAGACCATGAGCTTGGTGCTGGATTTGAGGTCTTGGTTTTTGAACACTCTGTTCCTCAGGTGTCCGAAGGCTACACTGGCGCATTGGAGTCGATGTTGAATTTCATCGTCAATGTCTGCTTGCGCCAAGAGGAGGCTCCCGAGGTATGGGAAATGATCCACGCTGTCCAGAGGCGCACCATGGATCTTGATTGTCGGGGACAGTATTGTGTAGCAGGAGCGGGCTGGTAGAGGACCTTTGTTTTCCGGATATTTAGCCTGAGGCCCATTCTCTCATACGCCTCGGTGAATGCGTTGACGATGGTTTGTAGCTCAGCCTCCGAGTGTGCGCACATGCAGGTGTCGTCTGCATATTGCAGCTCGATGACAGAAGTTGGGGTGGTCTTGGTTCTTGCCTGGAGGCATCGAAGGTTGAACAGTTTCCCGCTTGTCCTGTAGGTTAGCTCCACTCCGGCAGGGAGCTTTATGGTGATGGTGATGGGGTTGGAGTGTTGCAGCGAGGAAGGTGGAGAAGAGAGTTGGTGTGATGCCGCAGCCCTGCTTGGCCCCAGTTTGCACTTGTATTGGGTCTGTGGTGGATCCATCGGTGATGATCACTGCTTGAATGTCATTGTGGAGCAGGCAGAGAATGGTGACGAATTTCTGCGGGCAGCCGAATTTGAGGATGCTCCACAATCCCTCACGGTTGACAGAGTCGAAGGCCTTTGCGAGATCCAAGGCGGCCATGTATGGAGGTTGATGCTGCTTCCTGCACTTTTCCTGGACTTGTCGCGCGCCAAAGATCACGTCCATTGTGCCTCTTGACTGGCGGAAGCCACATTGAGACTCAGGGAGGAGCTCTTTGGCCACCAGAAGGAGGCATGAGGAGGATTCTCGCGATGACCTTTCTCGTGGTGGACAGTAGGTAAATCCCTCTAATTCCCGCAGTCGGACCCATCTCCTTTCTTGAAGATGGTCACAATTACAGCGTCTGAGATCTCCCGGCATGCTCTCTTCCTTCCAGACAAGGGTGATAAGGTCGTGTATTCGTGTCGAGTGCCTCTCCGCTGTATTTTAGTACTTCAGCGGGGATTCCATCTGTGCCAAGGGCTTTGTTTTTCAGCTGTCGAATGGCTTTTTTGACCGAACAGTAGGCTGGGGTTGTGCTGAGATGGTGGCGGGTAGCGTGTTGTGGGATGGTGTCAAGGGCACTTGCGTCGAGGACTGTGTCTTGGTTGAGGAGGTCCTCGAAGTGCTCTTTCCAGCGGGCGTTGACTGCCTCTCTGTCTTTGATGAGCGCCTCTCCATTTTTGGCTCTGAGTGGGGTAGGTCCCTGGGTACTCGGACCATAGATGGTTTTAATTGCGCTGAAGAAGCCGCGCACACCGTGGTTGTCGGCGAGTTGCTGAGTCTCCTGCGCTCTTTCCACCCACCATCTGTTTAGGTCATGGGTTCTTTGTTGCATCTCTGCCTTCAGTTGCCTATAGGCTTGTTTCCTGTCACTCGAGTTTTGGTGGAGCTGCCAATTCAGTGTGTGGTCCCCATTCCATATGTTGTGTAGAGCAGAGGTCCTCTTGTACGGCTCCTGGTTTACCCGTGCTCACGCTCCCCGGGCTCCCTTCGGGGCGTGTTACTGTGGGGGCAGGTGAGTTGGGGGTGAGAGAGAGAGAGACTGTTAGGCAGCTCAGGCTTTTCACGGGTGGGAAGTGGAAAACTGCTGCACGTCGCCTTTCTGGACACCTGGACCTGGTGTGAACTGCTGCGGCTTGTTGCCGAGGAGAGACTGTGCTGGTTGGAAATGCTCCAGTGTGCGAATGCAGCCTGTTTGGCATTATTCAAGTGAACTGTAGTTCCATTAGTGTGGTTGCCGCTCCAATTGATGCGGGTGCAACCCTTCGCTGCCGACCTCCGCTCGTTGCTCACCTCCAGCAGCACTTGCCCCGACACCGCGTCGCCGCTCGAGTAGCTGCTCACCCCTTCGCTGTCGAAGACTATGCCGAAGGTACTCACCTTCACCCCCATCGCAGGCAGGCGCTTCAACAGAGTTTTATTTACTGGCTGCTACAGTAGTATCAAGCTCTTTAACAGTGATTTTTAGAAAATGTAATGTGGTGTTGTAGTTTTAAATTTCAGACTTTGAGGCAGTACCAAAATATCTTGGTACTCTGAGATACTAATGCTGTACACCATCAGAAAGGTGCTGAGAAGTTTCTTCCACCAGGCGAGATGATGTGAATGTCTCCGAAGTGCCATCGTGAAATCAGTATTAGGGAAGGTCTGAGAATGACAAGCCCTCTAAGCTGAGGGTGGTGTGAAAGAAGTTCGGAAGGGTGGCAGAGAACAGCAAGTCCTGCCTTCAGCAAAGGAGATACCAGAGGAAACCGACTCTGCCTAGTCTGCAGTCTGCTGTTGGCTGCCTGCAAGAAGCCTTTTGTAACACTAAATAAATGTTAAAGAACTTATCTTTTCGCAGGTTGCTAAACAGCTTAAAGAGCAACAGATGGTAATGAGAGGCCACAGAGAAACCTCAATGGTCCATGAACTCAATAGGTCAGTGTTAACTTTTGTGTTAGGTTGCATAATGGTGCAGTTCAAAATGCTGTAACCAGGGTGGAAATCTTATGAATTTGTACGGTCATAACTAAATGATAACGACTGAAGTTTAAACATGTTGTCAGGGTAATGTATTTTTGGGGAGAAGTGTGGGAGTTTCAGTATCATAACTGATGCTGTCATTGGGATTCAATTCTTTTAGTTTTGTTATCCTTCACTATGAGCACAGAAGCCTTTATGTATGATAACTTCGAAAACAACATATTTGTGACCTGGGACCTACTTTTGTGTGCCAGAACCTAAAAAGAGTGAGAGAAATCTGTTGGCTCATAACTACAATAATATTAAAGTAATTGTATATACTCATGTATTCCCGTTTTTGGAGATATTCATCTTTGGACATCCACCACCCATTAATTTTAGCCCTGTTAAGATTTATTTATCAAACACTAACTGATGACTTCTGTAGTTAACGACTGATTCATAAATTGCATCTCTCAAACTAGACTTGTCTGACATTAAACAAATCCTCTGAGGTTGTTGGCCTGGTATGTCCACCTCTGGAGACACCAGTAAAGAAATCCAGGACTGCATGTTGCTGCTACGCATCCTTGGTTATCCATTCATATACAAGTAATTAGTTGCTGACATAATGGGCCAAATCTTCCTGGAAAAATAACGGCGCATGCTATTAATGCACAAATCGGCCAGCAAGTTCAGAAGAGAAGATATGCCGTGAGTTGTGAAGCTGTATAATTTGCTGCCGTTTGCCTCGCACAAACTGCAGCTCTCCCTCAACCACAGTTACTTTGAGAACTTGCTGGATTTGCATATTAATTGCCCATTCAACCTGCCTCAAAGTTAGGGCTAATACTTAACAGCACAAGTAGCCTTTTATTGACTTGATAATTGTTAATGCAATGCTGATCAACCTCTTTAATTGGCTGATGTATTCTCTATATTTATTAGAATGTTTTATGTAAAGTATGATTCAATTTGGGATCTAAAAATCTTTGAGAATGAAAGAAATGGCCCAATTTTTAGTAAGCTATTCTAAGCATCACAATTACTGAGTTAAGATTTCAAGCAGAAATGCAAATGTTTCTACCTGTTGTCACAATATATCAGAGTTCATAAGTATTTAATAATTACAAGCCATGTACACTAGTGAATCAAATCTTAATGATTAGGCAGCATTTCTATTTGAAACATACAGCTGATATTAGTGGTTAAGTTTAATGTTTTTATTTACCCCAAGGTATATTCCTACAGCGGCTGCTTTTGGTGGACTTTGTATTGGAGCACTTTCCGTTCTAGCAGATTTTCTAGGAGCCATTGGATCTGGCACTGGAATCCTACTTGCTGTTACTATCATCTATCAATATTTTGAAATATTTGTGAAAGAACAGGCTGAAGTTGGAGGAATGGGTGCATTATTCTTTTAAATTGCTAAACTCTGAAGTTTATTTATGGAAAAGGGAAATCTTTCTTACTTTGTACACCATTTCTGTGTAAAGGGAGTTTTTTTTTGCTTATCCACTTAAATGTTTTCTTCCCCCTCATCCTAGGCCCCAAACTCTGCTTGTGTGCAGCATACTTCTAGCTGCCTTAACCCTTTATCACTCTTGGGCTTTTTAGAATCGTCAGTGCCAAAAAGCAGTGCTTTCCAAAGCATTTTGACCACACTACCTGCTTTACAAATGTATTCAACAAGCATGCCAATTTACATTGAGACTTTTCATTTAAATTTAAAACTTGGATGAGTTTAAATTATGAATTTCAAGCTGCTATAGGAAATCATTGATGCTTAATGTGTTTTACATGTAAAAGTGATTTTTTTCTTCATTTGAATGCATCATACAATCCAGTGTTTTTTTCAAATGTATACTTGAGTGGCCTTCTGAAACTGCCTAATAGTTAGTTATTCAGTGCTTATGCCTAGATCACAGGCCCAAATCATTTCAGTCCTGTATCTGGCAGCTAATCTGTGCCAAACTCAGTCATATAAGCATTAGTCCCTGTGAATGTGGGTTTGTATGGAGACCATGTATACTACAGTTTGTTTTATTTATTATGTATTTACATGGTAATGTAAAGGTGAAAAGTCAAATTATTAAATAAATGTATTTGTGCCTGAACAGGCAGAACTTACTGTTAAAGATGTATTAAGAGGTGTGCACTATGGGATACTGAGACAGCTGTGGTAATCTTATTGTAAGTTGGTGCTTTTTAATCATCTCAGCAAAGTTGAAGACAATACTGCCTTTTGAGTTAGGAAAAGTTTAATAAATATTTCTGTATTACACTACCTATGTCAGTTCACTTTTTTTGTATTACTTCAAAATCAAGCATTCCAACATAACCTATACTAGATATGATTTAGACCACTGAATAAAATCCAACATTTATTTTACTTGAATTTCCTCGCTTTCTCTCCTAAATTTGGTTGGGGTAGTTCTTTGGGTGCCATTATTGCATATCAGAAGTCATTTTTTTAACGTGAGCCTGGACACTGAATGCTAGCAAGATATTCAACTATAGGAGGCATCACACTAAACCCAATCTTTTGCTTCCGTGACATCCACTTTCCAAAGGTCATTAGATAGGTAGCTGGATTTTTTTTCCCCTCCCACCCAAGGTTGATTACTGTCCTGAGCAAACTGCTCTAAAGGGATTGAAACTTAGACTTTCTGCTCTGTAGGGTGCATGATTTTTTTTTCTTCTATTCCCCCTTCAACATGGTGAGTTCCTGATCTTGACATTACATAGAAATTGTTTTTATATTTGTTTCTGGGTTGTGGATCATGCTGACAACGCAACATTTATTACTTCTCCTTGGTTGTCTTATGGGCATTAAGAGGCAAGCACAGTATAGACTGGAGTGACCAAAGCAAACAGATGGTAAGTCCCCTTCTCCGAAGGACATTCATGAACCAGTTGGGCTTTTACAATCAAGCAGCTTTCATTGTTATTTTTCCTGGTGCAAGCCCAAAAATAACCAGACTTAATTGAATTTATTTTCAGATTGCCATGGTGTGATTTGAACACAGCCTCTGGGTTGATTGTGCAGTACCGTAATCACTACTGTAGTTGCATTTATATAGCACCTTATCAAAGTGTCTTAAAGTGACACAGTTTCTACACCTCAAAAAATATCAAATGTAGAAGCTATTTTGCACAAAGACCAATAGGCCCCCATTTTAATCTCATCCAAAGGGAAGCACTTCTGACAGGTAAAGTACTGAGGAAGTCTTGCTCTAAGTGTCATCCTGGATTGTACTAAAATGGGGTTTGACCCCATAACTGTCTGACTCCAGCATTCTAGTTGAATGCTGATCAACTGACCCAAGTTGTCACTCTATTGCCCCAGGGAATGTTACTAATCTGTCATGCTCTTGCACCAAAATAGATAATCAGTTAAAAGCAATACCTCCCATCAGTGGTAAAGCTACCATAAGAGGCATACAGAAGCTTGAGTTTCATGTATAAAATACAATTATACACAGTAGGTGCACACAAAATGTAATCTGAAATATCAATAGCAAACAATGAATGCATCCCTTTGTTTAAAATTGTGCAGCATCATCAGAGGTTGGCACCCTTTTATGGAAAATAGATTATGGCAAAGATTGAAGTAAGAAAGTAATCTGCCAGGTACTCAAACATAGGAATTTCAAAGTTTATGACAGGCAATTTGCTTTGTAGTTAAGGACCAGTGCCCACACCAATTCTGGATAATAGTTGGCATAAACCTCTTGGGTATGCATTCATAGGAGATCTGCAGAACCTCCCAACAAGATTTGGCCTACATCCTTTCCTCATTGATTTTAAGGTTTCTGCCCTTTTGTGAGGTCATGTTACAAAGTATGCAGCAGAACACAATATTCACATTTTGATAAGCACATACTGCAAATTGCTCTTTTCCCCCCCCCCTAAAGGCATCAAAATCATGCTAACAATTCCCTAGCAGCAGTCATGCAGTCTGTTATCTTGTTGAAATAACTACTGGCTGAGGCTAAAAGAATTTTGTGACCTTGATAATTGGGCATTTATGTGGAGGATTCATCAGTGCGTTCACAGATCATATTCACATATTGAAAAATGGAAGGACTTGCAGTTGACATAAACCATTAGATTGACCAGTGGTGCTCTTACCTATGTGTATGTGCAGCTTACTACATACAGTGCTCTACGGAAGCCAGCAATAGCACAAACCATTGCTCTCTCTTTACATATCTTCTTTTACAATTCTGTTGAACATGAGCCTTTCAGCTTTCTAGATCAGTGCATCAGTCAATTGCCCTCTTAAATGCAGTATGAATATGGCAGCCACAAACAAATCCATCAATGTATTTTGAATGACCCTGTAGCAAGAACATTGATGGTTGCAATGATTTTCAAAGTCACAAGCAGACCAGTTGGAGTCAGTGATGATACTGTATCATGTACCCTCTGTCAGTACCTCCCCAGAGTGCCCCAACTACTTCAGACACTATTCCTCCATTAGACTTAGGTGAGACATTCAGGGCCCATAGACCCTCTCACTCATGTACAGTCTCATCTTCCATTTATGTGCCTATTCCTCATTTCCATAATTTTTCTGTCAAGTTTGTGGATGCTACAATTAGACTGCTTTCTGTCTTCTATTTTGATTAATTTAGTACATTAGTGTTAAATTAACATCCTGTCTTGCATGTAACAATTCAATAACTGCTGTCTGACTCAGTCTGCCTGAGTAATTAGATTCATTGGTGCTTTTACTCTAATGGTTTTAAAGCTTCACTTTCCTGTTAAACCTATGCTGTACAAGGAGAACTGCTTTTAATACTAGCAACCAGCTCTTTTGTTAGTGTTAAAATTATCAACCCACAGCATTTTAATTTTTATTTAGGACATACAAATAGATTTATATTTTTAATTGTATAATGAAGAGGGCACAACAAAAGATGCTACAGGCCACACAACACTATTTCCATCATATCAGAGGCATGAAAAACCATTAACAAAAGCCATAAGATTTTGGGAAAGCTTGCAGATCTTCTAAAAAGAACCTTAGCTACACACACTTTTTCAACAGGTCTAGTTTACAGAAACATATAGATTAACATTGTGCTGTGCTAATTTAACAAAGGCATTGACTTTATCTTAAACAGGTTAATGCCTTTATTAAAATAGACAGAAGAATGTCATACAAAAGTTAATATCAGACAGCATTATATATAATTATATTCTTGTGCGATGTGATTTCAACCACATTGAGTTTTAGATGTGCCACATTGTTCAGTGCTTCCAATGGGTTTAATCACTTTTACAAACAAGAAACCCTGTTGCACCAACTGCCAACCTATGACGTGTGGACTTTTGTAAAAAAGTTAAAGCACAATATCACATACAACAGATTTACTCACTTTATATATGCTAAAATCATATGGTGATAAAAAGCCTCATGCTATTCATGTTACATTTGGCTCACTCATTTATCCAAAAATTTTGAGAGGAGATAATTAGGAAGGATAGCATTTATTTGTGCAATCCAAAATTACTAGCATCTTGCTAATCACAACTCTTAAGTCATTAATTCTGAAGGAATGTATTTCTGCAATAACTGAACAACTTTCATCAGGAGTTTACAGCAGATACACATAATAGCAAAAGTAAGACATTACCACCTGCACCAAAATCTGTAAAAATTTGATTTCTTTAACAAAAACATTGGTCAAGAGAACTGGAATTCATTATTAAATCCAACGCTATGGCAGTGTGTTCTGTTCTGAAACATTACAACACTATTTACTGTATGTTCTATGTTCAATGCATTACTTTTCTTACCTCATTTAGTTAATTGCATAATGCTAAACAAAATTCTGTGGACCCAACAGTATGTAAGGGGCACTAGCAACCCAAATGGAATTTTCTCATTTAGCAACAGCAAAAATTGATTAATGGATGTTTGCCCTGTTTCTAGCACTATATCCAGGGTTTGGTACCTACTGTAACTCAGTTGCAGTTAAGCAAACAGATGATGTTAAAGCGCTACACCTCAAGGTGGTGCAACTACCATTTGATGGTGGATGTTGCATGTCCATGTTGTTAGGAGGGTCATGACAAAGCACTCACATTTTATGGTGAGTTGTGTTGCTCACCATGCCACCTGTGAGAAACTCCTTGTGCCAGCTGTCCACCTGGTGAGGGCTGAAACCCATGCTTACCAGTTGCCTGACAACCAACTAATGACTATTCTCCTGGGGAAGTGGTGGGGGGGGGGGGGGGGGTGGGGGGAGGGATACGCAAGGTCTCTTTGGGTTCAGATGGTTCCAGGATGACATTGCATTTGACAATTGAATGTTAGAATGAAGTCCACCCTCTGTGAAAGACTCAGTAATCCAAATATTTGAGATAGGCAGGTGTGGTATGCTTCAAGGCGCTGAACTTTCAGACTAACTCATTAATGGGACCTGGAGGGGTAAACCTGTCACTGGGGACTGTGATCCTTCCTAACTGGCTCCAGCTAACCCTCAAGCCAATATCCTAATGGCACAGTGGTTTTGGCTGGCCAACAATGGGAAGCTTGAGTAAGTGTGACATGTCCCTACGTGAAGAGAGTGCGCACTCCATATTGGGCAAACAGAAACTCTATCCTGTGGTTTTCTGAGTAGCTTGATTTGGAGATCCTAAAGCATAGTAATGAGTTTCTGCATATGTTGGATACCCAGCTGACCAAAAATAATTCTACTTAAGGGTGACATAATTTGAGAGTTTCAAGGCCACTGGTTTAAGGTGACAGCATCAGTCAAATTCCATTTCATGGGATTCCAGAATTTTCACCAGTATTTTGGATTACATTCCACAATTTTTTTCCCCATGAAAACAGAAAATCAAGAGCCTTGTTGATATTATAAAAAGGAGTTTCTATTATCTTTCTGCCAACTCACCCTGATCTGTAATGACACTTATCATCTGACCCACAAGCAACTTTCTGTATCAGAGGCAAAAATTTGAAAGTTAGGTTTTATATCTGCACGAGGGAGAGGTTTATTTTTTAAAAACAGATATATTTTAATTGCCAAATCTGTGTACACTGTAACCCTTCCAGACTTTAAATGAATAGTTATAAGTTTTAAAAGAAAGGATGAAATAATGCTATGTGATGTAAACATTATATTGTAGATATATTTGTTTTGTGAATAAGGCACTTCAGCAAACCTGGCTTCTTAAAACTAGTTAATTTTATCAATGTTATTACATTCTAGAAAAACGGTCCTTTGTTCTTTAGTACAAGGGCAGAATACAAAATTAGGATCAAATATTTCCATACACAGAGTGTTTTTTCCTTTATAGGTTTCCTCTGCATCTTGAGCTTTAATTGCAGATGAGGGGATCTTTATGCCTTCAATACAGGTAACATGTCGGGCTTTGAAGTCGCATGTGTCAAACCCATTGCATAGATGTAAACTCGAGCATCCACCACAATATTTTCCTTTTGGAGCATTTCTAGAAAATAAATATTCAGTCCATGTTTGTGAAAAGTTTTTTATACCAATAATGGAATGCGAGTGACTGATTATAACTCGAATTCTATATCGTGATTTTACTGACTGCCATCAATATGTTTTCTGCAAAAATTTACATACAAAAGCCCACTGTTTAAGGTAATACTTCTTGTAGTAAGTAGTAATACAAGTTCAGAAGCATCTAAAACTTTGTACTCAATTAGCCATTCACACTTATTTGCATTTAGTTTGAAAATTCACATTGCTTTACGGTATTTCAAATTAATCTCTTATATGGAAGAGGCACTTGGCTACTACATCTATGCATATTGCATCATTATTTTTCATATATATCTAAAATAAAGATCCTTGCTCCAACACAATGAGCAGAGATGACAGTATTTTGAGACAGAAATGTTACTTGTTCCATAAAAATGCAAGTATGTTCAACACTGCAAATATGTCCAACACTGCAAGAGGCAAGGGATCTAGTGGCAATTCATAAGTCTGCATGAAAAAGTGGCACTTCACTGACCCTTTTATATTTCCACATGCAGGAGTGTCGCCTTTTTGCCTGGATACATATTTACCCCTCCATTTTGTCCCCTTTAGACCACCTGATTCCAAGCTTCTGTCAAAGCCCCTGTAAAACAAGCCACTAGAAGGTAACTCTCTCTCTCTCTCTGAGGGTGGATCATAGGACAATAGGAAGATAGGAAGAGGTGTAGGCCATTCAGCCCATGAAGCCTCTTCCGCCATTCAATTAGGTCATGGCTGATCTGTACCTCAACTCCAAATACCAACTTGTGCTCCATATCCCTTGATACCTTCGCCTAACAAAAATCTATTGACCTGAGTCTTGAAAATTTCAATTGACCCAGCATCCACACTACCTTTTGTGTGAAAAAATGTTTCCTGATTTCACTCCTAAATGGCCTGGCTCTAATTTTAAGATTAATTCCTCGTTGAAGACTCCCCCACCTGAGGAAATAGTTTCTCTGTATCTCCCCTATTGAATCCTTTTATCATTTTGAAGACCTCAATTAGATTACCCCTCAAACTTCTAAACTCAAGGGAATATGATTTATGCAACCTGTCCTCATGATTTAATCCTTTAATCCCTGGTAACATTCTGGTGAATCTGCGTTGTACCCTCATCAAGGCCACTATATCCTTCCTGAGGTTTCAGTGCTTCATATGGGGTCTGAAGCATAACTTACTCACTTATGATCAGTGTTTGGCATCATCCTACAAGGGCACGGCAGAGACCCAAATTCACCATGTTGAGAAATAGCATCCCCCCCCCAGCTATCATTCTAACTTTTATACATGATCATCCAAATTGGGGTAAATATTCCAATGCAAAACATTTGGGTTCTGTAAAAAGTGTGATGACATTATCAGCTTTTATAATTTTTTTTCAAAAATTGGGAAAAAATAGCAATGTGGCTGCACTGAGATGTTCTCAGTTATTGTGATAGCACATGATTGCATTCAAAAATCACATGCCAACAGCATTTATCTGCCTTTAGCACAAAACAGCTCTTGTTGTTACACTGGCCAAGATATGGAAATGGTTGTAGCTACTAAAAGCAAAATGTTAAAAACTACTCAGGTCACCTGTTCACATTTTGTTATAAACCAAAAATTCTAATCTTAACATTACAGGAACAAGAATATAGTGGTCTTACCATCAATTTTCTTACGAAGTTCATTCATAGGAATTAAAATAACTTCAACAAATTCTGAGAAGATAAAAAGTCTCAATCAGAAGATAATGTACTGTGCAACAATCTGATATATCACAATAATCAAACATAATAAGAATGAGATAGCCTATATCCATACTTAACCAAGCCAGGCATCCAAGTATGTAATCGTAAATGAAAACGTACCTCCATCATCTGAAAGGTGAGAAGAGCTCTAATTAATCCATGTGGAAATTAATAGATTTACATTAGCACACAAACCACACAATTAGTATGCCTGTAATACCTGATGCAATGGAACCTAAATAACTACAAAATCATTTTAAACATTATAGGACATTCTATATCAAATAGGATTCCTCAGACGGACACAGAATAATTTAGGCTTGAGTGTTCATACATTGGTTTCACTTCTTACACACTGATTTTTTTCTTCACTTCAACTGTTTTGAAAATGTTATTAACTGAGCCAAGTGGACGTTTCTAGCACTCTTGCCTCTGAGTCAGAAGGTTGTGGGTTCAAGCCCCACACCAGGAGTTGAATACACAATCTAGACTAACACATCAGTGCAGTACTGAGGGAGTACTGCAGCAACACTAAAAATTGTAGCTGTCACACAACCATAAGCACTTATCCACTTACCCAGCCTCTGTTTCGGTTTGAGGTTTTCTGAATCATCTCCATTAATATTAACAGTTACATACTGCATTGTACAGTTGGTCAATCCAGGGTCCAGACACACAGCTGAAAGAAAAGATTATTCAACAGTTGCATTAAAAATTGCGGAAATTCAAATGTAATTTCCTAACATGGTGTAGCCATGTAAAGTTCTTTTACAGGTACATTCTGAATGCACTGAAAATTGCCTACTGAATGTGCAGGGTGCAAGGTACACTTCTCACTATCCCAACTGCATCATAGAACACAATATTGGGCCAGGTAAGCCTAAGGGGCAGGCTTCAAGTGTTTTTTCACAAGAGTGCTCATTTGCTTACAAAAAGGGCGAGGAAAGACTATCAGGCCCATCTTATCCAGACATGGTGCAAACACGTACATCAAAGAGAAAAAAAACTGTGACCAATTCCAGGAAAAAGATTGAGAAATTCCTCTCTGACTGCTTACGACAATCTAGCAAGCTCCAGGAGTTGGCAGCAGCTCAGAACTACTCCTAATCATAATTAAAGAGAAACATACCCTCTATAATTGGGAAGTATCTTCCTTGCAAGAACTTGTCATGTTCCCTTTTAAAAAGACTGATGTACTCCCTCTCCATTATGCTTCAAAAAGTCACTGAAAAAATTCTTTGTAACATACTTAGTTAAAATGTAATAATCTTTGGAAACTTTTTCATCTAATTTTTACTCCATTCAGAAAGGACAACAGGGCTGCAACCCAATGAAAAATAGGTGAGATTGGGAGGCATTAATTCAGGTGTATAAAATTATGAAGGGCCTAGATAGAGTGGACAGGAAGGATCTATTTCCCTTAGCAGAGAGGTCAATAACCAGGGGCATAAATTTAAAGTAATTGGTAGAAGGATTAAAGAGGAGCTGAGGAAAGATTTTTTGACCCAGAGGATGGTAGGGGTCTGGAACTCACTACCTGAAAGGGTGGTAGAGGCAGAAACCCTCATCACATTTAAAAAGTACTTGGATATGCCATAACCTACAAGGCTATGGACCAAGTACTGGAAAGTAGGATTAGGCTGGGTAGCTCTTTCTCAACCAGCACGGACATGATAGGCCATATGGCCTCCTTCTGTGCCGTAAATTTTCTATGTTTCTATTGAATTCATTGTACATCTAAAAGTCACTTCTGATTTCAAACCTGGAGATGTTCCACTGATCTCCCCTTTGTATCCAGTTTCTTCCAAAAGCTCTCGTAAAGCAGCAACTTCAGCAGTTTCACCATCATCTATGAGACCTGAGAGTAAAACATATGAACACACAATTATAACCCCTAAACAGTGCATATGGTTTAACCAAACATAACGCAAACACTGTCCTGTAATGTTGCCAAATATCTTAATTCCCTATGAAATATTATAAAATTGATCAATTATATCAAATACATCATGCTGATGTGGTGTTCCATTCATACTGACTTATTCCTGAGATTTTTAAAACTAAAATTACCAAAGCTTTTATGGTTTCTGAGGAGGACCAATTTGGAATTCTCGTACCATTTAATACAAAACTGGAATCAATTCTCCTTCAAAAAAAAATCTACTGACCATCTCACACTGGACGTCAACCTTCTAAAACAGCACAGTGAATGATAAATGTCAGGTTCCCCCCACCCCCAACAAGTCATCTTTCACATTACTTTTTATGTCCCAGGTGAAGAATGTCAGTGCTCATGAAGAACACTTTCCCATTGCAGGCACCGAGTGTTAACATCAGGCACTGCAATCAGATGCAGAGCAATGCCAACTCTATTCCAATCTCAAATAAGCACCTTCCAATAAATCAGCATGACATTTTCTAACTCATGCAATCCCATGACCTTTAGAATCATTGTTTATAGCACAGAAGAGGTCATTCAGTCCAACGTATCTGTGCCGGCTCTTTAGTTTCTAAGCAAGAATGTCAAATTAGGGCAATTTTCACCTCCATCAATTCTGCTTAATTTATGTGCACTGTATTTCTGGCTACTTTGTAGCATGGAACTTGCATCAGAAACTGTGGGAACTATGTGGCGCTCATCCATTATCCATGCTGGAAAAGGAGTGAACAAAACTTGGAAATAAAAGGCAGAATACAAGAAAAAGGAAAGCTTCCACTCCTTATTGGAAAGACAATAAAAATTAGCAGGAAATTTGGAAAAACATTACTATATTTGTGACATGAGTCGTATTCCCACACCCCTCTCCCAGCCATTGTTGTTAAAAAGAACATTATCTTAATACATGCAAGTAAACACCTACTACATCACCTGCTGGAAGTTCCAGGCAGTAGCAACCCATAGGTGGCCTGAATTGTTTCACCATGATCAAACAGTCATAATGCAGAGTTTTTTTTAGCACGGCTAGTACAGCTACTCCTAAACATCAGCAAAAGAAAGATATATTAAAATTCTGGCTTTCAAAGTTACAAACTGAGGTTACTACATTTGGAAGACTGGCAGATGCACTAATATATGGTCAATCCAGTGCCTTGTAAGCTAACTACAGGTATTGATTTTCTCAAACTAATAGATTTTTAAATTAAATCTGGGATAGATTTAATGGAGATTAACCTCCTTGGATCATCAATAACACAAGACCGATAGCTGTTCAGACAACTATTTTTATTTTCAAGGGTACATCCAACAGTAGCTGCTCTTAAACAGATGAGGAAAAACAGGCAGCAGTCAAGTTTTCACCTGCTGTTAGCTCCGAAATTGCAGTTTGAACATGGGAACAGGGAAGGGGTTTGGTAGATACAGCAATATGTGTAATCTCCTCAATACTCAACAGGCTATTAAATCAGTGTCACAAATAAAGATTCCAAGGGTTAACCTTGGAGTGGAAACCTTTGTATTGTTGCAGTGGGTAATAACAGCACTTGGGATAATGTAGCTAGGATGTTCAATTCACTTTAGTATTCAGGTTTTTGTTGCAATTACATCTCCATGCAGTCCTCCTTCAACCAGGGGGAAAAGGTCAATCTATAATTTCTCCATGCTGGCCAAAGAAGAAAGATTCTTAGTGAGATAAGATAGGGCTCCAGGTGACTTTTTTTTTGTTCCTCAAGTCAGATTCTACCAGCGAGTCATTTCATTGGATGGTGTGGCTGAGTACCAGCAAAACTCACCCACAGTACATAGCCAAATTCAAATAGCCAGACATTGAAATTAAACATTTGGATCGCTGAATGGCACTCCAATACTGTAACTAGAGTTACCAGACCACACTATCTCTGCATTTAACCAGATACATGTCAAAACTGACATGGAAATGCTTGATACATATGTTTTTTTCTGGGTGCAGCAACTTTAGAGCCAATACTATCGCATCTGTAGCGTTAGTGTAAATGCAACCTGAATCTGGTGTCAGCACTCAACCTGACACCATAACAAAGTGTAATGAAGCACTGACTCTCACTCCACTTCAGAGCCAGTTTGGGCCTTCACGAACGATTTACTCTCCAAGTGTAACCAATCACCGAGCAGAATATTTTTGACGATGGCCAAATTGCATTCTCACAGGAAAAGCAGGAACAGAGCAAAAAATAGACATGGGCAATAAAGTTCTGAGAATTTTACTTGCTAACTTACCATCAGATTTACTATTTTGTTTTCTGGTTGTTCTTTTCACTGTTTCCCAAACCCTGTTTTAACAAAATAAAAAAAAACACTACTAAAATAACAACTTGCATTTATATCGCACCTTTAACATAGAAAAATCTCCCAAGGTGCTTCACTGAGGCATAATCAAACAAAAGAGGATGCCATGCCACATATTAGGAGGGGTGACCAGAAGCTTGGTCAAAGAGGTGGGCTTTAAGGAGGCCTTAAATGAAGAGAGTGAGATGGAAAGAAGGGAGATTTAGGAATTCCAGAGCATGGGTCTAGATGGCTGAAGGCATGGCCACCAATGGTGGGGTGAAGAGGGGGGATCCACAAGGTCAGAGTCGGAGGAATGGAGAGTTCTTGGGGGAAGGGTTGTAGCACTGGAATAGGTTACAGATAGGATAAAAATATAATAGAAGGATTCTTGAATGTGCTCCTTTTATGCAAATTACATCCGTACCACCTATGATCTTACAGATTACTAGGAAATGATGTTATGCTCTGAGCCGTGTGGCTATAGGAGTGCAGAGCTCCCGTTCAGATGCTATGAATTATCCTACGGTTAATGGGTTTTCCAACAAGTGTTTCTACAACATAATTTTGCTACATTTCCTTCCCAGCCATATTGTTTTTAACCCTCCCATCAAGATCCCGATCCTGTAGGATGAGATATTTCATCCGGTAGCTAGTAAAATTCTTTACTAAGTGGTGGCGGAATAGCTCAAGAAAATTGGATTTTTCACTGTGTAAGTCTGTACCTGGTTTTGCCAGTAGGATCTACGTAGGTTGTCTGTAAAAGTTGAGCCCATTTGCCTTTTGCCAGTACCTAGAAATGAATTAATAGAATATTCAACATAACAAAATTAATACAGCTCCACTGATGGCTCACTGACTTTATCCAGCAAATAGCTGAGCCCTAGAGTTCAGGAAGAGCCCAGGTTGATCCCTGGTCTGTGCAGTTAACTGATTTCACCTGGGGCAGTGGCAGGAGTGCTAAACTTGGCCTCAGTGCTTCTCAGTTAAGTAGGGGAGAAAAAAAACACAGCTAGTGTCCCTGTTAGAATTGCATGACCATGAATGTCAGGTAAGGAAAGGATCATTCTCGGGGGGTGATGCCTATGCAATTGAATGCTATGCTGATGCCCACCGTCCAGGCTTACACATGAATAATAATGACCACTTGGGCAAGGTAGGGCAAATTACTCTGAAATGTTTAAGTCATATTATGACAAATATCTTTAGGAAGTCCTGTAACACCACCAAGCATTGCAATATATTACTCCAAATAGAATTTAAACAGAAACACAGCATCAAATGAAACCCAATATATTCTTAGTAGCTTACACATCATCACAAATTTCAATTTCTTCTCTTTCTTTCAGACACAGGTTACTGGTCGGTTTGTCTCTCCAAATATTTTTCTGTGCTGTGGCTCAGTGGTAGCACTCTCGCCTTTGAGTCAGAAAGTTGTGGGTTCAAGCCCCATTCCAGAGACTTGAGAACAAAATCTAGGCTGACACTTCAGTGCAGTTACTGAGGGAGTGCTGCACTGTCGGAGGTGCCATTTTTCGGATCAGACATTAAACCGAGGCCCCGTCTGCCCTCTCAGGTGAACGCTAAAGATTCCATGGGACTATTTGAAGAAGAGCAGGTGAGTTCTTCCCAGTGTCTTGGCCAATGTTTATCCCTCAACCTACAACACAAGCAGATTATCTTGTCATTATCTCATTGCTGTTTATGGGACCTTGGTGTGTGCAAATTGGCTGCCATCTTTCCTATATTACAACAGTGACTACACTTCAAAAGTACTTCATTGGTTGTACAGCACTTTGGGACCTCATGAGTCTTTCTTACTTTCTAACTTTCACCCAAGGGTGCACAAAACGACAACTCTGTCAAGAGAAAGAAAAAAATTAAGTTCCTCAATTAACTGCCAATCACATCAAGTTATCAGAACTTTAAAAGGTACTTTTACATTGGTGCTTGTTTAATTTGGATTGCAGGAGAGTGGCATCACAAGTTGGCTCCCTGCTTTAATATTACAAAACATAGCTCCCTTATCCTGATGGCTGAATTGTAGACTCACAATTTTGTGGGTCTACAATTTTGCTTTTGGAATAAAGGAGCCAGTTGTAACGATATAAAACCAGGCAACCAGAGCACAGATGCTGTTTTCCCACTATCT
The DNA here is from genome assembly GCF_035084215.1 of Heptranchias perlo. NCBI lineage: Eukaryota > Metazoa > Chordata > Chondrichthyes > Hexanchiformes > Hexanchidae > Heptranchias > Heptranchias perlo. Next base: position 35,902,060 of record NC_090348.1, on the reverse strand, counting down.
AAAGTAAAGAAGTGTCAATGCAAAAAAGTGCCCTAACTCATTCTTTACGGCCTTATCTCCTTCAGTCTTCATTTTCATAGAATCTACATATTTTAAAAAACCCCAGCAGACCATCGCCTAGTCACTATTTCTTGACTTATTCTGCCATCCTTATGGTGTCCTGCACTACGGGGCCTGGCCCCATCTCCAAGGTTTCTCAACAAATAAAATCTCAGATAGGTATGGTGTCAACTTTGTTGAATTGTGCAAGGACTTACATGTTAACTGAGAAGACTGGAATTGTAGTTCTGTTGCAAAGAAAAAGAACAAAACTTACTACCACACACAAATTTTTCTTTCTTTTTGCATGCAGCTTTAACCCACTAATTACGTATAAGATTAGAGTACAATGCAATTTTAACACATTGTTACCTCTTCTTTGATGATTGTTTGGTTAGAAGAATTATTTGGATCCATGTTTGCTGATGGTTCCTGAAGTTGATATTTAACTTTGCTATTTGCACAATGAAAGCAAACCAAATGGACTCAGAATTAGTGACCTATTGCTCTTTTTATGGAGTTTGAACCAGAGCTTTTTACACCGTAAAGGCTCAGTTTTCTCCCCAAAGTTTTCTCAATCTACAAAGTAAACAGAAAAGAGTAATGTTCGTCAGCATCAAAGAATTCACAAATGTCACAGAAAATAAACATTAAAAGATATCTCCAGATCAGTCTCTACTCTCGCCTCCAAACCTCCTCCAGCTCAGAAAGCAGGCAGTTTGAGTTGTGGGCTTTATTAAAGCCATTAACAAAAATCCATATAATCAATCAGCAACACTATTCAAGTGGGGCTAGCTGGACAGTAACATCCTCAGATTTTCACCCAAAATGACAGAAAACTGTGTTGTCAATTGATGAATCATCGCACACCTCAAAACAGAAAAGACTAACTCATCCAAGTTGAAGCAGGTAAGTTCAAGTAAACTTAAGCACCATTGTTGCAGTTGGTGGTCATACTTAATACTAAAAAGATTCAAACTCATCAGCTTTACATACCCATTAAAATATGATCCACATGCTAAACCCAGATTTTCTTTCTAAACATTTATGACAATAAATAAGGGGTAAAGGTTCACTCAGTAGCTGAAACAGAATCTTTTTTTGATTTCCATCACATATGGCTTTACATTCTTACTTTTGATATTAGACCTTATTTTTGTTGTTAGAATTCGAGCATAATAAAGACTACCCTTTAATGAATCAGTGTGATGCTTATTTTACATGAAGGCAAGTACATCATGGTTCCACAGGCACTAGCAGCCATCTGGTTTCTTGCTCAAGTGGCTAAGCTTTAGATGAGAGCTTAGACAGGGAGTGTCAGAAGGCTTGACATTCACGTACATACACTTTCTTTTCAGCAGGGGTTGCATTTGCACTCATGAGAAGGAATCTCAGCAAAGGCAGTAATGAGAATCTACAATTATTCACTAAGGGAAAGGGGGAAATCCTCCCTCCACAACTCAATGGAAAGTATGCATCTATGGCTATCAGGTGAAGACAGGTTTAGCCTCATCTCCAATGCCCCTCTTGGTTGATTAGCCTGTTGACACTCATTATCTGAACTCAGACGTGAAGAAATGCTACAAGGAGGGTGGTCTGCACCCCCGAAACCATGAAACAGCATTAGTCATCAAGAGAACAGGAAAATATTAGCATATCTAAATATAAAATGGAGAGGAGTGATACAAGATACAACAGTTACTTAGATGTGATAAATGTCTTGTAAAGCTGGATTGTATGCGTACTCTTAAAAACTACACTTTGTATTTCTATGGTGCTCTCACCTACAGGAAACACTTTACATTGAGGAGTGAAACCAGTAGATGCCAAGTAGGAGAAATAAGTAAAATGGAGAAGGTAGGTGGGAGAATAAAGGTATGGTCAAATGGAAAAGTTCTGAGAAGGTTTTTGATGGTGGGATAAAGGGGAGGGAATTCTAGAAGACAGGAGCAAAGTCACTGAAAGAGTGGCCACTAATAATGGAGTGGGGGCAAAGAGCAAAAGGTGCACACAAGAGGAGGCTGGAGAAGATTACTAAGATGTGACATGAAGGGATTTAAAAATCTTGGTCAAGGATGAATATCTTGAAGCCAATTTGCTAGGGCATGGTGAGCCAATGGTCGACAGCCATGTGACTTTCTGTGGATGAGGGAATGGATTGTGGAGTTCGGGATGAGTTGTAATATGTGGAAGATTGAGGTCGAAAGGCTTACATGGAAAAGTCCAGCGAGGGGAAAATTAGAGAAGCCAAGCCTCAAAGTAATGAAGAACATATTTATTTGTGTGTCTCCTTGGCTCAGTTCTTGTTTCACAATCAGAACATTGTAAGATTGGGCCCTACACTGAGGTTTGAGTTTAGAAACTAGGCTGACATTTTAGCACAAAACTGCATTGTCTGACAACGTGCCATCACTTCAATGATACAATGAACCAAAGTACCCTCTACCTGTCCTCATGAATGTCAAAGATCCTAGGGCACTCTTCAAAGAGCAGGGCATTTTCCCACATTCCTGGCCAACATTCCTCCCTCAACCAAACAACACCATAGAAAGATTGATTAATCATACATCTTATTGCTATTTGCCAGATGTTCATGGCTGGATAAGAGGCACTGCACTTCACAGTTTGAAGTTTTTTGATGTGATAATATGAATATTATTAAATAGAATTCTAAGGCCAAAAATGACAGTCTTTAAAACACTGAAGTTTAAGCAAAAATTGAATTGAGTGCGATTGAAAAGAAAATAGAGAATTTAAATACCATAAAAACAATCTGAACAAAAGGCAAGTCTGACACAAAAGACTAATTGAACACACCTAGGGGTTTATTTTTCCTCTAGAGAATATGTATATATTAACTGAATGCATTATACAGATCCAACATCCACAATGACAATAAAATTAACAAGGTAGAGAAAACTGATCTATAATTTAAATAATTTGCGATTAATAATTATAATAATAAATCAATTCTCCCTTAAACCGTCACTTCTTCTCTTACGTCAAACTAAGCCTTAAGGAACTTGAAGGGGAGATTTCCGTGAAATTAACAAGAAGTGAAACTATTCCCCCTCCTCCCGTAATAACAGCGCTAGACATTGTAAAAAAAATAATGATTAACGATTTAAAAATTAAATTAAAATTTCACACACAGCCTGTCCCACTGCATACCTGCCACTCGCGCTTTTTCTTTTGGCTCTGCCGTTGATGACCCGGCATATAAAAAAAATCGTCAAATTATTTGAATCCCCTCTATTTTATTAAATAAAAAAACGTGATTTTTAAAAACTAAATATAAACTGGTACTGTATCAATAACTGAGAGGATACAGTAAGAATGATCGAAAAGAATAAAATACAAGACACCTCGGAACTTTTCACTGGCGACGATGCCTCGTTCTCCGGCGGTGAGGCGTTTTTCTGCCTCCCCCACCCATCCTCTCACGCGGACTGGGGGGAATGGTTTGAGAGCCGGACACTTCCGACGGAGGGAAGTTGAGCTGCGTCAGTGAGAATGAAGAAGGAGCAGGTACTGAGGTGTCAGTTGTCGGTGTGGTACCCGCTCTTTAAGAAGTACACCATTAAGAGGTGAGTGACACCCCCCCCCATGTATGGTTCCTGCAGCGCGCTTTTAGTGCTTATTGCACAGGATAAGCGGTCTGGAACGCATTGCCTGAAAGGGCGGTGGAAGCAGATTCAGTAATAACTTTCAGAAGGGAACTGGATAAATACTTGAAGGGGAAACATTTGCAGGGTTGTGGGGAAAGGGCAGGGGACTGGGATTAATTGGATAGCTCTTTCAAAGGGCTGGCACGGGCACAATGGGCCGCATAGCCTCCTGCTGTGCTGTATCATTCTATGAGTGAACTGTGGTTATTTCCACTATGTTCAGATGCCGTGATGGGAGAGTTTAGGTACTTCTGTGTCCCAAAATCCCTTCACTCCCTTCATTGGCGGCTGTACCTTCAGCTGTGTAGGCCCTAAGCTCTGCAATTCCCTCCCTCCTCCTTTAAGACCATCCTTAAAACCTACCTCTTTGACCAAACTTTTAGTCACTCCTCCTTTGGCTTGGTGTTAATTCTTGTCTGATTATGTTTCTGTGAAGCACCTTTTCTACATGAAAGACACAGTACAAATGCAAGTTGTTGTTGAGGCATTAGCTTCAATGGTTGAATAGCTGTTTTCCACCTGTGACTTATTCCTTGTGTTTTCTGTCAACCCAAAGCTTATGAGGGCCTGGATTCCCTCACTCAACCATCCAATTTGGCTAAACCTAATGTCTTTGGTTAATTTTTGTCCTCATAAAATTTCCCCTCTGGTTGGAAGGCCAGTGAATGAGTGAGGGTAGGATAAGATAACCAGACTGGTTAGCACTGCAGCTGTTGTGTGATTGTGAGCAAAGTTCAGAGCTGAAATTAAATGCATCAATAACACAGGGAAACCAGCTTTTGTTTTAAAGAGTAGCAGTAGTGTGGGCTGGTGTTAAGTATAAATGGATTTTTGATGGTTGTAAGAAAATAGCATAGTCTCTTTGTGACTCAAAGAGAAGTGTGTTTTGGTGATAGTCCAAAAGTTTGTAAGAAAGCAAAGCTATCAGGTCATTTCCTTCTGCAGACCTGATACAATCTGCTTTATCATGAATTGTACCCAACCATTTAATTGCCTCAACAAGGGCTCTGCAAAGTTTCTCCTTTTTCCTCCACCCCTCAAAAAGAAATAAAATGTACAAAGTTGCAAAGTATGCATCAAATCTTGCAACCTTATCCAGTCACCTTCCTTAACATGACACTTCCATTATGCTAGCAACTTGAATATCTGAAAGCACTTGTACATAATTGTCTGTTGTTATGATAATACTCAATCCCATTTGACTAGATATTTGCCTGGCTTTTATAAAAGGTTAATCAACACAGCAGCTCTAAGGCTGGAGGAGATATCTGCATTCATCACTTTATAATGCAAGTGCAAATTAGGAAACAATAATGAATACAAAGGCTACATAACTTATCAGCATCACAGGTAGGAAAAGTTGAAACTTTTGTGACAAAAAAGATACAAAATCACTGTCAGAAATCTGAAATAGAAACAGAAAATACTGGAACTACACAGCAGATGCATCAGCATCTGAGGAGAAAAGACAGGTGAACCTTTTGGATGGAATCCTTCATCAGGACTGGTCTTGAAGAGAAGAGTTTGAAAATGTTATTTTGGATGTTCCACCAGGATTTATTGATGCCACTCAGGAAATAAAATAAATTGGGGAGAGTCCATCAGAGTGCTGATGGTCTGTTTGAAGAAGTAGACTTGCTGGGCTGAATAATCTTTTCTTGATGCATAATACATTCTTCTTCTCTGACGAGAATAACTGAAGACAGGAAGTGTGTTACAAAGCATAAAACATGTGAATGTCATAAAGTTGCAATAATACCTGGAGTTTGCAGTCATTCAGATTCCAGATTCTCTCTCCCTCTTTTTCCTTTCCACTCCACCACCCCCGCCCCCGGCTACCCATTGTAACTTCAAGTACACACCTATAGATCTTTCATGGTGTGCTATTTACGGTTTTAAAGCTATCCACCATTTGGAGTTTGTATCTTTGGTTACAACCCATGAGTTTTTTCTGTGTTGCATAAAAGGAAGAGGGATATTTCATCAGTGATGTTAGATCAGAGTAAATTGAGTATCAGCTGAGTACCAGAGAAGGTTTTATTTTTTTTAAAATGACAGAGTAGTGCTTTTCAATTGTAACATTATTATAAATCTTTCAATTAGAGATTGCTCAAGCAAAAGAATGCAAACTAATGTGTTTTAATTAAATACATTCTGTTAGAATGGTTTGTGCATAAGTCACTAGGTGTCATTCCATTCCTCTTGTCAAATTTTGATGTATGTTGGGCTTCTTATTCTTGATGGAGCAAGTTATTTGACTGGTTAGTCCATTTTGATTTACAATATCTATAACTGACTTACTTGTAAAACATTACCTCATTTTTAGATTTATTTCTCAGTGTATTTGAACCATCCCTTGTTCAAATAAATAGCCTGCTTCTCTTGATCCTGTAATTTAGAGATGTGCATGTGTGGACAAGGGGGACCTGTCTGCTTTTTCCCCCCACTTATTCTTGTGGCGATGACTGCTGCTCATATCACCTACTGTATATAGATTCAAAAGTGGAACACCTTCCTGCCACTATGTTGCACAGTGCACAGGTGTGCCAACACGCTAGGCCTCTACACAGACAATAATTGAACATGACTATTTGAATTGTACACTGGATTTGACAATGAAATAGTCTTTTAACCTGTAGGACCTGGGTTTAAATCTAGCCCAGACTAATTGGATGAAAGTCAGTTGAGGAGCCTTAATCCATTTCTACACCGTATGGATTCACAGCACAGAATTGCCCATAAATTGGCGCACTCAGAGCTGATGTGGGAACTAGCAAATTCATATTGGTCCAGTTGGAACTGTCCTGGAGCTGACGTTGAATATGTTTGGACAGAGTAGTAGCAACTTAGTCTGCATCTGATCTTTATTATACTTGGACTGGGAATGCTCTCTGCTGATCCTAAAGGGCAAAAAGGGAAGAGTAATTCAGTGCCCAGCAGTAAGACAATCACTACCATTCATGAGCACAAATACTCATACAAAAATATAGATTTTTTTTTTAAAAAGACATTAATGTACTCTTAAACCAGATCCTGAATTCTACGCTAATTCAGAGTGCTAGACTATTTTTTCCCTGACGCGGGCAGCAACATTTTCCTGCTTACTAACTCATTTATTCGTTGTGCTAGGTCCTCTGGTTAAAAATCCCCTTATGCCATATTACACATTTGTTAACAAATTGCTAATACAGCATAATATTTAATATTCTAAATATTTTGTAACCCAGTATAACGTGTGCTACTTGGACCATTCTTGTAGAAATTGTGTATACAGTAACAAGTGGACAAATACAAAGAAAACAAGAGCTCACCACAACCCATAATACCCCAGCACAGAGTTGGGAATTACAAGTAAAACATTAAAATCTATTTCATTTTTTAAAGCGATCATGCAAAATGAGCTGCAATCAGTATATCAGGCAGCTAGGCATATGGATTTATAAGAATGGTCAAACCACTTCTAGAAGTAGAACTAGATTGCAAATTAGTATTCTGACATCATGTCCTTTTTATAAATTAGCAATACAGGCAAAGGGAAAAGCAAGACCTGTGCAATGAAACTGTAATTTGTTTTTGTTACTGTCCAAACATAGTTTCCTTGAAAATAAAGTAAACCTGCTTTGAAATAGGGGAAGTTTATTAAAAATCTGAAGCTCTGGTTTTCCTTCACTGATCCGGATGTACGTGTGACCTTTAAGTTGTTTACATATTGTTTCTTGTTTTACAGTATTATTCTCCCACTGCCGCAAAATGTAATTGATTATTTACTGGATGATGGCACACTGGTGGTTTCTGGAAGGTAAGAATCAAACTCTATGCGTTTGTATCAAATTTTTCTCTGTGTAATAGGTGTTGCTGTACAGTAGAAAAGACACATTCCAATATATGGTGTTCATGATAGCCTTGATTACTATTTTTCCAAAAATTACTTGATATTACTCAACCATCTAAATTCAAAACCTAGATTATATTTTTCTGACGGTACAAAATTTACTTGTTAATTAATTGATATGATATGCACCTCAATCCTATAGAAAACTTGAACAAAGCTCAGTAATTCAAAACAAGGAACTTAATTGTAATCATTTAAAAATAGGCACAACTTTTTTTTCAAACTTAACTGAGAGTAACATTTTTCAGTAAAATTCTCAACGGGAAGAAGTCAGTGTGAGCACAAAATGAGAAATTCTAGCCAGTATTTCACTAAAACTATTAACAGAAGGAGTTTCATTTTCCAAATATTTATTCAGTTTAAATAATGTCCCTACTACAACAGCCCAGAACACTAGTCAAACATATTGAGGGAGCACATCAATTTCTACATCTTGCTGATCACTTGTGGGCAATAAAGAGCAGTATGTTTAACAACTTTGCAGGCTTAACGATTTTGACTCAACAATTATCATAGAATCATAGAAAGATTATAGCACGGAAGGAGGCCAAACGGCCCATCGAGTCTGTGCCGGCTCTATGCAAGAGCAATCCAGCTAGTACCACTCTCCCGCCCTATCCCTGCAGCCCTGCAAATTTTTTTATTTCAAGTACTTATCCAATTCCCTTTTGAAAGCCATATTGAATCTGTCTCCACCACTCCCCCTGGCAGTGCATTACAGATCCTAACCACTTGCTGCGTTTTAAAAAAAAATTTCCACGTCACCTTTGGTTCTTTTGCCAATCACTTTAAATCTATGTCCTCTGGTTCTTGACCCTTCCGCCAATGGCCCTTCATGATTTTAAATACCCCTATCGAATCTCCTATCAATCTTCTATGTTCCAAGGAGAACAACCCCAGCTTCTCCGGTCTATCCACATAAAGTCTCTCATCCCTGGAATCATTCTAGTAAATCTTTTCTGCACCCTCTCTAAGGCCTTCACATCTTTCCTAAAGTGCGATTCCTAAATTGTATTTTTCCTAAATTATATTTGTTTTAAGTTAGTTATGCTTTAATTCTCTCTCTTTTACTTCCAATACATTGGATGTTTAGTCTATAAGAAATATAATTAATTTCTTGTTTTGTAAAATGTACAGATGAAGGAAGAAGCATTCTGATGGGTTATGTGTATCTGGTGTTGATGCTAGTATAATTTGCTACTAATACAATTACAGTAGTTCAGAATGTACTGAACATGCCCCTACAAATAGTAAAAGATTAAGGTTTATGGAAAAGTAATTTTAAAAAAAATTGGATTACTGGATTGATTCACTTAAAAGCCATTTTGATGCATTCTGCAAACTGTCAACAATTCTGAAAAGTACAATGCTTGCTAACCTGACTTCATGGGAGGAAAAATCGCGATGAGATAGATTGATACATATGGGTTCACACCTGCGAATTCTCACACAATGAGATCTGCATCTGACACCTTAGAAATTACTGGAAAGTACAGCTATATAAGCATTGTGGTTCACTCTTTGTCTGTCGTTATTCATTCTGTGCCTCCATGCTGATTAAACCTCACACACTCATCACCTCTATCCTGCACGAAGTCTATTGCCTCCAATCTTAGAGGATATCAATTTCATGATACTCATCTTTTATTTTCAAATGTATTTATTGGTCAGTTGGCTATTTGGCGCTCACTGCCAGTTTGTCTCAGAGTCGTACATTGCAGTTCAAAGTACCATGTAGTAAACTTCACTTGAGACTTTATAAAATATATGTACGTTGCAAAAATTGAAATGCTAATATGTCTTTAAAAAAACCTATTGGAAAAATAACTAAATTTAAATGCAAAAAAAGTCTCTGAACTTAACTACTGAGAAGTGTAGTGGATAATTCCTTCCTTTTTTAACATTCGAAAAGCTAGAGACAGTAATATGTCTGATAATTAATTGCAGTTATTGTTTCAAAAAATTAATCTTAAAACCCCATACAGAACAATATACATCAGCCTTGCATCTAAAATTTATGTGCACAGGATTTGGTGGGAAATCGTGAAAATGGCTCATCCAAGCCTATTCACGCTACCTGGTCTTGAAGGTAGGTGAAAGTTCCTACTGAGTGAAACGTTGTATCTCTTTTTATACCATTTTCTTCCATTGTCTGGCTTCCTGCTGGAGTCAAACTCTATTGGATGTTTCATGACTCTTAGATCATCGAACAGATTGCTGGACAATCTGTCCTCATGTCTTGTCACACCTGACCATTACTTCCTATTCTTGCTTTTCCTGAGTCATATACTTTGTTATATAAACCTTTAATGTTATGCTCTATCGTAAAAGGAACCTATGTATACTGCAATAATTCTCTTGTTGTACTCCCCATTGTGATCAAAAGCCTATGTTTTAAAAGTCTATATATGTTTGAACCTAACAACCCTTTTAGCTCCATATTATCCAAATGGCTTATTTATTTAATAATCTATGTGCCTAGATACAGAACAATGTCTTTGGCTGACCAATGTCTTCAATGACTTCATCCTTCTTTAATGTTATCCATGTCATTGAGGAGAAAAGGCAGGATTTGCGAGCACGTCGATCAAACCAATTCTGTCTACATTAGCTGTTCTGTATTAGAATAATGTAAAAACATATCTCTTCTTACAAAGTGTCCGCATGAAGAATTTTGTTTTACTCTATACAGAGTACACAAACACTTCCCATACCTAACTCTTTATAGAGCTTAGACACAAGTTGGCAGACCCAGAATTATCTGGAGCCACATGGGAAGGATCCGAGCCCTGATGATAGCTTTACCCTTCCATGTTCCATTAGTGAGCCAGACTGGCTGGTGAAACATCACTGTGCCCTGGAGTACTGTGGACCTGTCATTAGATTACCAAGTCTGCCACAGATGGCTGTTTTAGTTCTAAACTTCCATTCTTCATGCCCTCCTCCCTCCCCAAGGAGATTTTTGAATCCTGTGAGGCCTCTGCCCAATCATACCTCAGCTGTCATCTCGAGCTGCACATCCCAAGCATCACCTTCTGCTCCTCTGACCTAGATTATTGCTTATTCTTTTCTGAGTGGAGGCTAGTCTTTCCACCATGATCATAAAAGATACAAGAAAAATTGAAGGATGAGAAAAAGCCATTCTCCATCTTGTAAAGTGTTCTGATATGTTCAATTTACAGGGCACTTTAGTTGTTATCCTCCGTTCTGTGTCTTTTCCAACAGTTCTTTTTATTTCTCTGATTCTGGTCTGAAATTCTGTTTGCCTATGTCGGTGCGCCTTTGTCTTTTTGTCTACACCTGATTTACTTCACGTCTACAGTTATTTTCCCTCACAAAGCTGCACACTGTAAACTGATTGCCGTGAGCTATAAGCTCTGTGCAGCAAACCAAAAAGTCACACAAAACGTTGTTAGTGTTATCGCTAGTGAGCCACTGATTTCGTTCTCAGAAGATCTCCCAAGATTTTACAGCAGTTCAACACTTGGTGCAGTATTTCCCCCCATGAATTTTGGGGGGGGGGGGCGGTGGGTTGGTCTGCAGATGTTAGAATATCTCAGGAAAAAAAATGGTAACCTCACAAAATTATTAGGAAAGTTAATAAGGCGGATGGACCCAGTGGAAAATCCAAAGTGGTCCTTGGTTCTGAAGATTAGGGCACAGAGTTTATTCTACGGAGGGGACTGGAGGGCACTTTTGTTTCCTGACAACCCATCCTCCCAGAAATGGAAAGGTATGGATTGTATTGGTCAAACAACTCAGAAATATTTGTATCTACTATACTTGTGAAACATCCTGTTTGTAATGTTGTGCCAATCAATACCTGTGGATGACTGAAAAGTACAGTATATTGATTTAATTAATGCAGTTGTCTGGCCAGTTTAGTTTTAAAGATGCTTCATGTATAGTAAGAAATGCAAGTCCTGAACCGCCAGTGACTATGCAGCACTGCAAGCTCTGAATGCTTCCCCAGTATTTTTGCACCATGCTCCCTACTCTTTCTGCCCACCCCAGAAAAATCTGGGCTCGGATAAACCTAATGGAAGGATATTAAATTAGTCAATCACTGGTTGTAAACTATCGAGTTTTGCAATGTGAGAAGTGCACAGGGTTGGTGTTGACAGTTAGGACTAAATGCACAGTCATTTCTAATTACTAATCACACTATCATAGTGTGATATGCCTTAGAAGATACTCACTATCATCTGCATGATTAATATGTGCTTTTCTTTTCTGCAATGGATCCCAATTTGAAGTCAGTTTTGAAGCAAAAAAAAATTGGCCTCTTTTATACTAGCAATATTTTGAAAGGTGTGAAGGATTTACATGCCTATTAATTACTTGAGCAGTTGTGCTCATCCATATAGTCTTGAAGATTTTGTGTTCTTCAGTGTACCTTGTATGGGATAGATGTACTTTGATATATTGTCGTGTTCAATAATTTACCAAACTATTAATTTGTTTCTATTGTATAGAATTCTGAAAAACATTACTCATCAATTAAAGCTTTACTTTAAATGCACAGCACAATAAATACAGTCCACCCACTGCAAAATGTTACCTGGAAAATATAGCACAATTTGAAGTCTAATCACCTTTGTGTAAAAAATATATAGGGTTTAGTTGTGGTTTCTGTTTTTGTTCATCTTTTGTTTCGGTGCAGAAACTCAAAATAAAATCCCAATCATGCGTAAAATGCAGATGTTAGAAATTAACTTTTTCCCATGTTTTCCTAAATGCTTTTATTATCTTGAGAGGGTACGGGTTCCTTTCATTTCACTATCTCCAATACTCCATGAGTCCACATTCCTGATTTTTGTTTCATAAGAGATTATTCTTGATTGTTTCAGAAATGAAGTCCCAAGTTATTCACGTGCAGATGACGGCAGTGATGAAGAACAGGATATCCAGGTCAGTACTGTGTTGTTTATTGCCTTAACTAAACAGTATTTGTTTCAGTATTCATGCTGTATATTTATGCTGAATGCACTGACAGAATGTTTGATAGGTAACTTTTTTGTGTTTTTTTTTCATGTAGTGGTCAGATGATGAGAATGTGACAACACTTACGGTAAGGGGTGTACTTGCATATATGTAGCTGTTATAATTGTGTTTAATATGACTAGTGCCTTGGCTGAATATCATTTATAACTTATCAGTGACTAACCTTTTATTTTAGGACACAGCAAAGAAAATTGGTTAGGTGAAAGGCAGTGGGATTGTAGCATTTATTGCTGAACTTAATTTTAGTAATTTTGGTGTTATGCCATTCCCTAGCCAAGAGGCAGCAGGGGCTATTGTTCCCAGAGCTTTGCCAATGATGCTGTGTAACGGGGTACAAAGATGAGTGAAAGCAACCTAGGTCAACTATCTTTCAACAGTGCTTTTTTTTGGCTGCAGAAGCACCTGGCCTCAACTCGGCAAATTCCCCATATGGCTTGGCAGAAAAGAGAATCATGGATGTTAACCGTGACCTTATAACCCCAGTGGCCTCCCTCACTCTTATCGCCGTTCCTTTGTCGTCGCTGGGTCAAAATCCTGGAACTCCCTTCCTAACAGCACTGTGGGAGAACCCTCACCACACGGACTGCAGCGGTTCCAGAAGGCGGCTCACCACCACCTTCTCAAGGGTAATTAGGGATGGGCAATAAATGCCAGCCTCGCCAGCGACGCCCACATCCCATGAACGAATTTTTAAAAACTCTACAATTTTTAATCTTTCTCACCAGAGCTGATGTTCTGCTTCAACTAGGGCCATGCGTGAATTTCTGTAATCCTCTAGAGGAGAAAGGGAACGACTATTGTCTTTTATTGGGTCAGTCACTCTAATTAATTTAGGAATGAAATCATTTAAAGGTGACTGCTTTTTAAAATTTCAACAGATTTTAAACTTATATTTTAATCCTTTTCCTGCATATATTCTCATGTAATCTCTCTTCCAATTAAATTTTCTTCCCCATCACATACCATTTCCTGGCAGAGAGTGGGCAGATAACTTGCTCTAAGACTTCTGCCAATGTCACACGAGAGTCAGCTGCCAGAGTAGAGGTGGGCAACCAATGGCTTGTGAATAATGTGTGGTTCTTCTGCTCTTTGTGACTAAGAATGTTAAAGCACTCAATGTGAGAGTTATTTGAAAGCAACTTTAGGTCAGCATCAGCTACAATGTAACGGGCAGTTTTCTTCGTAACCAAAAATTGCACGCTCAAATAATTTAATATTAGTTGAACTGCAGCACCATGGGTGCCTGCCACTCGCAATCAGCTCTTGAACAATAACGGGCAAATGGGGAGTAGCACCACTGCTGCAGCCACAAGCACAAACCATCAGCACGCTATCATCGTCTCCAGCACAAAATGAGATCGATGGCGTTACCTGAATTGTGGAAATTGCTCCGGTTTAAGACATGCAATTCTGCTGGTGGAAACTGTGACAGATGGGGCAATGGAAAAAGAAGCCAGGAGAATAGGATAGGAGGATTGAGGGAGTGTGAGAGTAACTATTTGGAAACAGAGTAAACCGTTGGAAACAAAACAGGTCAGAAGTCACATCGGGCTAGGCTTTTAAACATTTTGAGATTAAAGTATTGAGCTCTTGAGTGAGCATGCAAGTATACTAGATTTAAAACATGTGGCACTTTGTTGGTATACAGCATCTTTTCCTGTCTATGTCTGTGCTAGGAGTTGCACACGAACTGCCTGGGTTGACTTGGCCTTTGCAATGGAGATGAGGAAAAAATACTGTGAGGAATTCCCATTCTGTGATACAGCACGTTGGAGTGATACAGCACGTTGGAGCAACACAGGGAGAAACTACTAGTTTTGCTAACATTGAAGTTTACAAATGTGAATTCACAAGTTTTTAAAAAGTGATGCCTAACTTGTATAATTTTTATTTTCATTTTCTATGTTTTAGTCTGTCAAATTTACAGAAAACTAAATATATATGTCTTAGTATACAATCCTTGATTTTGTATTTATTAATCTTGTAGAATTAAGTAAACTCTTATACTGCTCTTTGAAAATTAACAATTTTAAAATTAAAAGCTTTACTGAAGTGGAACAGTTCAAGGTTTTTGGGTTAAAGGTATTTTTGTTTTGTTAACACGTGAATTTAATCTTTGTGCTTTTTTTTAATACATAGGCTCCAGAATTCCCAGATTTTTCAGCAAAAGTACAGGAAGCTATAAACTCTCTTGGAGGCAGTGTTTTTCCCAAGCTTAATTGGAGCGCTCCGAGGGTAAGAAACTTAGGGAAGAAATACAACTTGTTTTGGAAGGTTTTGCTGCCAGTCTTCTAAAGTTAGTTTTATACAGGTCAGCTTCAGTCATCCTCGAGGAAAACTTTGACAAATGAAAAGCAAATTTATATCTGGTTTGCATCTGTTTACTGTGAATGGGCTAGAATAATTGTAAACAATTTTACAACACCAAGTTATAGTCCAACAAATTTATTTTAAATTCCACAAGCTTTCGGAGGCTTCCTCCTTCCTCAGGTGGTGTGGCCCACACCACCTGAGGAAGGAGGAAGCCTCCGAAAGCTTGTGGAATTTAAAATAAATTTGTTGGACGATAACTTGGTGTTGTAAAATTGTTTACAATTGTCAACCCCAGTCCATCACCGGCATCTCCACATCATGGGCTAGAATATGCAAAGAATATTTTATTTAAGACGGGATGTGATTGTATCAGACAGTATTGGTCTATTGTAGATCTTTTTTAAACAAAATCTGTACATTTTGATTGTTTAAATAATAGTGAAGCAAATTCTGAATTGGCTTTACGATGTTTGTGAATCAATCTTCAGTTTCTTGTGGATGTAGACTAATTCTAATTGGTTATCATTCTGTCACCATACTTTGGTCACGTCTGTCAGTGCCAAAAAGGAGGAATCAAATAGGTCTTGAATGGCTTCACCAATCTTTACTGAAGTGTTATAGTCAAGTTGCCTAGAGGGTAAGGCTCCTTATTTTCTGAAGTTGAGTCAGGTCTAATTTAAAAATTAAGGCAATCAACTGGACCATTGGGAATTTGAAAAAATAAACCCAAGCCAGGGGATCTGTGGGCATTACTGTCGCATTGTATTATAATGACTGACTTGTGGATCTGATCAGAATCAAGAGTAGTCGGTCGTGACTGGTGATGCAGCTTGTCAGTGTGTTATGCTGTGTTACAAAGAAATGGGATGTGTGTATTCCTTTTAACCACATGATCAGTTTCAATCTTGTCTGGGGATGGACTGAATGGAAGGAGAGAAAATTGAAAGAGTGAATTTACACCATCCTTCTCCTTCTAAAGGTCAAATATGGAATGACTTATGAGACAAGCCTGAAAACAAGTCCAGTAGTTTTGGTTGGGGAAGATTTGACCTGGTTGAAAACAAAATTGGAAGTATGGGAGAAAATGATAGCAGAAAGGATTGGAACACCTGCATGTGGCATCAGAGAAGAGTGAAAACATGTTTGATTTCACCCCTGCTGAGTTTGTGATTTCAGCCTGTGGGGGGATGCTGAGCATAGGAGGTTAGAAGATATTTTTCACTCAAAGGATAACTAAAATATTGGAATGCTTTGCCACAAATGGCTATTAAAGCCAAGTCAGTCACAACGTTTAAGAAGGAATTAGATTAAACACCTGAATAAAGATATTCAAGAGTACAGGGATGGAACAAGGAAATTATATTAGAGTAAATAGCTTTAGTGTGGAGCCAGTACAGGCATGATGGCCAATGGCCTTCTAGTCTGAATTTTCTATGATCCACTGCTGTTATGACAAGCAAAAATGAAGAAAAATGCATTTAAGGCTGTTAATATATTTCAATTATAAGATCTCTTCAATAATTTTATCCAAATTTCTGAAGATATCATGAAATTTCAGATTTGATCATCTTAACAACTGACACTTGTATAGCACTTTTTATTGGAGTAAATCGTCCTAAAGCACTTCACAAAGGGGACGTAATGGATGCCGGCTAGGGCAGGCAACTGAAGGTTCGTTCGAAGAGATGAGTTTTGAGAGGGCTTTTGAACGTGGGGAGAGATGTAGCAGGACAAAGGGGCTTAGAAATGGAATTCCAGATTCAATAGCCTTGATGATTGAAAGGGCTTCTCCCGATGGCAGAGTGGACGGATACACAGAAATCCAGAGACAAAAAAAACAGATTGTGAGCTGGGACATAGTTTGACATTGGTAGGGACAGTTAATATCTGTGACCAGCGTATGGTTTTGCCATTCAGTTGCTAGCTAACCGACACCTAGAGTGTGTGTGCGCGTGCTCACGTACACAGGTATGAATTCATCTTTTTCCATTGTCTCCTGTTCCCTGTTCTGCCTGACATGCACCTCCTATGGCCAAGATACCTGTTCGACAAGAGGAAAAATTAGTATGGGTTCAATGAAAGTAGATTTAATTTGGGATAATCTGTGCCTAAATAAAACTTCTCTCAATAAGTTGACAATGTATTCTGGCTAATCCATTGCCATATTAAGCCCTGCTTCTGGAATTCTCTCCCAAAGCCACTTTGCCTCACTACCTTCCATGATTTCAAAAGCCTTTCTGTTTCACATTTGGTCTATTTCCCATCTCCCCCACCCCCATCGTTGGCATTGGCTGGAAAAGGTTATTTTGCCTTTCCTTATCTACTGCGGGGAAAAAGTGTGGGGTAACTTGGAGGAAAAGATTTATTAAAAGTTGAGGCATGTGAAATAAGAAATCACTGTAATCTGTAGTACTCGATTTTTATCATTAGGTGGCACATCTGTTTAACAAGAGTTGGAATTATCTTGTATGAAAGAAATTGAGAATTTAACAGAATTCTTTTAAAACTAATTCAACAGACGGTAGCTTTAGTCCCCCTTCTCTGAAGATATACTGGGGTATGATTCCACAGGCACTGATTGTGCCCCCTCTGTGCCTTGCCCAAATGGTCATTTTTCAGATCTGAATGTTGACAAGTTAGTGGACTATGAATAGGGGATCACAATCCGAGCTGAACCTGACGCTGTCCACATCCATGTCCAAGCACAGTAGATAGCAATCAGTTGTGAGAACACTGGCTAATCCAGCAAGGGCACTGATACCAATTGTAATGTCCCTTATACCATTCTACCAGAGATGAGATAACTCAGCACAAACCAGGAATAAAGCCTATGCCCTTCCTAGTCTGTATGGCTTGACTACTCACTGGTTTTACCACCCGATCAAGAGAATTTTGTTTTACAATAAAATGCCAGAGAAGATTTGTTCCAGCTGGAGAATTTATGTAAGCAATCTTTTCAATCCTATGTACTTGTACAAAATGTATAGGGCTAGATTTTCTGGTCGTTGACTATGAATGAGCAAAAACCTAACCTGTTATACTCTCAAGTTTATTCTCTATTAATAGACTTTTAACATATATCTTCTGTGCAATGCACAACTATGACTCACAGCTCCTATAAACCAAGTATCCAAGGTTGAGTGGGAGGTTCAGTTGATGAGTCTGATTACTCCTGTGTCTAGGTCTGGGTATATTTTGTTAGGTAGTTAATGGTTGTCATAAAAGTTGTCACTCTTGTGCGAAATGTGTTTTGTTTTGCTTAAATTTTGACCACCCACCACTGTTGCCCAAATTTTGTTCAAGAATGTTTGCAGCTAAAAATTCCTGTCACACACAAGTTTTGTATTTTTCTTTGTTTCACACCATTGTGGTTGTAGATTGTAATCCCAGAAATTGCAGATTATAATTTCAACAATTGCCCATTTTCTTAAAATTTTCTGGTTGCATATTTGTGATGACCTTAAGGTGAAATGTTTATTTCTCTGTTGTCTAAAGTGATTATTTTGTACTCTGACCTGAATTGTTAGAACTGGCGGCACAAACCTAATAGTGTCGCAATGAATTCTTGAGTCCATAAGATTAACCACATTTTATAGCATGTGTGTTCTATCACCAACTTACTATAGACACCAAATAAGCAGCACTTTGACATCATCTATTTTATTGGGAAAATTGCCAAAAAGACAATAACATTAATAACTTCAAGAAAAAAATGTTGGCTTTCTACTACAACAACAACAATTTGCATTTATATAGCGCCTTTAAACATAGTAAAACGTCCCAAGGTGCTTCACAGGAGTGTTAGCAAACAAAATTTCACACTGAGCCACATAAGGAGGTATTAGGACAGATGACCAAAAGCTTGGTCAAAGAAGTAGGTTTTAAGGAGCGTCTTAAAGGAGGAGAGAGAAGTGGAGAGGCTTAGGGAGAAATTCTAGAGCTTAGGGCCTAGGCAGCTGAAGGCACGGCCGCCAATGGTGGAGCGATTTAAACTCTGATGTGCAAGAGGCAAGAATTGGAGGATCGCAGAGATCTCGGAGGATTGTAGAGCTGGAAGAGGTTACAGAGAGGGGGGGGGGAGGGTGCAAGGCCATGGAGGGATTTGAAAACAAGGATGAGAATTTTAAAATTGAGACGTACCTGGACCAGGAACCAATGTAGGTCAGCAAGAACAGGACTTGGTCTGAGTTAGGATATGGCAGCAGAGTTTTTGATGAGCATACGTTTATGGAGGGTGGAAGATCTTGAAGGAGCTGACTCATTCTGGGCAAGACTTCAAGAGGAAGGAGGGAAAAGGAGAGTTCCTCTTCTTTGATTTGGCTGCGTGCCATTACTAGAATGATTCCAGGGATGAGGGACTTCAGTTACGTGGATAGGCTGGAGAAGCTGGGGTTGTTCTCCTTTGAACAGAGAAAGTTGAGAGGAGATTTGATAGAGGAATTCAAAATCATGAAGGATCTAGACAGAGTAGATAGAGAGAAACTGTTCCTGTTGGTGGAAGGGTCAAGAACCAGAGGGCACAGATTTAAGGTGATTGGCAAAAGAACCAAAGGTGACATGCGGCAAAACTTCTTTAGGCAGCGAGTAGTTGGGATCTGGGATGCACTGCCCGGGGCGGTGGAGAAAGCAGATTCAATCGTGGCTTTCAAAAGGGAATAGAATAATTCCTTGAAAGGAAAAAAATTGCAGGACTACAGGGATAGGGCAGGGGAGTGGGACTAGCTGGATTGCTCTTGCATAGAGTTGGCACAAACTCGATGGGCTGAATGGCCTCCTTCCGCGCTGTAACCCTTCTATGAATCTATGGGAGACCAGCCAGTACACCATTGGAATAGTCCAGTCTGGAGGTAACAAAGGCATGGATGAGGGTTTCAGCAGCAGATGTGCTGAGGCAGTTGACAATTAACAATTCTAGTTGACAATTCTTTAAAATTTCAACCATTTTTCTACATATTTAAATCAAAATAAAATTGTTTCAAAACTAAAAGCAGAAGAAATTAAAATGAAAAACATTCAAAGTATTTTGTTGTCTAATTTAATTTGTATTTTGTGACTGAATAGGCAAGATAATGTCAGTCAGCTTCAGAATGACCACATGGCCCATACCCAATAATTCTTTTACATCTGTCTGTTTCTTCTCCCACCTTAGGATGCTCAATGGATTGCAATGAACAGCTCCCTCAAGTGCAATAATTTGAGTGACATCTTCCTGCTCTTGAAAAGTTCTGACTTTGTTACTCATGACTTGACTCAGCCGTATGTACTTAAATCTTCAATATTTACCTTCAGAGTTTTTAAGTTTTATTTTTCCTCTTTTTTTTTTTCCCTTGTCTCTTCCTGTAAGCATTAACTTTTTGCATTCTGATATCTTACCCAAGCAGCGGTTATTTACATGCGAGCTTGAACAGCAAGTGTTAACAGGCTATTCGAATGCAGGAGCATCACAGCCAAGCCCAATTCATCATTGACTTGTGTGGATGAGCTCAGCTGCTCAGTCCACCAGAGATCAGAAAACACGGCAGACTTTGTCTCCAGCAGCAATATTCATATCAATCACAAAGGGAGCACTGAATCCAGGGGCAGAATCAAGCACCACCTCTTCAAGTGGGTCTTGGGCCTTATGCCACCACATGTAATTTATACATTGTAAACAAATACTTCAATTTAATTGAAGTATTTAATGCAGTCTTTTTAGGAGTAGGTGGGGGGGGGGGGGAAATAATGCTTTTTCTTCCTGATTAGCTAGCAAAAATGTATGTTATAGCTGTGTTCCAAGTTGCTTTGCACTCCATGTTCATCCTTCCACAATACTCCAGTTAGTTGGGAAAGTTATTGCTGCTTTTAAATAGCTTGTTTTGGAATATTTTGTTGCACTATTTTGGGCTCACTTGACATTTGGTCCACAATGCTCATTTGAAGGACAAAAAAACTGTGACACTCTGCCAAAAAAAGCACCTCTGAAATATTGCTATTTTTGAACTATGCCAACTGTAAACAAAATTCAATCCACATTATTTTTTAGATCATTTATATTCATGGGACAGTTCAAACAAAACAAATGGTATTACAGGACATGGTGTTTTCCAACAAATTAATTGTAGATTATGACCTTCACTCAAAAACCGCAGTAACCATGTGCCATTTGCTTTTTAAACCTCTTGTTAACTGGATGCTTTCTAGTTTCTAGAGCTTATCAGTGTGACTGTTCTTATGAAACAAATGGTTATCAAACATGTTGAATATTTAATTTTTCACCTAGATTTCTTCACTGTACTGATGACTCACCAGACCCCAAAGTAGATACTCAGGTAAGTCAGTTTGTAGCTTCAGATTACCTGAGTTTGCTGCATAAATTTTGCAGGTGTGCTAAACTGTATGGATGGCATATCTATAATTAGTATCGTCAAATATTAGATTTGTGAATTGCATCTATTGTTTAATATGGTTCACCTATTTGAAAATTATACTTCTATTTTACAAATTCATCAATCACAAAATATGGAACTGTTTTGAAAATAATTTATGGAATGATCATCACAGCTCTTTGTTTTGTTGAAGTGTCATGAAATGCATGAATAAAAGTACGAGATACTGTTCACCAAGTTTTTGCCAGTTGCTTGATGCTTTGTACTATCTTTCTGCTCCTCCCAACAATTTTTTTTAACCAATATAGTTATGTGAATTGAATCCACTATCCCACTCACTGGAAGCATTGGTATGTTAATTTTTTTCCCCACTGTTTCTCCTGCTGTTTTTTGGGGAGGAATGAGTTTTTTTCTTAATCTTTCCCCTATAATCTTTATCCCCTGCTCCTTCATCTGCTTGACACATCCTGAGGAGGCATACAGCCTACCCCCAGGCTGCACCAGTGGCCCTTGTAGCTGGTAGCTTGGAAATAGGAGAAACCTCCAACTTGTGACTTTGCTCTGATTAACCTTCCCCTGCTACAATATACCATGCTTCACTTGGAGATTTTGCTTACAATACCTTGCCCAAGTCAAAATTTGTGTACATATGTGTGTGTTTATCTATAATAAAAATTCTTGCAACTGTGCGCACTTTCTGGTGTCACTCTTATTTCCTGTGTCATAAGTTTGATATGCCTTTGTCATGTTTTCACACACCTAAGTAATGTCTCGAAATGTTTTTACACTGAGAAGAGGTTTCTGAACTTGCCATTGCCAACCTTGCAGGTCCTTCCACTGGTGCACCATGAAATGGCATAAACCAGCTCCATGGACAAATAGGACATATTATTTAAAATGTTTAACCAGCAGCCTCAGGACATGGCCTCTTACTCCATCATTCATACCCAGGGAGAGATTACTCCACGGCTTGCCTGTTTCATTGCCATGGCTTAGTTCCAGTACTGATCCAGCTATTGGCCCACTCCTATTCAGGATTGTTGCTGCCATGGTCCTTTGCTGTGTCTCTCATTTGGTCCCAGCCCTGACCTGTGTTCTTGGTTGCCCTCCCACCCTTGTTCAGCCTGTCGTGTCTTAACTGGCAAAGTAGCAATTTCTTTTCGAAGCACATAAGGTGAAGAGAGAGGCAATGCGATCAGAGGGACAGTGATCTCTTGGAGAGAAGGAGGTCTTTGTGGGGAAAAGAGATGGGGAGATTTTGAAGAGGGAATGAGAGAGAGATGGGAGGGAGAGAGAGGTAGAGAGTAAAAAAGGATGAGGGATAGAAAAAAAGATAGATTGTTGATGTAGAGAGATCGGGGTTGGGTGACAATCCCGTATCTAGTACACCCACATCCTCAACTACTGTCCGATCCCATAAATTGACTGCAATTCTCCTATAAGCTGGAATCAACCTCTAGTTCTATCTTACACTCTCTCATTCTGTGAGCCCCTGTAGCAACCTGCCCCATGCGCCAAAAGCTTCCCTCTGTTCCTACACTCTCGCACTGCATTTTGCTATTCCTGCTTGTTGTTCCTCCCTATACGTTCCTCCATTCCCACTCTCTTACCATCTTTTCCAGCTCCCAACTTAAATGCTGATGTCTTCCCGCCCCTTGCCATACACTCATGTTCCAGCACCTATGTTCCCTTCCCCCAAAACAGTGGAGGTCCAAAGAGACTTAGGGGTCCATGTACATAGATCATTAAAATGTCATGGACAGGTACAGAAAATAATCAAAAAGGCTAATGGAATGCTGGCCTTTATATCTAGAGGACTAGTATATTCAACTTTTACACCAGGTTAAGCAGATTTATTTTTTTATTTTAACTGATTTATTTTAATTCAGAGTAAATTAAACCATTTACTCAGGGCTTTCTGTTTTCTGTCCATTAACCAATCCTGATTATATGAGACTGGCGGGTGAGGGTTGCCACTGGTAGTGTGTTTTTGTTAAATCGTCCCGTAAGTGTTTTCTCTCCCGAAGATGGAGCAATTTTAACATTCTTGAAATCAGATTTTCTCTCTGACTAAAAATGTGCATGCTACCTTTCAAAATTAATGTGGCAAGGGGACATATAGCACTGCTATTTAAGAAAGGTGAGAGAGGAAACCAGCAAATTATAGACCCAGTTAGCCTAACATCTGTTGGGAAATTACTGGAGCCTATAATTAAGGGTAGAGTGACTGGACACCTTGAAAATTTTCAGTTGATCAGAGTGCCAGCATGGATTTGCAAAAGGCAGGTCATGCCTGACGAACCTGATTGAATTTTTTTAAGAGGTAACTAAAGTAGTGGACGGGGGGAATGTCTATGGATGTTGTTTATATGGACTTCCAGAAGGCATTTGATAAAGTCCCTCATAAGAGACTGTAAGCTAATGTTGGAGCTCATGGAATTGAAGGCAAATTATTGACCCAGTTAGGAAATTGGCTGAGCGGCAGGAGACAGAGAGTAGGGATAATGGGCAGGTGCTCAAATTGGCAGTATATGACTTGTGTTGTCTTACAGGGATCTGTGATGGGGCTTCAATGACTTAGATGACTGGATAGAGAGCCGCATATTCAAATTTGCAAATGACACAAAGATAGGCAGCATTGTAAGCAGTGTAGATGGAAGCATAAAATTAGAGAGATTTTAAGATAGATTAAGTGAATGGGCAAAACTGTGGCAAATGGATTTCAGTGTAGGCAAGTGTGAGGTCATCCACTTTGGACCTCAAAAGGATAGATCAGAGTATTTTCTAAATGGTGAAAAGCTCGCAACAGTGGAGGTCCAAAGAGACTTAGGGGTCCATGTACATAGATCATTAAAATGTCATGGACAGGTAGAGAAAATAATCAAAAAGGCTAATGGAATGCTGGCCTTTATATCTAGAGGACTAGTATACAAGGGGGTAGAAGTTATGCTACAGCTATACAAAGCCCTGGTTAGACCACACCTGGAGTACTGTATTTGGTTCTGGGCACCGTACTTTTAGGAAGGATATATTGGCCTTGGAAGGAGTGCAACGTAGATTTACTAGAATGATACCTGTACTCCAAGGGTTAAATTACGAGGAGAGATTACACAAACTAGGGTTGTATTCCCTGGAATTTAGAAGATTAAGGGGTGATTTGATCGAAATTTTCAAGATATTAAGGGGAACTGATAGGGTAGATAGAGAGAAACTATTTCTGGTGGTTGGGGAGTCTAGGACTAGGGGACATAGCCTAAAAATTAGAGCCAGGACTTTCAGGAGTGAAGTTTGGCAACACTTCTACACGCAAAGGGTAGTGGAACTATGGAACTCTCTTCCGCAAACAGCAGCTGATGCTAGTTCAATTGTTAATTTTAAAAATGAGATTGATAGATTTTTGTTAACCAAAGGTAGTAAGAGATATGGGGCTAAGGCGGGTACATGGAGTTAGGTCACAGATCAGCCATGATCTCATTGGCAGAACAGGTTCAAGGGGCTAAATGGCCTACTCCTGTTCCTATGTTGCACTAGATTTAATTAAATGTGCCAGACTTATTGATCGACCTATTGATTAAAATCAGGACCCCAGGCATTCTGAACTACAGATGGTCAGTTTCAAAATAAGAAAGCTTTTTGAGTTGAGAAATATGCAGTAAATTAGCTGTTGGGGTTGTTTGATGCACACATAGGCATTTTTATCCATCATGTTTGTTTAAGGTCCAATATTTATGACACCTGCTCTATCATAAAACCTTTGCTATGCTTCTAGATTTCCTCTTGTGTGATTTTTCTGAAGTGACTTTTGATTACGCGTGTTCATTTAGCAATGTTACTAAGTTGACATGACTATAATCAAGACTTTTCTTTAGCTTGTTCTCAGGAAATGGTGTGAACTAATTCCTGGAGGGGAGTTCAGATGTTTTGTCAAAGAAAATAAACTGATAGGTACTGTGCTAAAAACAATTGCAACTGTTTAAGTAAGAAATAGCCAACTACTAAGAAACTGACTTAAATTTTCATGCCATTGTTTCTGGCAGGGATTGCACAGAGAGACTACACTCAGTACTATGACCACGTCTGTAACCAAGAAGCCAATATTCTTAGTTCCATAATAGATTTCTTTAGAAATCAAATACAGTATAAATTCTTGGATGAGGATTGTAAGTATCTTTTGTCTTTTTAAAAAAAAAATGCCAAGCTTGTACACATACAGTACCCAGGCTGAAGCAGGATATAGTAGCACTTCATTTATTTCCCTCAGCAGTTCTGGAATCACTTAGTGTACAGTTGCTGCCACTACTATTACCTATATTTTATAAATCTCCATTTATTCTTACAGTATCCATTTAAGTTTTAAATATGTTTTTATTCCTTTTCAAACACACATGCTGTCCAGAAAACAATGTTCATACTAGATATGTACCGATAAGACTGGTTTCAGCAACAGACTCCTCAAGTATAGATTCTGTGTAGTCACTGATGTTCTAATGTGCACACTAAACTTCATATGGAGCTAAAGCTCAAGTAATTTATCAATACTTTCGGAATATAAGATGTGTTAAACTCCTTTTTATAATGTGTGGAATGTCAAAATACTCAATGGAAGAAGAAATTTTTAAGCATAGGAAGGAAGATGCAAGTTTATCTTGTGATTAATCTGATCTGAATCTTTTATTTAACATAGAAAATAGGAGCAGGAGTAGGCCATTCGGCCCTTCGAGCCTGCTCCACCATTCAGTATGATCAAGGCTGATCCTCTTTCTCAATACCATATTCCCACTCTCTCCCATACCCCTTGATGCCTTTTGTGTCTAGAAATCTATCTAGATCCTTCTTAAATATATTCACATATACATTGGACATATTGTATGTTGATTCCCTTCCAATAGTTGGAAAGTGTAAGAAAAATTATTCTATGTAATTTGTTTTTTAATGTACCAGCAATAAATAACTATCAATATAACATAACCGAAACCTTATCGCACTACAGTTAAATGATTGCCTCTCGGTATATGAGCTAATGTGCTCTGGAAATTCACAGTAAAGCCAAACAGTTGACAGCTTACGGGGGGGAGAGAATCAGGCATTGCAGAATGGAGAGGGTAAAACTATTTAGAAGTGGAGTATGAGAAGCAATTAAATTATTCTAATAAATATCTTAGTCTGCTTTGAAATAAAAGGTTAATTTAGATTTTCAATAACCTTTACAAAATCCTACTTATGTAATTACATTATCATGGTCTTTTCTGACTGATCAATGCGGCGTATTACATTGGCAAATGTAGAGTTTTACCAGTGCAGTGCAGCTGTTAGAATACCATCTACAAACTCATGACAAGCCCATGCTGAATAAATTAGCACAGATTTAAGGTCCTTAGGTTAAGATATTCAGTGGCATTCTTAAATTCCAGTTCCTAAAAAAAAAAATAGGTGACATTCACTGATAAAGATGGTGACAATATACCAGTTTCTGTAGGCCAATAATGCATTTGTAGTGTCTCCATTCTTACTTTCTGCAAGTATATTGGAGTAGATGGCATTGTTTCTATTTGTATCCTCTTGTTTCTATTATCTATAATCAGATTCCTAATTGTAAATCCAGGTAGCTTGCAGTGTGAAACCATTTTAACACTTCAGTCACAAAATATGTATATGTGTGTGTATATGTATATGTGTGTATGTATATATAATATGGAATTGATCGATACATATCCATTGTGGGTATAAAAACAAAATGGAAAGTGGTTTTGAGGAATTCACTATTAGACTGATTTCACCAGTTACAGTATTTGGTTTCATATAATCATAGAATGACACTGCACAGAAGGAGGCCTTTCAACCCACTGTGTCTGTCTCAATTCCATTTATTGTGGGCTCAATACAGAATAGCTCACAATTTGGTACTGAATTAATAATTTTGTTCTTTGGGGCCCCAAATTACATCCAGTTTCTTTGGAAAGTGCTTTGAAAGAGTGATCCAATTAGTCCCCCTTCCCTGCCCTTTCCCCAAAGCCCTCTGCCATCTGACTACAAAGAATAGTTCTGGATTTCCTCAAGTTCCAGACCAGTGGTATTAAGTTTCCTAATTATTTTATATTTAACTTTTATGTTAATATTAATTGTCTGCAGAATAAAGTTGTAATTAAATACAAGAAAGCTATCTATCTCTATATCTATAGGGAAGCAGAGAGGTAGAGTTGGTTGGAGCATAGGAGTTTCAGGCTGAGGAGCAAAATTGAGGTGCTACAGGGCTATCATTGGTGAGAGGGTGTAACTACAGTGGACAAGTTTACATAGGCAGTGTATTGAAGTATTATATAACAGTAAAGTAATCCACCACAATCTTGATTTGGGTGTCTATCCACCCTGGAAAGTAACCTCAATCTTTTTATCTAGTATTGTTATGTTCTCACAAATGTATTTTTTGACATTACCTGTGCTTCATAAATCTTATCCAGTATTACGCTTTTCTGTTTACAGTTGTGTTTGATGTATACAGAGACAGTCAGGTATGTAATCTCATCTGAAACGGTAACAATGTCATGTTTTTATTTTTTTCACCTTTTGAGGGTAACCTGCCCCTTTTTGTAACAATATTTTTGCCCTTTTTTGAATTTCCTTCACCAAATCTGGCCAAGTACTGATGAGCTAATTGCAGGCTTCATCCAACGGTGTTTTGAAACTGGCCATTGGAGGCAGAGTTGTTTGGTGCAGAAAGGGAAGGAGAGAGAAAGTGTGGCAGCAGCATTTAAAAAAAAAGCCCTTTTCAAACCTCCAAGTCTATAAATCTCAAACAGAACAAATCAGCACATAAGAAATATATACAAATATGATTGAGTTACCTGGGTTTTGAGGGCCATATTGTACGGTTTGGGGTCCACGTAGTCCTAGAGCTGTGCTACCCATATCATTTTAATGGCCTGACTCTTGCTAAATTGAGTGGTGGTATATTTTGGACCCATGCCCGTACAAACTGTTTGAAGAGCGTCCACACTCAGTTCATGAAGGGCTATTACAGCCAATAAAGAGAGAGGAGACTTTTATTCCATCAATTTGGGCTGGAATAAGGTTCCAGCCATGAAACGATAGATTGTTCATTTGCTGTGCTATTCATTTCTGTCTTTTTAATCTGGTATCTCAAAAGTACTTTTTAAAATTTTTGTCAAAGATTATTTTTTAAACTTTTCCTATAATCTATTTCATAGGGCAAGGTATGGCTTATAGATTTTAACCCATTTGGGGAAGTGACCAACTCCTTGCTTTTTAGCTGGGAGGAACTGACATCTGGTCAGAACATCAGTAAAGGAGACCTTACAGATCCGGTAAGAGTTGTGAATGATTAAGTGAATATTTATTCATGTTATGAATTCTTGATATTGGATATATTTTTGTGAGACTGCTACCCTCTACTTGCAACTCCATCCATAGATCCTAACTTTCACTGATTTGCGGAGCTAACATTTTTTTGTTTGTTGAATATTTATGCTCATCAAAGTCAGGGATATTTGCAATTGGAAATGGAACATATTTCCAGTTGGGCATCCCAGTGCTAGCGTTAAACACTCCAAGTCAGGTATAGCATGGTTTGGTGCAAAGTAAAGCACCCTGTACTCTGCCCAATGACATGTCTCGGCCCCAACCTCAGAAGACTCCATTTCCTGAAGTGAGAAGACAGTGTTCCAGTCCTTCTCTAATGTTGTTTTTCTCAATTGCTGTGCAAAGTTCTAAATGAGATAAAGAATCACTGAATCTAATAACATACAAGTTGACATGAATTCCTATTGCTTCACAGACTAATATGATTTTTAATCTATTCCAATAGAGGATGTGAGATAGATAGATTTCTAGACACAGAAGGCATCGAGGGTATGGGGAGAGAGCGGGAATATGGTATTGAGATAAAGGATCAGCCATGATCATATTGATTGGCGGAGCAGGCTTGAAGGGCCGAATGGCTGCCAGCTCCTATTTTCTATGTTTATATGTCTATGTATATCATTGGTTTAGGAGCTCAAAATCAATGAAAGCACAGATTTAAAAGGTAGAGGAGAAGAACGGGGATATAAAAAGTTTGCAAACTAGAGTTGAGAAAGAAAATGCATCAGGAATTGAAATATTAAGCAAGAAAGGATTGAATAAGATTTTGACAAGAATACAGTGATGGGGTGAAGGGAGGATGCACAAGAGGCTGGAGTCAGGAATTGAGAGTTTGAGAGGGTTGTAGTGCTAAAGAAGGTTATGGAGATGGAGAGGGTCAAAGCCATTGAGGAATTTAAACACGAGGATGAAAAATTGAAATTTGAACAGTGGGCAGTGAGGCCAGGTGTGATAGATGAGTGGGATTTGGTGCAGGATAGGATACAGGCAGCAGAGTTTTAGATGAGCTGAAATTTATGGAGGTGGAGGATGGAAGGCCGGCCAGAAGAGCATTGGAAGAGTCAGATGACAAAAGCATGGGTGAGGGTTTCAGCGATTGATAGGTTGAGGTGGGGCAGGTACTGAGGTAGGGAGGTGGAAGTGGGCAGTCTGTGATGCAGAGGATATTTCCTGATTCGTTCATCTCTAATTCTGGTCTAAAATTGTATTTTCTCTACCATTCACTTATTACTCAACAGTTGTGTAGTAATGCTGGTGTAGTTAAACACTACTTTATTGTTGGAATAATTATTTCTGTATCTACACCTTTGAGTGATACTATTATATTGTTGTTGGTGGTATCACTAATTTTGTGACTGAGGCCTTCCATACTTCCTTTAAAAACTAAGTGTTTCTCATGCATCATGCATCATGACCTGGAGGTAAGTGGGCAAGCTGGATTTTTTTTCCAAAACCAGTTCTTTTTTTTTAAAAAAATGAATAGTTTTTCAACATCAGAATGTGTAGTCAAGCAAACAGCAATAAAAAAATCTGTGAAGAGAATTCAGTGGACAAATAGTCCCTGAACCAATTCCCAGCAACTGATTGGGTGGCAATGATGAAGGCTTTTGAAGGAGGTTAGCCATGTTCTTATATGTGGTTGATGTGTAGTCCAATTCAAGGAGTGAATTCATTCAATTTAAAATTGGGATGGGGTCAAATTCCATATAATAATTATCATTCTTCCTTATTCATCCCCACCCCTTCCATAAACTTCTCAAATATTCCTCTGCTCGAGGGGCATTATATCAATACATGTTGCTTTTTGAAGTCATTTTGCATTCCAGTGAATATCATTGAGTTGTAGTCATTAACTTCATTACTGCACAAGGCCATTAGTCAATTGATTTCAACATGTTTTAGCTGCTGAACTTTTTTTTTCTAATACAAGTTTTGGGAAGAAGAAAAGTTTGGCTTCTTTTGTGTGCTCCATTTTGTCTGTGGCCTTCCTGATTTGATTCAGTGGTTTACTATTACTTCTAGGATTCTCCAGCCTTCCGCTACATAACAAGTGAAATGACCGTACAACCTAGTCCCTACTTAAGCTATCGGCTGCCAAAGGACTTTGTGGACTTGTCGACAGGGGAAGATGCTCATAAATTAATTGATTTTCTTAAACTGGTGAGCAAAATTTTAAACTGTTCAATTGGTTTTGTTTTAACAAAAAGGATAAAACTATAAGTTGAAAAATCTGCAGGATTCTAATTTAATTCTTGTGGTCTGAATAAATGACGGCAGTCAGATCCTTCTCATGTACAGTGAATGAACGGGGAAACTGGCTTGTTATCTGTAATGGTAAGAGTTAAACATTCCTAATCAGAAGGATATGAGTTCAAATTTCAGCACTGAGTATCGTTTGAACTTGAAAACTTTCCTAAGATTTTGTCAGTTCCCAGTAAGGCTGCTAAATGCAGCAATGTGCAGAATTGGATCATGACTTCAGGGAGATGTTAAACTGGTTATGGCCTGCAGAAATACCCCACCAAATGCACAGTGGCATTGAGGGGAACTGAGGAGATATTGTTGGTGCAGATTGTTCCACACTCATGGCCAAAAGAACAAAAATAAAGGGAATCAACAGTGGAAGTTAGCAAAGCGAGAAGAAAAAATAATGTAAAATTGCCAAGAGTTTGTTGTTGAGTCTTATTTCTTCTTTAGAATTCTATTTAATACCTGATCATGCATAGTGGACTCCAAATTGCCAACTTGTAGCAGACTCCAAGAATTTGCACAGCAGACCTGACGTTTGATCTGACAATTTGGCATTAGTAGATGGGAAGTTCAGAATAGAAAATACACTCATTTGTGTGGTGCATGCTCAGAAGAGCAATGTTTAAGGTATCAGGAATTTAATAGTTAAATGCTTTCTTTATTACAAGTTACAAGCAAAGATCTTTTGCTGTAGTTTTTAGTGGGTTCAGTTTAGTGATTTCCAGTTTGACAAACTTTACTTGAAGCAATTATAAAATAAGTATTTAAGTAATAAGCTCCCAGAAGGAAGTCCAGTTAAAGTATGACTTTAGGTTATTGTTTCAGGATTCGTTACAGTATCCTGATAACTTCACGTCCTTTTTTGTCCAGAAAAGGTTGGAATTACCCAATCATTTCGATTTAAGCAATGTAAACACTGCAAAGTGGGATTTTAGTGCTAATGAAAAATGAATTACCAGATAATTAGAATCAAGCAATTTTGAATTAAGAATGGACTGTGTTGTTTGGATGATGTTGATGCTGTTTGTATCTGTTTATGCAGTATCCAAATTAAGTTACAGGTAGAGATGCAAATCGGAAGTGATAATGAAATTAGGGAGGAAGAAAAAAAATTGCATTTTGTGGCCTTGGAATGTGATTGTTTTTTCTTAAATTATCATCTGGTAACGTTTCTTCATGTGTTGTCCCAAATCTGGATGCTTCTTGATTGTTGCAGTTTTATTTCAAATTCTGTTTTGTTGTTCAAATAGTCTTGGAGATAACGTAGCTTGGATCTAACAACTAATGCGCACTATGATTCCCACTATGTGTCAGTGTATTGTGTGATGGAAAATATCAAATTTTAAACCTACTTTGTACAGGCTAGAGCAATCAACCAAATTGTTTCTATAAATTATTTGTATAAATAAATGACATTAGGCTTGTAGTATCCACACTGTTCTTTTTGACAGTCTCTGAGGGTAACAGTTTCTTTAATATTCCCCAAGCAGGGGCAGGAGGTACAGAAGCTAAAAGTTCCAGTTTTAAACCTGAACTGCCATCAGAATTCCAGGGACGACTAATACAGCCAGGGTCAGATTTATACTTCTTGTAATAAGATTCAAGTAAATATGATGAAACTGTACAAGAGCAATACAATGGGTGCATTTGAGATACATTTGCCTCATTATATAACCAGATGAAGCTCACACAAAGCCAGTGAACTCACTTGAAATAGGACAGACTACATTCAGTATAGAATTGGTAATTCATAATGCTATACTGGCCAACCACTGGCATTGGTGGAGGCCTGGAAATAAGTCTATTGCCGACCTGGTCACACCTGCAGGATGTAGGGCTGGGGCGGAATGGGTGATGGAAGAAGAGCTTGTGTGCATGTTTCAAATTTTTAATAAGCTGTAGTCTGAGACCAATTACAAGTGCATAATATTTCACATGACCATCAATATAAATCTAGGCCAAAGGATGCGCAGTGTAGTTTCAAGGCATATGTTTTTAATTAACAAAGGTAACTCACTGAACCATTGGAGAAGGTAGAGATTGAATTAAGAAAACAAGAGTGACCAGTAACTGTCCTATTTAAAAAACACACTGTAGCTAATACTAGGAAAGGGGCAGTCAAAGAAAACCCAAATGGACTGTTATTGGAGTATGTTTGCTGTACTAAGCTAATGACTTATACATTCAAATGTTTTTTGGTGGGGAAGAAAGCAAGCAGGATACACAAGTGCTTACTCCTCGAGTTGCTGTTTCTTTAAAAGTAACAAAAATATTTAGGCTCAGACTTTCCATGTTCTTCAGTAATTGACTCCAGTGCTACTGCGTTACTAGGATATACCTTCTTGCCTAATGAGTAGGAACAAAGATGATGAACAGAGCTGTATATTAGCTAGATGAGTGAATGTTAATATACCATTAGTTATAACTGTATACATAGTCACAAGCTGCTTTATCTATCTTTTTGTGTTCAGAGATTTAACTATAATTCATATACAATTTATTGCATTCAAATTGGGGCACTTCAGCATGCCAACATGCTTGGTCTAGTGATTTATCTTGACGATCAAGTGAAATATTATACACTTGTACGTTTCTAGTAAATGGAAAGTTTTAAATCATATTTACAGTTTTCCTTCACATATTGTTTAGAAATTTGTGATTGAGGATAGAGTACAGATACTGAAATAAAATATTCATTAAAAGCAGTTATATTGACAAAAGAGAAAGTGTTCTGTCAAATAACTGACACCCAGCTTGTAATTCATATCATACATAAAAAGAATAGTCATAAGCAAGGCAAAATAAACTCTTTCTTTTGGGATGGGGAGTGGCATAGCTCCAGTTTGAGTTATTCATTTCCAATCAGATCATGAGGAGGGGGGAAAAATTGGGGGATGGGGGGAGGACTGCCTCCATCTATCTTTTCTCATTAATATCACATCTTACCAGAGAATCCTGGACTGGCATTGGCTGCCATCATGAGGTAAATCTGTTGTAGTTCACTGTAGCAAATAATAGTCTTTGCTTTCAGACACAGAAGGAAAATGGTGAATTTTCTCGAATCACTACATTTGATCATAGTACAGTGATTGTGCTACAAATCATATTGTCTTCCCTGCAGTTCTGACAAAATTAATTGGCTGATTATGAGCAAGTAATCTAGCCTTTTAACTTAAAAAATCCTGCAGTTGTCAGACCATGATGGACTCGCTTGCCTACAGTCCTCTCACAATTTTTTTTAGTCTATAGGAATTACAGGAGCGGAGGCTAAGCACTCCTCCAGCTTACAGGAAAGGAGAAAATCCAAAGAAGTCACCCCAGGCCTTCTAGGCACTTGCTCAAAAATGGTATTAGCAAGTTGACTATCTTCCCTCTCAGTGAGTGAATATTGTGGAGAGGCCTAACAGAGGGGAAAGAAAAATACAATTTGTAAAAAAAAATCCTTTCTCTTAATACTTGTTTATAAATGTTTTTTTTTCCTTCAACATAAGACAAGAAGTCAAGAACCAGAAAGTTCAGATGACGAGGGATAACGGCCCTCCAGTTTACAGCAACAGTCTTCTTGGGATAAATGTAAAGCAAATGAAAGACCAGTTGAATTGACTTTGATGTGAAGTCCATTTGGTGTTCCTTGATACTCACCTTAACAAAGCTTTATATTGACTTGAGTGAATTTGAAAAGTTGCCTAGTTTTATCTAGCAAGAGAGGCTGGTGTAACATTATTGTGAAGATTATGAAGTAAATTGAACAAAATGTGGAATAGTTCTGAAGGATAACCTTTATTGAAAAAGTCTATGAATATGATAGATTTCTGTAAAATTAAATTTTTATAACTTGAAATGAATTCAGTTGTAACTTGTTTTGTTGTAATAAATTGGTGTACTTGACATTTGCTAAATACACAAGGAAAAAGATCTGGCTTGCAGCAGGTTAGGAGACTTCAGTTTGCTCTCAACTAACTTTCCTTTGCTTACGTAACAATGTTTGCTGCACTTCAAAATGTAATTCACTGTATAAAATGCTTTGACATATTTTGCATAGACACCATAATGCAAGTATTATAACCTATGAAAGGGGACGTGCAAAATTGAATCTTTTCAAAGAAATGTGTGCATATTATTCACACTGGTTGACAAATATGAGAAGTATGACTGACTGTATTTGTGTCTGCAAGTGACATTTATATTTTGAAAAATAATGACATTTACACACTTCATACATGGAAATGTATAGTTGAGACAGTCAAAGTTAGGTTAGTTACCAAGAAACACTGTGTGTCATAATATAATTTTCCCTTCAGAATAACTATATTCCAAGTAAAAAAGAACAGATGTGCAAAAAGTTGGAATCCGTACATGATTTGTTCGTACGTTTTTTTTAAGCAAAGATCAATATTGGGAGGTGAGGAATTTCAATACTTGCACTGTTAACCTTAACCATTAAACCATAGCTTATGTGATTTAGCTATACATTCATTTTCTGCTAATGTCTACATAAGAGTCCGGTAACACACAGAAACATTCTGCACTTTAAAATAATTTACTTACTGCTTATATTAGAAACTGAACTTTTAGACGTGATGTAACAGTATGTCATCAGTATTCCTCTTGTAATATACAAAATACTTTGAAACCATACATGTGGTCCTCAAACTCATGATCCCAGCTTTTCCATTTTGGAATGCTTCAACTCTGCCAAAGTGACCCCCTAATGTTTAATTATTAGAATAATCACAGACAATATCTGGAGCAAAAAGACATCTGTACATTGTAGACCCAACTATTTTCAGCATAGCCTGGCCTTCTAATCTTTCACTTTTGATTTAGTATTTGTTCTCCTTCCCTTTCAATATCCTCAGCACATCTTGTCTTCTGTACATAGATGCAACAGATAAGATACTTTTAAAATGAAAGGTAATTCAGTTAGGACCGTAGAGCCTCTCCACCATTTGTAATTCTGAAACAAGGGTAAAAGTCAGATGTAAGGAAAAGAAAAACTGCAGTTTGTTTGGATCGTAGTGGATCTGGATTCAGTGGTGACGGTGGGATAGTTGAACGTTCTGCAGTTTTACTAGAATTCCTTTGGGGCTCTTTATGAAGAGATTTCAGTCAGGAGATGGGGTAAGCAAAATGGTGCCCATGGTGGATTGCATCATGTATGTGAGGAAGAGGCTTGATTGCCCTATGCTTATCCCTTTAGACCATTTCTGAATTTTACATATTCATTGTAGGGTTGGCAAACAGGAATATTTTAATTTAAACCCCTCATTATTCTACAGCTGTCAAAGGCATTTCTCTACATTGACCTATAACTTGAGGATTTGTTTTCAACTTTTCCAATAATCATCAGAAATTCTCACCGTTTTGGAAGAACAAGTTCCATATGAAACACTTGAACTTAAAATGTTTGATCACAATTAAACTGCCTCATACAAGTTTACAACTTTGTTATTGTTCCTATTTGTACTTGAAATTTTTCATCAGTTCATCTTTGCGTCAGATGTGTTTTATAGACCAAGATACATGAATCAACTATTACTTTCAGGGTACTGAAAAATAGAATGCCTCAAACAGATTTAAACTGTATTTTCACATTGAGCCAATGAAGCTAGGAAGAGCAAGGTTTGTTTGTCCTTGAAGGGATTTCCTTGTTTTTCTGGGCCTGACTCCAAAACTAAAAACCATCAAGTAACAATGTTCGTAACCCACTTCTTCAAAGTGCATCTCCCTCATTATATACACTATATCCAAATAGATTAATTAGTTTAAAATGTTGGTTTGGAACCTGCAATGCTTTTATGCCCATTAAAAGATTGATATCAAATTCTTGTGTCACTCCTATCATCTCTGTGGACTAAAACATTGAAACTCCTATGATCTGTAACTTGGAATACAGACTAGTTTTGATAGCTACTTAAAGTCAAATCACTGAGCTGTTACTAGTTATTTCCTTAAGTTGTTATTGCTAAGGATGTTTTACTGAAAATATAATTATTTGTAGATATTTTATGCTAAGCTGATGCTGAGTGCAAACAAGATCTGTACTTGTACCAAAGATAAGTGTAATTTATATAAATTAAGATAGTCCTCTCTAGCTAATATCTGCTGTGTTTTATTGGGAAATACTTGAAGCAGTGATAGTTTTACTTTACACACTCTGAACTGTTTTATATAAAAACAGGAAATTTAAAAATGAAGACTGTTCAAATTTAAATTCTCAAACTAGTGTTTTATTTTGCTTATGCACATACCATCAGTTTCATCCACTTGGGGGAGCTCAGGCTTCAGTATAACTTCTGTCTGCTCACCTTATAGTCCTGTGTTCATTGTTTTGTGCAACAAGAGATGCTGGGTGATCTAGAACAAGCAATGTTTTCTTTCTCCAAATAGAAGGGACAATAGTAAATGCAAATTTAGTTAACTATTAACATTTCCTATGGCGAAATCTGGGAAAGCAAAGTGTGCCATATATTTACAACTTTTTAAGGAGGGAAGCATCTTTAATGGTGCAGTATAATTTAAACAGCAATATGCAGATATTAATCTGGGTTGAAGCTTACCCAATGGTTTATTAACCCATCATCTAAAGAACAGGACTGATTATAAAAGCTATATATTGCAGTGCATATTTTTAAAACTATACATTTACCTGAACACCCTCCTTTTACAAATTGCATAATCTGAGTGCAATGAATAGATTGTTTGCATTACCAGTATTTGCTGTGATAAAAGGGGGGAAAAAAACTAAAGATAATTTGCGATTAGAAAACCCTACAAGTTCCGGCTAATGATGCTTGTTCAGGCAGCATGTTGCTGCACCAATGCATAATAGGGCATGGTTTCACCCCCCGCCCCCCCATGTTTCACTACGCAAATCCCCAATCTTGGATGGCTCGTCAACTAGAGCAAATAGGACAAATCTGAAAGCAACCCCAGAGCCACTCACCTGCACCTACTAACAGCTATTTGCAGAACGATACGAGCACAAACACTTGACCTACTGTTCTGACAACTAAGGGCCTGAACAAGGCTGCAGAAAGTAAAATAACTGGTGGAGGAGAGAGTTGAAAAGGAAGGAATCAACGCTTTATGAATATGCTTGATTAGAAACGTACAGATGTTTAGTATGTCTGCTATAACATTTTGGATTGAATCTTTTCAACACATAAACTAATGAACGCTAAAGCTATTTTGTGGGGGGTGGCAGTAGGAACGTGATCCCATGTTTAGGACAAGTTAGTTGTCACTCAGTTCTACTCAGAAACTGGCATTTTCACTTCCTCAGAGGTTTTAAGCAAAATTACAATGTGCTAATAGTTAAATCATATAGTAAACCTAGAGTCTACTGTGATTGGCTGCACCAAATCATTTGCCCTACCCAAGGCAAATCTTCACCTGAGTGACTTTATCAATGAGTTGAACAAACCTATTAAATCTGTGCTAGTTACCAATTTTCCCTCTCATTTACAGTAATCCTATAGAATAAATATGCTACCATCCCTTTTTACATAATTGAAAGATTGTTTGTTTGTTTGTTTCCAGTATTTTGAAACAGAGGCTGAAATGAAAAATGTGTCTGTAGTTGGAATTCTTAAATAGGTGTTTTGCATAGTTGAGAATCTTGTGTTAATTGTTGTATTCCTTTTCCTTGCGGGCGTACAAGTGAACCTGACATTTCAAGGAATGCCACTTTCTAGTTTTGCTTGTAGGTTCCTTGTAAGCTTCATTTCCACCAGTTTAATTTTTAATTTGCACATACATTGGTTTAAAAGATTAAAATGATTTAGAAGAAAAATGCCTGAAAGCTGATAGAGAAGATGCTTTCCCAAGTGCATTGTCACTGTCCAGGGTTCTGAAACAAAATAATGAAACTACAGCCACTCCATCCAAGTGTTCAACTACACAGCATTCAGTGTTGTATTCAGTTTTTTAGATTTGTTTTATAAATTAGAATGCCTAATATAGTGCAGCCAACTGAAATAAGGATAGATGTCACTCAATTGACAGGGGAGCACAGGAGGGCTTGGAGAAATTATAGTAGGGAACTAGCAGGCAAGTTATACACTATTAAAGAGAGGTTACAGCAGAGAAGGCGGCCATTCGGTCCGTTGAGTCCATGCCGGCTTTATGTAAGAGCAATCCAGCTAGTCCCACTCCCCCACCCTATCCATGTAGCCCTGCAATTTTTTTCCTTTCAAGTACTTATCCAGTTCCCTTTTGAAGGCCATGATTGAATCTGCCTCCACCATCCCCTCGGGCAGTCCATTCCAGATCCTAACCACATGCTGTCTTTTTAAAAAAAAAAAGTTTTTCCTCATGTCACCTTTGATTCTTTTGCCAATCACCTTAAATCTATGTCCTCTGGTTCTTGACCCTTCTGCCAATGGGAACAGTTTCTCTCTATCTATTCTGTCTTGACCCTTCATGATTTTAAATACCTCTATCAAATCTCCTCTCAATCTTCTCTGCTCCAAGGAGAACAACCCCACCTTCTCCAGTCTATCGACGTAACTAAAGTCCCTCTTCCCTGGAATCATTCTAGTAAATCTCTTCTGCACCCTCTCTAAGGCCTTCACATCTTTCCTAAAGTCCGATGCCCAGAACTGGACACAATACTCCAGTTGAGGCCGAACCAATGTTTCATAAAGGTTCATCGTGACTTCCATACTTTTGTACTCTATGCCTCTATTTATAAAGCCCAGGATCCTCTATGCTTTCTTAACTGCTTTCTCAACCTGCCCTGACATCTTCAATGATTTGTGTACGTATACCTCCAGATCTCTCTGTTTCTGTATCCCTTTTAGAATTGTGCCCCCTAGTTTATATTGCCTCTTCTCGTTCTTCCTACCGAAATGTATCACTTCGCATTTTTCTGCATTAAATTTCATCTGCCACGTGTCCGCCCATTCCACCAGCCTGTCTCTATATCCTCTTGAAGTCTATCACTATCCTCCTCATTGTTCACTATAGTGTTGCTGCTGGTATTCTGTGCAGATGTTTGGATTGATACAGAATGCTGCAGGGATTGGCCTGCCAGCAGTTAGAGTGCCAAATTAGCATACTGTCTTGGAAATTGAAATGCATGTAATATTTTGAGCTTTTCTAGGGTGTCAGCTGTGGAGTATAGTGTAACACTAGCATATAAGTACCATCAGCATTTCTAAATTATTGGCTTGGGATTTGAAATAGGCTGGAAAATAACATTTATAACCTGTTTTATGGTAAGTTGGTATACTTCATATTGTAAACTAACAGTGGGTAATATTTTTGACTTTTTTGTTTGCAAGTGTACAGTTAGTGTGTCGGGACATGCCATTGTGTTGTATATATTGTGCAGTAGATATTGATATGCATTTTATATGGCACAGTTTTGCATTTTGGCTGGAGTAGGTTTTTGGGCATTCCTTTCAGGTTTTGTTTATGTTTACTAAAGTGAGGAGGTGAGAACTTCCAAGTCATTGCTGTTCTTTACCTCCCCTCAGCATCTGTGGACTTCCTTTGACTGGGAGGTTATTTTTTCTACTTGATGCTTATAGTGGAGGTGGGGGGAAGGAGGATGTTTGAGTAGGTATCTGTTGGCAGGAATTGTGACCAGATCTTGAGGGCTTTCTCTTGGTTCAGCTTCAGAGGTAACCTTATTACTAATCAGAAATTTCATATGAACACATGAAGCGTTCTTACAATATAATTTGAACTGGGCTATCTTTGGCAGAACCTTGATCCACATTGGAGGGATGGAGGTTTCTGCCTCCAGATCAGTGGGAAATACTGTCAGCCTACATAATATTCTTGTCATTTCAGTGCTCACAAGTTCAAAAGTGTG
Source organism: Heptranchias perlo (assembly GCF_035084215.1). Taxonomy (NCBI): domain Eukaryota; kingdom Metazoa; phylum Chordata; class Chondrichthyes; order Hexanchiformes; family Hexanchidae; genus Heptranchias; species Heptranchias perlo. The sequence goes on along the minus strand of NC_090348.1, from coordinate 35,861,329 downwards.
AAATACAAATTTAATGGGGATCTTCAGTAAGATGATCTGATAACCTACATGTGACCTACACGAACTGAATCTCATCCTTTTCCCATACACTGTTAAGACAGCAAAAGGATTGCATTTGAACACGTGAAGTATTCTCAGCATAATCTCGAGGCTAAAATTACCATCTTCACTCATTATGTTTTGAAGAAATTCTCACAATTTTTAAAACTAATTATCAGATGTTTTCAAATTTGTTCCTCAGATAGATAATGCTTCCAACATGCCAATAGTTTATTTATACAGAGTTGAGTCTTTTTACCCTTGAAAAGTGTAGACTTTGGGGGGGATTTGATTGAGGTATTTAAAATAATGAAGGGAATAGACTCTCTCCTTATGGAATGACTATTTGAACTAGATAGTTTAATGAAAACCAGGGGACATGCGTTTAAATTAAATAAGCAAAGAACTGGGTTAGATGTCAGGAGGTTTTTCTTTCACAGAGGGTCAGTGACCTTTGCAACAAGTTGCCAGCTTGTGCAGTGAGTGGATTCACTGCAAGTGTTCAAAATGGAGCTGGGCAGGTTTCTGGCTGTAGCTGATATTGCTGCATGCGAAAGAGTGGGATGTTAGATAATGCGCCTCGTGGCCATGCGGTTTCCTGGATTCTCTCTCTGATGATCACCCTCGGACAGAGAAGAATTTCCCATGATTTTTATTTTTTAACCCTGATTTTGCCTAGCAGCTTTTTCTTCAATTATTTTTTGCCTCTCCAAAGAGATTACAGGGGTGCTGATGGGTGGGGAATGTTAGAGATCATGATGCCCGATGCAATATGATCATATGGGAGAGGCTCGATGGACCAGCTGGTTGTTTCCTGTCCATTGTTTTCATATGTCCTTTTGTAACTTGCATGAGCACACTTATCAATTACAGTGATAAAACTTGGATTGGACTAAAGCTCAACTCATTTTATCTGCATTAATAACTGCCCTGTTAATTCTTCCAATGTGATGTAACATTGAAAATATCTGCTTGAAAAGGGTATATATGTGTCTAAATTCCCTGGCCTGCAGCCTCATTGTTTATCCAGTTTTGAAAGTATTCCCTCTTTCACTCTGCCTGGCAATGGCTTATGGTGCTGGAATACACTCAACATTTCATTGTCATGTGTTGGGTTTAGAACTCCTTGCTACTTCAAGATGGATGCAGGCTGTTTTCTGATAAAAGAAGCAAGTGAGCTCCACTTTCCTACTGGCTGCCAACAGATGCTCAAAATTAATTCCACTCCATAATTTTCACTATGGTATATTAAAAAAATATTATTTGTGGTCATACTGTTGTGTCAGCGAATTTGGTCATAAGCTGAGCTATCAGGTCAAAACTGAGGAAAATGCATCTAAATTTTCAATATATTAAACTTCTCATGCTGAAAATGCACAATGACAAAAAAAATAAGAATTTTAGTAATTTGCTTTATTTAGTGTACTTTAATTTCCTATTAACCAAACCAAACTGAACCTGACGACTGGAGTTTAATTGTGGAAAGCTATAGAACATTGTTTGTACATTAACATGTTTTTGAAATGAAAATACTTAAATGTAGTTTTTCATCTATAAATCAGTGTCACATATTGCAGGTAGACATTTTACAGCTTGAGACAAGTGTGCTAAATAACAGCTGAATATGGAAGTAATTTTGCTGTAACGTGTTAAATTGTACCTGAAAATCTGAATTCTGACAACTATATTAAAATAGCCAAGGTATGATGTATACACAAGATTGATGCAACTTGATGAGAGCCCCCATACAGCAGAGAACAGACTTTACTGAGAACATGGAAGATTTGGGACTTTTTTTTTGCAAGGACTTGGACATTGTGGGTAAATTAGAATGTTCTCTATCTTATTCTACCATTAAGAAAAAGCATTGTTCACTCCATAGCTGGGTGAACAGAATATTTGTCATTTATACAATTAAATGACAATTAAGCAGACTGAGATATACCAAAGCATCTTTATTACAGGTGCATCATTTCTGGCCAGTTTACTTTTGTTAGTGGATTTAGATTGCACGGAAACTTTTGTACCAGATTTACGTACATCCTCTATCTTGATTTGGGTTTGTTGTTTCCTCCAATATAAGGGAAATTTGCCATTTATGCTTTTTTAACCCCTTTACTTGAAAGATAAGTTCAATTCTGTATTGAGTGAAACTTTTTAAACTCCATTTTAAATATTAATGTTTTTAAAGCTGATTTTGATTCTAAATAGAAAAATAATCAAATTACCAAGAAGAAAGCATTATCTGGTGAAAGTGATAAATCATTAAACACTAAACTAGAAACCCTAAATATACTATTGCTGGTTGACTCCATATTTCTTGCAAATGATATATTTGCTCTCAAGTGACTCTAAACTAAGCAGCTCTGGGCTTTTACATTTTCTTTGCTTGAACTATTATCACAATGTTCTCTATTAACTAAGTAGTGGCGATCTCTGTCTCTTTTATAAATCTGTAGGCTTAATTTTAACACTCTGCCTCTCCACATCTGTTGCAATTGTTAACCCAGTGAGTTCACCTCATTTTCCTGACCAGTGTTGAAATATTTGCCATTGATTGGCTCTCTGGCAAGCTGCAATTTTCTAGAGCACACTCCAGTAATACTGTCTGAATCAACATTTTGATAAATGTGTTTTTTACTTTCATTTTAAAACCACTTTAAACAGAATGTGCCTATTTATAATAGCCACTGGGAACAGTTTCAAAAGGCAACAGATGCAACCAACATTGAAACAGCACAATGATACAATTGCAACTGCATGTATATTAGTTTGAAAGATAAATAAAGAAGGCTCTCTTAAAAGATGCAGCTTTTAATTATTTCATAGGAAATGTACCAGTATCTCTCATACCTTATATACTTTGTAGAAATGGGTATCGAGGTTGTAGAAACATGAAAATTGTGTATTCTATACTTCTAATCACAAATCTATATTGCAATGATGCTAAGAAGGACTTAGGTTTAAGAACATAAGAACATAAGAAATTGGAGCAGGAGTAGGCCAATCGGCCCCTCGAGCCTGCTCCGCCATTCAATAAGATCATGGCTGATCTGATCCCAACCACAAATCTAAAGAACACAAGAAGTCGGAGCAGGACCCGGCCACATAGCCCCTGGGCCCTCTCCGCCACCCACAGGGCATTGACCGATCCGAACTCAGCTTCATGTCCAATTTCCTGCCCGCTCCCCATAACCCCTAATTCCCTTTACTTCTAGGAAACTGTCTATTTCTGTTTTAAATTTATCTAATGATGTAGCTTCCACAGCTTCCTGGGGCAGCAAATTCCACAGACCTACCACCCTCTGAGTGAAGAAGTTTCTCCTCATCTCAGTTTTGAAAGAGCAGCCCCTTATTCTAAGATTATGCCCCCTAGTTCTAGTTTCACCCATCTTTGGGAACATCCTTACTGCATCCACCCGATCAAGACCCTTCACAATCTTATATGTTTCAATAAGATCACCTCTCATTCTTCTGAACTCCAATGAGTAGAGTCCCAATCTACTCAACCTCTCCTCATATGTCCGCCCCCTCATCCCCGGGATTAACCGAGTGAACCTTCTTTGTACTGCCTCGAGAGCAAGTATGTCTTTTCTTAAGTATGGAGACCAAAACTGTATGCAGTATTCCAGGTGCGGTCTCACCAATACCTTATATAACTGCAGCAATACAAACCAGGATAGGCTCCAAATGTGCGTTATTGACTTTCGGTACGACAAAACAACTGACTTGGAATTGATGACATTTGCGAAATGTTGTACAAGTTTGTGGCAAAATCAGATTTCAAACAAATCATCATGGATCAGCAGTATTTTAATTGAGCTGAATTGGAAATATCACTTTTTAACATTTCTTTCCAACTGACTGTGACCATTTATGCTTGGAGGGGCGAAGAGGAGGGGCATTACCTATAATTGCTAGATATTATTTCCTTGAATCTGTTAAATTTCCTTGAACTGTTCTCTCTCATACACCTGAAAAAAAATCCTGCTTTTATTCTTTCAGATATAAATCCTAAACAGGGGGTTGTATGCATATATATTTTTTAAAGTAAGGCTTACAAGGTGTTTTTCTTAATTTCTTCTTAAACAGCTGGGGTTGCTTTACCATGTGCACCTATACAGGTAAGCAGGCAGTCAGTAATGAAGAGAAATTGATCTATTATTGAAGAGCAAATGTACAACACCTCTCTCTGTTCACAACATGCATGATTCCACTGCACAAAACTGCCTATAATTTGGCTATAATTGGCCATCTCCAGTAGAGAGGCCATAAGGATGGCAGGTGTGAGAAATTATGTTGTCAGCCTAATGTAGCACAAATACTTTTGAGGTTGGAGTTAAGATGAATTATTGGGACAGTGTATGCACAGCTTTAACCTACATCTAGCCCAAGTTATGTCTATCCTAAAAAAAGGATTAATGCTGACAGAGTTCAAAAATGAGAAATGTTCCATTTTTAGATTGGTTTTCACTCACCGTCGTGTGACAAAATAATGTATGTATATCTGAACGAAAGGGAAAAATGGAATTATCTAATTTTTATAAAATTGTTTTGCAATGTATTTTTAAAATATATTAAATGTTGTCCTGGCTAACATTTATTCCTCAACCAACATCACTAAAACATTATCTGGTCATTATCACATTGCCGTTTGTGCACAAAATTGGCTGCCGTGTTTCCTACATTATAACCGTGTTCAAAAGGTACTTCATTGGCTGTAAAGCACTTGGGATGTCCTGAGGTCATGAAAGGTATTAAATAAATGCAAGTTCTTTCTTTACATACTTTATCTGACTCGCTCCGATCCAAAATATCAATTTTTCATCCTTTTTATATATTTTACTTTTTAAAAAGTATGGAATAAATACACAGTTTTCATGTTTCTTTAACTGCATTATAGTACCTGTTTCCGCTGAGTGGAAAGAGGTATGAGAGATTCTGGCAGTTCACAATTAACCCCATAACCTTAGTTCATCTCTGAGAACAGGGGAGCTTGATGACCTTACTGTGGAGCAGGTTGTCTACATGTCATGATTTGCAATTTGTATCGGTAACCCATTGTTGTGATCCATGTTCAGTACATACAATACTTAATCTTCAGTTACATAGTGTTAAATATGTTTGTGATTCATTTGAATAATTTGTAAGTATTGTGGTAAACTATTGGTACTGGGATTACAAAAGTATGACCGAGAATGTTATACATCTCAAAAGGTGAAAACTTATCAAAATAACACTGGACTAAATTTATTTTATTTTTAAGTGGAAATGTTTTCATCATTTTTTGGTGCTTCAATAGACAACAAAGATTGATTACGGAAGCTACATCTATTTGGGGAGGTAGGAAAGGGGATCATGATCCAAGGTCACTAAAGTGATGGATGTAGAGAAGTTCTTTGTACTAAGCCAGTACAAGGGAAGAAGACATAACTATAATCCAAGGAATCCTCAGTTTAATGTAATTTATAGGCCAGTTATATTACACATTCAGCATCTACACTGTCTAGTGTTACATTGGTATGAAGTTTCCTGAATTAAATTTAGGTAGGTGGTGTGAAACCACATGGAGGAGACATTGTTATGCAGGCTGTGGAATTGTTTTTTAAAACCTCATGTTTAATCATACCTTTTCAGCTTCTTGCCGGGTGAATTGAGTGGGCAGAATGCACTTTTCTCATTCATATCATCTGAAGTTTGTATTAGGTAGTCAAGGCCACTGACTGAATCAAATCAAATTCTATTGTTTTTACAGTGAGTTTCAGCACCTGTACTGTTCTGGACATAAGTATTCTGTCTTTTTTTCTGTAAAAGCAGCAAATCAGTGGCATAGCCAATAGTGGTTTAGGAACATACAACAAAATAAAGGTTGGATGCACTCCATGGTACGATATAATGGTCCTGTCCTTCTAAAATATGATTTGACTTAATGCAAGCAAAATGTTTCCTTTTCTTTAGGTTTCCTGTACCGACTCTATTTTCTGCAACAACTTGCTTCTCGACCACTTGGTAATTGACCACTAGGAGGTGAACAGAAAGATAACTTGCCTCAGTGTTTCCGGCCTGCAGGAAACATCTAACCTTCACTTGTGCTCTCCCTTATAACAACCCAGCTAAGATTTAAAAACCATATGAGGAAGTGCAGCCATCTGCTCATGGTGCACTGTGTTGTGCCATCCTGAGCAGTAGCACAACAAAAACTGTAAACTACACCAGAATTGGCCCCAATGTTAGTATAATTTGTTCTCATTGTTTCAGCTGAAGGCCTTTTGACCAATTTGATCTCATATTTCCAGAATAGCCACCCTCCTGTTTTCCCATGAGAGCAATTTGTTATTTCTTCGATCACCCTTAATAAAGAAATACTTTCTGCTATCTGACATAAAATTGTCCTTCAAAAGTGTGAAATCTGGACCTGGAAGTGACCATTGGCCCATCAAACTGGCTCCATTCAGAGTCCACTCTTGATCACTGCTTTCCTTCCTCTGGAAAGAAAAATAAGCAATGTTATTAATTTCTCTACTTAAAGGTGTCAATAGACTTAAAATCACTACCTGCTCTGGAAGTCTGTTCCAACATGTTGATTATCCCATCATGGTATCATAGTATGGTACAGCACAGAAGGTGGCCATTCAGTCCATCGTGCCTGTGCTGGCTCTTTGAAAGAGCTATCCAATTAGTCTCACCACCACCCCCCCCCCCCACCCCACCCCCTGCTCTTTCCCCATAGCCCTGTAAATTTTCTCCCTTCAAGTATTTATCCAATTCCCTTTTTGAAAGTTACTATTGAATCTGCTTCCTCCACCCTTTCAGGCAGTGCATTTCAGATCATAACAACTCACTGCATAAAAAATGTTTCCTTATGTCGCCTCTGGTTCTTTTGCTGATCACCTTAAATCTGCGTCCTCTGGTTACCGACCCTTCTGCCACTGGAAACAGTTTCTCCTTATTTAGTTTATTTAAACCCTTCATGATTTTGAACATCTCTATCACATCTTCTCTTCACCGTCCCTGCTCTAAGGAGAACAACCCCAGCTTCTCCTGTCTCTCCACATAACTGAAGTCCCTCATCCTTCGTACCATTCCAGTAAATCTTTTTTTTATTCATTCATGGGATGTGGGCCAGCATTTATTGCCCATCCCTAATTGCCCTTGAGAAGGTGGTGGTGAGCCGCCTTCTTGAACCCACTGCAGTCCGTGCGGTGAAGGTTCTCCCACAGTGCTGTTAGGTAGGGAGTTCCAGGATTTTGACCCATTGATTATGAAGGAACAGTGATATATTTCCAAGTCAGGATGGTGTGTGACTAGGAGGGGTATGTGCAGGTGGTGTTCCCATGTGCCTGCTGCCCTTGTCCTTCTAGGTGGTGGAGGTCGCAGGTTTGGGAGGTGCTGTCAAAGAAGCCTTAGTGAGTTGCTGCAGTGCATCTTGTAGATGATACACACTGTAGCCACTGTGTGCCGGTGGTGGAGGGAGTGAATGTTTAAGGTGGTGGATGGGGTGCCAGTCAAGAGGGCTGCTTTGTCCTAGATGGTGTTGAGCTTCTTGCATGGTGTTGGAGCTGCACTCATCCATTCAAGTGTAGAGTATTCCATCACACACCTAACTTGTGCCTTGTAGATGGTGGAAAAGCTTTGGGGAGTCAGGAGGTGAGTCACTCGCCGCAGAATACCCAGTCTCTGACCTGTTCTTGTAGCCACAATATTTATGCGGCTGGTCCAGTTAAGTTTCTGGTCAATGGTGACCCCCAGGATGTTGATGGTGGGGGATTCGGCGATGGCAATGCCATTGAATGTCAAGGGGCGGTGGTTAGACTCTCTCTTGTTGGAGATGGTCATTGCCTGGCACTTGTCTGGTGTAAATGTTACTTGCCACTTATCAGCCCAAGCCTGGATGTTGTCCAGGTCTTGCTGCATGTGGGCACAGACTGCTCCATTATCTGAGGGATTGTGAATGGAACTGAACACTGTGCAATCATCAGCAAACACCCCAATTTCTGACCTTATGATGGAGGAAAGGTCATTGATGAAGCAGCTGAAGATGGTTGGGCCTAGGACACTGCCCTGAGGAACTCCTGCAGCAATGTCCTGGGGCTGAGATGGTTGGCCTCTTCTGTACCCTCTCTAAGGCTTTGACATTCTTCCTGAAGTGTGGTGCCCAGAATTGAATACAATACTCCAGCTGAAGCCTAATCAGTGTTTTATAAAGGTTTAGCAGCCTGTGGGGATTTTTTTTTACTTCTAATAGCTATCCATGTTTGAGACTTGTGAATGTTGTACTTGTGTCCTCTGGAGCTTTATTCATTGTCCAAGTCAAATAGCTTACTTATGTATTTCATTTTGAAGGACTAATATTTATCAGTATTTCTGAAGTTTTTTTCCTCTAGTAAAAGTGCGTTTAGACACTTGAATCTTGCATTATAATTTAGTGTGGGTACAATTCAAGTATGGCTCTTCCGCCTGTTGTGTTGTGGTTTCATTAAAGGTCAGATCATTCAAAGTATTGAAGCCAGTAAAGGCTAGGGGGAAAAAAACCCATTGATTACGAAAAGGCATAAATGGGGGCGGTTAATAAAAAAAACTGTTTAAGAAGTAAAAAATCTAAAAGTTCTTGCTGACTCCGGAAACTGAACAAAAAAAAAACCGCAATATATTTGAACTTCAATAAGAGTTTAGACGTTTAAAAAAAAATACTGTTATAAAGTCAGAGCCTTGTCGTGGGCTAAGTGACTGTATGGGTAGTGACACTCTCTTAATGTGTTAGAGAGGGGGGGTGGGGGGGAAGAAGGAACGATTTCAGCACTGGCTACTTCCCCAGCCTATCAGTCACTAATGCATATTGCATTGGAGAGACCTGCCGCGGTCGGTGGAGTCCCACTCGTTTGGCGCAATGCGAATTAGCGTCAGTCAGTCTGTGCTGTCAGAGCGGAGACTTAACTCGGCTCAACCGGACCAGTGAGTCCCTCCCTCCCTCCCTCCCTCCCCAACGCTGAGCTTCCTCCTGGTCTCTTCAGTCTCCAGGCGCTCGTGTCGCAATATTTCCCACACCCTCCACCTCCTTAGCGATTTACATAGTAATTCTGGGGCTTTTTTCTGTTGTAAATGAAGAAACCTTACCCTCCCCTCCCTTTTTTTATTGTTTGTTGCTCCAATTGCAATTTGCAGCCCGTGTCAAGACGCCTTAAGAATATAACCCGTTTGAATTGAAAAGAAGGGGCGGCGACTGGAAAGAGAGAGAGAGAGAGAGCAAACAAATAAATAAATAAATATACAAGACGCTTCATTGTGACAGCGTCCCCCGAGTTTGAGGAAACCAGGAAGTGTCCGTGTGAAAAAGGGAGACGAGGGAGAGAAGGAAGCGGAAAAAAAAAGACTTTCTTATCTGATTCAAATTGTTTAGTTTATATATATATTTTTTGTTTTGGGGGGAGTGCGATGGCGCGAGAGAACGAAGAGAGCAGTATGTCCTGGAAAAAGCAAGCGGACGACATTAAGAAGGTTTTCGAATTCAAGGAAATCCTAGGGACGTAAGTACCGCAGAGAAGGCTGCAGATTAGGGATAAAGCAGCACTCAATAGTTTCATCGTGTAATTTTTATATCAGATTAGAAAAAAAATCTGCATTGTATAAATGTGACATTTTTTATTTGTCCACCTCAGTCCTCTATATGTAGCGAAATGAAAATGTGATTAATACCCAGCTGTCAATGTTTGATTGGACTAACGTGTTACTCTGTGTAAAACGTGCAGCAGTAACAATGTGAGTTATACCTCACTATCTCTCAGGAAATATGCATCAGAAATTGTGATTTAAAAAAAATATATAAAGTTTGGCTTTCCATTTTGCCTAATGGTTACTGCCATTTAAACGACCTTAGGATTGTTCCAGAACTGCAGAACAATAAGGGGTTTGCATCCTAGAGTTATTGCACTGGGACATATTGTTAACTTGTTCGATAGAATTGTAGATGTAATTGGTTTTGCATTCACCTCGCTATTGGACGTGCAAGAGTTTCAATATGATGTGAATATCACTGCAGAATGTTAGTTAATATTGGTCCTACTGTATTACGGGTTGTCTCGAGATAGTTTCAGAAATAGCCCTGTTGTTACCGTGCATTTGGGTTTAAATATTAGCTTGGGGCTGGAGACGAGAGCTGTGATCTATAATGTCTTACAGCCTAATGAAAAAACAAAACACAAAGCTGGTTGACAATCAACAAGCAAGTCATGCGCACGGAGAGATTAAGTATCTAGATTAGTCGCTGTAATTTTAGCGTTATGCTACTGCGCTTACTACGTGTCTATTGGTTTGACCACAGTAACTACAATGTTATGAACAAACACAGGAAAAGTGAGTAATATCTGTATCCGCTGAACGTTTTATACCTGCTGCTTCCCCAAAAAACCCCACAACATGATCTGAAGTTGTTTGTCTTAATGAATTACTTACTCAGTTTGTAGTCTTAAGTGTGATCATACATATAGAAGATTGTGGAGATAAGCAGCGTTAATATTTTGAAGTGTTTTGCAACAGTTCTTTTAGTTCCAAAGTTGTATTTGGAGGTATTGCAAGAAGGGACATTTGAAGCTGAAACAAGCTTCATAAGTTATCATAAAATAGACCAGTCACGAATTCAGACGGGTACCGTTGTTTATCAAATGAGACTGTGCGGCATTATACTTGGTTACTTGCCTACTTAAATCCTACCCACTTCACTGTGTCTTGCAGTGATGGGATTTCATTTGAAAATGTAATCTGAATTTCTAACTACCCAGAGCACTTCTGTAACAGAGAGGCGCATGGCTGCCTTTAGGCAAGGGCGTTGATAGCTCCACGGTGGTCAGGACCATAAATCATACATGGAGATGAATAAAGAATACCTAATCTGAGAAAACCGGGGACTACATTTCACCTGAGGGAATCCCGGAATCGTTAAGATATAAAATAGATTTCTCTGTATTTTGGAAGCTTTAATTTCTGAGAAATTCACATCTTTCACTTTTTTTAAAATCAAAATTTATATTTTAAAAAAAACAAACATCTCCCCAGTTAACCTGCAAGTTTCATTCCTTAACACAGCTTCTGCCAAAACCCATAATGATGTTTTTAGAGTAACTCCGCATAAACACTCTGATTTGATAATTGGGACAATGGTTTAGACTGATTGCTCAGTGGAATGTCTCTTGAGATTATATTTGCATCAAGTGAACTTAATTTTCTCTTTTTTTAAAATCAATTTTCTCTCCTCACAAATGCACCAACTCTTGCTTGGGTACGGTTCCCAGGGTGCTGGCTGCCTTCTGGTTCTTTGTCCAAGTGGCCGCCCTCCGCTTGTGAGGTGCATTGAATGTGTCAGTAGGCTCTTCCAGTTGCATGACAGCCAAAGCTGATTCTCTGCTCACCCTAATTCCATACACATGCACTTTCCAATAGGGGGCACTGGGTGGCAGTTACCTGCAGAAACAATGACCGATTCTCTTTCCTCCTCCCCCCTGAAGTGCTAAGATACCCCAGCTGCTTCAATGGCTGAGATCAGCTGACCCAGCATAGACAGGGGATCCAATCTAGAACCCTTCTGTTTGACTTGAGCAAAAGGAGGGGAGAAAATGGAAAATATACCGAATGTGATGTTGCTCGAACAAACAGTACCGTTGTTCTTTTAAGATTGAATTCCACACTAAAGAGAGGTATTAGTTATTCACTGTTTTGAAAAACATTCCTGTCTACGAAAGACATTGAGACTGATTCTTTTTAACAGATAAACAGAATAAATTCAGAGTACTGTAATCAAGAGAATACAAACTACATTTTGTGATCATTCATAAATATGTTAGTGATTGCAATTTGTTTACCGTAGTTAGAATTATAACTACAATATATATTAAAGCATTGAGGCTGGAAATAGGAGTTTTACTTAAAAGTTATTTTTCGAAAATCTTTCGATAGAAGCGGTTCTTCAGAAGTCAGTGCCAGTAAAGACACTTGCGCACATTCTGCATCTAGCATATAGATAGTACTCCAAAGGACACCGTTCTGTCCACCTCCTACATATATCAGAATTTCCATGTTTTATAGGCGAGATGAAACAAAAACCATGCAGAAAATTAAAGTGTTCATTACGCTTGTTGTAGAGGAGTCAGAGGCTAAGATTTAATTTTCTAACTACTCGACCAAAGCCAACAGTTTTTTTAAAAATCTGTTTTGTCTCAAATCTCTGCTGTTTTCAAATGGGAGGCATGATTTGTTAATTAAACTGCTGTCAACAGTTGACCTTACAACAAATAACAGGGATTGTCATTTATTCAGAACACAGTCCAAGAAAGTATCATTGTAAAGTTATACAAAACATGATTATTTCATTACAAGCTTTAACCTTATTTCATTGCACATTTTAACAAACTGGCGTTGTCTTTAATATTTGATGTGAGCCCATTGGTAGCACTCTTGCCTCTGAGTCAAAAGGTCGTGGGTTCAAGCTGCACTTCAGAATCTGAGTACATTATCTAGGCTGGCACTTGAGTGTCTTATCGGAGGAGTACTGTATTGTTGGAGGTGCCATCTTTTCGATGAGATGTTCAACAAAGGCCCTGTCTCCCTGCTGAGGCGGATGTGAAATATCCCCTGGTACTATTTGAAGATGAGCAGAGTTTATTTCTCCCAGTATCCTGGCCAACATTTACCCCTCAACCAACACCAGAAAACAAATTAATCAGTCATTTATCTTATTGCTGTTTGTGGGACCTTGCTGTCTGCAAATTGGCTGCCAAATTTGCCTAAAAAACAAAATTGACTACGCTTCAAAATAATTTATTAGCTGGAAAGCGCTTTGAGACACCCTTAAGATCTTTCTTTTAGCATATGAACACTTAATACACTTGTAATTTCTTTCTCTGTAATTTAAACTGAGGCACTAACTGGTTTATGTTAAAATAGCAGAGGAAGAAATCTCATGTGGCATAATCTTCACGAGCTATGTTCTTTGTTTATTTTTTAATATTTTTATGTAATCTTATTTCTCATGTTTTTTTTGCAATTAGGAAATTGATTTGGTAATGTCAGGAATTGTGTCTTCTTACTTCCCATCTCCAACTCATCTGTCACTGGATCACCCGTTGCCTGCAAATGGAGCCAGAGTACATGTGGCTGGGAGCATGCAACTGTATTCATTGCAGCCTCCAACCTCTGAAATAGCAGCACTAAACAGGCAGCAACAATGCTACTTCATTTGAAATTCTCTTTCTGGTATGTTTGAGTCATATAAACGTTCTACAGGAAGGTCCTAGGTTCATTCCCAGCCAGTATTGAGTTAGCAGCACCAGGCGTACCTAAAAATGAGGTGCCAACCTGGTGAAGCTACAACTCAGGACTACATGCGTGCTAAACAGCGGAAGCAACATGCTATAGACAGAGCTAAGTGATTCCACAACCAACGGATCAGATCAAAGCTCTGCAGTCCTGCCACATCCAGTCGTGAATGGTGGTGGACAATTAAACAACTAACGGGAGGAGGAGGCTCTGCAAACATCCCCATCCTCAATGATGGCAGACTCCAGCACGTGAGTGCAAAAGACAAATCTGAAGTGTTTTCAACCATTTTCAGCCAGAAGTGCCGAGTGGATGATCCATCTCGGCCTCCTCCTGATATCCCCACCATCACAGAAGCCAGTCTTCAGCCAATTCGATTCACTCCACGTGATATCAAGAAACGGCTGAGTGCACTGGATATAGCAAAGGCCAAGGGCCCCGACAACATCCCGACTGTAGTGCTGAAGACCTGTGCTCCAGAACTAGCTGCGCCTCTAGCCAAGCTGTTCCAGTACAGCTACAACACTGGCATCTACCCGACAATGTGGAAAATTGCCCAGGTATGTCCTGTCCACAAAAAGCAGGACAAATCCAATCCGGCCAATTACTGCCCCATCAGTCTACTGTCAATCATCAGCAAAGTGATGGAAGGTGTCGTCGACAGTGCTATCAAGCGGCACTTACTCACCAATAACCTGCTCACCGATGCTCAGTTTGGGTTCCGCCAGGACCACTCGGCTCCAGACCTCATTACAGCCTTGGTCCAAACATGGACAAAAGAGCTGAATTGCAGAGGTGAGGTAAGAGTGACTGCCCTTGACATCAAGGCAGCATTTGACCGTGTGTGGCACCAAGGAGCCCTAGTAAAATTGAAGTCAATGGGAATCGGGGAAAACTCTCCAGTGGCTGGAGCTATACCTAGCGCAAAGGAAGATGGTAGTGGTTGTTGGAGGCCAATCATCTCAGCCCCAGGACATTGCTGCAGGAGTTCCTCAGGGCAGTGTCCTCGGCCCAACCATCTTCAGCTGCTTCATCAATGACCTTCCCTCCATCATAAGGTCAGAAATGGGGATGTTCGCTGATGATTGCACAGTGTTCAGATCCATTCGCAACCCCTCAAATAATGAAGCAGTCCGAGCCCGCGTGCAGCAAGACCTGGACAACATCCAGGCTTGGGCTAATAAGTGGCAAGTAACATTCGTGCCAGATAAGTGCCAGGCAATGACCATCTCCAACAAGAGAGAGTCTAACCACCTCCCCTTGACATTCAACGGCATTACCATCGCCGAATCCCCCACCATCAACATCCTGGGGGTCACCATTGACCAGAAACTTAACTGGACCAGCCATATAAATACTGTGGCTACGAGAGCAGGTCAGAGCCTGGGTATTCTCGGCGAGTGACTCACCTCCTGACTCCCCAAAGCCTTTCCACCATCTCACAAGGCACAGGTCAGGAGTGTGATGGAATACTCTCCACTTGCTTGGATGAGTGCAGCTCCAACAACACTCAAGAAGCTCGACACCATCCAGGACAAAGCAGCCCGCTGATTGGCACCCCATCCACCACCCTAAACATTCACTCCCTTCACCACCGGCGCACAGTGGCTGCAGTGTGTACCATTTACAGGATGCGCTGCAGCAACTCGCCAAGGCTTCTTCGACAGTACCTCCCAAACCCGCGACCTCTACCACCTAGAAGGACAAGGGCAGCAGGCACATGGGAATAACACCACCTGCACGTTCCCCTCCAAGTCACACACCATCCCGACTTGGAAATATATCGCCGTTCCTTCATCGTCGCTGGGTCAAAATCCTGGAACTCCCTACCTAACAGCACCGTGGGAGAACCGTCACCACACGGACTGCAGCGGTTCAAGAAGACGGCTCACCACCACCTTCTCGAGGGCAATTAGGGATGGGCAATAAATGCCGGCCTCGCCAGCGACGCCCACATCCCATGAACGAATATAAAAAAAAGGTGATCTTAGTTGGGGCAACGTTAGAGGTCCTGTAATTGGCACCAGTGTCCTTTGGGAAGTGGAAGTGAAAAGGAGAATCAGCCACTCTTTGATAATTATCCAATTAATCCTAATGGAAATTGTGCGTATATGGATGTCTGAGGAAAGGAACAAGATAAGATGCCCTCCGTGGTCAATTAGAAGAAAGAAGGATTTGCATTTATGTAGCACTTTTCACGACCTCAGAACGTCCCAAAGCGCTTTACAGCCAACAAAGTACTTTTGAAGTGTAGTCACTGTTGTAATGCAGAAAACACGGTAGCCAATTTGTGTACAACAAGATCCCACAAACAGCAATATGATAATGACCAGAAAATTTGTTTTTAGGTGTTGGTCAAGGGATAAATATTATCCAGGACATTATATAATTAGCCTATCAACATTCAGTATCTGGCCTCATACATGGAAAATGGCTGCTTGGGCTAGATAATGGAGTCCTGATGTCACTTGTGGAATGATACCCCAGCTTGGGCTGATAAGTGGCAAGTAACATTTGCGCCAGATAAGTGCCAGGCAATGACCATCTCCAACAAGAGAGAGTCTAACCACCTCCCCTTGACATTCAACGGCATTACCATCGCCGAATCCCCCACCATCAACATCCTGGGGGTCACCATTGACCAGAAACTTAACTGGACCAGCCATATAAATACCGTGGCTACGAGAGCAGGTTAGAGGCTGGGTATTCTGCGGCGAGTGACTCACCTCCTGACTCCCCAAAGCCTTTCCACCATCTACAAGGCACAAGTCAGGAGTGTGATGGAATACTCTCCACTTGCTTGGATGAGTGCAGCTCCAACAACACTCAAGAAGCTCGACACCATCCAAGATAAAGCAGCCCGCTTGATTGGCACCCCATCCACCACCCTAAACATTCACTCCCTTCACCACCGGCGCACTGTGGCTGCAGTGTGCACCATCCACAGGATGCACTGCAGCAACTCGCCAAGGCTTCTTCGACAGCACCTCCCAAACCCGCGACCTCTACCACCTAGAAGGACAAGGGCAGCAGGCGCATGGGAACAACACCACCTGCACGTTCCCCTCCAAGTCACACACCATCCCGACTTGGAAATATATCGCCGTTCCTTCATTGTCGCTGGGTCAAAATCCTGGAACTCCCTTCCTAACAGCACTGTGGGAGAACCGTCACCACACGGACTGCAGCGGTTCAAGAAGGCGGCTCACCACCACCTTCTCGAGGGCAATTAGGGATGGGCAATAAATGCCGGCCTTGCCAGCGACGCCCACATCCCGTGAACGAATAAAAAAAAAGTCAGTGCCTCTAGAAGAGGAGAAATTTGAAGACTTTTTTGGTGGCAATCACAGTGGTAGTGATTCTATTCTATTCTGCTACCAGCAGTGCCAGTTCATTCAAGGTATGAGGTTCTTGAGTTTTTGCCAAATAATTTGGGAGCCAAATCCCTTACTTTTTGTAACTTTAACTTGAGCTAGCAACTCTGCTCTGTTCGCACATGAACACTCTTGTCCTTACTGAGACAGAATTGTGTTGGTAGCTGAAACTAATTTTTGAAAGTCTGTGATTGGGAGATGGTAAAATCTGATGAAAAATTATTAAGGCTTGATGCATTAGACACTCATTTTTCCAAAGTAAAATTGGCGAGATAGGACCTCCCCCATTTATCTTAATGGTACTGGGTGTGCTGAACTCTCAAATGTTTAGAGATTCTTTAGTGTCTTTTTTTGAGATGAGGTTAGGCTGAATTGTTTGCATCTGTCCTGTGAATTGCCGACCTGGGGACACTTCATATTTGCATTAGAGGCAAAAGTGAAAAAATACACATTTGCTCAGTGGTGACATAATTTACATTAATGAACACAAAACCTCTCATCCATCCTATTTGGGTTCTCCGATACCAAAACCATTTACCTGAGAAGGGGAGAGTGGCCTGCTTCTAGGCACCGAGTGTTGCTCTTGAATTAGTTGTTCAGATTACACAAGAGTGGTGCAGGCTTTTTTTCATTCCCTCCATCACTCCCTTTAAGGAAATGTTTTTCCATCACTTTTCCCATTTGAGCTGACAACTTCTGGTGCAACGTGCTGGGTGATGGACATTGAAGTCCCCCACCCAGAGTACGTTCTGTGCCCTTGCTACCCTCAGTGCTTCCTCCAAGTGGTGCTTAACATGGAGGAAGACTGATTCATCAGCTGAGGCAGGGCAGAAGGTGGTAATCAGCAGAAGGTTTCCTTGCCCATGTTTGACCTGATGCCATGAGATTTCATGGGGTCCGGAGTCAATGTTGACGACTCCCAGGGCCACTCCCTCCTGACTGTATATCACTGTACCGCCACCTCTGGTGGGTCTGTCCTGCCGGTGGGACAGGACATACCCAGGGATGGTAATGGAAGTGTCAATGGAAAGTAAAGTTGGGCAGGGTGTAAAATGGGTGGCCAATCCAATTCTATTAGTTCCCCCCCCCCTAGTTAGGATAGAGATCCGGGGGATAATTTTAACCTAACATTTGGGTGATACAGCACATAGGAACATAAGGAAGTACCGATCACTCCCAAAATTAATACCCCTCCCCTTAAATATCTATCCAATTCTCCCTTAAATTTTTTTCAATCTGCCTCCACTCCCTCCCTGAGAGGTATGCTCCAGATGTTCACCACCTTCTGCATGATGTCGTTGAATGTGAGATGTTTGTGCACCTTTCCTCTTCAAAATTTGAGCTCTGTTCCCTGGTTCTGTAGTTAGTGGAAACCCGAAGGTATTATTGGCATTAAATTTATCTTTTCTCTGGGCACTTTGATGTTTTAATACTTGCATAATATCTCCCTGAGCCTTCTCTTCAGAATAAACAATCACAGGCTCTTCAGTCTTTCCTCATAGCTCAAATGCCATAAGCTGGTTGGTTGCTACACTACCTTCTGTGCTGTGAAACGACAACCAGCACTCTAGGTGTGGCCTTACCAGTGCCTTCTGTGGACTCATTATCATCTCAAAATCTGATTAACATTTCTTACTGTTGTGCACACACTGCACTGTTGGTTTCAGTGAGCTATCCGGTAGTAACCCCAGATCCCTTTCCTGTATTATGTCATATACCTTGAAACTTTACATTATCACTGTTTACTCTGCTTTCCTAGTCATATTACCTTGTATTTGTCCACATTAAATGTCTCTTGCTTCTTATCAGTCCACCTTCCCAATCTATCAAGATCTTAGTATTTGGTTTGCCACTTGTGCTGTCTTGTGAATCCACCCCGATTTGGTGTTGTCCACAAACTTAGCTTTATTTCTCTCCCCAGTTCCAATCACCGATTAAACTGGAAACAGTGCTGGTCCCAGCACTGAGCACTGTGGCACTCAGTTAGTGACCCCAGCTATGTTGACACAATTGCATTCACAACCACCCTTTTCTTTGGTTTAGAGTATTTTCAATCCATCTCAGAGGTTTTCCTCCTCTTTAATGCCTTCCTATCTTGTCAACTAATTGCTTGTGTGGCATGATATTGAAAACCTTGCTACAATCCAAATACTGTCTATCATATCTACAGAATTTCTTCTTTCAACAAAAACTGTAATTTCCTTGAAACGCTCCAGTAAATTAGTTACGCAAAACTTCCTTCTCATAAATCCATACTGAGTCCTTACCATGTCTGTCTAGATGTTCCATCATTCCCTCTTCTCGGATGCCTTCTATTACTTTACCACAACCAATGTTAGGCCCATTGCCTATAATACTCTTGAGTTGTTCTTGGGGCCCTTTTTAATTGTTGGTATTCTGTTGGTTACTTTCTAATCTTCGGGCACCAACACACTTTGCCATGAGGCTATCGTTTGTTTATATTATATTAATTTAAAGGACTTTTGTGTTTCTAGAAATGCTTATCTGTTTCTTTTCCCTTTTTCAGTGGCTCCAGCCTCAATATTTCCTGCTTTCTCCTTCGGTTGAGAATAGCGTAGTCTGAAACGCTGTCCATAAATACTGTCCAGTGCTTTATGATTGTCCAGAAGAAGATGCTAGCAAATCCTAATATCTTTCTATTCTTCCCCCTACCACCAGAATGGTCACTTCTATGCTGCTCTTTACTTATTAATATGGCTTAGAGCTGACCAATTGCCTTAACCAGTGGATTTACCTATGCAGGGCAGTAGTGCTGCCAATTTCAGAGGAAGCTGGAGTAACAGGTATAATTTAGTCACACAGTTGAGGTTCGCTGAATAGTGTTACCATAGGCGTAGGGCCTTATGTTTAATAACAAGGGCATTAAACCAGGAGAAGCTAGAGGCAAGCTGGAGATTTCCCATTGCTTAATGTGTGCTCTAGTTACTTGGTTCAGAAATTGATTGACTTTGCATTTGAATCTTTGTATATAAGAGGTGAAATTCCAGGTGAGCCACTGCGTAGAAAGTAGCAGCTTTGCCTCTTGCATGTTATGGTGGTCTTATTGATCTAGAAGTGCTTTCTTACCACAGAAAATCCAGTTGCTTCTTTGGCAGACTGAGTGAAATCCGGGTCAGAACAGTATCAGGTTGCACACACAACATGGTCGCAATCTTAACTGTCCTCTATGTATGTCAAACTTGGCTGTAGTAACACCATTACGTTCATAGACCTCGACAAGTTTCATCTGCACTACCTTGGATCTATCTAGATGTCTGAAATCTCAAAATACACTTGCTGTAGAATGCATTGAGAGTGACTCAGCTATTTCCTTTCCATGATCTGAGAATTCTACTTTCTCTTATGTTTGCTTTCTACTGTTACTATGTTGTGTCCAACTTTAGTCGTTATTGTGTGTTATTGCATACCTTGACATAATCATTATCTGTACATAGCACGTGCTTTATATTAATATTGTTTACATGTAATGTGATAGAATGCTGGTAAGAACATTGACATTGGAGAGAATATGTACAATAGAAACCACTAATAAATAAACACACTGTAACTGCATATAAGCTATGCATTCTTTTCTTTGTTTGCTTTTCTCAGAAGAATTGAGAAACATAAAGGTGTTACCACACTGTAAAGCTGGTCTGACCTGCATTTTATGTGGTAGAGTGGAACCTCAATTATCTGCCATAATGAGGAGGGATAATTCTCACACAGGATAAATGGTTAATGGAGAATCCCCTAATAATTAGTCTGGCACAGCAAGTTTTTAGGTTACTAATCAATTTTCCAGAGGGTTGCATACGAGTGAAGACCAACTGTAACAGGTGAAAGGGGATTAGGTGACAAAGGACAATTGAACCTGGGTGCGATGATATAATTCAACCCCCATTTTAAAGTCATACATTCTATCCTTATTTTTATATTTCCATTATAAATTCCTGTGTCCACATTTATAATGGGCATTACCTATGTAAACAGGTTACGCTGTAATTCCATCCTCTCCCCATTGGAGGTGCTGCAGTACCACTTCTGGTGGGAAGGTAATTACAGCAAGATAAATTTACATTATTAATGTTGGAATTTATGTAATGAAAAAGGTTGATAGGAGGCATGTCGATGTAAGATTTTTAATATGTATGGATGATTACTCCATTTAAGGTGCAATGCACAAAACAAACAGAGCAAATAGCTCTTGCACACACTAGTTCTGGAAGGTTGATGCATCCTGTTTAGGAGAGCCCAGTACAACACCTAGTCTGAGTTTTAATGATTTAACAGGTGCAGGAAATGCTAAAATGATATACCACTCCTTTGGACGATAGTGAGAAAGCTGGCAGGTAGAGCCAGTAGAAAAAAGGAATAGCAGTCTAGTGATGGATTTTCATTCTGCAGGATGACCTGTCCATAAAGAGTGGGAAACTCTCCCTCAGTCAGGTGATCTGTTTTTTTTTAACAAAAACAATTTTGGGGGAAAAAAAACTTCAGCATTTAGTGGGAGGGAGCTGAAAAATCAATTTATGTCATGATGTGATAATGCTGTGTCTGGGAGGAAATCTGAGCTGGGAAAATAGAGCTGCCCAATATCTCGTTCACACCAAGGGAAGGGATGTGACTGTAAGTGGCATCTACCAGCAATTGTCTTCTGACCTTAAGCTTGTTTTTTTTGAAAGCAGTGAGAACTTGAGGCAGTCAGAAGACGAGTTCAGTTTCGCACAGCTCAGTATGGCATAAGAATAGGTCATTTGGCCAAACTGAATCCTCCCTAAAAAGCCATGGACAGTTTGCATTGTCATGATTGCTTCTTCAACTTAATTAACTTCTTGAGGGAGGTGAATAACCATTGGTAAAACTTCCAAAAAGATAAGTTTTAAAATTGGAGAAGTTTTGAACAGAAACATTCAAGACTATTTAAGCCTTATCTTGTCAGTTAAACACAGCTGCTTGGAGAGGGTAGCAGCAGATACAATGACTTGGTTGTGAAACTTTTTTTTGTTTGCTCTGGGACAAATCTAATGCACAAAATCTTGCTTTATGTTTTTTTGTTGCACTGATCACGGTAAAGGGTGTAGATGTGGTGAAACGAATGTCCGTGTCGGGTACCAGTGTCAGCATCCAGTACTCCTAAGTCAGATACCGATTCAGAGAAAAGCTCCTTTTATGCTATTTGAGTATCCAGAACCTGGAAGAGTTACCCCTTACTGCACCAATGTGACATTTTTCATCCTGTAGCCTCTTTGTATTGCAGTTCTGCACAAATTATAAGCTGGATTGAGTCTGCTTACAACCATTTCACATTGCGCCATTACAACCTGAGGAGAGACAAGAATTTAGTTCTGTCAGTTGGGGTTGGATATAGACTTGGGTCCTAGAAGTGAAAGGGCAGTGTTGTAATCTACTGCACTATTCATTCTCCTTGATGAAAACAGATTAAGCAACAATGTTTTTCTAAAAGACTCAGTTTCTAACAGCAAACTGTTTGGCTTGTGAGTATTTTTGTTTGTCCAATTGACTGGACCCAGTGATTAAAGGTGACCTAACTCTTATTTGTTTTGTGGTGTATACCATTCGTCATCTATTGACCCATTTTGGTCACCAGGTAGCAGTGTTTCTGAAAAACATTTTCATCTTAGCAGCAACATGGTTTGTGTCATACCAATGTGCGTTAATCTACCATACTTCTGTAATTGGAGGTGGGGAGGTTGCGCAGAGACAAGATTTTGCTTCTCTGTCAAAATAACCTCTCAGTTTAAATTAAAAGGGGAAGGTGCCCTTGCCTGATTGCAGGTTTTCTGCCCTATCTTTTCATCTTACAGCAATCAAAATGGTGGCTGAGACCAAGCAGGAGTTCTGAGTTTTGTGATTTTTAAAAATTACATTAAGATGACATATATAGAGGTTGAAATCTTGTTGTGTGGCATTGGTAACAAATGAGCGAACACCATTCCTATGTCCACTATTTTAACAAAGGCATTAACCCATTTATTTCAAACATTATGATTTCAACATCCCTCCACTACCTCTCTAACCATGGGTGGCCAGCTCAAGATCCACTTTTCCCTTCACTGTGCAACCAGAAAGTATTGGATTTCTGCTTGTTCAGAACGTTGTCGTGGTGTTTGAAGTGAATGTTTTGGTCCATATTTTAATTCCGTTCCAAGATCAAATATGTGAATAAAGCAGGAAACACGGTCTAAGGATCAAATGCCTGGCCTGAATCACTGAGGTTGGTTAATGGCCTACTGCCTTTGGTGGACAATTGTACTACATGGTTTGTATTGACGTAAAGTAGCTTTGGCTCTTAATGCAAACTATATCGTATAATTCCTGCGTAGAGTTATTCAAATCTAATTTAGACAGGTACCAACTACAGAGGTATTCTTAAACCACTTCAGCAATACTCTAGTTGTAGTATTACTGCAATTGATGCAAAGCAACATTTTTAAAAGTTCCTACTTGCTCTTTACTGGTACTCAAATTTAACTGGCATTTCAATGCCCGTGAGAGGAGCTCTGCACATGTGTTGACATGCATACACACAACTCACTTATCCCTGGCCAAAGGACAGTGAAGGTTTGGCAGTACAGGTCAGGTTGATTGGCCACATGTCTTCGTAAATAGTCTCAAATTGATACCTGCAGTGTAACAGTGCCTTATAAATTCTCTCTCGTACAAATCACAATTACTGTCCGTCTGGTCTCCTATTCTACAAAAAGGACAACAAATAACATGAAATGGTGATAACTGGGAAAGAAGTAGGGCAAGCTGTTGCTAATAATCACTGGAATATCGTGTAAGTGTTAAAGGATTGAGAGTGTGGAGAGTGGCAGATATCATCTGGAGTGGAGATCGCCATTTTGTAAATTGCCTATAATTTTATAGCATTTCCAAGCAATATTGTTACTAGATGTAAATTGGAAAGAGATTATATTTTCATGCATTGTTTTCATTCTTCACCTTACCCAATACAGAATAATTTTATTTTTAATTATTCTCAATAATGGCCATTCATCTGATAACACAACAAAGTCAAAACTGGATCAAAGCATTTAATCAAATTTCTCTCAGATTATGTTAGTGTTTTCAAAATGTATTCCAGGAACTCCAAATTCAGTTTCGTCACCTGAAATGAGTTAATAGTTCACAATGGAGAAATGTTCTTTCAAAGTTTCTGTTTTAGGCCCCTAGCCATGAGTTGCCTAGGAACAGATATGAGTATTACCTTCCCATACGTGGTATCTATTTGTCGACTTGTCAGATTCACTAAGTAAACTAATATTTTCTTTATAATAGGTTCCTGTTGGAATTAGACTGCCGTTGGCTGCCTAACATAAACTTTTGAAATAAAAACGGGAAACGCATGGAAGGTCGATCAGCATCTGAAAGGGAAAGATAGGTTAATGTTTCAGGCACAATGATTCACTCATCATTCTGACAAAGGATCCCACTCAAAATGTTAACATGTCGTTTCTTTTACAGACACTGATCGGCCTGTTTTTCCAGCATTTTTCCATTCTTATTTCAAATATCTACCATTTGTAGTTTTTCTAGCGGCCGCCCCGAGGCAGCTAGCTGCTTTTGGGCCACAGGAACGTCGGCCGGCTGGGACACTGGTGACAATTACAGGTAGATCCTGGGAAGGGAGGGAGGGCAGTGAGGTTGGGGGGCGGGGGGGGGGGGGGGGGGGGGAGTATTTTTGCTCCTCTTGACCTCACAAACATAATGGGGCCAGAGTTTACTACAGCTGGCAAACGAACAGCACCTGCCATTAGTTAGACTTGCTCGTGCCCATTTAATTTCCATGAGTTGCTGGAAGTGGGAGATGGAAATGGCGTGGCACCCTCTACAGGGCATCTGGGACCTGTGTGAACAGGGCAAGCAACTGTGTATCTCCTTAACCAATCAGATTGAAGCATTGCTAATGGACAGCGCAGTCTGAACCAGGAAGTGTAAGTTAGAATAGTGAATTCGATGTTAAATCAGAAAGCGAAATAAAGAGAGGGAAAGAAAGATTGAATTAAGAGAGAGGGAAAAAAGAGACAGAAAGAAAAAGTTGAACAAAAATGTAATTTAAAAAAAATTTCCAACAATAATTGAAAGCTGAGGGAATGAGACTCCACACTTGTAAAAGTTAATTTTCAGTGCCAGAGAGGTTGACAGACAGTAATTAAGATTTATCACGCCATTATAAAAGGTACTTAGACTGAAATGGACAAACCCTACCTTTCTGTGGTGAGTTTAGTTCGTATCTACCAAGTAAATACAGGAACTTCACGCCGTTCAATGCGTTTCAATGGTGAGTTGGACAGTGAGATGCAGTTTTCGGGAAGCTAATGGTGGAGCGGTGCATCTCGGACAGCAACTTCTGGATTTTCCCGTTTAACCGCGCATCTGCCCTCGCCTAGAGTTGCTGTGTGATTTGCGCCTAAATAACGTTAGCCTCACCATTATTTTGACATTAAATTCTGGCCCAATGTGAAACTTAACTTTCCAGAGACTCTTCGGCTCTAACACTGGTGAAAGTGGTCAGAGCGTGCACGTCATATGCTCTGGCTAGTTCTATTCTAAGAAGCCAATTGTGGTCCAATGTACATGATAGGACCTCTATGGGGGTCCACCACCTGACTCGAGGGCAGTACACCCGAGGGGGACATTGCAGTGGCCAATTGATGGTGGGAATAGGATAATAAGTCATTCCACACTGTCTTTGGGGTGCTATTCCTCCATTTTTGTTGGGCGGGAGGCCTCAGAATTCAGCCCATAGTGGGCACACCTTATTCGTAGCAGCAACATAAGTTGACTTTGCGTATTTTCAAGAAACAATTCACCAAATTACTAGTGTGTCTCAAAGCAAAAACAAGCTATTCTTTGTTGAGATAGTATGGTTGGAAACATTAGTGATGCAAAAGTCAACACAGCTTGTAAAGGTCTTTGAACCATTGAGGACTTCATGGAATCATAATGTAGCATTGAAAAAACTAACAAAAAAAGAACGACAATCCAAACTGGAGCTGCTGCTACTTCTAACTCCAGTGATTCTGGTGAGTGTTCCTTTGTTTTATCAATCTGATGTTCTTACTTCAAAGTCTGCACTCTTGCCATTGCACATTGTAGAATGAGCATTGCAACAATATATGCAAGGTCTTTTATTGCAAATGTGAATGTTCTTGATCATACTTACTTTTGCATAAATTCAACACAGTCTGTTTTCATGTTAAAACTTCTGCCAAATTCTTGTTGTTATGTCAGCTTCCAGTTTAGATCATAATTGAACAAAAGTCTTGTCTTTCTATCTCCACAGATAATTCCTCCAGTTAAATGCCCTCAGGATCAGAATAACGATAAGCCATTGTGATCTCTAAGGAAGAGGAGTCCACCCATTACAAGAAACCTGGTGTGGGTAAGGAAGGTGTGGAGACCAAGAACATGTAGTGAAGTCCACGTGGACAACCGGCAGCTAGTTAAAAGGCATCTCTCTGATACGCCCACAGGATCAACATAAGCAAGAGAGATACATCGTTCAGGGCAACCAGGTGCTATCGCTTCTTGGCCCTTCCCCACCCCTCCCAATTTCCATTGAGGGTAGAAAGGATGGCTTAGATCCATATGTCAGAGGCTAAATATGGTGACTGCAACCCTATTAATAGGACACAGGTACTATGAAAAAATGTTCTGCATTACCAGGCTTGGTTGTCACATAACTTTGCCTTTTCTGGATAATGTGATACACACCCTGATGAGACTTCATCAGTCTTCCTTCCCACTCTAGGACATAACCATTCAGAGCTTCTTTGAAGCAGCTGAAAGGGGTTTTGAGAATGTTCAGGTGCCTCCCTGTAGCTGATGTGCAGCTTATTTTGAGGCTGCTGTTGGTAAAGGGTCCATCTACCAAGGATTTCTCCCGATACTGCTCGGAGAGTGATGTGAAATTTTGAAATATGTGAAATGTACAGTGTGTTCCAATTTGATTCACATTCACATTGATTATCTAATTGATCTTGTTTCATAGTCGCCTTTCAGAGTTTCATGTTTTGAACTTTGTTGCATTGATTATACAACCATACTTCAGCACTTTGATGTAACATTGTATTTAAGTATTTCTTGTGGATCTGTGTTGGCATTTTAAGGTTACCAGTTTCATAGTGATTTTTTTATCATCCATACACTTTTCTATTTACTGTAATAGTTATCTCTGTTCGAAATAAACGTTCTTTTTAATCAATCATTTTGCTATCTTGTGTCTCTTTCTGATGGCCATGATCTTGATTTTTCTTTATCTTTCAAAGTTGTACATGAGCTCAGTGCTTCCTGAGATTATGGGTACTATAACTCATCTGGAATCATCTGATCCTCTCTCATCATGTGGTCTGGCCTTCATTTACATACTAATGTAATATGTGGACTTTTAGCAATAGGCCATGAGGCTCAAACAAACCCATCCCTTTTTGACAGATTGACCACCTATCCACTTTCTTACCTTAATACTCAATCCATTCTCTCTCCAGAAATTGTTCCAATTCTTGAACCTGCTTCACTTTTTCATGGTAACTGATTCGACAGCTCTGTTAGCCTGTAGGCAAAAAGATTTCAGGTGGAAAGAAAAGAAAGAAAGACTTGCATTTATATAGCATCTTTCATGACCTCAGGACATCCCAAAGTTCTTTACAGCCAGTTAAGTACTTGTGAAGTATAGTCACTGTTGTAATGTGGGGAAGGAATCAGTCTGCTGATGGTTTCATAGATTTATCCAGCATAACTCCTAGATCCAGGCCACTGTTCCATTTAACACACAGTCCCTCTTTTGGTTCCTTGCTGCCATGGTAGTTGTTTTATAATTAGCCACGTTGAATTGTATTTGCCACCTATTGGCCAAATTACTTAAAAAATTTAAATACTCTGTGTTTGGTTGAATTACCTGGTTTCTCGTTATTGTTTTGCCTTCTATTTTGACACCCTCTTTTAAAAAAAAAAAAGAATATTTTCATTTGCTATGCATATATGATTTAGATTTTGTTTACTGCATGTATGCAGTTTAGATTTGACTAAATCATGTATATTATTCGTCATAACTACACATTTCACAAACAACTTTGAAAAGACGCTCTTTCTACATAAAGGCCCTGATAGTATGGTTTACATTATAATATTTTAGATCTCAGCCATGTAAATCAGCCACTGGTTAATATAAATGCTTGCCTAGGAGGTTGAAAACTGTACAAGATATATATTATGAACATTATGTTGTTTGAGAAATATTTTCCGATTCTGCCTCACAGGTGGTGCATTTTTAAACCCGTGGCTGACCAGGTCTAAATCCTGTACATGGCAAAGGCTTTAGTCCAGGGAGATGAATGTGCTGATTCCTGATTAAATTGGTTCTGCCAGATTAATGTGAGAGGGTTGATTCAGATTAGTAGAAGTTCAGGCATTGCCCAGATTTCTACCTAATTTTTAATATCCAATCTTTGTGGAAACTGGGTTATGATTTTATCAATCTATGAAGAATTCCTTTCCTACACCCTCCAGTGTGGTAGGGCTTATTTGCATTTTTCCCTGAGTATTTAGGCACATCATATAAGAACCACATTGTAGTTGGCCCTTCTAGTTCCAAAGTTGCAAAACGACCCTTCATTTAGCTCAATGAAATACAACACAGTGTGGTTAACTGTCTGTCACACTGTTACCACTGTATTTAAACACTTTTGGAAGAGCTGCTCTTTGGTACTTTTAATTCCCTAAAGTTCCACAACACTTTCACAGCTGAAACACCTGTCACACTTTCATAATGTCTGTGCCAAACTGCTGATAAACCATTTTTTGCCTCTGCTACAATTCCCTCATTGTGGCATATCAAGATACAGCAACAGGGATTTATTTTTTAACCTCACCAATTATCCATGTCTTCCTGTACTATATTCTGTCTGTAACCAAGGTGATGGACACCTGCATGTTTTGAGCAGGCTGCTAGGAAGCATGCAACAATTTTTTGACTTCCCCAGCCTTCCAACTTGGACAACCTGGTGGCATGAGGAATCAAATGTACAATTTCCCAATCCCCTTTACCACAGGGATACATTTCTTTCTTGAAGCTTGCTGTTCTTAATGTTACTAATTACATAGAATAATATAGAAATTACAGCACAGAAACAGGCCATTCGGCCCAACAGGCCAATGCCGGTGTTTATGCTCCACACAGGCCTCCTCCCACCTTACTTCATCTCACCCTTTGAATATATCCTTCTATTAATTTCTCATGTACTTATCTAGCTTTCCCTCACATGCATCAATCTTTTCGCCTCAACTACTCCATGTGATAGCGAGTTCCATATTCTCCTGAATTCCTTATTGGATTTATTAGTGGCTATCTTATATTTATGTCCCCTAGTTTTGAATTCCCCCATAATCATAGAATCATAGAAAGTTACGGCACAGAAGGAGGCCATTCGGCCCATTGTGTCTGTGCCGGCCAAAAAAGAGCTATCCAGCTTAATCCCACTTTCCAATACTTGGTCCGTAGCCCTGTAGGTTATGGCACTTCAAGTGCACATCCAAGTACTTTTTAAATGAGTTCAGCATTTCTGCCTCTACCACCCTTTCAGGCAATGAGATCCAGACTGCCACCACCCTCTGGATGAAAAAATTTCTCCTCAGCTTCCCTTTAATCCTTCTACCAATTATTTTAAATCTATGCCCCCTGGTCACTGACCCCTCTGCTAAGGGAAATAGGTCCTCCCTGTCCACGTTATCTAGTCCTGTCATAATTTTATATACCTCAATTAAATCTCCCTTCAGCCTCCTTTGTTCCAAAGAAAACAACCCCAGGCTACCCAATCTTTTCTCATAGCTAAAATTCTCCAGCCCTGGCAACATCCTTGTAAATCTCCTCTGTATCCTCTCTAGTGCAAACACATCTTTCCTGTAATGTGGTGACCAGAACTGTACAGTGCACTCAAGCTGTGGCCTAACCAGTATTTTATACAGTTCTAGCATAATCTCCCTGCTTTTCCACTTATACAAGTGGAAACATCTTCTTTACGTTCACCCTATCGAACCCTTTCATAATTTGAAAGACCTCTATCAGGTCATCCCTCAGTCTTCTCTTTACTAATAACAGTTTTCAATTTTAAAGGGTTCTAAAATATGTTCCTTTTTTATGTCAGTTGTCTCCCATCCTTCCTCTACTCCTGCAGGTGTTGATTCCTTGCCAGGGTTCAGTTCCACAGGTGGTGGTTGCCCTCTGGTAACTCGCCTTTGCACATTGTGTGAGCCTAGATGCTGAACCTTGACAGACTATTCAAACAGCAGAGTCTGATCCTGCCCTCGCCTGAATTCCACACGTGCACAACTCCAGCAGATAGTGATCAGAAACAGTGAGAAACCTCTGATGTTCCCCTTCCTAGCCCAGGAGGGCAGGGGCCAGTTGCAGCATTCCTATCATGGACTTGGCTGAGGTCAGCTAATTTAGCACAGGCTGGGGTTCAAACCCAGGATGTTCCTGGCATCTATGGTTCAGCTACTCAGTGCCTAACCTGCTGAGCCATTGAAGGAGCTAACTAATGCAACATCTTTATTTTATACGACTAAGGTTTATGACATTTTAACTCTGCTCATTATCTGAAGTGAGATAGACAATTTCCATCAAGAGTTCACGGGTCAACCCAGCTCACTTAAAGAATGGTAATCTGCTCATTATTAATAGGCACAGAATAGTATGACTTTTTAAAGCTAGACCATGAATTGGACTCGATTCTTCAATGAAGTGGCAAATGGCACAAGACTTTTAAGTAAATGCTTTAAATATGTTACATACTAGGACTCACTGAAATATAGTGATTTGTATTTTACCTGTTTAGAGCTGCAGTGTCCCACAGATATCAGTTGGTGCTTTTCAGCACACAGATCCTATCTAGAGTTTACCCATTAAATAATTATTTCAAGTAGAATATTTTAATATTCATTGTGGGGTTGCTAAGCCATGCTGATTTTCCCTTTATTACACCCCAAAATGGGCAAAAAATAGAAATTGAGGAACGAATTCTTGAGAACAATTAGATGAGGTGATCACATAGTGTTGCAGTGCTCCTACATGTTTGAAACTTAAAAAAAACATTTTGTTTAATCAGTTTTGTTTTACAATTGTAGCGGTTAAATTTATAAAGCATCTCGTATCATGACAAATTTCAGTGCCTTGTGTTGGCAAATGTAGCAGCAATTTTGCCTTGGTGATTCTACAACCAGCAGTTGGATGAATGATCAATTATTCTGTTTTTGATTGGAGGAGAGCTAATTAACAAGGAGGCCTCCCTGTACTTCTTTGAATAGTGTGCTGGTATATTTCATGTCCTGTGGCCCACTGGCTTCAGTTTGATGTCTCATCCAATGGGCAACACCTCTCAGTAGTGCGCTGGACTTTCAGCTTGATTACATGTTCAAGTTCTGGATGGGAACTACTTCCTTATTGTTGGGTAGCTTTATTGGTGATGTTTTATTGTTTGTACTGAATGGTGGTCAGAATTTGGATGACAGATCTTTGACTTTTTACTCTTAACAATTGAATCATCTAGTCATAGAACTAAGAATGAATGACTTGTGTTTATATCACATCTTTCAGAAACATCTTAAAGCACCTTACTTTGAAAGGTGTTGCAGATAGCAAAGCAGTAACCATTTTGTGCACAGGTACGTTCTACAACAGGAAGGAGATGAATAACTAGTTAATCTGATTTTGTTAGTGTTGATTGAAGGAAGAATGTTGAACGGGCTCTGGAAAAAAATTGCTGCCTGTTGAATATTGCCATGGGATCTTAAACACCCACCTAAACCACCTGATAGGACCTCTGTTTAATGTCTCACTCTTTCTGTACTCACTGTAGTGTCAGCCTAAGTCATGTCA
Organism: Heptranchias perlo; assembly: GCF_035084215.1. Lineage (NCBI taxonomy): Eukaryota > Metazoa > Chordata > Chondrichthyes > Hexanchiformes > Hexanchidae > Heptranchias > Heptranchias perlo. The sequence continues at coordinate 35,829,706 of NC_090348.1, read as the reverse complement.
AATCCATAAGTGAGCTATGAACTCTCTCTCCCTCCCTCCCTTAGTGCCCCTTCCCCCCTCTTCCCTTCCCCCCCCCCCTTCCCTCCATCCCCCTTCTCTCATCAATGTGAGGAATACTTTCCCACTTCTTGACACCAATATCAAGCATTTTCAGGTCAGATATAATATAGGTATGAGTAAAGCTACCTCTACCCTGCCGCAACAATGAATCTTAATCTCTACATCAACCTCAACCTCAACCTCAATCTCAGAAGAACAACCTTTTCCCCAACTGCACGAATGCGAATTTTCAATTTTACACCACAGCCATTCTTATGTCTCTGAATGAAAGTCCCAATTACTGGTAAATTATATGCTGTTTTGTGCCTTGGCTAATGCTCACTAGGAACTGGATTTGAACTGACTAACTTATTTCAGATAGAACTTCCAGGGTGACATAGATTGGAGATAGTCATCCGATTAGTCATCTGCATTTGAACTAGGTCCTAGAGATTAAAGGAGATTGGACTAACCCACTGCGTCCCCTATATTTGCTACTCAGTGATATAGTATTAATATAAATAGGGTAATGCATGGTCTCCAGTGTAATGTACGGCTGCAACACATCAGAGGATTGAAATAGCACATTATGAGCCACAAGAGCAAAGCTGAAGCACATTATCACCATTACCTTACCTTCAATCTGTTACACATTCCAGAGAGTATTAGAGAAATATAGCAACTTGCTACTTTTTACCCTTTTTTGCATGAAGGCTGTCATAACAGAGAACAGATATCACATGATTTGAGGCAGGGGTGAGATTGCATCATGTGACTTCAGCCAGGAGAGTAGTGACTCTTCCAGCAATTGGGGATGAAATTCCTCACAGATTTGTTGGGCCCATTGTCGAACCTGTCATTCTGCCTGATCCCAAGACAGCTTGGAGAAGCAAGACTGGTTGAATCAGGGGATTGATTCCGTAGTTGTAAAAATCTAACCAAAACATGTTTTTTTTTAAAAAAAAAGCATACCTTCACAAGGATCATAGATATATTAAATTTGGAAATAATGAAAATAATTAATTCTAAATACCTTCTTATCTGTTCTCCATGGCAACACTTCCAATTATAGTGGCAGCGACTGGAGTAGTAATTAAACTGTGTCCTACAAAGCAGTACTTCTGAACCAAGCCAACAATTTGATGTTACTGCCCAACAGCTGATGTCACCCGTATTCTTGGGTTTGAATTACTGAGGATTGTTTGGGATCGGCACAATTGAAATTTAACTAAGATACTTGGTATGAAGTAAATTAAATGTTTAATTAACTTAGAAATGATATACAGATATATACTAGGGGAGATACACTTTCTACCAGTTGATGTTAAAAAGTGTGGAAGAATGTTGGTTACAGCTTAACTACTGTATATACCTTAGGAATGCAAAGTTTGGGAGGAGGAGAGAGAAAGATGTAGTTTTGCCTAAGGTTGCATAATTCCTGTCACAGTGCTGCAAAACTCTCCAGTAAGAGCAAAAGAAAATCTAGGATTAAAAAAAGCCATTGTGATCCATCGAATATATTCTGACTATAACCCATGTGATTATTCTATAACACCTGTTGATCCTCTGCTTTAAGGAACATTCATTTCCTTCCCCAACCTTCTGTGGAAAAAAAAATGGAGCAGTGTTGTTAAGTATCACTATAACCCTCAATCCTGCCCTCTCCTTCATTTTTTCTTTTTCTTTCTCTCTTTCTCTTGTGCTGAAGACTCCTTTGTTCTTACTGTACTTGCTCACATATTTTAATATGATCTTACACATTGGTGATTGTCTATCGACTTTGCTATGGATCCAGTTGTTCCTACTGATACATTACTGAATTCCTCTTCATCTTGTACAAACCTTTTGAAAATTCTTTATTTCTATAATTTAAACTTCCACCGTTGCGCATATTTTGGAGTTTGTAAAGCTAGTAGAAGGTATTTCATTAATATCTCTGATCAAAATCTTGAGGTTCAATTCTAACGTGTTAGGAACATAGCAGTGTCAATCTGCCTCTCGCAAAGTTTGAAAAATGCTATCCAATATCTCTCATACCCATCAATGCTTTTCTCTGCTAAATGTCCACCTAGTCCCTCTTGAATTCTGCTATATTATCTGACCTGCTAAATTTGCTAACACTGTTGCACTTCAGTGTTGCAGGAAGGAGCTAAGAGAATAGATGGTTAAAAGGGTAGCCAGTGCCTCCTGGTAGCACTGTTACATGGGAGGTAATGGATATATCTCAGTAGATTACCAAAGCAGTTATCTAATAAAAAAAATTCAGATGGTGTCCTTAACAACGACAGTGCAGCTTAAGTAGTTTACGTTCATCATCTGGACCCCAAGATTAGATTAGTGTCTTAAAGTCCCACAAGATGTCCATTATTGTGTAAATTATATGTGCAGTCATTTTTTAATCTTAGGAGAAGGGGTCGGCCATTTAAGACTGGGATGAGGAGGAATTTCTTCACTGAGGGTTGTGAATCTTCGGAATTCTCCGCCCCAGAGGGCTGTGGATGCTCAGTTGTTGAGTATATTCAAGGCTGAGAGAGATATATTTTTGGACTCTAGAGGAATCAAGGGATATGGGGATTGGGTGGAAAAGTGGCGTTGAGGTCGAAGATCAGCCATGATCTTATTGAATGGTGGAGCAGGCTCGAGGGGCCATGTGGTCTACTCCTGCTCCTATTTCTTATGTTTTTAAACTTTATCCAGTTTTCTTACCAGTTTCAATAAAGTGACCATTTTTCATGTGTTAGCCAAGGCCGCGAATGTCAGCTGGCTATTCAGTAGTGAATGGCGTCAAGAGAAGGCTGAGGGGTGACCTGATGGAGATCTTTAAGATTATGAAAGGGTTTGATATGGTAGACGTAGAAAAGATGTTTCCGCTTGTGGAGGAGACCAAACCTAGGGGCGATAAATATAAGATGGTCACTAATAAATCCAATAGGAAACTCATGAGAAATTTCTTTACCCAGAGAGTGGTTAGAATGTGGAACTTGCTATCACAAGGAATAGTTGAGGTGAATAGCATAGGTCATTTAAGGGGAAGCTAGATGAACACATGAGGGAGGAAGGAATAGAAGATTTTGCTGATAGGGTTAGATGAAGAGGAGTGGGAGGAAGCTCATGTGAAGCATAAACACCCGCATGGACCAGTTGGGCCGAATAGCCTGTTTCTGTGCTGTAATTCTATGTAATCCTATCCTCATCTGACCTCCAAACACGCACACTTTACAGCAGAGATCAGTTGATAATCTGTAGTGGGTATCTTGGTTGATATTTTCCTCCCCCTCCTCCTCCTGCCAGCACTGCCTTCCACTTCAGCTGATGTCACCTAAATTGGACAGACGAGGAATGAAACTTGGGACTTTCCTGATGTATGTAGCTTATGGCTTGGTTTTCTGGACCTGCAATTGTAATCTTTTAAAACTTGTCAAGCTCCTAATGAGCCACTTAACCAGGATAAAAATGAAAAACGTTTGTTCAATTGTGGAGTATGCATTTGAAGCATGAAAAGACTGAACACAAGCAGATAAAATCCCACACAATTGTTTGAAGTGCAGCACAGACGAAGATGTTAATTTTTAACACTGGTAGATGTTGATATGCCAGATCCAACTATTTTGACATACCACTGTCATGTTTTGGGATTTTTTTGGCCATATTTCTGCAGAAAGGATTTGGGAAAAAAGTTACTTTTAATGTTGGAAGTTTAATACATAGTGTACTCAGACAAGTTTAAAAAAGAACTGACTGAGACGATAAGCAGTTAAAATGCAGTTTTCTCGTAAACTGTAAATAATAAACAATTTGTTAACTTGCCCCAGTAATTGGAAAAATACCCCAAACCCATTGTATTGGAATGTGTTTAATCCCCTTTTCTTGCTGTGAGCAGCAAGAGATAGAACTGAAAAACAAACGCAAGCAGTCAGTTTTTGTTTGGTACAGAATGCTGTGAGGCAGTCAGGCAGTAAAATGCTGCAAGAAGGATGCAATGCAGGAGGGAGGAGTTATAAAATCAGTTTAAATTGATCAAAACAACCTACTGATTTAGGGTAGTGTGGCATATTCATTCTTTTTGTATTATTACATGAGGACATGTTGTACTGGTTGAACTTAGTGAATCTGATTATAACTCTTGCTGTGTGAAATAAAGCAGCTTAATAATTCCTATCAAGCTTTGTCTTACCATGTCTTTGTTCAGTTACCCTTTGGAGAGTTTGAAAAAGTGCATGTGCGAAAGACACAAATATCTGGTCCAGGTTACAAAGGGGTATTATTGTTTCATCTCCAGCTTACACTATTGCACAAGTAGACATAGGGCAGTATGAGGCAACTTCCATAAAAGTAAGTTGCTCGGATCTCTTACAGGAGTTGATTGGCACTACTGAACCCGTGAAGGTGTCTTCGGCAGGCCTGAATTTGTAACAACTATACCATTCTTTTAATTTTTATATTTTAAAATAAAAATGTAATATCAACCTTCCATGTGCATTTTACATATTGAAGTTTCTTATCGGCATAGTTTCCTTTCACTGCCAGGTTGCCCTGGTGATCGGCCGTCGCCTTTCTATGTCTCTAATATCCTTCCTTCGGTGGGATTCAATACTCCAACCATAGCCTCCCCAATGTCTTGTACAAATTCAACATCACTTCCTTTTTTTTTGTATTCAGTGTCTCGGGTATGATCCCATTTGCCTTTTTATGCCCTCTTCTACTAGCACTCCCATCATTTAAAGATCTCCCTCTCTGTTTCTCCATTCTGCTAAGAATCTTACCATCCCATGTGTAGTTTGCTACACTTTGAATTTTGTGTGTGATGCCCCTGGCAAGACCCCACAGCCGCCTGTCTGGGTGTGACAGAAGCAAATATGCACACACAGGGCCTTTATGAACTGTTTGCTCTGCCATTTTGCATAAATATTGCACACTCCACAGCTGGATTACCAAACATTTTGTCACTTATATTGGTTAAGTGTATTGTTAGCTGCTTGAGTAGTGTTAATGTATCATTACTACAGATGTGATTTGCCATTTTTGTCATTCCTACTAATGAAATACCATTGTACAAAATCTCCAATTTTAAACAAACTGCATATATTCACCATTTTATTTGGTGGTCACAAGAACCTGTGAAAATAAGGCGTTTAATCCTTTTATCAAAAAGGCAGGAAAATCTGTACCTAGTTTAACAGTAGACAGTAACTTCATGGTACGTCGACCCAGATTAAATGGTCAACCTTAAACATATGCATATTCACTGCTTGAAGCTGCGTTTTAAAAAGTCTACTGTACTGGTTTTCTCATGATGCATTAAAAAGAGTTTAGCCTGTCAATCATACGTGATGTTTGAGATGTCCAGATTTTAACTGTTAATATCTCTGGATTGAATTGGAACAAATCATCCACTTATCAAGATTACCACTCTCTGGGTAGCACTGAATTTGACAATATAAATCTTTGATTGTTTTGGCTGATGTCATTACATTTCGGTTCACACCATCTGGATTCCATTACTTTAAGCAGTCAAAAAAAACAGAAAATGCTAGAAATGCACAGGCAGGTCTGTCAGCATTTGATCAGATAGATTCATATTCCAGTTAGAGGCCCTTCATCAGAACTGGGTCAGTTCTGACAAAAAAAATGGAGTCTCCACTGAAATGTTGACCTATCTTTTCTCTGACAGACCTGCTGTGCATTACTGATGTTTTCTGCTTTTATTTCAGATATATAGTCAGCATTTGCACTTTTTTTCTCAACTGTAAGCAGCCAGTTGGCTCATTAATGAAGGGAGCAGCTCAAACAAGTGCACTTATTTTACTTGTGCACTCCATTACTTATAGTCAGCTAACCTACTCTGCTTAAAATAAAGAACGACAGCTGTGAAACCACAGGTTGAATTATTTTTGTACTTTCTCAGAACTTTTATGCAATTGTGGCCCTACAGTGCTTACGGTGATATAGCTAATGCTCGGAGATTAGGACCGTTGCTGAGGACGTTACTGAATTGGTCAGCAATACTTGTGATTTACGAGCTAGTGACAGTATTTTAAGCCTATACTGCTTGCTGTGTTTACTCTTTATTTTCCTTAATGTGACCACATTATTTGTATCTGCTGCCACACCACCGGTGCAGCTGGCAAGAGGTGTTTTAAATAAAGCATTTTGCACATTGCTTCAGTTGATAAACTGTATTCAGTCACTACAACTACATTGCACGTTGAGTTACTTGGACAGTTGAGAAAGTTCCATTTAAAATTACCTGCTTAGCAGAAAAGCATCTTTTTGTTTTTTTTAAATTTCTGCATTGAACAAACTTGGACTATTGAATAAAAGAATAAGAAAATAAGGAGTGCGAAAAAGCCATTTCATCAAACCTGTTTCCTCGACAAAAGATGTCCAACTTACACAGGCTTCACCCAACACATTCACTCTTTGAGAGGCATGATTAGCCACAGGCCAGATCTTTGGCCAGAGCCCAGCAGAATCCCGGGAGTTGTAGGAAGATGCCATAATCCGCCTCTTCTCAAAGGATGACCGAAGGCAAAAAGACTACAGTCAAAGTGACAATGTTGCAATCACACTCTTTCTATTTCTCCTCCTTCCTGTTTCAGCAACATGAAGACATGGGCCAGTCGACATAAGTTGTAATAAAAAAAAGCTGTTTAATTCTTTTAGGGACTTAAAAAAAAATTGTCGAATTAAGCATGCCAGAGATTATGTTGATGTTGACCTAAATGGTAAGTATTTGCTATTAATGTGCAGAGAAGGGTCTGGGACTTCATTTTTTTGTCAAAATAAGTGGGATGTCAACATAAAACGGGTTTGAGATAAGGGGGTACGACTGTAATGCTTTACTTGCTGGTTTCCTGAGTTGAAAATGCCAAAGTGTTCCAAAGTCTGAGTTCTTTGTTTATGGAATCTTTAAACTATCCCTTGGTGATCTTTTACATAGGTACTTGACTCTGCCCCACAGAGTCCTGTTTCATTCTCATGATGTAGCAATAAGATTGAACTGAGTGAACTAAGCACTCTCGGTGCTGCCCACATGTACCACTCAAATCCTGTAAAATGGAGGCCCACTTCTTTGAAGAAGCCCCTGGTTCTTTTGCAAAGGGCTGGTAATAATAATTTCTGTCATCTGAGTAGATGGGGATGTGGATAGCAGCCCCATCACTGCCTGGAGAGATGTTTGAGGTCAGGCCTGAAACAATGCCTTTGGAAATCTCATCCGGAATGAGATCCCTATAATAATTGTGGCAATCACGGAAAACAAGCTCTTTTCCCACACTGGCAAAATTACCTACATTATCACTTCAAAAACTGAAGGTTCTAGCTAGAAAAACTTGACCTAATAAGGTTTTGTTTACAGCCAATAACTTGAGAGATAAATCATCTTATAGAAACATAGAAAATAGGAGCAGGAGTAGGCCATTCGGCCCTTCGAGCCTGCTCCGCCATTCAGTATGATCATGTCTGATCCTCTATCTCAATACCATATTCCCGCTCTCTCCCCATACCCCTTGATGCCTTTTGTGTCTAGAAATCTATCCATCTCCTTCTTAAATATATTCAGTGATTTGGCGTCCACAACCTTCTGTGGCAGAGAATTCCACAGGTTCACCACTCTCTGAGTGAAGAAATTTCTCCTCATCTCAGTCCTAAATGTCCGACCCCTCGTTCTGGACCCCCCAGCCAGGGGAAACATCCTCCCTGCATCCAGTCTGTCTAGCCCTGTCAGAATTTTATGTTTCAATGAGATCCCCTCTCATTCTTCGAAACTCTAGTGAATAGTCTAGATGAACTCTAGTGAATTGGGCCTAGTCGACCCAATCCCTCTTCATACGACAGTCCTGACATCCTAGGAATCAGTCTGGTGAAGCTTCGCTGCACTCCCTCTATGGCAAGTATATCCTTCCTTAGATAAGGAGATCAAAACTGCACACAATATTCCAGGTGTGGTCTCACCAATGCCCTGTATAACTGCAGTAAGACATCCTTGCTCCTGTACTCAAATCTTCTTCCAATGAAGGTCAACATACCATTTGCCTTCCTAACTGCTTGCTGTACCTGCATGTTTGCTTTCAGTGACTGGTGTCCAAGGACCCCCAGGTCCCTTTGTACATCAACATTTCCCAATCTATCACCATTTAAATAATACTCTGCCTTTCTGTTTTTCCTTCCGAAGTGGATAACTTCACATTTATCCACTTTATACTGCATCTGCCATGTATTTGCCCACTCACTCAACTTGTCTAAATCGCCTTGCAACCTCTTTGCATCCTCCTCACAACTCACAATCCCACCTAGTTTTGTGTCGTCAGCAAACTTGGAAATATCGCATTTGGTTCCCTCATCCAAATCATTGATATGGATTGTGAATAGCTGGGGCCCAAGCACTGATCCCTGCGGTACCCCACTAGTTACCGCCTGCCACCCTGAAAAAGACCCATTTATTCCTCCCTTTGAGCTAGCTATCCTCCAGACTGAATTACATTGCTTCAAACTCAGAACAAAAAAAAGATAAAAGAAATATTTTAGAAATGACTGATGAGTTTAACTTTAAGCTCACAGTACAATGAACTAACTATAACTTCATATGAACAAGGCACAATATAGAAACATTTCATGATGTTACACAGGATGGTGCCCATATCTGACTCAGTGGTTTTAGTGCTACACTGGGCGGTGCTTTAACCCATTCGGCCATTGGGAAACCGGCAAGCAAAATTTCTAAAAAAAAATAATTTGTTAGAACATAAAGTTTTGAGATTTCTCCAGCAGCACAGGAACCATCAGATTCAGAATATGTGATTATGTATTGCCTGTACTTGATCTCATTACCTCAGGCCCCTTTCTTAACAAGATATGTAAGAAAAGGATCTAACCAATATAACATTAATTGCCAGCTGCATTTGTGCTCTAGCTGGTATGAAACACTAGTGACGTGCAAATGCCTCCTTGAGTTGTTATAGCATCTGATGCTGAACAGAAGTAGGTTTGGATTTGTTCATGCTGCATGCCATGTCTCTCTCTCTCTCGAGCTAAAATTACCCTGCAGCAAAATGTGCCCTTTAACCGGCCTGTCTATTTCAAAGATGATGCTTAGTATTTACTGGTAGCGCCCATTGCAAGGAGAGGTGGTTGGCAGCCTTCGGTGAAAGCTGTCAGTAAATTACACAATTTGGGCCCTGTGGCAGAGCTGGCCTAGTCCAGTGACATCCTTCCCACACAAGGCCCTGAATCAGTTTGAGGCAAACACCTCAGGGAGGTGCACTGTTGCACGAAACTGATGGGGGGGGGGGGGGGGGGGGAGGAGGAATTGATGAAACTGAAAATATTCAAGGAGGCAGTAGACCAGCCTCCAGGTCGAGAGGGTTAGTCCTAATATGGACTGCATGTGTGTCATGAAGGGCAGATCATGCAGGTGGATTGGCAGGGAAGTTTCTTCATTCATTTGCTGGTACGGATTTTGGAGGAAGCTAACTACCAGCCCACAACCTCCCTAAGCTGGAGCAGAGAGCTGTTTGAGCGGAGGTACAGCTATGGACTATGACAAACAAAGTTGCTTTCCAAATTCACTTTTCTGTAAATGAATCCAGATGCCCAGTTAGTCTTTCTTGCCTTCAGCGATGACAGGCACGATGAATCGACTGTAAAGAAACTATTTTAAGTATTTTGTTATTTTAAAGTTCTGTATCTCCCCCAGGTTTGTTTTTTAAAGAAACATTACAATCTCATAAGTATGATGGGTCTACCCAATATACCAAATGTGGAGCCATGTGGCTCTCAAACACTGTCAAAATATACAGGGCACTCAGCAAACTTCTGTGTTATCTCCTGTTTTTACTCAAACTACTTTCTGCTTAGTACATTTAGGTAATAGCTGTGCAAACATTCAGACATTGAAATGAGTCTAAAATTAATTATAGGGTTGGATGAATTTCACAGGGATGCTTGTTTTGTAGTCCAAAGTCTGCCGTACAATCCCTGCTGCCTGGGGACCTTTTCCACTGCTTAAAGGGAGCCTTCAGCTTCCAAGACGCATACTTAACAGTACTCCTTTAATATCCGTGTCAGCTTGGCTTGGTGGGTAACATTCTCACCTCTGAGTCAGAACGCTGTGTGTTCAAGCTTCACTCCAGGATGCAGAATCTGGGCTGGTATTTCAGTGCAGTCGTGGGAGAGTGTTTCATTGCCATCCTTTGGGTGAGATATTCAATCAAGGTTCTGTTTGCAGGCTGTGCTGATTCAAGTGGTGTTAAAGATCCCACGCACTATTTAGGTGCATTTATATTGTGCATTTCTGTTGCAGGAGAGTGACATCCATGTACCAACTCCCCACATCCTTATCCCGATGGTAGAATCATGCAGCCACGGAAATATGGATCCGTGGTTCTGCTATTGGGATGAGAAAGCCCGTTTTAGTGATGCAAACACGGGCCTGGACCATTGACATTGCTCTCCCTGACCTGAAATACAGAAACAACAATTTAAGAAGGCCCTTTCTAACGAAGTGCAGACAATCCTTCTGGTGTCTGACCAGCATTCTCTGTCGACCAGCCTAACCAAAAGCAAATAAGCTGATCATTGATCTCAGTACTGTTTGTCTACATAAGTGACTGCATTTTAAAGCAATTCATTATACCTGAGTTGGGGGGGGGGGGTGGGTGCGGGGGCAGGGTTAAAGGTTCCTGAGGGACACTTGATAAGATTACATGTAAATGCAAGGTTTTCGTCTTTATTTGTTTTATCTCTAGTTTCCTGTTATTTGGTTCTTGTTTCTTGTACACACGGGAAGTAATGCCTGCTGCTGTAATAATGCAAGTACTGATTTGACACCAGTGCTTTCTGTGGAGCATTGAGTCGGCATTACTGAGTTATACCACTGGCTGCACACTGCTGTCATATCAGGGAGATCAAAGCACTGTTGACAACTGTCTGAACGGCAGTGGATTTAAAAAAAAACGCCCTTCAAACTTTAGAAGAAAAGGTCGAGGTGGTTCTCTTTGCACTGGCATGAAGCCTGAAAAGCGTGAGGATGTGTCCTAGAGATGGTGTGACTCCTGCTGCTGTAGAGCAAATGAAACAGGTTTAATTCAGTCACACTTCATGTTTTGAAATAGATGTTTTCTACTTAATGGGCCAGAATTTGCTGGCAAAATAACGGCGAGTTTAATGCGCATGCCATTATTAGTGTGTAAATTGTCCAGCAATTTCTGGTGAGGAAAAGATACCCTGTGAGTTGCGAATCGCCACAAATTGCTGGACAATTTGCGCCACTCTGCCGTTAGCCTCGCGAAAATGGCAGCTCGCCATCAACCTCGTGAGTTCCAAAAAATTGCTGCATTTGTGCATTAATTACAAATTAAACTCACCGCTGAAAGTTAGGGCTGGTACTTCTGGTAATTAACAGTGTAAATACCCTTTTAATGAGGAGATTTATGTTCCTGCAATGCCACTCAACCTCCAAGGCCTAGAAAGGTAGTAAATTCTTAAACTTTTTCTTATTTTTTCTTTCTGTCTCTTTTTTCTCTCTCTCTTAATCCAATCTTTCTCTCCCTCTCTATTTCTCTTCTGTACCTGATTTGCCTCCAAATCACGCTATTTCCTGCTCTGTTGTTCCACTGTTTCTTTCTCAATCCTTAAATCTCAATGGTTAAGGAGATGGACTGTTGGTCCCATCGTTCACCAAGGTCCCAGATGCCCTGTTGACCTCGCCGTTATCAGCTTGCACTTGCAGCAATTTATGGCACGAAAATTTTTCAAGCTGAAAGGTGAGGCAAAAAGTCTGACAGGGCAGGCCACGAGATGCCCCACTCCAGTAAACTCTGGGCCATTACTAACTGCCCTTGTGGGCCAATCTGGTCAACAGCTGGAGAGATCATACTCCTGTGTGCTCCCCGAAAATACAGGACTGATTTCTTGACTGCTGCTTCTGATGCGGAGCTGCTGGGGGGGAGGGGGTGAACGGTGTCCACCATCAGATAACCCCTCCTTGATGGGACTGGAACCACCATATTCTGAAGCTTGGTGAAAGCACTATCCACAAGAAGGAACTTGTGAACAGGTGCAAATTAAATGAGGAATAATTGACGGACAGTATCCATCCACTCAGCATTTATTCACAGTTAATTTGATAGTAGACTGATGTGACTAGGTTGCCAGGACAATTTGCTCCATATAATTAGGTACTAATGGCACCCCAAGTGAGTGGGATACAGGCTTGCGTTGGCCTGTGTTGTGCAGACTTCGGATTCTTTTTTTTAATGGTCTTGTTTTTTTGCATCATATAGCAACTGTGAAATCAAGATTTGTATTTGCTGCTATTCTGCACCATTCGGCTGAGTGCGAAGTAGCTGTAGGCTGATAGGTTAATGGGGACCAGCAACAGTCAGGGACAGATAAAACCCTGTAATAAAAGAGCTAAATGTTGTGTGCTGTGAACCAGATCTTTTAAGCAGCAGCTTGGTGACAGGAGAGTTTTACATAAATCGGATCATCTACCCAAATATTTTGTCTTCCATTGGTTACCTGTTTTACAAACGTCTCCATTATTTTCGGTGGAATGTATTTGATTTCTGTACTGTTATCATAGTCCTAAACAATGTTCTTGTAAAAGTATTTTTTACATTTGGAAGCAGTTAGATTTAGAGAACAGCACAGAGGAAGAATTGCTCTGGTTGCTATGCATAAGGACACCCTAAGTGTCTTCAGGAAGATTTCCTCTGGTTGGTACTTGCAATCGACTTGAAAACTTGTTCAAAAAGTAAATACTGACCAGAGGAGATTTTCCTCTATGGACTTACACTGTCGACATGCATAGTGACCAGACAATTCTTCTCCCTCCCCCCCTTCTCACAGCTACATGCACATTGAATAGAATATGATGTAATGCAGGCACAAGAAAAGATGCTGTCATTTGCATGAAGTGGAGGAAATGAGGCAATATTACGTGAGATATGGAAATCCCACATGGAAATCTCAATTAAAGAAAGAAAGAACTTTGCATTTATATAGTGCCTTTCATGACCTCAGGACGTGCCAAAGCACTTTGTAGCCAATTAAGTACTTTTGAAGTGTAGTAATGTCAGGATATGTGGCAGCCAATTTTCACATAGCAAAATCGGACAAAATGTAATTAAAACTGATTATCTGATCATTTATTTAGTGCTGTTGGTTGAGGGATAAATATTGGTCAGGACACAGGGGAGAACTCCCTTGCTCCTCTTCAAATTGTGCTGTGGGATCTTTTACATCAACCTGAGAGGGCGGACAGGACCTCGGTTTAATGTCTCATCTGATAGTCTCCTTAGGGAGTATTTGTTTCAAAATTACAATATTATGATTATCCTCATTCTAGTGAAAACAGGCAGACTGAAAGTATGTTCTGTGGTACAAAGCTGCCTTGCAGTGTGGCGTACAATATGTATGTTTCCATTAACTTGGAGAACTGCAATTAAGTAGAACAAATGCAAAGATACAGAACTAATAACAAAAGGAAAGAAAATTAAACAGTTAAAACCTACAGTCGGACCAGTGGCTTAATGTTGACATGTTCTCGAGCCTAGTAGATCTTTTGTGAAGTGAACTGGCTCATATCCTTTTCTAAACAGAACTCCCTAGGAGCTTTTAATTAGCACAATGTGTGTCTTTTTATATTTAAATCACTGCAAAATAAATAATGGTAAAATGCAAAATATAAATACAATGGTAAAATACTTCTGTGACAGCTGCAAGCCACCAAAAAAAAGTACAGCATGTGCTTTAATTTTTCAGTAAATAGCTATTTACTCATATCTGATATCATTTGTCAGAAACAGAACTGACAATAGATTGAAGAATGGAATTCCACACCACAACAGCCTGAGGAAGAAAAGGTGAATCATAGATGGACAGTTGTTGTCCTTGCGGTACACCTTCAAGGTGAGGGATCTCTAATGTGTGTTCAGCTATTTGCTGGGAGCTCCGAGTGCATTGTACCGATGCTGGCAGTCTCCCAGGATGTAAAGCCTGGGCCAGCTTGAGAGCAGAGCAGAAGTAAACTGGGTCCAATGGAGAAGCCCCAAAGCAGATAGCATATCTATGTGCCAATAATTGAACCCCTGATATCTGTACAATGCTGTACATACATAATTATTAATTATACAAGGGACACATTTTTTAATTCTATCGAACAATAATAGATGTTATTTGAAAGAACCTAGTCAGGATAAAGTTTGACATTCCATGTCCTAATAACTCTTTAGATAAAAATAACTAACCTAACTTCAAGTCTTTGTAGCTTAATTCTCCTTTCTTTCCCTGTGGTCCTTTCCTGCTAGAGATGCCAGTTGCCACATCTTTGGAGCAGGTACCACTCCTTGTGTACCCTTTGGCTTCACTGAAGGCTTTGGCCTACATGAACAAGAAGAGCTGAGAACAAATTGTTTGAAGAAATAACGTGAGAGAAATAAGATTAGATGATTGAAATGCTCGTAATGCAAGATATAGATAAATGTATGGAATCTTACAACACCAGGTTATAGTCCAACAGTTTTATTTGAAAATCACAAGCTTTCGGAGATTATCCCCTTCGTCAGGTGAGTGAGCGAATAAGAGGTTCTCAAATCGCATATCTTATATTAGGCTGGGACACGATCACACCAATCAAAAGGTGTCGTTGGTGTTCAGGCAGGTTAGCCACGGAAAACAGTACGTCCCAGTATACTGAATACACAATGGGTCAAATTACACAGACAAAGAGAGAAAGAGACCCGAAAGGCAGAGAGAGAGAGAGAGAATGTCCAGTTGTATTAAAAACAGATAACTTTTTTTTTCCCCTGCTGATGGGGTTACGTGTAGCGTGACATGAACCCAAGATCCCGGTTGAGGCCGTCCTCATGGGTGCAGAACTTGGCTATCAATTTCTGCTCGACGATTTTGCATTGTCGTGTGTCTCGAAGGCCGCCTTGGAGAATGCTTACCTGAAGATCGGTGGCTGAATGTCCTTGACTGCTAAAGTGTTCCCCGACTGGGAGGGAACCCTCCTGTCTGGCGATTGTTGCGCGGTGTCCGTTCATCCGTTGTCGCAGTGTCTGCATGGTCTCGCCAATGTACCATGCTGGGACGTACTGTTTTCCGTGGCTAACCTGGCTGAACACCAACGACACCTTTTGATTGATGTGATGGTGTCCCAGCCTAATATAAGATATGCGATTTGAGAACCTCTCATTCACTCACTCACCTGACGAAGGAGATAATCTCCGAAAGCTTGTGATTTTCAAATAAAACTGTTGGACTATAACCTGGTGTTGTAAGATTCCTTACATTTGTCCACCCCAGTCCATCACCGGCATCTCCACATCAAGATATAGATAAGCACTGGAAGGAATGCACAAACCAAAGTTTTCTAATAATTCAGATTGTGGTAACATATCACCTAATCTTAAAGTATGTTTGTCTTAAAACTGAGTAACTGCCCTCTCACATTGATTAAAAGACTTGCACAAATATTTGAAATATGATTCTGTTGCTGTAAATAGTAATTTCTTATTGAATCATGATAACTGAATGTCAGGTTTTCCAGTCCATTGGTTATATTTTTCTTAAGACCTGAATTATCAAAAGATGTTGATGAAAAACGCTGAATTTTTTTAACTAGTCAGTGGCTCTCTGCTCACTTTACAATGGTTAAAAATAAAGTTTAAATATCCCCAGGCGGTCCAACAAACCTCTTGGGAACTGTTTGAATTTCACTTCATGCAAGCTGCAGTTCTGTTGCATATATAACCTGTACGACCTTGGATTTTCTCCGATCTACTTAATCTCCTGAGCTAAGTGAATAACAGCAGATAAAACTGACAAGAAAGAGAAAGACAAATACAATTGAACAACTCCAAAGATATCAGTATAATGTTGTAATATACGTTCAATCCTGAATTGCTGCATTCCACAGATGACCTTTTCACAGTCCCAACTGGATTGGAACCAAGTGCTCCATAGAGTATTTGATCAGCCTTATTGATGCTGCTAATTATTGATTGTGTTCTGAATTCACCTCATTAATACTACAAAGTGTGTTTGGAGACTGATAGTAACATTGGATTTACACACAAGGAGTTGCTCCAAAGTTGCAAATGTGACTTTACCATTACATAGAATTACCTAGAATGTGCAACTCAGAAACAGGCCATTCGGCCCAACTGGTCCATGCCAGTGTTTATGCTCCACACGAGCCTCCTCTGACCCTCTTTATCTAGCCCTATCAACCTAGCCTTCTATTCCTTTCTCCCTCATATGTTTATCTAGCTCCCCCTTCTGACCATGGACATTCTCCAGTGTCGGGGGAAGGTCCCATAGATCTACAGTGGGGCCAGGACAAAATAATGGCCCCGAGGGCAAGCACCACTGCTAATGGTGAGTTATATTTCCCAATTGCACTGCTTTGGACTTGGAAACAGCAAGGAATCCACTTTGTAGCGTTCCTTGTCTTGTTTATATTCTGGAGTTGCCTCTGGAAGCTGCACTGTCAAGTTTGTTAATTAACTGGGCAAAATTATTGTAACAAGACCTTCCTCTCATCTCAGAAACAATTGTTTGTCCCAGTGATATAATCATTTTTTCAGGAAAAGAGAATTCTGATCTCCCGCTTTCAAAATGCAAGTCCACATGATGCAGTTTTAAAAAGGATTATTTGGACAGACGCAAATAAAAATATATGATGACAGTAAGTGACCTTTCAATCCTCACATAATTGGAATTTGTGTTTATTTAGTTACCTTTTGCAATTCTTAGAGAATTGCATTTGGCATGTCCACTTTTAAAATGTTTTTAATAAAAGTGACTCTCCCTTGGCATTGCTCATGGCGAGTTGGAGAATACGCTGTCTCTTTCTCCTTCCTATGTTTGTTGTTTTCGTGTCACAGGGTGTGGGACTCATCCACGTGTGGGCTTCTCCCCTCTGTCTCTTTCTCTTATATTCCTCTTCCTTTTTTGATTTTGTTTTCTGTCTGTGTGCTGTTCTGCTTCTCTCCCCTTATCTCGAATGATACTTCTGTCTCTTCCCTTCCCTGCTTCTTTCTGACACTGTCTTGTTCTGCTTCACGCTGTCTGATTCTCTCCTGTTCCATAACGCCGTGGAATCTTTTACGTCCACCTGAGAGGGCAGACAGCTATAATTTGATTGTAGCTTGTTATGCTGCAGGCAGCGTGAAGCACAAGCAGTTAATCTGCAGCTGGTGTGCATGATATTCTGTCCATTCATTTTCTACTGGTACTAATAGTGTCCACTACCTTACCAGTGTCTCCATTCGCCGTGTGTGAATCTATTCCTTGAATGTCATCAACCTGTGTGACGGTGACAGAAAAATCACAGACAAGCTTGACCCTGTACCCAACTGACATTCACATGAGTATTCCC
The DNA here is from genome assembly GCF_035084215.1 of Heptranchias perlo. Taxonomy (NCBI): domain Eukaryota; kingdom Metazoa; phylum Chordata; class Chondrichthyes; order Hexanchiformes; family Hexanchidae; genus Heptranchias; species Heptranchias perlo. The sequence continues at coordinate 35,812,281 of NC_090348.1, read as the reverse complement.
TAGCAGGAGTTATTGGACAGGGATCAGGAGCAGGAGCCCTGCCTGACTATCCACCTCCCTAGGCCAGGTTCACGAAGGCCAGTTTTAATAACCATCCCAAAGCTTGAACTGAGATCAGCTAACTCGTCACAGATTAGAGATTGAACTTGGAACCTTCCTGGTTTGTATAACTCAGTACTACAAAGGGCAGTGTATTTATCCACTGAGCGTTTAAATCATTGAGAATAACAATAACAAAATTTACTAACAAGTACATATTTTTCCTTCAGAGTAGAAGGCAGAGAATGTGTACCGCGGGTACTAGTTTGACATCAGTATCTGTTCTAGAGCTTTTCAAGCCACGAGCACAGAGTTATACTGGTGGCTCTACATTGCTTTCCTTGGGCAAAAGAGACCATTAACAAACCAAGCAGTGGGTCAGGATGCCGATGACATTTTTAATGTTAATATCAGTGATGAGCTGACTATCCAGAAAGTAAAGCTGGTCCACTGGATTATTTTTACACTTCAAAAATAAACCATCTGGGTCTGGCTAATCTAAGTTCCTTGAAAAAGCTTATGCATTGAAGTTGGTCCCATTAAATTGAGGTTGTGCAAATCTGTGCATTGCACGATGATCCTTAACAGTGGTACTAGTGCATGCAAAATGATTTTGTTTTTAAGAACTACCCTGGTTTTTATTGTAAAAGAAAGAAAAACTTGCATTTCTATAGTACCTTTCACGACCTCAGAACGCCCCAAAGCACTTTACAGCCAATGAAGTACTTTTGAAGTGTAGTCATTGTTGTAATGTAGGGAAACATGGCAGCCAATTTGCGCACAGCAAGATCCCACAAACAGCAATGTGATAAATGATCAGATCATCTGTTTTTTTTGCGATGTTGGTTGAGGGATAAATGTTGGCCAGGACACCAGAGAGACTTCCCCTGCTCTTCTGCGAAAAGTGCCTTGGGATCTTTTACATCCACCTGAGAGGGCAGACAGCTGTAATTCGATTGTAGCTTGTTATACTTTTTTAAAATATTTCATTAAAAAAAAGTGTTTAAAATGCAGCTGGTATGAGGCTACCCAAAGTAGTCTCGCACCACTTGCCAAAATTCTCTGTTCGGTGACTGCGGGGTATATTTTCCTTTCCATTCGTTTATGACAGGTTAGTAAAATAATTTATTTTAGACACACACACACACACACACACACACACACACACATTGCTGACTACAACCCACAGTTATACTGTGCTTTATGCATTGATGTGATATTAAAACTGCAGATGCTGCATTTTAACTGGCCCACAATTTGTCTGAATTAGTATCTAAAAGCTCTTTTGGGAAATGCTGCTCAGTGATCAGAGATAATCTGACAGTGAACACAAATGGCAGATGATGTCCTGGGGCTTAAGGGAAGTGAGAGCAGGTGGTAGTTAATGTTGTGAGTCTGTTGTCAGCCAAAAGGTTTTTTTTCTCTCCTTAAAACCACCAACAAGTTTGAGTCAAACTGTCAAACTTGTTTCAATGAGCTCTGTCATTTTCTAATATTCCTTTATTGAGATTACTGCCACTATAGACGTTGAAAACCCTGTTCTTCGACAGTAATTTCACACTAAGTGTGTCTGACTTTAAAGGATTATCATTCATAACCTGAGTTTAATCATAGAATGATGCAGCACAGAAGGAGGCCATTCGGCCCATCATGCCTGTGCCAATTAAAGGGGGTAATTTAACTGCATAGACTTCTTCAGGAATATGTTTTTCTATAAAATTGGACAATTCAATGATTGACTCTCGCATAGGATTTTAATATGTTGCATTTTACATTAGCCTGGGTCAGCTTAGTGTAGTTCAGATTTTCGACTGCTTGTATTTCCTAGAAACTTCAGCTCAGGAGGAAGCCATCACCGCCAGCTGCCCTAAACCCACGTTCCTGCTCAGTTGCTCATTCCCAGTATCCTTCACAAAGTAATCATGCACACACCTGGGTTTGAACTGCTAACTTTCTGGCTTTTTTTAGGCCACCAGTACACAAACCCAAACACTTACCCATCGAGGCAGCCTGAGAATACTTTGTATTTGCAATTTTTAAACAAAAAAACACATTTTTATTTACTTACATGAAGTTTCAGGCTTGTGGCTCTCAGGCAAGCAACTAACTAAAGTGTTCGATTTTCCACCAATTTTCTCTCCTCATCTCCTGACTTGCTGACACTCCAAGGTCTAGGAGTACGTGCTGCGGGATGCACAGAAGCGAGGTGCGGCCTACGCATAGGCTCTATGCGGAAAGGCCACTGTGTAAGGCCATCCCACCTTGTATTGTACAGAATGTATTCGAAAATATGTACAGTGTATTAAAATTATAACAACGAGATCATCGTGTATACGATCTGCACTGTATTGCTTTGAACTGCTGTGCTGCATTTTGTGCCCTTCATTTGTACTATGTGTATCTTTAAATTTTATGAAATAAAATATATTTTGAAATATAAAAAGAAGGCTTGCATTTTGACCAGTATCTCATCTAAATGGGCACTCTTTGTGTGAGCCTAGGCAGTGAGTGCTGATGTGCTATTTGATTGTGGGGACATTGAAACCAAATGCATTCCTGTCCACTAACTCTGGCAGTGCCTTCCACAGCCTCACAATCCTCTGTGTAAAATGTTTCTTCTGCTCTATGTTTTTAATCTCTTACATTTAATCTTATATCTATGCCCCCTTGTTCTGGACCCCTCAATTAGTGGAAACCGTCTGTTTCTATCTACTCAGTCTCTTCCCTTCATAATTTTAAACACCTCTATCAAATCACTCTTTAATCTCCTCTGCTCCCACCCCAATGGGAAGCCTGACTAATTTTTACCCTCCTTAGCCCCAGGACTAATTGTAATACTCAACTGCCTACAGTGTTTCCATGTTTAAAAACTACCTCCCCCCGCCCCTCCACCCAAGGCCATTTTTATTCTGATCTGAGTGTCCACGTTACCGATTCAAACCCACTTACTCTTCATTCCATGTTATTCTATTTTAAAATCTTTATTTGACAAGAAACACAGATTCACCATTTTGAATTCTGGAGTGGGACTCTGTCTAGATTGTGACACTGAGACACTTGAGAGCAATTTCCTCTGGTGGTGCAATGCTTGCATGAAAAATTCCTTTGTGCTACTATAACACAGTCACTATCCAGTGTGTTATCAATAGAAATTAAACCCCTCTGTTGTACTGACATTAACTTTTGTACCCTCCCTCCCATGTTCTTCAACTATTTACTGGACTCTGGTAGTGGTTGTGGTAGCAGTGTGTGACTGTCATTTTTCTTCACTGCCATAGTTCAGCGGCTGTTACTTGTGGGAATTGTGACTGTTGTGGTGTTATGTTTGATGGCAGGTAGGACTGAACTTAGCCACTGCATGAAATTAGGAATGCAATTGGATGGGAACACAGCTGATTCGAGAGCAGAACCTGACCTTCAAATTTGGTAAATTTAAATTATTTTAGCTCAATAGGCCTGTTCTAGGCTGCAGTTGAGGCACCGGCTCCTTTTTAAGCTTTCAGTGCTATTTATGGAGGGATTATTTGAAGTACAAAAGCTTATGGGATATTTAGCACAGAGCCATCAGCTGATTATTGGAAAGCATCTATCCACCTGGTTTTATACCAACACCTTTAAGTTACACTGTGCGAATATCAGTGTCTGGAGGTTTACTGCGTGTGTATAAAATTCCTTTATTTTGCTATTTTAACCGAAGCATTAAGCTGCTTATTTCGATTGAAATAGTGGGCAAAGGAAGGGTATGCAGGGAACTCAGTGAAAATGTTCACACTCCTGAGAAATTCCCTTCCAAACTTTTGAAAGACAACATCAATCACCCAAAAGAAAACAGTGATTTCATTGGAGAAAATATTTTTCTTATTAGTATATAACGACAGAAATAATGTCCCAGTGTTAGTATATAACGACAGAAATAATGTCCCAGTGTTAGTATATAATGACAGAGATAATGTCCCAGTGTTAGTATGTAACGACAGAAATAATGTCCTAGTGTTAGTATATAACAACAGAAATAATGTCCCAGTGTTAGTATATAACGACAGAAATAATGTCCCAGTGTTAGTGTATAACGACGGAAATAATGTCCCAGTGTTAGTATATAATGACAGAAATAATGTCCCAGTGTTAGTATATAACGACAGAAATAATGTCCCAGTGTTAGTATATAACGACAGAAATAATGTCCTAGTGTTAGTATATAACAACAGAAATAATGTCCCAGTGTTAGTATATAACGACAGAAATAATGTCCCAGTGTTAGTGTATAACGACGGAAATAATGTCCCAGTGTTAGTATATAACGACGGAAATAATGTCCCAGTGTTAGTATATAATGACAGAAATAATGTCCTAGTGTTCAAGAGTATTGTATGCCTGACCCTAGAACTACAGAAAGCAAAATACTACAGATGCTGGAAATGTGAAACAAAAATAAAAATGCTGGAAACACTCAGCAGCTCAGTCAGCCTCTGTAGAGAGAACCTTTCAGGTGTGGACCCTTCAGCAGAACTTCTGTAATCTGAAACGGAAAGGTACATTGTGCCTGAAATGTTAACCAATCTTTCTCTTTCAGGTGCTGAATGACCTACAGTTTATTTCCAGCATTTCTTGGTTTCAGATATCCCGTGTTCATAGTGTTTTTATCTCCACTCCTTAGCTGTTATGGTTGTCTTTCATGCTCCTGGGCCCCAAAGCTACCCTTTTTGTGATTGGAAGACTAGAGATGTCCTCACTTTGCGATTTTATTTTGTGCAATTTCAGGCTCGTGATAATTGCCATCTGTCTTTTTCTTTTTCCAGATAAAACTATAGTCTTTGTGTGTGTTTAATTGAATTTGAACTGGTTGAAAATTCAACAGACCTACCACAATGTTTCAATAAAGCCTGCATAATCTGTAATGTGGCCTGACCATGGCAGATGGCAGATTGTTAACTTCATACATAGACACCAATATAAAATACCCTAATTGAAACATTGCAAAACACTGACTGGCAACGAGGAATTGTTGCTCTTTTTGCGAAAATAGGCCCAATAGAAGGTTAGGAATCTAAATCTCATGCATGTATTTGTTTGTTGGTTTCTGTAATATAACTGTCATGTTGAATCAATCCTACTATAATTTACAAATAAATACAACATAGATTTGATTGTTACATAGAGAATAATGGCCACCAGGAACTGATGTAATTACAAGCCAGTATTGTTTGTAATTGAGAAACCTAGGTGAAAGAGCAATTCTTTGTGCAAGATCCCAGCAAGGTTGAAAAGAATGGAAGAATAGATGAGATAACATCAAGAGATAGTTCTCAGACGTTGACAAGCTTGGGTTTTAAAAGCTTGTAGATTGTAAGAGGGAAAGGAAAGACTGATGGAAGTAAGGAGTTCCTCAGTTTTGAGGTTCTATGGAAGAATGAGCTGGACTAGAAGGCGGGGTGATGAATCTTGATTTCAACACAGTGAGGCTACAGGCAGGCACATTTGCACCTTAGGAGGAACAAAGAAGGAAAGTTTAGAGGAGTGCTGACTAATAATATTGATAAAATAGAGGGGCAAGAAAGGTTGTGACGGAGAAAGATGTGAAGCTCAAGATAGTTTCGAACTATTGCTTATATTGCTTTAATGCTGGAATTAGATTATAGCCTTGAAATAATTTGCTGATGCGTCTTCTCAGTGAGTACTGTTCAATTTCATGAAGGGATTTCCTTCCCTTTTTGTTTTGGATGGTTATTGTGTTCTCAGCAGCTTTCTGTCTGGACACCAATTGTCAGCAAGTTCCTTCTCTTTGAAGGAGAATGATTCTCACACAAAAGGATTAATAATTGTGGAATCATTACTGAAGATTTGTTTTGTGAAATAAGCTGCAGTTATTTACTGGTAAATTCTATGTCCCCTAATTATCAAGCAGTAATCCTGTCACCTCTAACAAAGTAAAGCTAAAAGCACCAACTAAATATCAATTCAATAAGCACATTTAACAGCAACAACAAGAAGTTCAGCACAGATGAAAGAAGAAAATTGTTCCAATAATAGTACATCAGATCTTCATAATGTCGGGAATTCCCATTGTTTTTTTTGTTTACTCTCTTTACTGTTTAGTGTAATCGGAGATAAGATCAACCAAGACTTTAAACTTTACTAACAATTGGTTTTATTAACATTAAAATAGAACAGGATTTGCAGATGGAGATTCATACAACCTTAATTTGAAGTACAGCCCGAATCTCAGAACGGCCAATCCTTCTGCTTCGGGAAACTGAGAGATCCTGCGTGGTGTTCTTCTGGACTGTTTCTGGTCGATCTCGTGGACTGTCTTCCTTTTTCACTTTAGAACGGCTGCTCTTATACCATCCTTGCTGACAAAAGCAAACTTTCCAGTAACTTTCCATTCTCTCTTCCCCCATGGTTACACAGACTGATGCTACCAAACAGCACCTGGTGTTTACAATGATTTCCCACAGTCTCTCAAGGTCTCTTTATCCATAGCCTTCCAGACAGTCTGTGTAACACTTTCCAATTTGGTCAATCTTCCCAGCATGCCTTCTTGAACAGTCAGATCTTTTAACCAAACTCAGCTCCTTTAACAGGTAATTAATCCAGGATTCTAATCAATCCTTCAGTTTCCTTAAAACTGGTATTGAAAAGTCCAAAAATCCTTCACCATGGTGCATAATGGAAATTGGTGAATAACTGAGTTTTCTTAAATTTTGGTGTTGTACATGTGGTACAACCTAGGGATGAAGCCAGTAAACAAGTATGTCATAGATAACATCAACTTAATCTTTCTTAGGCTTTGAGGCTGCTTTATGTTAGGCAGGAGATGGGTTTTGGCTAATCACTAAACACATCAGAGACAGACAAAAATATTTTTTTTAAATACTTTTATTTCACAGAAGAGATTGGAGAAGAGAAACTGAAATACTTCATTTAGTTAAAAAGCATTGAAATTTATAATGGCCTTTTATACATATAGTGCACTTACTTAAGGCACGCAGAATGAATTTCTAATTATTCTACCAAGTTTTCCATTTAGACTTCTGATGTTAAGCCAACATCTAGGGAGGCTTACAAAAACAATTAAAGCAAAGTCTTGCACGATGAAACTTAAATTGAAAACTTAAGGGAGTGATATTTGGTACGAAATTAAGATAAAGCACTGGAAAAGAATTTCAAATTGTTGCATTACAGGTAGGAAAGATGAAAAGGTATTGTACTTATACTGAGCCTTTGTGCTTTAATCTAGGCTCAGCATGTGAATCCACGTGGGAGGATTGAGTGAAGCTGCCCCGTTTATTCTGCTGACACACTCGGCAGATTAGTTTCACCCCTCCCTGTCCCCTCATGCATGCACTTCAGATGCTGCAGGTTGAAACATTCCCTCCCTTTTTCCCTCCCCTCATCACCAACCATCCATTAGTTCATTACCTGATGGGGGAAGTGGGGAAAATCCCATTATGTATTATTCATCCAGCATTTAGATTCAGCTGTCTCAGAATTGACGGATGTCACTGCTGCAATGTGAGAAATATGTCCCCAAAAAATGGCAGCTTTGGCCACAGTCACACATATTGAGGATTACAAGGTAACCATGGACTTGCATAGCATTGTTTTAGCTTCTGTACTGTTGAACTGATGCAGCTAAAACAAATGCCGATGTGTTGAACGTTTATCACACGCTCGTACATTAGGTGTCATCTGTGGCCCAGTGGTAGCACTCTCTCCTCTGAGACAGAAGGTTGTGCGTTCAAGTCCAGTAACTTGAGCTGGACTTGAGCCCATCCAGGATGACGCTCCAGTGCAGTACTGAGGGAGTGCTGCAATGTCGGAGGTGCCATCTTTCGAAAGAGATGTTAAACCAAGGCCCCATCTGCCCTTTCAGGTGGACGTTAAAAGTCCCACGGCACTATTTCAAAGAAGAGCCGGGGAGTTCTCTCTGGTGTCCTGGCTAATATTTATCCCTCAACCAACATCACTAAAAACAGATTATCTGGTGTTGTCTTGCTGTTTGTGGGACCTTGCTGTGTGCAAAATTGGCTGCCGCGTTTCCTACATTATAACAGTGACTACACTTTGAAAGTACTTCATTAGCTGTAAAGTGCATTGGGACATCCTGAGGTCATGAAAGGCGCTATATAAATGCAAGTCTGTCTTTCTTTCATACATGAGGTGGAGATGCCGGTGATGGACTGGGGTTGACAATTGTAAACAATTTTACAACACCAAGTTATAGTCCAGCAATTTTATTTTAAATTCACAAGCTTTCGGAGGCTTCCTCCTTCCTCAGGTGAACGAAATGAAAGACAGCTTCACAAGGACGATTACTGACCAATCCTAGAGACAGCTTCACAAGGACGATTACTGACCAATCCTAGAGACAGTTTTATCTCCACTGAATAAATGACTGAATTTTCAAACCTGAATGTAATTAAAAAAAAATGTGCCTTAGCCTTTCACAGTCCAAAAAGCTATAGTGTGTCTTTTGGGATCAAAAGCTGTCAAATCAAATAACCTAATATTAATATTTTTAGGTTAAAAAAAGTGGGTCACTTTTCAGGCCATCTCTGATTCATGCATTTTAAGTATCTCACTCCAAATTATACCACGTGTGCTGTCACAGCTGGTAATGTTTTCCATGCTTCCACAATTATACAAGAATCAAACCATTTCACATAATACAATTAACGTGGAAGCCAATTGGGAAAAATGAAAGTAATATTAAAGGAGAAGTTCATTGTTTTGTCAGCTAATCCTTAATATTAGAAAGGGAGATATCTATATGCTCATCTGTGTCTCGAGCGCTTGTTTTCATGTTAAATTCAGTTAGATGCAGTCGGGGAACAGATTGCACTCCTCAGTTGTATAGAGGCCCTCTTGATTTGATATTGTGCAGCTTCACTCCAGTTACAACATGAATGAGTGGGCCATGAATTTGTGATACCTTTTATGTTATGCACTTTCAGTTCCAGTGGAAGATTGCCTGAAATGGAAAGCATTTCATTCTGTTGTTACTTTGAAATTACTGTAATTTGGTAGATTTCTGAAGGATTGTTGCTGTGCTGGAGAGAGAAGAGGGGCGATGAAATTATGATTTGATGTTGGAAATCACAGTTTCACAACATGTTTGACATTATTGTGTTACATGTTTGCAATCAAAGTTCAAAATCGTTCCTGATAACTTTTTTTGGAGGCAACCAAGTCGTGCAACCAATAGATTTTCAGATTGGGCTGAAAATGTGATAACATTTATAATCTAGGTAAAATATGCAGTATTCACTCTGAACTGAAGTAAAATGATTTATTTAACAGGAGCAAGTGCATATTGAAATGCTTTGGGATTTTCAGCTTGCATTCGTAAATATATGTTAGAAAGGAAAATAGTTGAATGATGGTGTAACATGGTTTACTTCACAGTAGTTTCATGTGGTATGTTGAAAAATCTCATTGTGTGGTACTTATCGTCCCTTCTTTCCATTATACGGTGAGATTGAATAAAAGCTTGGTGTTTAATGAAGTGGTGATGGTACATTCCTGTGAGAATACTCCAGCTCACTGTGAATGTGCCAGGACTCAAATACAACAATATGGTTCACGTACAGGCCAAGGCATCATTTGAAGTGAAATCTTTATTAAATAGAAACCTCTGGGACTGCACACTCGTTTGCTGTTGAGACGAGGTTACAAAACACTTACACTTTATGCCACAAAACAAACTGCAATGACAGTTCTAAAAACAGAACATGACTTGCTTGAGGTTTGCTGTTTAATTGAGGTGCAGGTAATTGTAAACTTGACGCCTTTAGTATTGAGCAGTGACTATTTGATCATGGTGCTTGTTATATATATTAATGTCAGTTGATAGTGAATACTGTCTCTCTGGTTCTTATTTACTCTTATTTTACTTTCATTCCCTTGCTCTCTGTTTCCCTTAAAATGGCAGTTTAATCCAAGGTTTTGTTTTAATAAAAAACACTTCCAATTTCATTATTTTCACTTCTTTATTCTCCTTACAATCTATAGACTTTTAAAACCCAGCCTTGGCATCACCTAACCACTGCTTGACTGATAACATCATCTCTCCTGCTCTTTTCAGTGTTGATGGTGCACTAGGCTCACTACCTCACTGGTGTTTCATCGACATGGCTGGGTTTTGGAAATTGTTTCCGATTGACCAATTTTAGTCAATAGCACATTGGCCCTGTTTTCAATATTGCCTGTAGAAAGCCTGACCTCTTCACCTGCTTTTTCTCAATTAAGAAAAGAGCCTGTTTGTTCAAGCTGATTCTTGAGCAGGATTGGTTTGGTATAATCCATTGTGAACAAGTCTATGCTGAAGTTTGTGTGAATCAAAAGTCCAAATCAGGATACCGGACAATAGTTGATGCTGTACAAGATAGGTCAGTGCCTCTTGCAATGCTGAATTTCGTCCATGCCAAATTAAATCATGGACTACACCCTAGATAACAGATCTTCTCCCTGGATTATCCCATGCAACAGCTCCAAAGGCTTGCTACTACTCCCACTGAAGTTATTACAGGTATAGAGCTATGAACTGCCTGCTAAGCACAGGTGGAGCCACACATGACTCAGGAGCCAGTGTTTCCCTGTGGATTTGTTTTTGCTGGAATAAAAGTAGCTAAAGGATGAAAGAAGAAAAAATGAATTTAACCTGCCCAAGGACATCTTACATTTTCAAGAAACTGCAGGAGTGTGAAGGAGCTTTGCAGTTCTAGTCCTCTCTGATGTAAACATAGAAAGAAAAATGGGGGGTATCCCACAGAGTTTGGCTCGCAATGCGTGTCATCTCCTAAGTGAGATACTCCATAATGACGTGGTAGCCACAAATGAGGTAGGATGTTCTTCTGACTGCACTGTTTATTAATACTGGAGATGGTCCACGTGCTTAATCTGATGGGGCTATCAGTGTTATTAAAACCTAAGCACCTCTGATCTCAATTAAATCAGTTTAGAAAACCATCCTGGAGAACTATTAAAAAGAAAGACTTGCATTTCTATAGCGACTTTCACGTCCTCAGGACATCCCAAGATGCTTTACGGCCAATGGAGTACTTTTTTGAAGTGTAGTCACTGTTGTAATGTAGGAAGCGTGGCAGCCAATGTGTGCATAGCAAGATCCCACAAACAGCAATGTAATGACCAGATAATCTGTTATTTAGTGGTGTTGGTTGAGGGATAAATGTTGGCCAGGACACCGGGAAGAACTCCCCTGCTCTTCTTGGAATAGTGTCATGAGATCTTTTACTTCCACCTAAGACGGAGCCTCGATTTAATGTCTCATCCGAAAGACGGCACCTGTCTGGACCCAGGAACCTGTGCATTGTTGCATTGGTTCACCGTTCTAGTGAAAGATTGATCTTGGTGTCCACTGTACCTTTATAAGCCCTGAAATTACATAGTGGGATACCAGTGTATGAACTATTAACCTGTTGGTCTGAAATTTGATTCTCCACTATTTTAGCAGAGGCATTATCCTGTTAAAAATAATGTCTTTGTTAACCAGGGGAGATAAAGAATTTTAGCTGAATGCTTTAAGCATTCATACATTGGTATCCTCCTCATAATTTCAGGTCCAGAATCCTCAGAAGCTGTCGTGGGCTGCTGCATCATCTCAGTGGTGAGTAATGTTGTTTCTCTTGGTTTCATAGATGTGGCTGTTCACTTATTAGACTCCATTTAGACTTTTGATTTGCCTGCAGTTATGCTACTACTGAAAGCAAATAACAAGGATTTAAATTATTTCCTTGGCAAGAACCAGCAAAGTCAGAATAAAGGACATTAAATGGTAACGTAAGAATCTTTTGGAACAGGGAAAGGCCAAACGGCCCAAAAAACTTGACTATATTTTGAAGAATCACATTCCCACCTACATCCATATCCCTCAATCCCCTTTTCTCCATGGAAAATAGCCATCTGTGGTAACTTATTTCACACTTCTATTACCCCTAGTAATAGAAGCAAAAAACAGTTCCCTCTGAGTTCCTTTTACACTCATAACTTCCTAATTTTTAACTTATTTCTCCTGATAATTGAAGCCTTCACCACACGAGGACTTTACCTTGCTGTGTGTTGCTAGTATGTATACAGCAGTGGACTTTATAATTTTTCCAACCATAATACATCAGGATTACGTACTTTATGATGGCATTAGTCATGGAATTATTCTATCACAACTGATTCTACAGCAGCTTCAGAGCAAGTGGAAATGTGGTTGTTACATTTGAGTTGGAATATCTGTGCAGTGATTTTCTTGGTGAATTTTTGTAATCAAATGGTGCATTTATGATCTTTCTCTTGTGTTTATGCCTTGTTGGCTGTTAAGGTTGTTGTTTCTCTCTTTGGTAGGCTTTCAAACAATGCCTGCTCTAACAGTTATGCTGGGCTACAGCATAGCCTAGCCACACTGACTGGCTGGAGTTGTTTTGCTGCATGGTAAGGATTATATTTTTTTCATGTACTTAATGAAAGGTGTATATAAGGTTCCATTCAGTTGAAGCGTAGCCTCCTGTCCTGCTTCTTGTGTCATGTCATTTGCAGAAGTCAACCATGTTCACCAATAGGAGTTGATGACTTAAATTTCCATTGACAGCATAACAAAATCCTGGAAGCTGAAAATGGGACATTGAAGAGTTAACACTGCAAAATCACCTGAAGTATTGTTTTGTCAGGTAGTTGTAAGAAGAAAAATGCTCCAAATGTGATTTTTTTTTTTAGTTAAACTACCAGCAAATCTGATTGACGTCCATTTAATGCACTATGTCCCAGATTCTCCTGTACAGTAAGACATCTATTGATCAAAGAGGGAGTAGGTCACCTGATCACGGGTGCTGCACTGGAGCTCATCATTGAGAGGGGTGTGAGTGTGGCCAAGGTTGACATACCCAATCGTGAATTTTATATTTTCTTTCACTTCTCTCCTTGTGGAGAATTGCCTTGTCTCCTTCCCCTCCTCCAAACAGATGCCCTGATTGAAATCCTATTACTTTTAGTTGGTGCAGGTGCTGCATATTTCGAGTTCCCCTACACATAGTACAGAACATTTAAACATCAGTGTGATTTATAAACCTAAGCTTGGCATAACCAAATCACATTTCCCGATTTACCTTGTGTTCTCTCTTACACTTTCCAACCTTGGCAGTGTCCTGCTCTGTGTACTTTGGCTCGGCAAATTAAGTTTCTCAAATAAATAAATATATAAACCCCACTAAAAATGGGAATGTGACTAATATGCTTGGTCTTACTGCAGACAACATTTTACAATGATTACATTATATAATTTCGACTAACAAATGTAAATTTGCAAGAAATGAAAGGAAAATGATTTGCAATTACCAACTAATCACCAGGGATAAATATTTCATGACAACAGGTGGTGCCATGGTATTCATTCCATTTCACAGCATCAATTTGAGATTTTTTAACCTGTGCAAATCTGTACAATTGGCTTCATAAACTGATGTTTCTCTATTTTTCACTCCCACTACCTGTCCTGTGTTGATGCTTTGGGGTGTAGTTATACTGACACTTTTATGCCAATGTGGAATAATTTTGGTGTGTCTTAATTAAATGGTAGTATAACTAGTAGCGAGTGAGTGTACTAATGCTGTGAGGTATGAGACCCTTTCCAGGAGGTCATCTTGTCCCAAGTGCAGTATAACTATCCTGAGATTTGGAAAGAAATGGAAACTGATACACAATGCTCTTTGGTATGCGATTAAATTATCTCTAGCACGAGTTGTAAATTCTTTTGAAAAATGGCCCTTCACGTTCATGTTTTTCTTTGTTCCAACATTCAACATAACCTACTTTAATACAGACTGTCTATGTGATGAGGGGCTCATTAATATGTCTGAATAGAATATTGTGTCAAAAAATATGTAATTAAACATAAAACCCATTGCACAGTGCCGTATCTGTCTGAGATTGTCAAAGTGTGAAATGCGGGTGGTACTTCTAGCATGTCTGCAGATTCTGGCTTGTTGACAAAACCAGTTTTAATCTGTCAATTCAAATATATCTGCTGTTTCTCCGGCGGAGTCTATACCTATTCAGTTAGATACACACACGTAAGATGTTCCATTGAAAGTGGTGTAGAAATACAGGATGATCACTTAATTTGCATTGTTAAAGGTGGAAATCTGCCAATAATACCTCCCGTGTTTGAACCGTTATTAAAGATGGCATGGACAATTGCAGCTAATGTTTTATCCTGTCCTAGGAGATCCGGCTTCTTATATTTCATAGTTCATATTTGTGATCTTTAACTTTTAAAATAAAATAGGCTGCAGAGATTTTTTTTTAAACTTCATAAATTTTTGTTTGCCCTAATAAAGTAACAGCACATTTTAGCCACCTGATTTTTGTTACGACTGACATGCTGGTGCTAAATGAAGCAAAAATTGCTCACACATTTCATTCAGAGATCATGTTAACCTGTAATAGTGAATCCAGCTTGTAATAGTGAATCCAGCTTGTAATAATGCAGTGAAAGAATGAATTAAAACAAGAAATTATGGGATTGTTTATTGATGGCAAATGGACATTGAAATGTCCAAGCTCAGCTTGTCCAGATAATAAATAAATAGCCTTAAAATTGAGGAGGAATTCAGAAGTCTGATCTTAAAATTGAAAAACTTGGATATCTTACCAATCTCTGTAGTGCAGACAGCACCTACACTGAATAGAGTAGAAGAGAAGAGCTAATGGTTTAAGTGGTGCCAGATTAGGTTTTCAAAAACTTATGCATTGTAGGAGGAAGGGAGGATTGAGGAAGGTAAAGAACTCATAATGTCGAGGTCCTGGAAAGGAATCATTTGCAATAGGAGATGTTGCAATGGGTCATAATTTCAGTGCAAGGAAGAGAAAGAGCATTTATTTCACTGTGCAAAAATGTCAGTCTTTTCTTGATCAAAGGCTTGTTAGAATTGTTTACCATCCGAGCTCCTTCTCTTCAACGTCAGAAAACAGGTAAATTTTTTTTTTAATGTTGAACTCAAAAGAAAATGGAGACATTGCAAGTTGGGGTTGTGTTTTGTACATTCAGGTTCTGAAGTGTTCTGGAAAATTTTCTAGATCTTTTTCCACATATCTGGGTTTCCAATTCCTTAATGTGCACATGTAGAAAATAGCTGACCGTTTGCCAGGTAAATCATCACAACAATTGGTTGGAATGTAATTTCCTTTTATCCCACATTTGTTATTGCCCCTTTTACATAATGATAATTATATTAAAGAAATAAATTACATAGTCCAACTTCTCTGCTTAAGTATGTCCTCCTCAGTGATAATTAATCTGAGTAGTTCTATAAATCACAGTAGTGCAGGAGAATGAGTAGGACAGATTTATGATGCCGTTTCCCTAATGGAGGGGGGAGATATTAAACACTACCTGAAAGGTACCTTATTGGACAGACATCTAGCATGTAAAAATTGCTAGTTTTAGTCAGATTCTTTAACCCCTGAACACTGTCATTGGCCAAACTTGTCAAAAAAGTAACATCATCTGTCTGGGCTCCTAATGCTTTAATCTCATTCTGTACTCTTTACTTCCTAACATAAGATAAGAACATAAGAAATAAGAGCAGGAGTAGGCCATACGGCCTCTCGAGCCTGCTCCACCATTCAATAAGATCATGGCTGATCTTCAACCTCAACTCCACTTTCATGCCCGTAACTCGTGGGGCACCGTAAGGTTTGGTGCTTGGGCCTCAGCTATTTACAATCTATATTAATGACTTGGATGAAGGGACCAAGTGTAATGCATCCAAGTTTGCTGATGATACAAAGCTAGGTGGGAAAGTAAGCTGAGGACACAAAGAGTCTGCAAAGTGATATAGACAGGTTAAGTGAGTGGGCAAGAAGGTGGCAAATGGAGTATAATGTGGGGAAATGTGAGGTTATTCACTTTGGTAGGAAGAATAGAAAAACAGAATATTTTTAAAATGGTGACCAAATGCTGGTGTTTAGAGAGACTTGGGTATCCTGGTACAAGAAACCCAAAAAGTTAGCATGCTGGGACAGCAAGTGATAAGGAAAGCAAATGGCATATTGACCTTTATTGCAAGGGAGTTGGAGTACAAGAGTAAGGAAGTCTTACTACAATTGTACAGAGCTTTGATGAGACCTCACCTGGAGTACTGGGTGCAGTTTTGGTCTCCATATCCAAGGAAAGATATACTTGCCTTAGAGGCGGTGCAACGAAGGTTCACTAGATTAATTCCTGGGATGAGAGGGTTGACCTATGAGGAGAGTTTGAGTAGAATGGGCCTATACTCTCGAGTTTAGAAGAATGAGAGGTGATCTCATTGAAACATATAAGATTCTGAGGGGGCATGACAGGGTAGATACTGAGAGATTGTTTCCCATGACTGGAGAGCCTAGAACTAGAGGGTATAGTCGCAGGATAAGAGGTCGGCCATTTAAGACTGAGATGAGGAGGAATTTTTTCACGCAGAGGGTTGTGAATCTTTGGAATTCTCTGCCCCAGAGGGCTATGGATGCTGAGTTGTTGAGTGTATTCAATTGGATAGATAGATTTTTGGACTCCAGGGGAATCAAGGGATATGGGGATTGGACAGGAAAGTGGATTTGAGGTTGAAGATCAGCCATGATCTTATTGAATGGCGGAGCAGGCTTGAGGGGCTATATGGCCTACTCCTGCTCCTATTTCTTATGTTCTTATGTTCCCCATATCCCTTGACTCCCTTAGAGTCCAAAAATCTATCGATCTCAGCCTTGAATATACTCAATGACTGAGCATCCACAGCCCTTTGGGGTAGAGAATTCCAAAGATTCATCAGCCTCTGAATGAAGAAATTCCTTCTCATCTCAGTCCCAAATGGCCGACCCCTTATCCTGAGACTGTGCCCCCAAGTTCTAGACTCTCCAGCCAGGGGAAACAGCCTCTCAGCATCTACCCTGTCAAGCCCTCTAAGAGTTTTATACATTTCAAAGAGATCATCTCTCATTCTTCTAAACTCCAAAGAATATAGGCCCATTCTACTTCCTCTTCCTCTTGTCTCAAAAAAAATCACTTCAGACAGTGTGAACTGTCACTCTTATGAAGTGATAAGGTGAAATTCAGTTTTTTGATTGTCTGAAAAAATTAACTTTAAAACCAGTTTCAGCCAGTCAAGAGCTCAATCTCAAATGAGGGGTGCCTGGTTGAGAATAATGGTCTTGGGTTCAGAACTTCCGTTTACTAACTATGACATTGAAGAGGAACCCAATGGTATCGAGGGTGTCTGGCTCTGAAGGAAGGGGCTTGTGAAGATAAAGTTCCAGGTAGGATAATGTAACTAATGATGAATGAGTAACTGAGAGCAGCAGCAAGCATGGAACTGTTTGGAGGGTATATATATATATATATAAGTACATAAAAACTGCTTCAGTTTATTCATTTAATTAAAATGCAGGATTTTTAAATAATAAATAAAAATATTGTTTTTCAAAGGAAAGTGTGTTTTGTGTTATCAGTGTTGTGAAGATTTGCTACAGCAGATGGTGTAATGTAATTGTAGTAAAATCGGTACTAAAAACAGCTTGGCCAAGGGGTATGAAATATTGATGATATGCAGTCAAAGGCTCAATAACTGAAGATTTACTCCTTAGTTGGTAATGCATTTTAAGTAACTGTGCAAAATGTGAGTTAGTAATAATTATATAATAAAAGTATTGTCAACCAACATTTACACACATTTTCCAATAGGGCGCACTGGATAGTGATTTGGATTGGGAGCCCCATTTGAATTTTACCCTCCTTGCCCAGGGTTGCTGGGATTAGAGTAGATTGCTCCAGATGAAGAGTTAGCATAGGTACAGGCTCAATGGGCCGTATGGCCTCTTGAGTAGCAATTTCTATAATTCTATTAAATGTTGAATGAGATGAATTGAACTTGCCGCGGATTAAAATGACGCAACACATTGTGACACGATACTGTCTTCTTAAAGCAGTGGGGGAAAAGTTCTTGGTTCTGTTCTTGTGGCTGTGAGAGCAGGGTACCATTTTAATTGATTATTTTTTACTATCCACTGATGGCTGTGCGGTTGCGAAATGAACATTTGCTGTTGGCTTGGAGATTTCTACCGTACTTAGGACAAAAGTGCTTGAGGTTAAACATTTAGCGCATTCTGTAAAATCCATCACAGTGAGTAACACTCATAAGACGAACAATACAGCTCCTGGTCCAAAGGGTTAAACCATACAACATTAGGGATCAAAGTGTTAAACCATTCAGCCTTAACAAACAGTCAGTGGAGGGAAATGGAATATACTGTGCAGCTGTAGCTCAGATTGGCGGTCTATCATTTATTTTTTCACAATCCATAGTTTGTCAATTGACAATACTCTGCGTTACACATACAATACTAATATTAAAAGGATTTGTGCCATTTATTGTCCATGTCTTGAAGCTTATAGCTCAAATGTACTGTAAGTTGATGCAGTGCAGCTTAAGACACTCAGCGCATTGAATGAGTTAAGATACACACATACAAATTGAATATGCTTTGGTGGGATTAATGGGCCTTTGATATCAAAGGGGATAAGCATGCCAGAGATAGTGGCTTATTAGAGTGTATTGTTTTTGTTCTATCTTAACCATTAGGCAGAGCAGTCGAGAATGCAAATGTGTATCCAACATCTGCAACAGGCAATTTGCCAAAATTCTTCACAGGCTGAATCATCAGTTTCATCCAGCTAAGCTTTGTTCTTGTCAAGCTTTTTTTTTTAAATTAAAAAAAACTCAACATCTGAATTTCTTTGCGCACTTTGAGCTTTCGCCGTTTGGATTTGTCATAACGGAATACAATGTCACTAGAAAGTTCATGACACTGTACCGCAGCACACCAGCCGCCTTCCTTGTTGAGCTGCATGGCTTACAAGGAAAGATGTTGAACAGCTGAAATATCGTAGGAAGTTAGCAGTCACTTGCAAGGCTGTTGGGTTCGAGCCCATTGAAACAGTTATGCATATGCTGCACAGTGACTGCAGTGTACAGTTGGGTCCAAGAGTACCTCGCTGTGGGGACAGCTAGAGTAGGCTGTATCTGACCTACTGCTGTGTCTTATCAATTTTGCTTCATTACAAGCCTAATAATAGTTGAATTGGCCACCATAATACAAATGCTGCATTCTTATCTAAACTACAATCTGTTGCTAGTCCCCCTGGTAAGAAGTGAGGACCTCCATGTTGTGATGTGATTTGGTCTTTTTCTGAGCACATAGATTTTTCTCTTAAAGAGAACGCAGCTGATTTTCTTCAGTTGAGCAATAGCAACTTTTCCAATACTGAAAATGCTATAATGCTGTTGTGATTTCCTACTGGTGTAATAATTGATGGGACTGGATGGAGAATTATATAAGAAGTCCTCATTTATAGTTAGTGTGTTTGTGCCAACTTAATATAAAAACTAGTTAGCTGTTCTACAAGTGTATGCATTGCATAAAGTCACATGTTGGTAAAACATGTATGACAGAGCATAATGCATTGAATTGCAAACTTTTGCTTCGTGCTAGGTGTTCTCAGCTACTGATCCTGTGCATCCTATTAGAGCCAAATGTGGGCTTCAGTGGAGCTACAATTCTTACATTTGCTAACTGAATTTGCCAGCGTTATAAATGGTTACAGGTGGTTGGTAAACAGGTACAACAACCTCTGAAGAAGAACTTAGAAACAATGAATTTGGACAAACTGACACCAGTTAATGTCTGCAAAACAAAAAAAATTCTTTAAGATGTTCATGGAGAAAGCTAGGCACAGGACCAAGGGCCACAGTGCAGGATTTCTCCAGCTTGGAGTTTAAAAGCCTGTAGGTTGCAGGAGAAAGGGCAGACTGAGAGAGAGGTAAATTGTTCCACAGTTTTGAGGTCCTGATTGCTCTTTGAAAAATTTTACTTCCAATTTACTTGCAAGTTGTGGGTTGACGAGCTTTTTTATCCAGTTGGAAACAAATTTACTCCACAGGAGTTTGCTCATTAATGTGCCCTTTTAAAAATCTATCTTGTCTTTTTCTTTTTTATCGATGCTACTATGATCAGTGCTCCTGTGAGTTTTTCTCTTTTGATCTTTCTAAGCTGCTAATACATCTTCATAGACACTAGTCCTCCTCCCTACATCCCCAGTGTGTTGAAATCAAGGTTCAACATAATCTCCTACTTATTGTTTCTCAGGGCCCCCAAACTGTGGAACTGTTTACATCCCTAAGCCCTTTTCTTCCTCCAACAATCTTCAGGCTTTTTAAAATTCAAGCTTAGTCTCATCTAATCACTACTTTCTGATTTACCTCACCTCTTTTATTCTTTTCAACCTCGGTGGTGTCCTGCACTGTGGGCCTTGGCCTTTCACCTTGGTGGGATATTAATTTGTGGGGGCAAGGCCACATTACAGCCAAGCCCACATGGACCTCCAGCAGAGGTTGCTGAATAGCAGTCAGGAGTGGCTTCCCATACTGAATTTTCTCCTCCCTGACTCATGGGCATTGACGCCAATTGTAGGCCCCCACTGCCAACCTGGCTGAAATCAGCTTAACTCAGCACAGACCAAGGATCAAATCTGGCACCTTCCTGGTCTGTTCGGTTCAGCTACTCACTGGATAAACTTGAAGTGGCATCGGAGGAGCAGTAAAACTCATTTACTCAAAAGAAACAGTTTCGAATGTTGTTCTACCGCATTACAGAAGATGCTATTTGTATATTTTCCACTGTGCTTATTTTAACATAGCAACAAAAAGCACAATCAGGATAATTTCAGCTGGTGGAATTTTCCTCATTCCACACCTCCTCCCCCCCCCCATCCCCAAAATATTAATGGTGTAAAAATAAATATAGTCACATTGTGCTAAAAAGACAATACATGGCCATTCGTGCAGGAGATAGAACAGGTATCCAGCCTTTCTTCGTTCTCCAGCGTGGGCTAGAAAAGGCGGAGTCCATGGCAAAAAGTTATCGGCAGACCAATAATATACTTTATTAATCATAAAAATTAATATCCAGAAGAAAAACTCATTTGGGAAGAGAGCTCTCAAGTGCTTTAGTATTAACACAATATTCCAATCACTAACCCAAGGAGGCCTCTTCATACAATAATCATCAAATTAAAGAGAGTATTAAAGTATTTAATGGGCTTTGTAACTGTGGTTGAACAAAAACTGCTGTGACTGCTAAAACCTGAACTATACCTGGACTATAAACCAGAACAAATAACTGATTCCCTGCAAAAAAAAAGGAGGTTCTTTCTTAGGCTGTGGAGTGTTAAAGCAAATAATAATAACCATTGACGAGGGATCCAATACCCGCGCATCATATGAACAGAGGAACAATATAGAGGTTGGCAAGCAATGACAATGCTAAGCTTAGCCTCAGGTAGGAAGACTCTGCAGCATTTCCTTGCGTTTATTTTTCCTTCCTTGATTTTGTTTTTTTTAAACTGAACATCCCTTTAATTTCTTGAAATTATATTTTTTCCAGACTTCCCCTAGCCAAATATATCTCTGTTACCCCAGTTTTGTATTCCAGTTGTTAAAACATATTTACAATGAGTTTTTTTTTGCACTTGTCAGTTAGCAGTACATCACCTTTAACTTTTCAGGTGACCCACTGACTCTTAATCCCTTTTATTTTCTCTTCATCTTTGGTTGTGTCACTCTATCGAGCATTTTGCCCCAAGTACAGGATATCTGACATTTCTGTAGTTTCCTTCAATTCAATTTGATTACGGTGACAATGTTTTCTCGTTGTGACGGTGGCTCGCTTCAATGTGAACTTGGTGAGTTGACCTCCTCTCTGAACTAATAATTGTGTTTGCCGCCTTATGGGTACCTCCAGTGCTCCTCTTTGGATGGTTCACCAGGAACCTTGAGTGATCTGGAAGGGATATCCCTTCCACACACTGTTTTTCTTCCTTGCCCTGGACATTTCAGTTATGACCTGTGAAATTTTGCCTCTGCGGGAAACTTGAGCACAAATGTCAACATAACCTGATTTGCTAATTGGGAGTCCAGCACAAACTATCTTATCAGTTTTAGAATCGCTATGAAATGCTTCTTTTCATGAAATAATTAGTTTTATGCTTTGATACAGATTCTCAGTAGACAAGTTAATTTAAGGGTAATCTGTTTCAGATTGGTGAGATACTAAATATAAAAAAACTTCCTGGTTAAGAAGCAGAAAAGTCATCGCCTCACACCTTGTCCCTAAACACACATGGCCTGGTTGACTCATTCAATGAATATCTGCAAAGTATCACTGTATGATGTACCGTATGGACACAATGTTAATGGACTCTACCTGGTATGCGAATATTAAATAGAAATGCAGGGAAGGCTCCTTGCCTTATTCTCTTACTCTGGCATTTTAAGTAAAAATGATAACCTTTATCAGAATACAAAATTGTTATTTGTAGATCCTCCTATTCTTAATGTACAGTGGCTGAGTTTCCAAATGAATGCATCCTATTGCTTCTAATGTCTTTCTGTATAATTATTCACATGCTTTCATAGTATCATAGCAAATACAGCACAGCAGGAGGCCATTCGGCCCATTATGCCTGTGCCGGCTCTTTGAAAGAGCTACCCAATTAGTCCCATTCCCCAGCTCTTTTCCCATAACCCTGTAATTTTTTTCCCTTCAATTATTTATCCAACTCCCTTTTGAAAGTTACTATTGAATCTGCTTCCACCACCTTTCAGGAAGTGCATTCCAGACCGTTACAACTCGCTGCGTAAAAAATGTTTCCTCATGTCAACTCTGGCTCTTTTGCCGATCACCTTAAATCTGTGTCCTCTGGTTACTGACCGTTCTGCCACTGGAAACAGTTTCTCCTTATTTACTCTATCAAAATCGTTCATGATTTTGAACACCTCTATCAAATCTCCCCTTAACCTTCTCTGTTCTAAGGTGAAACAACCCTTTGCTGTTTTACTTTTGAAATGTGTTCAGTATTGCAGTTTTTCTGTGTAAGGTCATGTTATCTTTCTCATACTGTGCATCTTGAGATGCATGGTAACACTATGTTTTAATGAGTTCAAACTCTTGTGTTTTTTATGTTTGCAGTGCAGGACTGAAGGAACAGACTATAATATTCCTTACTATCGGAACCCTGAAATGTGAATGCCCTCTATGAATAGAAATGTTCTATTTAGATCCAGTTGCATAAATTATCTTTAGAGCTTTATCGGCATGGAGGAACAAGACTACGGCCATAAAAAGGTTTGGCCTTTGAAAAATAATCTTTGTTCTAGTGTCTTATTGGAAACCAATTTGTATCATCCAACAGCAGGATGGGTAGTAATTTTAATTTAAAATATCATCCAATGACCCGTCCTTTGCCTATTACTCAAAAAATAAGTTGTAAAAGAACTTGTTAAATGTGCTAAATATGCACTACTGAACTGTCAAAAAAAAACTTAACATAAAGGTAAGTTTTGTTCTTGCCTTCATAACCATTCTCCAAAAAGATACATGTGAGGTCCCACTCTCATATAAAGAAAATTTAAAATAAAATTGCTGGACTATAACTTGGTGTTGTAAAATTGTTTACAATAAAGAAAATAGAAAGCGAAATTTCACCATCATATTTCAACACCCAGGATACCTCGAGCCATTAACGCTTCCTGCTCTAAACAGTATTGGTTAGAGATACACTGAAGATTGAAATATGATGAAGTGAAATTTCTCTTTCAATGAAAAATCGGCAAATGCATGTTTGCCTCTGTGATTAACGAAATTGCATTCTCAGAAATTTCACATTTCGAACCTGAGATTTCCTGCGATTTCATTAGCGGGTTGTCAATTATGGAGGAAAGTAGGCATTCACCATTTTTCTTTTGTTAAAAAAAATGAATTTTATCCATGAAATTGCTCGCCCAACTACGACTAACACACAGACAGAACAATTATCCAATGACAGCTAACATTTCTTGGATTGAATTACATGGATATGGCGTTGCTTCTATTGTAACTAATGAATAGTTGCAGGGTTTTGGTAGCAGATGTTTCCAATTCAGCAGGTTACAATACAAACAAATGTTTGCTTATCTGACTGCCTGCCATAAAGTAGGGAGATGCAGTATCGCAGCAGATTCTGTGACTTCATAGCTTTGTTATAGCTTTTTTAATCTCCGAGGGAAATGTTTCTATTTATGGTCAAACAGAAAGTAGCACTTTTGGTGGTAAGAATGCTTTTAATGGTATTATCAGCACCTCATATTTACTTTTCAATGCAGTGGCAGATTTATCACTCGTGAAATAAAAATTCCAATCGATTATTAGATGACGGATGTTATTAACTTTAGACAGCCATTTCCTGAAATGTTAAATCTATTTTACTACAGGTATACCACAGGTAACAATACAGCTGTTTGTTATTATATGCCCTGGGAGTGTATTACCCACAGCCTGAGCAGCCCTTCAGATGGGGGCAAACCCAAGAAAAAGGAAGTAATGATTTCTTAAAAAAAGAAGATAATCACAATCCACTTGAACTTTGCTGGTGCAGTTTATAAGGTCATTGAAATCAGTCAGTTTTGGATGACTGCTTGTTAACCCTTCCAGGTATCACAATGACTGGTGCAACCGTTACCTGTAGGAATAACAGATGCATACTGACTCAATGCTATCTATGATTTAAGTAAGGAATCTTACAACACCAGGTTATAGTCCAACAGTTTTATTTGAAAATCACAAGCTTTCGGAGATTATCTCCTTCGTCAGGTGAGCCACTCACCTGACGAAGGAGGTAAGCTCCGAAAGCTTGCGATTTTCAAATAAAACTGTTGGACTATAACCTGGTGTTGTAAGATTCCTTACATTTGTCCACCCCAGTCCATCACCGGCAACTCCACCTTATGATTTAAGTAGCGCAGTTTTACAGTGTATTAGAATACAACTGTTAGAGTTAGAACTGTTACAATTAGAACTCAAGCTATGAGATTGTATCTACCATTCTCTATATAGTGAGTTCCCATTCTGGACTATATGAGGGAAAATTATGGTGTCAGCCTGGCCTTTTCTCTAACCAGTTCAGAATGGACTCAGCAAAGGCTTGAGACAGTTTATTAACCCTCCCTCTCAGCTAGTGGATTTATGAGAGAAGAAAAGCAAAAAAAAGGATAGGGATGAAGAATTGAAATGAAATACCTTGGTGTACCCAGACTGAGTAAAATGGGTGTGTATTAAATTGGTGTATGTGGCAGCTGTCACTGAACAGGCATATGAGTCCCTTTAACCAATCACATCAGTACAGACAATATTCAGCTTAAATGAGTAAATCTCCAATTAGCAGAGACTGCTTTATCTTTATCTGGTGATGTGTTCTTAAAATGATGAGCTCTACAAAGGATAACCTATTTTTAGACACCTATTAATGTATTGAAAGGGCAGTTATTATTGTTTGTATTTGCTCATGATAACTTCAAGTACCAGTATTGTTTTTTGTGCCAAGTGTGAAATCTTTGTCAAAACATACTCACATGTTTCCTGGCTGACTCAGTGGGTCATTGCAACACATGATGTGGTTCTAAGGCGTATCAACTAGGAAGATCTTGGATTCACTCCTAGTCTGTGCTGAGCTAGCTGATCTCAGCAGTGTTGGGGATGGTGCAATTGCCTCAGTATCTTTGGGCTAGGGAAGGGAACAGTTTCCTGTACGTGGTTGCCATCCAGCAGACAGTGCGTGCGGATGCCAGATGAGAACAGGCTGGTGGAATAGGCTGCCGACACTCGCTGTTTGTGCTCGCAAATGAAGAGAGCTGCTGGTATACGTGATATCATAGCTCAGAAAGAAGCAACACCTTCAGGAGAGGAGGGAGGAAATTATGCCAAAAAATGTAAAAATTGCCTTTTCTCTGCAGTTGATCTTGGTCCATTACATTTCTTACCAAACCATTTATGTATTTGCCACTGATTGCTGTATGTTAGTACTACTCATTTCCCTCTCATTTGTGGCCCACTTCCCTCTAGCCTATGAACCACAAGTGTTCCTTGGTTTCAGGGCCTCCTCCACAGCCCACCAGTTCAGCTCTGGTACATCGCAGTAGTAGAGAGAGAAATTGGAATTGTGGCTCTCACAAATTGTTAATCAACAATCCTGGACTCTGTGAGTTGGATATTAACTCGGAGCCGGGAAGAGAGTGGGGCGGTGAGGGAGAGGATTTTCAGATGGGAAACCAGGAAGTAATGGTTTCCCGCCCGTCGTGACGATTTTGACCGGTAGGACGTCTTTAAAGTTTTTTCAACAGGTTTCGCACCCGACAGCCTGATTGACAGGCTGACTGCCTGCCGGGCTAGAAAGCAGCCGGGGAGAGATCGGGGTCTTCAGGGTTTGAATCGGGGAGGGTTGATCGCAGTGGGGGAGTTGGGGGAAGTCGGACATCATGCGGGGGTGGGGGGGGGTGGTTGGGGTGCATCACACATCATGGCGGAGTTTGGCCGATCGCAGGGTGTTTAAAAGGTAAGCTTGACGGGCCGCGGGGAAGCACTCCTGCTCCTCTTGGCCCACAGGCAGTGCAATAAAGGCACTTACCTCATGGATCCAGCCTTCCTTGCTTCCTTTTACCTGCCGTGACTCCCGTGGCCTGGGAAACCCATGCTGGAGGCGTTAAATTCTAATGCCTGTTAAATTCAATTTAAAATCGCCTCATTAACCAGTGATAATCAGGTAAATTGCTCTGATAAGTACCAAGCTGCCTGTACTAATTATTGACCTGCCTCTGGCGAGTAGGTTACTTGCACACAGCCAGATGCGCCTCCATTAAATCCAGAAGTGGATGCGTTGGAAAATTCTATTATTTTAACTTCCCACCCGCCCCCAATCCACCCGTTCTTGGGGGTTAAAATTCCCACCTGTGCTACAACCAATTAGGTGTCAGCCGTGGCTCAGTGGTAGCACTCTCGCCTCTGAGTCAGAAGGATGTGGATTCAAGTCCCAATCCAGAGACATGAGCGCAAAATCTTGGCTGACATTCCAGTGCAGTACTGAGGAAGTGCTGCACTGTCAGAGGTGCCATCTTTCAGATGAGGCGTCAAACTGAGTCACGGTCTGCTCCCTCAATTGGACATAAAAGATCCCATGGCACGATTCGAAGAAGAGCAGGGGAGTTCTCCCTGGTGCCTTGGACAATATTTAGCCCTCAACCAACATCACTAAATCAGATTATCTGGTCATTAGACACCATGCTGTGCGCAAATTGGCTACTGCGTTTCCTACATTACAACAGTGACTACATTTCAAGCGCTGTAAATCGGTTTGGGACGTCCTGAGGTCGTGAAAGCCACTATATAAGAAAAAAGATTAGAGCGTACTGGGATTTTACTCTAAAGCTAATAGACAGTCTCTGAGCTCTGGCAACTATATAAAATGCTGAGCTTTGTCTTTGTGGCCTTCTCGGAGCTCACTATTTGCATCGCAGCCGTCACTCAATATTATACTGTAAAACAGATTTAACCAAAGGTGATTTTATATAACACTTGAAAAGTATTAAAAATAAAATGAGATCATAACGGCAAACCTTTCTTTTTGATGTGTAAATTACGTCTGGCTGAAAAGTACTTGAAACGCATCATAAAACTCAGATTTAGAACAAAGACATAAAGCAACTTGATAAGATGCGAAAAGGCTGCCTTGTGGACCCTCTTAGCTCTACGTGGCATATTGTGGCTGTGCACTTGTCTGCTGCCAGTGATTTTTCAAGAGGCAATTGTTCATAGAACAAAAAAAAAATTAGAAAGTAGCAGCTAGGGCAGACTGTCATGCCAGCTCTGCTCTCAAGCTGTGAAATGGTAGTATGTCTTTGAGTGAAGTGTCTCTTTTTACCATGTACTATCAGTCAGCCACTCGTGTACAACATCAAAGGCCAATATGTCCATATCATTTGTTTGCTTACAGGAATACAATGTGTTGAGTGTGTACGAGCTTCTTAGTCATTCAGCAGTGACATAATTCTGGCTGCAAAATATGTGCATGTCCCTTTTGAAATCAGGAGCTATTACTCCATTTTTAGGGCCCGCTTTGTAAATAGACTGAAGCAAACTGCCCGAGGAAGGTAAGACTGAAGCCGCTGTCATGCCATTTATCATCGAATCATACAGCACAGAATGAGGCCATTCAGCCCATCAACCCTTCTGAAAGTTACTATTGAATCTGCTTCCACCACCTTAGTGGATTCCAGATCATAACAAATAAATGGAGTCAATTTAATTACTGTACTCTGAGTTGATCCATATGTTGAAGTCAGCCACAAGTGTGAAGAGAGAAATCATTGGATAAAAATAGTTTGAAATGTGGTGAACATCCCATTCTATATGTTTACATTATTTAAAGTTTATATTAAAGTTCACAATGGATACAATGCTCCAATTGGTGTAGGCATTGAGCAGATCATGTAGAATAGAATAGAAAGTGCAAGGTTATGTGAGTGGTGCAACATGTAGAGAAGGAATAAACACATTAAAACTGATTTTTTGGTAATAATTGGTCAATTTTATTAATAGTTGACAAATGAGTTTGATTGTGCCCAAGGTTGCAGTTTAGTCACAGTTTGCTATTTTAGTATTATTTTCATCACAGGACAGATTAACGTGAAAGCTCTCACCAAGAGTTCCCTCCTCCTTTCCCATTCACGAGAAAAATTGAATGTCCTTCTAGGTGAAGAGCTGCAGTGTGTGGGAGCCGAGGACTCGCAGTGAAGCTGCAAGGACACTTGTAGAAACTTATATCTATTATTGGATTGATCAACGGATGAGGGTAATGTTGTGAGTCCATCCTCCCAGTGAGGAGCCTCGCCCGTGTGGAGCACATATTGGAAAATTGTATGTAGTGCACACCCACAGCAGGCGAGGTGCCCCACCATGAGCAAGGACTCGTAAAATTACTTCCATAATATATATATATTTTAGTAAGTTATGCACTCAATGAATGGCTCTACCATCAACTTGGTGCCAGATTTACTCAGAAGCCACCATAAATGTGTTACATTTCTAGTGTTACATTTGCAAAGGTGCAGTCTAATTTTAAGCAGATGTGGAAAAATATAAGTGCATTTTACTAGAAACATTTCATATCAAACTCCGATATTATGAACTCCAGTTGTATCATTAACGAAAATCCAGTATTGCAATTAACTTGTCATTTTACTGAATGTTGTAATATTCCTGTTAGAATTTAATTACAGTGAAAATGTGACTGCTAACCTTTCATTCTGTAGCCCCTGAGGAGCTATGGAATATACTTTGCAGATCAATAGAAACCAGTGCCTTCAATCATAAAAGGACTTCATTTGTCTTTTGTGTTGGTTATACTTTCTGGCTAATTAGCAGCCTCTACAATGATTAGGTCCGTAGATTAGGTCCGATGCCTGCCACTTTGTCTATCCATAGCAGTGATCCTTCTCTGCTATCTGGATTTCATTTTTGAATTGAATATTTCAAGTCAACAACTGCAATTTATGTAGTGCCTTCAGTGTAGAAAATATCCTGCGGCACTTCACAAGAGTAAAAACAGACCCAGAGCAGTAGTACAAGAGTTAGGAGAGTTGAACAAAAGCATAGTTGAATAGATGGGTTTTAAGGAGATTGTTAAAGGCATGGAGAAGTAGCACCATGGAAACATTTAAGGGGAGACTTCCAGACAACTAAAGCCTTTGTTACTGAAGGTGGAACAGAAGGACCAGTGTTACAGAGGAGGCTGGAGTCAAAGGATCAAACTGCATGGGACTGGATATAAGGCTGAAGAAGGTAGGGTGGGGTGAGGCCTGAGGGATTTGTAGATAAGAACAGTGAACCCATGGAGCTTAATGAAAATGGGGATGATGGGCAAGTGAGACTTTGCATGGGATAATATGTTGACAGCAGAGTTCTAGATGAGTTGGAATTTTGGGAGACCAGCGAGGAGGGCTTTGGAGAAATCGAATCTAACTGTAAGATTAGAGTGGATTCAAGTTGATGATGGTGGAAGTGAAGTAAGAGGTAGAGATGGGAGATTTGTGGAGGTGTAAAAGGCCATATTGATGATTGTTAGGACATGGGATTTGAAGCTCAGCTATAGGTTGATCATGGTACGGAGGTTACGTACTATTTAGTGCAAACTTAGTGAATTGCCCGAGAAGAGGATGGATTTGGTGGTAAGGATCTCGAGCTTTTGGCAGGAACTAAATAAGAAGGGTTTGGTTTTTTCAGTTTTAAATTAGAGAAAATTCTGGTTTATCCATGATTCGATGTCAGATAATTAGTCTCACAACACTGTTGTGGCTGTGGGGTCGAGGGAGGTAGTTGAGAGGTAGAGCTGCGTTGTCAGCATATGTATGAAAACTCTTGAGTATAGAAGATTAAAGGGTGATCTAATTGAGGTGGTTAAGATGATGAAAGGATTTGATAAGCTAGATAGAGAGAAACTATTTCCTCTGGTGGGGGAGTCCAGAACAAGAGTGCATAACCTTAAAATTAGAGCTATGCCATCCAGGGGTGATGTCAGGAAGCACTTCTTCACATAAAGAGGAGTGGGAATCTGGGTCTCTCTCCCTCAAAAAGCTGTTGAGGCTGGGGGCCAATTGAAAATTTAAAAACTGAGATAGATAGATTTTTGTTAGATAAGGATCTTGATGGATATGGAGCAAAGGTGGGTAAATGGATTTGAGCTACAGATCAGCCATGATCTAATTGAATGGCAGAACAAGCTCGAGGGGCTGAATGGCCTACTCCTGTTCCTATGAGCTCATGCCTATGAGCAATATTGCTGATGGACAAGTATTTGAGGAAAAGGAGGGATGGGATGAATAATGGAGTACACCAGACATGACCATGTGGGGGCAGGAGAAGGCATTGCTGGAGAATACGCTGGCTGCAATGGGTCAGGTAGGAGTGGAACCATGCAAGAGAAGTCCTATAGAGGTGGACCATGGGAGGGGATCGGTGGAGGACAATTGGTGGTTTGTCCCTGTCAAACACTGCAGAAGGAGCAAGGAGGATTAACAGATTACAACCAGTGAGGGTACCACTGGTGACTTTGACCATGGTGGTCTTAGCGCTATGGGCAAAATGGAAACCAAACTGAAGTCATTCAAGTAGGGAGTTATGGGAGGGGTGAAAATAAAGCTGGGCGATGACGACACATTCAAAGATCTTAGTGAGGAAAGGGAGATTGGGCTATCGTTGGAGGACATGGAGGGTAAAGGGTGGGCTTTTTATTGGAAGGAGGAGGACTATTGAAGGGAGGAAAATGAGATGAGAAAAGCAATGAGAATAAGTGTTGGTGCAAAGGAAAAATAATTAATTGGTCTGGAGCTGGTGGGGAAGGGACTGAGGGAGCAAGAAGTAAATTTCATGGACAAAAGAAACTGGCAGAGGAATGGGGGAGAACCTACTGGGTGATAGGGGGTCAAAGCTAGAGTGAGAGAGGTGTTTGTGGGAATAAGGGATGAGGTGGGGTTTCAGGAAGAGGCAGATGTTTGGATAGTCTCGATCATTGAGACAAAAAAAAATCATAAGTCTCTTGAACCTCGAGTTAGAGATGAGGACAGAGAGATGCTGTATTGCTTGAGGTGGTCCATCCTGATCTGACAGTGGACAACGAGCCAGTAATGCATTATGTTTGCAGTTCTTAGACTTGAGGATGTGAAGGTGAGAACTTTACCAAGGAGAACGACAAAGATGAGAAACTATGAACGACTTAATAGGGATGAGGGCATCAAAGATAGAATCAAGGGAGTTATGTGAGCGGGTTGATCATGACAGCAGTTTTGTTAAGATTAGGGTTAGGCTTTGGTTGCTAAATGGGCAGTTCTACTCTGTTTAAGTTCTGAAATACATATCCAGCACTTCTTTTGAGGACAAACCTGATTTGAACCCATGATTTTGGATTCTTTTGTCCCAGCTGGCCACTTGCAGTATATTTTCAGAGGTTCTACGTCTGTCATCCAGGAAGAAAGGACTCATCCCAATGTATGGATTAGTTACAGAGTTGATGCCAGCCTTGTGCAATAATTGATCACACATTTCCTCCCATGATATGAAAATGGTCGCTTCTTTTCAAAGCCTGAAAGTAGGATTGTATCGACCAGTATGAGCTCATTATATTTTCAATAGATGGCACAGTCTCTGGAGCCTGTCTCGTGATTAGAAATTGTGCAGAAGGCTGTTGAGAAGAACTGATTTCTACATCTCAATTGATTCCCTAACTGTGCAAAACTGGTGGAAATGTTCTTGTTTCTTCCTTTTCTGATGCTTGGTATGCATATAGCACTTGGATAAGTAAGGAAGATTAGGATTCATTTGGAAGAGGAAGGGTTTATACTTGAGATGTCAACTGACTATACTTTCTCAAAAAATGCTGTCTGACCTTCTGAGTGTCTCCAGAGTTTTCTATCTTTTTTGGGGTCATGGGCTCATTGGGATATATCTTTCCTCCGTATGAAAAAAATCTTCTACTAAACTTGGTTTATATTAATTGAATACCAGAATTTTTGTTTAGCTTTAATTGCATGGTAAAATATGCTCCTTTAATTTTGTTTGTCGCAGTCATTTATAATAATCTGCATAAATGTCCACGAAAGCAAATTAGGAAAAATGTTTTAAAAAGAATACAACTTGCCACCTTTATAGCTAGCATTTTGTTCATGCCAGTGCTACTTATTATTAGTATGTTGCACAGAGAGAAAAATAATTTCTAAACACAGTAATATCAGTAATTCTCTTTTGTCAAAATAGCTTAGGGCTACTTTAAATTCATTTAAAAAAAATGGAACTTAGAATTTCCTTTTATGAGCTAATTTTTTTGTTGAAAATTGTAACTTGGACCGAACTAAAAAAACACTTCAGGATTTAAGTTGGTTATTAGGTTTATAAGGTCCTGTGTGTTCTGAGATGCACAGCCCATTTTACAATGTGGCACATAATAAGCTTGGAGATTTGTGCTGAAAAATTGAATAAGTTTACTCAGGAAAATAATAAAATCCTTAAATCCTTTCCACTAGTAACCCAAAATGGTAATTATATAATTCCATATAGTGGTTGCATATAAACTTCCAGTAGTGAACTGCATTCAATTTTATTTGTTTTCAGTGCTTTCAATCAATTATAAAGTAATTGCAACTCAATATCTTGTACATTTTTTTTTAATTGGCTCCTATATTCAGCACCTCAGAGTTTGGTGAGTGATGTGTGGTAGCACTGAGCTCAGTGTGTACTCGAAGAATCACGGATACAGGATTGAGAATTTACTGCTCGCTTCTAGGTTAATGTAGATTTACTTTCCTGTGAACACTGTAACCGTTAATATTTTTGCCCTTCCAAGTGTAAAATTTTCATTTTACTTTCTACACCTCATATTGAAATCAAGACGTAATGCACTGTCTCCTACTCTAACTACCATCTACAAACTTTTTTAAACTTAAGCATGCTGTCAACCTCATCACTT
This sequence comes from Heptranchias perlo, assembly GCF_035084215.1. Classification (NCBI taxonomy): domain Eukaryota; kingdom Metazoa; phylum Chordata; class Chondrichthyes; order Hexanchiformes; family Hexanchidae; genus Heptranchias; species Heptranchias perlo. Next base: position 35,778,827 of record NC_090348.1, on the reverse strand, counting down.
CTTGATTTACCTTATCTTCTTGTCTACTTTTTTCAACTTCGCTGGTGTTCGCCACTTGGCCATGGCCCTTTGCCTAGGTTTCCTAATTTTTAAAAAAGTTATATATTTCCTTGAAATAAATTGACTCCAGAAGCTAATGGCCATAAATTAAAAGCAGAATAACACAGCTCTGCATTTTTCTTCTGCATCTAGTTAAGATTAGCATACTAGATCCTCATATCCTCCTGTCTGTCATACTTCATGCGTCACACACTGTCTAATTCAAATTTCTTCATACATTTTTTCAAGAGTGATAAAGAAACGAAGACAGATACTGTAGTTGGAATGAACAGACAAACTCCCCTCCAACAGAAAATACCAGAGCCACAAAGTCTCCAGCTTTTTAATTGACCTGTGTATGAACTCACTCAGTTGACTTAATTTCAATTAGACTTCATAGTCTTAGAGGGATACATCTCGATGCATTAGCAGCAGAATAATTCATTGTGTTTTACACAGTATAATATTCCTGTCTTTATAATCACATTTGCTGACTTAAAATGATCAGCACAATGGGACACTCGCCAGTAATATGAAAACAATATATCCAGTGTGCATCTGTGTCTGTGACTCTGTCACACATACGAATTTCTGTGTCACATTTAAGGCAAATTAAAAAGAAAGAAAATCAATCACTTGGAACGTAAAGAGTGACTCCCCCATCAATTGAAAATACTTTATTGACACAGGGGTCAGAATGTCTGTAATTTCTGACTGACTTTTAGCAATCACACTGTTTAAAAACAGAGAGAAAACAAACCAGGCATTTCATCCTGGATTCTGACTTGTAGCCTGAAGGGCAATTGAATTCTGATTGGGCTCACTCAACGTTTACCTGAAAGCAATTCGATTTTGTGGCCTTAAAGGGACACAGCTTCACCTCAGCAGCAGAATAATACATTGTGAATTACATGGCATAATTTTGTTATTAAACAGCACATCACCTGACTTACCATGGCGATCCGCTGTTACGTATAAAGTCTTGAGACTAGTCAATGCCTGTCATACTCCAAATGTTGCACTTCAAAGTTTCATACTTTGTTACAGATGCAAAATAATCTATATTTTAAAATAGGGAAAGAAAGCCAGCCATTGGAAATCTACAGAGCAAGTCCCCTCCAGCCAAAAATAGCTTCTAATTCACTTCAGGAGTCACATTTATTTTTTTTTAAAAAAGGTCTACTCGTGCTTCTAACTGAACGAAGGAACTGTTAAGAGAACGTGAATCAAGTGAAACTAGACAGTGAAGAGCACGTTTTCGTCTTTACCACCTGGGTAGTGATCTGCCGGAGTCGATTGTCTGCCCTTTATAGAATCCGCCTGATTTCATTTCATTTCATTGATTTCAGTGGAATGAAAATCACATGGTTCTTTAAAGGTGAAGATGAAAATCTACCCACATATCAGTAGGCTTCTCAATGGTCTGGACATTATACCTGAGCCTCATCTCTTCTCTCAATGTCCACGCACATGGACCTTCAAGCAGGAGTCATTGGAAAGTAACTTTCCCTTCCCTGCCCCAGGGCACTCCTACTGCTACTTCGACTGAGATTAGCTAACTCTGCACAGAATGGGGATCAAAGCTGGGAGTATGTTGTTTGTATGGCTTGGTTCCACACTCAGTAGTGCATTTACCCACTAAGGCATCAGAGAAGCTCCCCATTTTCCTTAATGTTCCGCTTGGGCTGCTTCCCACCATGTTTTGTGACAGTTGCTAACAGTAACTGGCAGTGAGCTCACCCAAAGACAAGATCATAAAATCACAGGACTGGAACTCACAGCTTTCTTGTTCTGCTCCCCCGCCAACCCTCTACTGAGTTTTACAATAATGTTCTTCACCAGCAAAGCTGCCAGATTGCCTGTTAGATGACCATATTTCTGCACTAGATTTATGTTTGTAACATAGTGACGACCTTCTTTAACTGGGCCTTGTTTTAAACTACTTTTGAGCTTTTATCGGGCTTCATGTGTGAAGGTTTTCAGCGAGTAAGACCATTAATTTCTTACTTTGCAGAAGGTGACATTCTCCTTGCTGCTGCAGCAGTAAGTTGACTAATTGTCAGCAAAGCGAGTGCACATGAACTGTTATTGGTATCGATCGCCCAGCCCTTAAATACTTCTCTCGGCACGTTTGCTAATCTTCAGATGTTCTCAGTAAATGTTTAGTGAATGGAGTTGTTGTGGAGCTTTCTGTCATTGCAGTGCCTATTTCATACTTAACTGCCAAGCTGAGTGAAGTACATTAATAGGTTAACAGGTAAGATGTAAGTGTATCCTGATTATACTGGCTATGCACATTAGATGCTTTGACTGTGCATACTGGGAAGTCCAACTTCTGCTGAAACTCGGAGCATCCCCACACATGTGCCGACATGTGCGTATCAGTTTAGGAGGAAATCAGAGCATCGACAGTGAACAGCCAGTGTAACCTAGTTTGCACACATATTACATCTATCTCCCTATGACTTTGAGTGTTAAAGTGACTGGGATATCTAATTTCAAATGAAACTTCAGATGATTAATTCTAGGGATGAGGGAAAGAGGGAAAAACAGATTTAAGGAAGGACTTGGCTATTCCTGTATTGTTCCACCAACAAAATGTTCGAAGGTTTTTTTTCTATCCATACTACAACTGGAGCTGATTTCTTATTTTTTTATTGTACCTCAAGAAGAAGAGATTTACTGTCACAATTGCTGAAAAAAAAATCTTAACAAATGAATGCAATAAAGCATTGTTTAAAGATATTGATGAAACGTAGCCGTACTAATGACTCAGGAATAAGAATGGTAAAAGTACTGAAAAGGTTGATGACCTTCTTAGTCTAATCTCATTGCCACCAAATAATTCATTTAGTTAATGATTTGTTACCAGCTAGTAGAAACTTACTCAATCCCTCCCATTACAAACATGGGCAAAACATCTTAAAAAGGGAATTGGATAAATACTTGAAAAGGGAAAAATTGCAGGGCTACGGGGAAAGAGCAGTAGAGTAGGACTAGTTGGATTGCTCTTTCAAAGACATGATGGGCCAAGTGGTTTCCTTTTGTGCTGTCCGATTCTATGATTCTATCTGTGGGATATATGTCTGTCTTAGTGAGTAATACAGAGGCTGCACGTCGACCTGGGAAATCTTCAAAATGTGCAGAACCCCTCCTACAAACTCACTATCCTACTGGCCCAGGCATTACCAGCTCTTCACCAGCCCCAGGCAGGTCAAAATTGACCAGGCCTCCACTACCCATCTAAATATGACAATAAACTCCATGTGAACTTTGCCATCTATGCTGAGTAATCTTGAGTCGTATGTTACTAGGTGACCTCAACCCTGCATATATCTATGCTGCCTAACGATATGCGGTGATCTAAATACCTCTCTCTGTGTACTTGTGAGAAGATCACAAAATTCTATTTAACATATCTGATCGGGAAGAATGATGTCCTTTTCGTCAATACCTTTTGCCTGTACCTTCTTGGTGAAAATAAACTAAGTCCTGCTGATCTTTCTCCCCCCTTCAGTAATGGGTTCCATTGGATATGTGTACCGAACGCAAGCTTTGTGAAAACCCTAAAGAAGTGACCATTGTCTGTAACAGAGAGGAATACTTTCCTTTCACTGGGCGTAATATCAGCTAAGTTTGTCAGCTAACTGTAACCTATTCTGCCTATTTAATTTCCATCGGAGCTCGATATTGCCAACCATTGCCAGCATTAATTTCTTTTGAAGGTTTTAAATGTTTCCAATCCAAGACGCTATCCAAATTTAAAGAATTCCATTATAGATGGTATGCAAAATTGGATTGTTGAGACAACATGGGGTAGGGGATGGTTTTATGGCTCTGGTAGGAAGCCCATTCCTACAATTCCGATAAATTGTTATAAGTTGGTATGAAGATCTGTGTAGATCCCAGCACGTGCTTCTTGAATGAAGCTGGCATATTAGCACCAGTCCACTAATGGGAGGAGGAGGCTCTGCAAATATCCCCATCCTCAATGATGGCGGAGTCCAGCACGTGAGTGCAAAAGACAAGGCTGAAGCGTTTGCAACCATCTTCAGCCAGAAGTGCAGAGTGGATGATCCATCTCGGCCTCCTCCCGATATCCCCACCATCACAGAAGCCAGTCTTCAGCCAATTCGATTCACTCCACGTGCACTGGATACAGCAAAGGCTGTGAGCCCCGACAACATCTCAGCTGTAGTGCTGAAGACTTGTGCTCCAGAATTAGCTGCGCCTCTAGCCAAGCTGTTCCAGTACAGCTACAACACTGGCATCTACCCGACAATGTGCAAAATTGCCCAGGTATGTCCTGTCCACAAAAAGCAGGACAAATCCAATCTGGCTAATTACCGCCCCATCAGTCTACTCTCAATCATCAGCAAAGTGATGGAAGGTGTCGTTGACAGTGCTATCAAGCGGCACTTACTCACCAATAACCTGCTCACCGATGCTCAGTTTGGGTTCCGCCAGGACCACTCGGCTCCAGACCTCATTACAGCCTTGGTCCAAACATGGACAAAAGAGCTGAATTCCAGAGGTGAGGTGAGAGTAACTGCCCTTGTCATCATGGCAGTATTTGACTGAGTGTGGCACCAAGGAGCCCTAGTAAAATTGAAGTCAATGGGAATCGGGGAAAACTCTCCAGTGGCTGGAGTCATACCTAGCACAAAGGAAGATGATAGTGGTTGTTGGAGGCCAATCATCTCAGCCCCAGGACATTGCTGCAGGAGTTCCTCAGGGCAGTGTCCTCGGCCCAACCATCTTCAGCTGCTTCATCAATGACCTTCCCTCCATCATAAGGTCAGAAATGGGGATGCTCGCTGATGATTGCACAGTGTTCAGTTCCATTCGCAACCCCTCAAATAATGAAGCAGTCCGAGCCCGCATGCAGCAAGACCTGGACAACATCCAGGCTTGGGCTGATAAGTGGCAAGTAACATTCACGCCAGACATGTGCCAGGCAATGACCATCTCCAACAAGAGAGAGTCTAACCAGCTTCCCTTGACATTCAACGGCATTACCATCGCCGAATCCCCCACCATCAACATCCTGGGGGTCACCATTGACCAGAAACTTAACTGGACCAGCCATATAAATACTGTGGCTGCAAGAGCAGGTCAGAGGCTGGGTATTCTGCGGCGAGTGACTCACCTCCTGACTCCCCAAAGCCTTTCCACCATCTACAAGACACAAGTTAGGTGTGTGATGGAATACTCTCCACTTGCCTGGATGAGTGCAGCTCCAGCAACACTCAAGAAGCTCAACACCATCCAGGACAAAGCAGGCCGCTTGATTGGCACCCCATCCACCACCCTAAACATTCACTCCCTTCACCACCGGCGCACAGTGACAGCAGTGTGTACCATCCACAGGATGCACTGCAGCAACTCGCCAAGGCTTCTTCGACAGCACCTCCCAAACCCGCGACCTCTACCACCTAGAAGGACGAGCAGCAAGCACATGGGAACAACACCACCTGCACGTTCCCCTCCAAGTCACACACCATCCCGACTTGGAAATGTATCGCCGTTCCTTCATCGTCACTGGGTCAAAATCCTGGAACTCCCTTCCTAACAGCAACGTGGGAGAACCGTCACCACACGGACTGCAGCAGTTCAAGAAGGCGGCTCACCACCACCTTCTCAAGGGCAATTAGGGATGGGCAATAAATGCCGGCCTTGCCAGCGATGCCCACATCCCATGAACGAATTTTTAAAAAGTCAATATTTGATTATATTTAGTGGCTCATATAATCAAGTCTACGACCTGATCTTGAATAGTGTTGTGCATTGCTGAAGTAACATATTAAAAATGCCCCATATTCAATAAGATGGGAGTGAGAGCCTAGAACTTCCTCACATTAGCGGTGTAGCTTTTCGATTACATATTCCATTTAATGTTTCTCTCAGTCAGGTGTTTGAAAGGAAACTGGAATCTACCTTATAATACAGTGTCCTTCAGTTGAGTGCAGCTTTATTTAGTTGTTGTCAAACATCTTTCCTGCCATTTGTCCTAAAAGTGAGCATCTCATTGCTAAAAGCACAGTAACCTTTTTATTCATCAGCTAGGATGACAGCAATGTGATAATATAAATTGAAAAATATAAATGTCAGGCTGTAATGGAGTTCTGATGGTTCATTGATCAGGTGAACTTATCACATTAGGTGGTGATTTTTTCATCTGTTTTTCCTATTTGCTTCAACTTGACCTGCACTCAATGTGAGCTGTCACTTCCATGGTGATTCATGAGTGCCAAAGGCTGTATGCAGTATTAAAGACAGACAAATAAAGGCTGGTAGCAGCAGCTAAGGAATGCACTGCACAGACTGTGCCTTCATTTTGCTAAGACCAGAAACTTCTCACCCCTTCCCCACCAACGTTCAAATTGAACTACTGGTAATCACAGGCTTCTCTTGCAACCCTGGTCTAATTGAGCTCACCCCAGTGTTTCTGCAAGGCCAGGGTTATTCTCTTTCACCTTGCCTAATTCCTTTCAATTGTTAAACTGCAGAATCAGCAAAAGGGTGCTTATGACATCCTGCTTGGAAAGTTCACTAATTAATCCTTTAGTCCTTTACCTCTTAATTCTTTTTCTAGCCCTCCCTTTGATATTCTCTTCCCAACCATCAGTTTTTTTCCTTTCTCTCCAGAAGGTGCTGGCCCATGCTGAAATATTGGTTCACCCAAAGTAGCCATTCTTTATGTTGAAGCCTGACTAGTGAGTGTCAGCAGGCCTTTTGGACATGTGGGCAACGTAGCCAAGCCCAATCCTATCTTCACTTGATGTCCACTCAAGTAGATTGCAACTGGATAGCAAATGAGAGTGGAAACCCTGGATGATTTATTTCCCCTCCCCTGCACAGACTAGGCTCACAGATGAACAGTTATTTGGGTGAGGTCCCTGGTTCGATCCCTCATTTGTGTTGTCAGCTGATCTAGGCCACAATAGCAGTTGAGGAACTACAGTTGGCCATAAGTAGGTCTGGAGAAAGGAAAATTCAGGAATTGCTGTCCAGGGAACCCTGCTAGAAAATATATATTTTTGGGTGTCAAATGAGAGCAAGATTGGGCTTGGCTGTGATAAGTAGCCCGCTAACACTAAATGTCTAGGCCTGCATATGAAGAAAGGCCATTTTACTGGGATTTATGTCAATATGTTCAGTGATTGTGAACTAAACAAAAGAATGCCCAAATATGCTTTATTCCAGAGGATGCTCCTTTAATCCCTCCATATTGCAACAAAGCTGATCTTTCTGAATGTTGTAAGAAATCTATCAGTAATGGAAATCAGATGTAGTCTGCTTAACTCAGACACTGTGAAGGATGTTAATTAGGAGTCATTCTTATTGCAATTCCGGACTTTGGGAAACTGTTTAATTCATGTTAGTTCAGTCACCTTGCATTGCTGAGCTCATTAACTGAGTCATTTCCCCAGATGATATCACCTGCGAACACTATTTGCATAAAAATATTCAAAGACACCAATAAGTATTGAACTGAAATCTTTGTAACTTTTTGTTTAAAGAGGGTAGTGATAGAGAGACTCTGCCAATAGTTTTACAGATAAAAACTGTCAATGATGAGTACTCACCCATATATCATTTACATGCCTTCAAGTATTTTTCTTCAACAGGTTTTGTTTTTCAAGATAATCATATTCTATGGTGCTTTGCATGACACCCACTTCATGTTGAGAATATAGAATGGACATCTGAAATTAATATCAGACAAGGATACCTCCTTGCACTGAGCCAGCTGTCTATCAATCTCTTTAGAGGGGCTGTTAATTGGGTTGGTGCAAAGTGAGTGCTAAAGTATTGCAGCACGTAGTGATCGCATTAGTGATAGTCAGTGTTGAATTATGGATAGTTTATATCACGGACTCACATATTCTAAGAATTGGGTTGCAACTACCTAAGCTCATTCCACACACGTGTCTCAGAGAATGCAGCAGTCTAGTTTGTTGATCTTTCATGTGTGACGCACACTATTGTGCATGAAGGAATTCAGCATCATTGTGCGGATGTGGCGCATTGTGCCTTTACTCCCTCCGTCACTGGGCAGCCACGTATTATGTCACAGTGATTGTACCTAAAAATACATATAGGTTACAACACGGAAACAGGACATTCAGCCAACCAGTCCGTGTCGGCATTTACCCTCCGCGTGAGCAAAAAGATCTCATCACATTTACCTGCCCTGTTCCCATATTCCTCCATCCCCTTTTCGTTCATCCACCTATTCAATCTAGTCTTGAATGTTTCCCCCAGCTACCATGTCAGCGACTTCCTCAAAGAATTCTACGCGGTTTGTCAAGTATGATCATCCCCTTTGAAATCCATGCAGGCTACTTCTAGCTATTTTCTCTTTATCATCCTTAATTAGAGACTCTTAAAAGTTTCCCTACCACAGCTGTTAAACTAACCGGCCTGTAATTATTTGGATTAGCTATGTCTCCATTTTTAAAAATAAGTACTACATTGGCCACTCTTCAGTTCTCGAGCACATATCCACACCGAATGAAACCCTGAAATATAATTTCTAGAACCTCAGCAATATCCTCCCTCACATTCCTCAGGATTCTGGGATGTTGGCCCCTGGTGCTTTGTCTTCCTTTAGCCTAATTAACTTATCTAAAGTCTTCCTTTTATCTATCACAATGGGCACGATTTTAACAGTGAAAAACGAGTGGGTTGGGAATGGGGGGCATTCAAAATTGCAACCATTTCAGATCCGGCCATTTCCTGTTTTCGCCGGGGCGGCACAGGGGGCGGGCGACCAACCTGCTCCCAGGAGGCGGGTCGGGCCTTAAAACCTTTCAAGGAGGCTTCAAGCCTCCACTTTCCCACAGTTTCCGATTTCAACCCCAGGGGGTCGGTATCCTGGGCCTTCTCTTTTACGCCTCTTGAAAGGAGGCGAGAAGGCCCGAGACTAACAGGTAGGTGCCTTTCTGGCACAGCTTGTGGGCCCAGGGGAGCAGGAGTGCTTCCCCCAGGCCCAACAAGCCTACCTGCAGCGACCCCCGCCCCCCGCAATGATCACTGACCCCTCCCCCCCGATCTCTGATCGCGGACTCCCGACCCCGATCCCCCCTCCAACAACCATGGACCCCCAACCCTGATACCCAATCCCCCTCCCCATCGATCTCGGACCCCCGCGATGACCCCCGATCCCAACCCCCCCCCCCCAGGTGACTGACCCCCCAATCCCTCCCCCCCGTGACTGACGACCCCGTGCCAACCTATGCCCCTGTGCCAACCCATGCCCCCGTGCCCCCCCCAAGCCCTCCCCCCCATCCATACAAACAAAGACTTACCTGTGGACTTACCTGAACACGTCCTCTCTCTGGCTGCTGTCATGTCCGACTGAGACCAGCCTGTCAATAAGGCCACACAGTCGGGCGGCAAACCGACAAAAAATAATTAAAGACGTCCTTTCGTCAAAATTGTAAGGACGTCCGGGAAACCCGTACTTCCGGATTTCCCATCCGCAATTTGACCCCCCGCCCCCTTCCTGGCTTGGGATTAAAATGATGCCCAATATCTCTCATCTCGCTCATGACCATTTCAGGATTCTCATGCTCTCCAATATCCTTCTCTTTGGTAAAGACTGATGTGAAGTACTTATTAATGCTCAGTAATTATCAAGTCTTTCACCTTCCTTTGTTTTCACCTAACAAAGGCAGTTTGCAAGAGTTAATCTGCAGAAACTCAATACCTGTAAATGTAAGACTTCTACCAGTCTGTTGCTACTGTCAAAACAAACTGAGTTTTGATTTACTAATTATTGTCCTGCACTATAATATGTTTATTCCAGAGGAATCATGTGCCAGGCCTTTTGTCAAAAAAAACTTCAAGATACAAAGTGACATCTTTATTGTTTCTTGTTCCAAGGCTCAGTGATTGTCTCGTTGACGTGAGCATTGAAATAGTATTTGTAACTCATTGGCAGGAGCATTAAAAGTGCCAGCTGCTTCGAATTACTCAGATGTCTCTCATGCCCTTAAGGAATCGGATCTGATATGCACCTGCTCGACATTCAGTGGGTGTCTTGATGAAGAGCAGGAGTGAATGTTCATACAACAGCAGAACCAAGTGGTCTGTCCATTATCTAGCTTCACAGGTTTCCAAATAGACCAAATCAGAATTAAACAGATTACAATGACTTCTTGAGACTGTGTGGAAGACCAGAGATTTTGTACAGTAGGCTTTAAGTTCTGATAATAAAGGAAGACAATTATGCTTTCTTAGCATACTGCTGAAGAGACCTCACAGGAAAGCTGCTGTTGAAATTTCCTTGTTCAATTTTCTTTGTGTCTCTAAATTTTTTCAATTCTACTATGGTTATTGCTCCTCTGAACTTTCTTCTTTTGTTCCTTCTAAACTTCAAATATTCTGTCCTACATGCACTTCTTTTCTGCATTGTCACTGTGTTGAAATGAAGACTTATTGCTCTGTCTCCCATTGTAACTCTCTTCTTTCTCTGGACTTGAAAACCGTGAAACCCTTTGCCTCACTCAGACCTTCCTTCCTTTCTACAATCTACAATTGCCATCACACACCTTGATTTATCTGATCTTGCATTCTGCTGTTTTCAATGTTGTTGGTGTCGTGCAGTGTGGACCTTGTTTAGGTTTCCCAATTTAAAAAATTGAGTGGATGAATTAATCAAGCTCTGATGTTTTGCAAAAGGGAAGGACCATCAAAGACCTATTTGAGTTACCCTTTCAGGTTAGTAAGGGTTTGAACTGAATACAGTTCCATTGAGCACCAGCAGCTCTCTCTTACTTTGCCGAAGTGATCATTCTTCACTGAACTTAGAGAGCTGAAGTTGCCAGACTATATACCATTGTGGGGGATGTCGTAGCTAAAACCTGATCCTCTCCGATCACATACACATGCACTTTCCAGCAGGAGTTACTGGACAGCAGTCGGGAGTAGGAACCCTGGCTGATTTTATCCCTTCCTCGCTCTGGGTCACTGAGGGCAATAACACTATCCTGGATGAATTCAGCTAATTAAGCACAGGACTGAACCTGAGATCATCTTGGTCTGAATGGCTCAGTACTACACCTACACTATATTTATCAACTGTTATCAGGGGATCTGCTGATTAATTTTCTATGAACATATTCAATTTGTTTATGAAATTTTTTTGGGTTAGTAGTGGTGTTACAGGGTAATAGGAGTGGTTATGTTGTGCCTAAATACATAGCTTGCTTTCTTCAATATGGTAATCTATTTCTCAGTTCCTCATATACTGGTGACAAAGTATATGGAAATGTAAGTGCTGTTGTGTTGGAGGTCACAGCTTATGTTATTTGGGAGATTAACTGTGGCTTTCGTTGCACTTTAAGCTTGAATGACTGAATTGTGGTTTGAGGATTTCAGTGTATTTTTGGTGTGTGAGATTTGATAAGATTAGTATGTAATAGCAAAGCAAATGGCCTGATACTGTAAAATGTACTGCATTGCTGAAAAATCCAACCCATAAATAGCATCTGATAGTGGTAAAAGTATAAGCGATAACTCTCAACTGGTGGTTTTTAAAACCCAGGCTTGACATCTTATAACCAGGACCTTTTGCTTGAAATTGACCTCTATCCTGTTCTTCTCACCCCTTGGTGATGACCTGCACTGCATAGGACCAATGAGTTGGTACGGTGCAGCATCCAATGAGTTTCTACACTTGGCACTTGGTGTAATGTGATTTACTGCCTGAGTTTTACATAAAAAGTCCCGCAGCTGTGAAATGTCCAGTTTCCAAGCAGATCTGGGTGAGAACAAGTCAGTTTCTGCCACAAACCACTTACCCGAACTATCGGCTTTGACCCGTCCACATTAGAAAATTAGCAAAAGGTCACACACACAAACACACCACAAAAACAGATCATTTAAAAACAACTGAATATCAACATGTGAAAGCGCATAATTACAGTCTATTCTCAATTCAAAGTTGCCTAATTGAAATTATCCGATGATTCAAATTTTTAATACTGAATTCCCATTTTGCTCTGTTATTTATGTTACTTAATGAAAATTGTTGAATAATTTATTTTTAATGCAAAATCTCAGGAGTGGACTGCACATTGGGAGTGCAGTGGCACACAGGGTTATAACATAAGCTGTAGGTATACCCAACATTTCTTCACGTCCTTAGAACAAAGAAATACGATAAACATGGAAACCCAAAGAGAAAGATAAGTGTTGAAAGCACAGATTTATTTCCTAGTGGAGATCTGGGGATCTGCTGTCCCCCAAGCCCAGAAAATTTGGGTTTTTCACATTTAATATGGTGCATTTTCAAAAATAGATTATAGGCCCATAATACATAAAACAAGTAGTTACACTGAAAATGCAATGGGGTATTGGCTTCTCATCAGTTGTGCTATAGGCAAGAAAAAAAATACAAAAAAAAGAATGTTTTGTTGCAATGGTGACTTAGAAATTTCTGGTGGCTGATGTAAGCACTATAGGGAGTACATGGTTTATCCAAGCAACACATAAGGATTACTGTTACACATACTGTTTCTTTGCAAATGCAGTAACTACAGATATTTAGTTATACTAGAGATCAGTATGTGACTCAGTGCAATGTGGAAATGATGGACCCACGTTGTACTGCCAGTGCCATGTCACTGTCTGGTCAGGGAAAGCCAAACTCTATGCTTGTATGCTCTACTGATGGATCTCTAAAAGTTGGTTCTTTACTAACCTTTGAAGATTAAAAACTTTAAAAATTTGTCTTCACACCAGTCTCAGCCATGTGTGACACCGGAGTGGTGTGACGTCACCTCCTTGAGGTGCTTTCACACTGATTGCTAAAATGTAAAGTACGATTTGGCGACTGTGCCCTCAAGTTATACTGAATACAAGAGTATAAATTATTGCCAACGATGCTGTTGCACAGATACTTAATCATAGTATCATAGTAGGTACAGCACAGGAGGAGGCCATTCGGCCCATCGTGCCTGTGCCAGTTCTTTGACAGAGCTATCCAATTAGTCCCACTCCCCTGCTCTTTCCCGTGGCCCTGTAATTTTTTTCCCTTCAAATATTTATCCAATTCCCTTCTGAAAGTTACTGTTGAATTTGCTTCCACCACCCTTTCAGGCAGTGCATTCCAGATCATAACAACTCGCTGCGTAAAAAAAATGTTTCCTCATGTCGCCTCTGGCTCTTTTGCCAATCACCTTAAATCTATGTCATCTGGTTACCGACCCGTCTGCCACTGGAAAGAGTTTCTCCTTATTTACTCTGTCAAAACCGTTCATGATTTTGAACACCTCTATCAAATCTCCCCCTAATCTTCTCTGTTCTAAGGAGAACAACCTCAGCTTCTCCAGTCTCTCCACATAACTGAAGTCCCTCATCCCTGGCACCATTATAGTAAATCTCTTCTGCACCATCTCGAAGGCCTTGACATCTTTTCTAAAGTGTGGTGCCCAGAATTGAACACAATATTCCAGCTGAGGCCTAACCAGTGTTTTATAAAGATTTAGCATAACTTCCTTGCTTTTGTACTCTGTGCCTTTATTAATAAAGCCCAGGATCCCATATGCTTTTTTAACAGCCTTCTCAACTTGACCTGCTACCTTCAAAGATTTGTGTATGTGCACTCCCAGGTCTCTCTGTTTCTGCACCCCCTTTAAAATTGTACCATTTAGTTTATATTGCCTCTCCTCATTCTTCCTACCAAAATGCATCACTTCACACTTCAGTGTTAAATTTCATCTGCCATGTGTCTGCCCATTTCACCAGTCTGTCTATGTCCTCCTGAAGTCTGTTACTATCTTCCACATTGTTTACTACATTTCCGAGTATCATGTCATCTGCAAACTTTGAAATTATACCTTCTATACCCAAGTCCAAGACATTAATATATATCAAAAAGAGCAGTGGTCCTAATACTGACCCTTGGGGAACACCACTGTATACTTCCCTCCAGTCTGAAAAACAACAGTTCACCACTACTCTCTGCTTTCTGTCCCCTAGCTAATTTTGTATCAACTCTGCCACTGCCCCTTTAATTCCATGAGCTTTAATTTTGCTGACAAGTCTACTATGTGGAACTTTATCAAATGCCTTTTGAATGTCCATATACACAACATCAACCGCACTACCCTCATCAACCCTCTCTGTTATTTCATCAAAGAACTCAATCAAGTTAGTCAAACAAGACTTTCCTTTAACAAATCCGTGCTGACTTTTATTTATTAGCCCATACTTTTCCAAGTGCCAATTTATTTTGTCCCAGATTATTGTCTCTAAAAGTTTCCCCACCACCGATGTTAGGCTGATTGGCCTGTAATTGCTGGGTTTATCCCTCTCCCCTTTTCTGAACAGGGGTGTAACATTGGCAATCCTCCAGTCCTCCGGCACCATCCCTATATCTAAGGAGGATTGGAAGATTGCAGCCAGAGCCTCCCCAATTTCCACCCTTACTTCCCTCAGTAACCTAGGATGCATTCCCACCTGGTCTGGGTGACTTTTCTGCTTTGAGAACTGCCAACCTTTTAAGTACCTCCTCTTTTATCTATTTTTATTCTATCCAATATCGCTACTACCTCCTCCTTTACTGCTACAATGGCAGCATCCTCTTCTCTAGTGAAGACAGATGCGAAGTATTTATTTTGTGCCTTATCCATGCCCTCTGCCTCCACAAGAAGATCTCCTTTTTTGTTCCTAATTGGTCCCATGCTTCCTTTGATTACCCTTTTACTGTTTATATGTTATAAAAGAGAACCCAAAAGTCTTTTATTGTTCGCCACTAATCTATTCTCATACTCTCTCTCTGCTCCTCTTATTCTCTTTTTTTAGATCTCCTCTGTATGTTCAGTATTCAGCCTGGTTCTCTATTGTATTATGAACCTTACATTTGTCATAAGCCTCCTTTTTCTGTTTCATTTTAAACTCTATATCTTTAGTCATCCAGGGAGCCCTTGCGCTTTACAAAAGAAATAAATGGGTTGATGTCTCCTGTAAAGTAGCAATTTGATGCAAGCACATTAAGCATTCATACAATGACATCGCAAGTGGTAATTTTGACCTCTAGTGTAGTAGAAATCGCTTCACATCAATGCTAAATATGCAGGGAATGTGCCCATTAACATCAACTGATGATAACATGATATCCAGTTTTGAAATAAAGTTTAATCACAGTTTAAATCTATGCTTATTTAAGATGGAGTGCTCTGCTCTTCTTCCCATCCCACAATAAATCATCATGTGAACAGTCTCCAGGTCAGCAAATCAAGCCTTCTACTGACAGAGAAATTCACTTACATGCCAACATAATCAATACAAACTCTGCTGGCATGTGAGTTTTCCAAATATTTCGATTTTTCCCTCCACTTATCATTTTTGTGACACTTGTGCATACTCAAGCAAGAAGGATAAATTCAGAAGGGGAACTGTTCAGAATTCTATGTGCAGGTGAGTCAAATCATCAGATACTCTCAAAAAAGTTCAATATTTTGAATATTCCTGTTTTTAGCTTGGGGTAGCAGAATCTGTCATCTGAGGGAGCAAAGAAAGGGATGGACGGAAGGGGCTACAAATGGGTTTTTTGAGATGTAATCATTGCTCATCCCTGGTTACCATGAGAAGGCGGTATTGGGCTTTCTCCTTGAACTACTGCAGTATTTGTGCTGATCGTGCTCTCATGATTGTGTAATGTAATTTCACCATATTGACCGAACATTGATGAAGAAATGGCAATACGTGTCTAAGTCAGGAAAGGCTGTGCCTTGGAGGGTAATTTGGAGGTTATGGTGTTCTTATGACATTGCTGTTCTTGTCCTTCTCACTGTTAGTGTTTGCAGGGAATGGAGGTGCTGCTGAAGTAGCCTTGGAGAGTTGCTGTTTTGCATTCTGTAGATTGTACTGCAGTCACGGTGCATCAGTGATGGAAGGGCTGGATACTGAATACAGTGGTGGGGCAACCAACTAATCAAACTGTTCTAACCTTGATGGTGTTGAGTTTCTTGTTGTGGCTGCACCTATCCAGGCGAGTAGTGAGTATTCTGTCATATGCCTGACTTGAGCCTTGTAGTTGGTGGATAAATTTTGAGGGGCCTGGAGGTTAGCCACTCATTGCAGAGTCTTTGCCCTGCTCTTGTAGTCATGGTGTTGATGTGGATGGTCCAGTTATGCTTCCAGTGGTGACCCCCAAGAGGTTGGTGGGGGACATGGATATGATGGCACTGTTGAAGGTCAGGGGGATATGGCTGGGCTTTTTCTCGTTCAAGATGGTCATTACTTCTCAATAGGGAAAATAATAGTGAGTTGCAAGAAGGTATAATGGATTTTTAAAAAAATGTTATTGTTTGTTCTGCTTAACATGCATCTATTATCCCATTTATATCTACTCTGGAAAATGAAACAGTTACCTTAGTGGAATTGGTGACCACTAGATAGCTGCACTTGCAAATATGGCTTTAAAGCAATGGTCATGAACAGTTATTACAAAGTCACATTCATGACTTTGACGATCTGGGCCAAGATCATCTCTGCGGAAGGTGCATGTAGTCCAATAATGTTCAAATCACCTTACTGGTCTTTACAGGCAGATTGAGGACTCGGAACTCTCATGGCCAAACTTAAAATGATGTATCAGATAGCAAGTGGCAGCCATTTACCGTTGCCGCTGAGGACACTTTGCCTATCAAGGAAGGTTTTGGTACCTCTTATGGCAGTGCTGCCATTTCTGTTACAGTAGTTGGGTGCCGTGGTAGATAAACAGGGTATAAAGGTATGTGGGGAACTGAGCATCAGATAACAGATTGATCCTGGTGAGCTGCAAGTGAAAGTTATATTCAAACACTGTGTTGTGCTTCTAGAATGAGATGTGACTTTTTCTCTCTCTACATGCCTTCCCTGTCTACAGGTTCTTGACCAGCATTCTCCATGTTTTTCGGTCTCTGTACAGGGGAATCACATCAGGCCCAAAGTTACGCCCGTCCATTTAATCACATCATCCACCCACGCTCTTCTGTGCCTACCTCTTGATCTGTTCCAGACAGTAATAATCCCAGCAAGTTTCCACATGATCCCCAAAGAATTTGACCGTAGAAAGAACAATTTTCCAAGTTGGTGCAGCTGCCAATCTGCTTGCTGGCCGTGCACATTGGGACATTGCAGGGGATGGTGCCCATGATTTATTGATACGCTCGACCAGTGGGTGAAGCTCCCATCACAATCTCCCTCGTCACGTCTCTCTTGTGCTAGTTCAAGGATCCTCTAATTAGCGATGCTTCTTGTGCAACTAATTTTAAACAAATGTTTTGTAGCACCAGAACTCAAACTCCTGCAGTCAAAAAATTACTTTAGCATGACTAGTGGCGTAATTATTATCTTCCTCCTGTCGTGCACTTGCAACTGAAGTGTGAAAATCAAACATTTCTGCTTTTGTATTTTATTGCAATGTGGAACCCATTAGAAACATATCTTCCTTAATTAAAAAAAAAGAGTGCTGAGATATTCTATAACAAAATAGAGCTTTACAGCATAATGAATTTAAACAGCTTAAATTTCATTTATATCCGTTCCACATCTGCTCACTACTGGTTTAATTAATGCTCTTTTGTTTAGGTGATTATTTGCTCCTTTATAAATTGAACTGCGAGATTATTTCATTTTTTTTGGTCTGACAAATAGAACATATTTTTCATGTAATTATTTCGTAGGTCTGGTTATCAGGTCTCCAATGAAAATAAGCCTTTTATTAATTTACAATGTTTTTGGACAAAGATTTTAATAAAATAGAAGCTGCTTCCTGGGTCACAGTGCTGTAACACTGCACTGCAATAAAATGGGAGTGCTTTTTTATTTGTGAGGCTTTTTGTTAACTTTCTGTCTTTTTTTTACTTTTTTATGGAGTCTTACAACACCCGTGCCCTGTACCCTACCCAAGATGCAGGGCAGGCAACTGGTTTCCAAACTTCTACTGAACCTCCTTAGGCAACAAGCTAGAAATTGGGAGAGGGTCTGGGGTGAGTGCAGAGCAATTGTTCCCTGGCCTCCAATTGGTACCTCTTCTTTAGGAGCCTCTCATCTGGGGAATTATGGGTGCCAATTCACAGTTTGCTGCTTCATGGCTCAGCATATTGGTGCTCATAGGCCCCAGGTGGCTATTACTTTTCTTTTTTTTTAGAAAACAATCTTGTTCCCTTGTTTTTTCTTTGTCTCCCTGGCCACACACCACCTGAGGTTAGGAAAATGAGCAACAGGTGACCAGCTTAGAGGTTCTTTGTATAGCCTCACCATAGCAGCAAAGCTTGAGACATTTGGGAATTCAGTAATAATGAGGATCAGGCTTGTATCCCTCTCACCATTACTGTGGTGCCACATGCTGTGCTCGCTTCTCTTTATGTCTGCCCATGCCGTACACCATTTCCTGACCAATCTTGAGTTGGTCAAAAGGAACTATACGAGAGCAGGACAAGTTGAGATGTCCTTTTAATTCTTGCTCCTTTATTGGTAAACATCTAATTATCACTGGCTGCATTGGTCTAGCTTGGTCAAGATATGGGAACGAAGAATACAAGGCCATATTGTATTTGGTGGCTCAATTTGTGGAGCAGACTGTGCTTTCTCACCGTACAATAATGTCAATGTTCTAGGAGAAACCTTGGAATGATTTTTCAACCACAAATCCTGCTAAAGACTGACCTATTTTGAATGTGCTTTACTAAAATTTGCCTTTACTTTGTTCATTAAGGGAAAAATTGGTGGTTAAAAAACTTTATTAATCATTATTAGATGGTACTTTGTGATTTATTTGCATAATTTTATCCCAGGTACAATACTAAAAGATTGTGTTGAGCTCCCCAATGATTCAATGGGTAAATACAGCATGTAGATAGGACTGAGCCATACGCAGAGGATATTCCCAGGTTCAATCCCTGGTCAGTGCTGAGTTAACTTATCCCTGCCATTGGTGTGTTGGAGGCATAAAATTGGCCTTAGTGTTTCCTCTTCTGATTGTTATTGCTGTTGGAATGGCACATGTGAGGACAGCAAGAAACTTTGGTGTTGAGGGAGCGCTGCACTGTCGGAGGTGCCGTCTTTCAGATAAGATGTCAGGCTGAGGCCCCGTCTGCCCTCTCAGGTGCACTATTCGAAGAAGAGCAGGCGAGTTCTCCCCCGCCCCATGTCCTGGCCAACATTTATTTCTCAACCAACATCACTAAAACATCATTGCTGTTTATGGGACCTTGCATATTGGCTGCCGCGTTTCCTATATTACAACAGTGACTATACTTCAAAGGTATTTTGTTGGCTGTAATGAGCTTTGTGACATCCTGAGGTCCTGAAAGGAGCTATATAAATGCAAGTTCTTTCATTTCTTTGATGACCCCATAGTTAAATCACCTGCCTGCTCTCACTACCCAGGTTCACACATGGAAGAATTGCCATCTGGACAAGCTACCAGAGTGTGACTGCCACCTGTGGAAAAGTGCCCCAGCTTATCTCTCTGCCTTTGAGAAAAGAGAAGAAAAAGATAAAAGAATATGTTAGCTGGTTGAATAGAAAAGTAAAGGTTCGCTCTTATTAGTTTTGTTCTGTTTTACATTTCAACACTTTTGTTAATAATGTAGCTTATTGAATATTCCTCACAAAGGAATCATTTGGGAATTCCTTTTAAAAATACTATCCTTGTGTGTTGAGAGGTTTTTATAATCCAGTGTGGAGGAAATTGTTTGACTGAGCCATCACTTATTTGAAGCTGAAGCCGATAGTAGGTGTGTTGGACGAATCTGAAAAGATGTGTAATCCTGCATCACTGGATGTTTTGCTGTAGCCCTGACATTTTTACCAGAAGAATGATTCTGTTATTATTCCCCCTCCCCAGACCATAGCAAGGAGAAGTGAGAGTGTAGCTTGTTTGCGATAACATTTTTGTGTGAAATTGTCATGGAGACAACATGGAGCTATATCCTATTACTACTGCTACATTGATCAAAGCCCATGTACGGTACATCTCACCCTTTTCAACATTTTCAGTCCACGGAACTCTACCAGTTCAGGCACTCAAATTTAAACAAGCTCTTTGCCTACTTTTGGAGCAGTTGATGATAAGATCGCTAATATTAATATTCTTAAATCAGTATTACAAATGAGGATGTGTTAATAAACATCTTCTAAAAATAGCAGGTCAATTTTAGCTGTGGAAGTAACTACAGTACCTGGTTTATAGAATAGACTTGAGTACAGGAGTCGATGCTGTAATGAGTACTGATGAGTCGGTCTCATACTCATGTGTATTAGGTGGGTGCATTTGATTCTGTGCAGCCTTTTAGAAAGAGGAGCTTTGAAACAGTAGCCTCCCCACCACATTCAAACTCATAGAATATAGCATCTTTTGGTGGTACTTATGTGCATATTCTGTGGAGCTGCTAACATGCAGTATTTCAAGCCATCGGTTCTAAACTTAGCAGCTTTTATTAGGAGATTAGTTGAAATTAATCAAATTTACTTCTCTTAGTGGAACGAGCCAGGCCTATAGCACTCCAGTGGTAAAGAAACAAAAGTAATAAAGAAGAAAAGAAAAATTGTGGAGTGGAACGAAGAGGAGGTTTTTAAGGAGGGTTTTGAAAGTAAGGAGGGAGGCAAGGCAGAGGGCAGGGCCAAGACTGATAATATAATATTTAACAGAATATGAAAATGTTGCATAACTTTCTGATGGGAGCTGCAGAATGCTCCTGTACGTGTATGGTGATGCTCAGAATTTCAGAGAAGGTCAGAGAGCCCATTGTCTGATACAGTAGAATTGTGTTGAGGCATGTTGGCATACGCTAATGGAACTCACATTGGTCGATGTGTATGACAACTGAATAAGGCACCTCTCAACTGCAGATAGGTCCACAATAAGCAAACAAACTATGGAAGATATTGAAATTTCCTGTATAGATATATTCTGACTGCAAGTAGCCTGCACTAACCAGCAAAGTGCCCAAGTCGGATTCAAAATTCAATAGAATGTATAGTGATTGAGTGGACTAGTTAACACTAATAATTCTTAGGGAAGGTTTGTGCTGTACCCAGCCTGTGAATTTGTTTGAAACACCTGCTGCTTCCAGTGCAGTGGATGAGGAGCTGGTGACTGAAATTATTAGAATACAAACATGCTGAAGAAGCAAGCTCAGGAGGTTTCAATATGGAGTAAAACATGGTATTAATGAGAGAATTTTTAGATCATTTTTAACACCCTCAGTTTAATGTTTAATTAACATTTTAAATTGAAATAGAATCTGAATTAATGGGGTCTTTGCTTTAATTAAAGATTTCAGATATGGCTTGCAATGCTTTTCTCAATAGATGTTAACATTTTAACTAAATCCTAGTATTACTCAGAGGCGAGAGTACATTTATACCATTTTCCACAAATCTATACCCTATATATTCTGTGGCATTATATGTCAAAGGTTATACCATTGTAATCAATGGGTATTTAAAGAATTCTTTTTATCTTTTCATCACATTAACAAGCATCTTTTGCAGCTCAGAGGATGAGCTGGAGAGCTGCTCCAAAGCCTCCACCAATTTTACCAGAAGGTGCATGAGAAAGGCTTAGGATGTCCAGTTTCCTTTTGTCTTGTGGCAAACCAACTGGTCTCCATTTGGCCCATCCTTATAGTGTAAAGACTAACATTAGAAGTTAAAGTGAGAAGACAGTAGGCTTCATATAGGGGAAGGATGAGATCAAATGGATCAAAAGGCCTTCTTCATCCAAATCAATGTTATCAGGAACTCAAGTGTGTGTGGAAGCCATTGCCACAAACCTGTGTTGTACTGCTGTGTGACTGGAGTTCAATATTTCACCAGTTCGCTCACCCCCTCCCCCATCCCCAAGTCTCTGTTGTCTTAGAAACGAGTGTGCAGATACAGATTTAAAAAGCCCTACAAACTTTGGAAATCTGAAGTATAAACAGAAAATGCTGTAAACACACAGCCAACCTATCAGTGCCTGAAAGAAGTAAATGCAGGGAGAAGTTTTATGCAAACCTTTCATCAAAACACAGATGTGGAGTTTCGATTTTCCGCCCAGATGTAAAACTGGCATTGTGCTTTGGCAGACTTTTAAAAGAAAACACCTGGGGCTCGAATTTAGCAGGCCTGCGGGTTCCCAGCGGGTGGTCCTCCGGGAGCGTCGAAAACGCGAACGGCGAAATTAGTGGGTTGCCCACGCGATCGTAGCAGGCAACCCACTAATAGGAATCAATTACCTGCTCCTCCGGGGTCCACGGCGCTGGCCTGCGCGTCGGTCGGGCTGCGCATGCGCAGTACGATCTGTCAGCTGGAGGCTCTCTAGTTAAAGGGGCAGTCCTCCACTGACAGATGCTGCAACCAATGGGACAAATTGCAGCATGGAGCAGCCCAGGGGGAAGGCTGCTCCCAGTTTAATGATGCCTCACCCCAGGTATCATCAGATGGGGTGAGGAGGAGGGGGAGGACACAGATCTTCCCCCCGGCGGGCGGGAGGAAGCGGCCTGCCTCTGCCACCAAGAAGGCCTGGCTCGAGGTGGCAGAGGGGGTCACCTGCGCCACCAACATATCGCCCACCTGCATACAGTGCAGGAGGCGCTGCGATGACCGCAGTAGGTCAGCCACAGTGAGAACACGAAGTCTTTCCCCTACACTCCGTCTGCCACAACACTGCCCCCACCCCAAATCTCCTTCGGCACCGCCAACACTATTCTGTCACATCAGCCTTCATGCCCACTCTCGCCCCATCCTCATCTTACCTCCACCCACTCACCTCGCCAGTACTCATCCTGCCACTAACACGCGACCCAATCCTCATACAATCTCATGGCTCCATCCCATACTCACCCTCTCGTGCATCTCCCTCACGGCCAGCCTCACTCAACCTGCCACCACCTGTGCTGCAGCCACAGGGCATGCATCACATATGTGCAGTAGGCAGGGTAAGGCAAACGTCTCGTCAGCATGAAGGGGGTGCACAAGGGTGTCTGAGGGTTTGTCATGGGTGTTACCCATATTGAATTTCAGAGCCACAAACAGCACACATTATATTGACACCACCACTGCCATGTCTCCGCGAATCCTGTCCATTGTGTCCAATAATGCCCGCTCCTGGGTATCACTATGAGGACCCACCACTGATGCCACCCATCGTGTTACTGCAGAGTAGGTGCAGGTGTATTTGCAGGGCTCGTCCGCGCAGACAACTGAGAGACATCGGCGGTGTTGCCGGCTGCACCCTGGAAGGATGCGGAGGAGAAGGTGTGGAGGGCAGTGGTGACTTTGCCAGCGACAGGTAAGCAGTTGGTGCTGGGGCCAGCCAGGAGCAGCTCGGCATGAAAGAGGCTGCAGATCTCCACGACTACATGTCGAGCGAATCTGCGCCTCCCTGTGCACTGCTGCTCGGAGAGGTCCGGGGAGCTGCGCCTCGGTCTGTGGACCCTGTGGCGAGGGTAGTGCCCTCTGCGACGCGTCTCTCTCTGCGGTAGCCCTCCCTCCTGCTGTGCAGGTGGGCGTGCAACCACACCGTGTTGGGGGGATCCACGTCTCTGCGGCGGACGGCGTGGACTGCGAGGCTGCTGGTGGTGGTCATGCTCTTCGTCCTCCGAGGGTGTCCACACACCACCCAACTGGCAGGTGTTGATCTGAGGGGTTGTGCAGGGTAGGTGTGTGGGTCCTCGGACTGGGGCTGCGGTTTCGTGTCGGTCTGTCCTCTGGCTTGGCCGGGGGGTGGTGGGGGGCAGGGGTTGCCCTGTGTGATGCGGTGGCCTCCTGCGTGGGTGAGGGCGCTCCCCCGTGGAGCGCACCTTGGCACCTGCCACAGTCTGCTGGCTGCAACACGCCTGGTTTGAAGGGTCCTGTTTCCCCCAGTGTGGGAAACTGACTGCTTTGAACGTAAAATCCCACACTTCCTCTTTTGACAGCTGCTTCAGCTCATTAACTGACCACAACGAGCAAGTTAAGTGCTCTCAAGTGGAACCCCGCTGGCTTTAATTGCCTGCGGGATTCCCACCAGCGGGGCTTGCGCGCGCAGCCCCGCACGTCAGCGCGGTACCCGGAAGTGGCCGGGATTTCGTCCGAATCCAGTCACGTGATCGGAGATCGGGATTTTCGGGGCCCCCCCGCTGGAAACCCGCAGGTAACCCGACCCTAAAATCGAGCCCCTGATTTTCATTTTCACTGAAATCGATGGATATGAAAATCAGACGGTTTTTATATCTGACAGCCGATCTGCAATGCCAGTTTTACATCCAGGCAGCATGGTAAAAATCCACCCCAGAATGTGCAGATAGTCTTCTGTAACTTCGCACCTCACTATTTAGTTTTTTAATCATTTAAAATCTTTTAATTCACCAGTGAGGAAATCCACTGATTTATTCCATTATGGTCACCTGTTTGTGTGTGTGTGTGCTCGAGTGCGTCTCTATATGTAAACAATTTTACAACACCAAGTTATAGTCCAGCAATTTTATTTTAAATTCACAAGCTTTCGGAGGCTTCCTCCTTCCTCAGGTGAACGTTGTGGAAATGAAATCCTCGAAATGAAATCGCATTTATAATTCACAGAACAATGCTTGGTGATTACAGACAGTTTTTTCAACTGCCCGTTGCCAAGGCAATCAGTGTGCAGACAGACAGGTGTTACCTACAAGGTCTCCGAATATACAAATCACCAAAAAAAAACAGAGATAGAGAGGTAGAAACATAGAAAAGACAGCAACTGACCCGTTATATTAAAAACAGATAACATTTGTTCGCTGGTGAGGTAACGTGTAGCGTGACATGAACCCAAGATCCCGGTTGAGGCCGTCCTCATGGGTGCGGAACTTGGCTATCAATTTCTGTTCGACGATTTTGCGTTGTCGTGTGTCTCGAAGGCCGCCTTGGAGTACGCTTACCCGAAGGTCGGTGGCTGAATGTCCTTGACTGCTGAAGTGTTCCCCGACTGGGAGGGAACCCTCCTGTTTGGTGATTGTTGCGCGGTGTCCGTTCATCCGTTGTCGCAGCGTCTGCATGGTCTCGCCAATGTACCATGCTCTGGGGCATCCTTTCCTGCAACGTATGAGGTAGACAACGTTGGCCGAGTCACAGGAGTATGAACCATGCACCTGGTGGGTGGTGTCCTCTCGTGTGATGGTGGTATCTGTGTCGATGATCTGGCATGTCTTGCAGAGGTTACCGTGGCAGGGTTGTGTGGTGTCGTGGACGCTGTTCTCCTGAAAGCTAGGTAATTTGCTGCGAACGATGGTCTGTTTGGGTAAAGAACTGGTTATCGAAGGTGAAGACATTGTGATCCAGGATGAAGCGGATGAGTTGTAGGATGGCGTCTGGAGATTGGCTGTTGTTGGTGTTGAGTATTGATGCTGTCGCAGCGATGCCGTCATCGTGGGGGATACTGGTGTAGAGTGCCGAGACGTCCATCGTGGTGAGAAGTGTTCCTGGTTCAACTGGTCCGTGGGTACTGAGTTTTTGTAGGAAGTCTGTAGTGTCACGACAGAAGCTGGGGGTTCCCTGTACGATGGGTTTCAGGATGTCCTCGATGTATCCAGAGAGGTTCTCACACAGGGTTCCGTTGCCTGATACGATAGGACGTCCGGGTGTGTTGGCTTTGTGTATCTTTGGGAGGCAGTAGAAGTCTCCCACGCGAGGAGTACGTGGGATGAGAGTGCGTAGGATGCTTTGAAGGTCTGGATTGAAGGTCTTGATCAGTTTGTTGAGCTGGTGGGTGTGTTCTTTGGTCGGATCTGCAGGTAACCGTCTGTAGTGTTCCTGGTTGTCCCGTTGTCGGTATGCTTCTTTGCAATAGTCCGTTCTGTTCTGTATGACGATGGCTCCTCCTTTGTCCGCTGGTTTGATGACGATGTTGCGGTAGGTCTTGAGAGCGTTGATGGCGTTGCGTTGTGCTCGGGTGACATTCTGGACTGTCTTCTGAGTGCGGCTGATGAATCTGGCATTGACGCATTTCCTGACGCAACGCCACCGACCTTCTATCTCTTTTTTTTTGGTGATTTGTATATTTGGAGACCTTGTAGGTAACACCTGTCTGTCTGCACACTGATTGCCTTGGCAACGGGCAGTTGAAAAAACTGTCTGTAATCACCAAGCATTGTTCTGTGATTTATAAATGCGATTTCATTTCGAGGATTTCATTTCCACAACATTCACCTGAGGAAGGAGGAAGCCTCCGAAAGCTTGTGAATTTAAAATAAAATTGCTGGACTATAACTTGGTGTTGTAAAATTGTTTACAATTGTAAACCCCAGTCCATCACCGGCATCTCCACATCTCTATATGTAGGGAGTGTATGGAATCTTCTCAGTACTCAATGATTTTTAAAAATCATTTTGAATGAGGTAGCGCCTCACTTAGTATTTAAAGATGCACGGAGAGAAAAGGAAAATCAGGCAACCTTTTAACCAAGGCCACTCTCAAGCATATCCTACAGGTTACAGACAGCATCGTTGGAGGTCTGAATTTTGGCCGGGGAAGGAAACTTCACAAAAGACAAAACGAAATAAAATAAAATAATTTACAAAAAAGAAAAGAAACTGAGAATGCAAAAGAAAGAGCAGAAAAAAGGAGAGATTCCCGAGAGATTTATACACATCTTCAGGAATACAAATCACCTGGAATCTGAGCCCACATATTTGCATTCAAATTGTACGTGGCACAGCTGTGACCCTGCAGCAAAGTGCCAACACATCTTTTTATCTACTATTAAATTGGCAACAGACAGATATTTAATCATTGCTCAGAGTTCCATGCATAGATGGGAAAGGGCACTGTCATGTTTTGAGAATTTTGCCTGTTTGCCAAGAAGGAATTTTGAGGCTGATTCTTACTATGATGTTGCTACATAGTTAATTTCAGCTCTCAAGGGTTAACTCCCAGCAAAGCACAAGCTACCTGAGAATGTTGATTAGGTCTATCAGCTGGGGTATCAGATGTAGTACTTCACAGAATTGTATATACTCATGATACCATATCAGGCTTGGACAATGGAGGGGATCGTTAGCACATTCGAGATAGAAATCAGATATAATGTTGGGTTGATTTCATTCATTGAGCATAGCAGGTGGGTTAGCTGGTTGGACAATGTAGCTGCCATGGAAGCCACACCAAGTTAGAGGTGGTAAATTTGACTGGCAGCTCAACAGCCCAATCCTTGACACACAGAGCTGTGATATGGGTCTACCTTTACTTTACTATTCTTATCTGTGGAATAGAGGAGAATTGCACGTGACTACATGTACGATCATAGAATCTAGTACACGCATCGAGGAGTCTAATCATCATGGTCCCTGGGTCACGCAAATATGTAACTGGGTATTCGGCAGCAAAGGCCATAGGGGATGCAGCATGAACTTACAGGAGTGGCCTTAACGCTGAACCTGAGAGAAAATCTACTGCAAACCCGAAATTTGTAATAGGCACTTTTAAAAAAATAAATAAATAAATAAACCTAGGTGCAAGATTGAAAAGAGCAGGGTAGAAGATGAGGTCAATCAATCAGCAGTAATCCGGCGATGCAAAGCATGGGTTTCAAGAACTGGTGGATTGAAGGAGGAAGAAAAGCTTCCAAATGCTTAACGCCTTTGCATGAAAGTCTTTTATCTTATGTTAAACAGGTTAATGGTTCCATTAAAATAGTAGACAAGGGAATATTGTACAAATGCACAAAACATTTGTTATGCTAATATCCTGCAGCATGATTTCATCCCATGGGGGGTTATATTTTAATTATGTTACAATAATATATAATGTGAATGAACTTTGAATGATGAAGAAATCAGCCGTACTCGCAGTGAGCAAATTGCAAACCCCAGCACAAAACAAAATCAGCTTTCAAAATAAAAAACGGCTTTGCTGATTTCTCCTGTCAGACCGAGCAGTGAGTCTCATGCCCAGGACAATATTAAATATGTAGGTCTGTCTGGAAACAAAAGCATATTTCAAACATTCTTTCAGGCATTAAAAATACTAATTATAGAGGTTCCATATGAAATGGGAAAAAGTTCAGCAATAAAAAACCTGCAGAGGTCCAAGTTCTTGTCAAATCCCCCCCCACCCCACAAGCACACGAATGTATCGTCAAGTAGATGTAACTATGCATGTCAAAACCAATGTGTAAAATTCAGTCACGCTGCTTTTTACATCTCTCGCTCATATATTAGAGAATGTCAATGATAGCCATCTATTTTCAGCTGCTGCTTGTCATAGCTGCATGTGCATAATGGTCAATAAATAATAAAGCAAGTCACACTATCTACTGACTGTGTAAACCTCCAATAGCATGTTAAGCAGAAAAAAAACGTACACTCGTATAACACCTTTCGAGTCCTCAGAATGTTCCAAGGTATTTCACAGCCTCAATTACTTTTGAAATGCAGTCACCTTTATTATGTAGGAAAATGCGTTAGCCAATTTGAGCACAGTAGGATCCCATAATCAGCAAATGAGATAAATGACCAGTTAACTTATTTTAGTGGTGATGAATGTTGATCAGAATACTATCACAGGACCTTTTTAGATCCACTTGACCGGGCACAACCTGGTTGGGAATGGATTGTAAGAGAAGGCAAGTGGAGCGTGTATGTGCACCCATACTTCTCTCTACTCCATTCAGATTTTATAACACACTTTCATTCTTTCATTGTTCTGTAAAGTGTAATGAACGTGGGAGTTACGGTGCTCCAAAGCATTTTATACAGCCTTCAGAACCCTGAGACGTTGTTACCACCTTTATGCAGTGAAACTACCTGCAGTCAGCACGATACTCTCCGGGGAGCACAAAGAACATTGGCAGAACACATGCCACTTGCTGTGACCACACTGCTGCACTATCAGGAATCATGCTGCCTTCATGAAACTAAGCACCTCCAGTACAATTATTTTAAAAGAAGTATATAAAAATATATATAATGAAAGTGGCGATTCTCCTCAACACTTCAGTTGTCTAGGTATAGTTAATAGCTGCTGTCCTGAATACAGGCGCCCATCACCATGGGCACGCACACTGCCATGGGCACGCACACTGCCATGGGCACGCACACTGACATTTTATATATAGGCTACCATGGGGCTTTAATGAAGCACAAGCTTGTGGACCCAATCAGATATAATTAGTTAATTACTTGTCTGTTGCCTGTTTGGATTGAGATGTAAAATATTGGCATCACTCTATGAAGCTTCATGTATTACTCAAGGACAAGGGGGAAAATAATGCAACCGGTTTATACAGGATATTCTTTGTATAATATGCAGAATAAGCTGGTGTCAGTCACTGTAAAAAGGCATGTAATATGCTGTTCTGACGATGGGACTACAGCCGGAATGTTGCATCTTTAATGTATTTCCAGCATCTTAGAATTTTATTGCATCCTTTCAACCACCAGTCAGAAAAAGAAAGACTTGCTTTCCTCTCTCACGCCTTATCACATTTCCGAGAAATATACCAAAGTGTCGCACACAAATTGCTCTTAAAGTGCTCTCACTGTTGTTATGTAGGAAAACGAGGCAGCTGCTATGCTTCTAGATCCCACAAACAGCGATGAGATAAGCGATCAGTTAATCTGTTTTGGGGGTGTTGTTTGAGGGAGGAATGTTGGCTAGAAGACCGGGGCATTTCCCTGCGCTTTAAATAGTGCCATGGAATCTTTACCTGACGTGACCTTGGTTTAACGTCTCTTCCAAAGGATGGCATCCCCAACAATGCCGCAGCCCCTCAGTACTGCACTGAAGTGTCAGCTTAAATTATATTCTGAAGGCCAGGAGTGGGATTTGAACTTACAATCTCCTGACTCATTTGCTTATACCAAATAGGCTTATCTGCTGCTGAAACCCTCATCCATGCCTTTGATACCTCCAGACTCGACTATTCCACTGTTCTCCTGGCTGGCCTCGCACCTTGCACCCACGGTTAACTTGAGCTCATTCAAAACTCTGCTGCACGTATCCTAACTCGCACCAAATCCTGTTGACCCGTCACCCCTGTGCTCGCTGACCTACATTGGCTCCCGATCCGGCAACACTTCAATTTTAAAATTCTCATCCTTGTTTTCAAAACCCTCCAGCGCCTCGCCCCTCCCTATCTCTGCAATTTCCTCCAGCCTTACAATCCTCAGATCTCTGCCTCCTCCAACTCTGGCTTCTTGCGCATCTCTGATTTTAATCGCTCCACCATTGGCAGCCGCGCTTTCAGCTGCCTAGGCCCTAAGCTCTGGAATTCCCTCCATAAACCTCTCCGCCTCTCTCTCCTCCTTTAAGACGCTCCATAAAACCTACCTCTTTGAGTAAACTTTTGGTCACCTGCCCTAATATCTCCTTATGTGGCTCGGTGTCAAATTTTGTTTGATAATCGCTCCCGTGAAGCACCTTGGGATGTTTTACTACGTCAAAGGCGCTATATAAATGCAAGTTGTTGACTGATGCTTTAACATAAGGACTGTCATATATGGCACTAGGCAGCGGCATTCTATGTGCATCAAAGCAGTAATATTTGCAGTCTCTGTGTTTATCAGCTGATTATCTGGTTTGCATTTGAATCTTTCAATTTATGTAACTGCCTTTTTAACTCATATTAGTCAGAAATGTTGAACTTTGATTTAATTTTTATTTGTTGCTTGCGACGAAAGTGCGATGGAAGTAAATTAATAAGCTTGACAGCAAACCCTTGGGCAGTTATCAGAACTAAATGTGTCATCATTTGATCTTTCGCATGATTAGTGATGCAGTCTTCATTTCCAAGGTCATGTGCTGTACAAAAAACAGGGTTATGGCTACTCTTTTATAAGTACTTGGGCTGGAAGGTATTCAGATAAACTGGGCTGCCATATTTGGGAGGATGGACTTGGCAGGAAATAGGAAAACATACTGTGCCCTCAGGCACTGGCAAATGGGGTGGGAGGGCAAACATACACTCAGAACTAGCAAGAGGAGCTGCCCACTGTTTCAATTAGAAGCAGAAGTATATTTGCTGATCTACTGAAAAAGCATATCTGGCAATGAATCTGTTCCTGACATGCAAACATTAGTCCAGTGTAAAATGCAGCAGTAGTGACTGGATATAAATCAAAATACATGAAGTATTTTGGAAGAAGTGCGCTTTTGACCTTTGGTTGAATACACCAACATCTCTTATGAAGAGATCTATTTTCTCACAAGACAATCTGTTCCGTTTATTAGCATGACAACAAATGACAATGTAATTGTGTCATTTTTCACACATGCCATGGTAAATTGATGTACAAAATTAGGAATTGTTTGAACTGGGGGAGGACTGCTGCAATGTGAATGTCTTCGCAGCAGTCAACAAGGTGGAGCTTGGGCATGGATATTCCAGGAACAGGGCCTGCAGTAAGTAAAAACTTCTGTTGAAATACCGTTGTAGGCCCCTTCAAAAAAAAACACTACCTGGTGGCAAAGTTAACCCAGGCTTTGGTGCTTATTATTTGTTTATTCTATACATTGGTGGTGTCCTACTGAATGTTCACTAAATATGAATAGGTTCTTTCCTTCCAGGATATTGTATGAGTGGCAGAAGTTTGCAAAGAACACAGCACCCTTCAGAATGCTTTTTAATGTGGTTGGTGTAAAAATGATTTGTAAAACTTTAGCATGAGAACTGAGTTTATTAGAGCATGAGGATGCCTGGAAAGGACAATCTTATCAACAGGTTCCAGATGGTTACAGAATTGACTGGTTGACTGAATGGGGACTGTAATGCTGTGATTTATTCAAAGAATCAGAGTGCAGTGCAGTGCAGTGCAGGGGCATAGTTTGGACTCAGCTTTGTAGTAGCGCTGTGCTTTATCCATCTGGTGTCAATATGCATTGTTGCAAGTTGTAAAACCATTTTTTTTTTACAGAATTCTCTTTGCCTCTTTTAACAACAACTTGCATTTATGTAATGTTTTGGATGACAGCCCATACCCTACTCTCTGTGGCATGTGGTTAGGTGTGTAAATGTGCCATGTTGTCAGTCTACCTATCAAATCCTCACTTTTAAACTGACCTAGAAGGAAGATTTCCTCAAATTGCTGTGTCAGCAACATTGTAAACAGAACAGAACGATTTCTTCTGCTAGCTGTTTCCAGTGAAATCATAAATGACATGTCCAACACAAGTTTAACAGTTGTTCAAAGAAAACAAACCCAGGTGAACAAGCCTTCAAAGATTGCTTTTAGAATGCTCAATCTTTCACTCAAAATGACAAGTTTTGCCCCTGTTTTTAAGATGTGGCTAACACTTACCTCTGTTATTTGTGTCAAGAAAATAGCATAGGTACAGATTTCCACGAGTAACAAGAATCTGTGTGTCGTAGTTCCATTAACTTACACAAATTAGTGTATCAGCATTTGAACAACTATCAAGTAATCCAAATTCTCCCTTATAAATGCCTGCTGTCTAGTATTGTATAGTGTGCAGGTCTTGGAGGCTTGTTTATCTGTGTTGGTTATATTTCAAGAACTGTTAAACCATGGCTGCAGTAACATTATAAATGAAGGCTTCCTCTCGTATCACTAGCAAAATCGTTACTGTATTGTAGAGATGGTTTAAGATTTTGTTACACGTAGTACCGCAGGGAATTCTTACCTCACAATGCCTCATCTCTGCTCTCTTTCCTTTTTTAGTGGCGCCTTTTCTGAAGTCGTCATGGCGAAAGAAAAAACCACCAGCAAAATGTTTGCAATTAAATGCATTCCGAAGAAGGCATTAAAAGGCAAGGAAAGCAGCATAGAAAATGAAATTGCTGTCCTCAGAAGGTAAGAAACTGAGACTTTGTTCAAAGAACAATGCAAGAATCACATTTACCAGGCCATGAGAAGAACACAATTACTGAATTCATTTTTGCATGTGGAAATATGCTGAATTTTTTTTATCTCCCTGCTGTATGAGTGGGAGTGATATTCTGTAGACCATAGAAACAGCACAAAGCAATTTCACGTAACAGTTATCTAATATCTGAATACATAGAAGCATTAAAACTTTGTTAATGTGTATCATATTTTTAAAAAGAATTTCAGTGCCCTTTATGGGATGTCACTATATGCTGCATTGTACTAGCTATAGTAGTAAAATAATACGAGAATCTACTGGAAGTACCTAACAGGTCCATAATCTTTCGCAAGTCAACTGTTTGTCAGCAATATGATCAAGGAGAAACTTGAATTGAGATGAAGTGTCTACAGTCACAACGTTAACCTCCCTTTCTCTTTACAGATATTGATAGGCCTACTGTGTACTTTCAGCATTTTCTGGGGGGGCTTTTTGTTTCAGGTTTCCAGTATTTGCTGCTGTTTTTTTTCTTTTTATGTCTAGCTATGGTACTGTGTAGGTTGAAGTCTCTTATGCTGAAACTGACAATACAATATTGTGACAAATCTTAAGACTAAATAGGTGGTATTTACCAGCTCGCGACATTTAGTTTAAGGAATATAATACAATGTTGCCTTTATTTTTTTTGAAAATGAGATTTACTCTTTAAAGTATTTATTATTTTTCTCTTTCCCTCTTTGTCTCCTCATACCCACAACATGCTAAACCTATGGGCAAATGGATAGATGACCTGCACCCAGGCTTCTACTCAATAATTAACTATGAACAGGTGCATGAGAATAGAGTGTAGAGACTCTCTCTGATTTTGTCCCTCTCTCTGATTTTGTCCCTCTCTCACTGTGGGCAGTGTCTGCTTCTCAAGCATGGTTTCGATCGCACTCTGTTGCATAAAGCTTTGGTTTTAAAACGTGCTGAACAATAGCATCCAGAAAGCAGATGTCTGTTACATGTAATATGATGGGGGAGGGTTGAGGAGGGAAGTGAATATTAAAGGACAGTGCACATCACCATAAATCAGGACATGGGTGACAAATTTCCACGCAGTAGGGACTTATTCACATCTAAGCTGCATACAAGTAGATCTCACTATTGTATAAGAATCTTCAAAACCAACCTTTGGCCTTTTTCTGCAGCAAAGCTGTGCTTGGTCACCTGCCATCCGAGGAAAGAGATGGACAACATGAAGGATGGAGAAAATAATAGAAATATTACAAGATATAGAAAACACAAAACATGGACTTAAGGAACCAAAGAAAAAAATAATGAATTAAAAATTGACTGCCCCATCCGACATAATTTTTAAAAAAACATTGAAAAAGGAAAATGGAAAGGGAAAGACCAATAAAAAGAAAAATACAGAAAGTGAGATTTAGTAAAGATCCAGAGGATATCCAATGGGCCCGATGTTAGCAGGGCTGCGGGTTCTCGGCGGGGAGGGCTATCGGGCGCGTGGGTAACGCGCCCGGTGAAATTAGTCAGTTTCCCGCGCGATTGTAGCATCCAATCCACTAATTGGAGCCACTTACCTGCTCCTCCGGGTTCCCCACTGCTGATCTGCGCGTCGGGCGGGCTGCGCATACGCAGTAAGATCTGTCAGCTGGAGGCGCTCTATTTAAAGGGGCAGTCCTCCACTGACAGATGCTGCAACAAATAGCAAAAATTACAGCATGGAGCAGCCCAGGGGGAAGGCTGCTCCCAGTTTAATGATGCCTCACTCCAGATATCAATACATGGGGTGAGGAGGAGGGGGAGGACAGAGATCTTCCTCCCGGCGTGCGGGAGGAAGCGGCCTGCCTCTGCCACCAGGAAGGCCTGGCTCGAGGTGGCAGAGGAGGTCACCAGCGCAACCAACATATCGCCCACCTGCATACAATGCAGGAGGCGCTCCAATGACCTCAGTAGGTCAGCCAAAGTGAGTACACGTAGTCTTTCCCCTACACTCCGTCTGCCACATCACTGCCCCCACCCCACATCTCCTTCAGCACTGCCAACACTACTCTGTCGCATCACCCCTCATACCCACTCAAACCTCATCCTCATCTTACCTGCACTTACTCAACTCGCCAGTACTCATCCCGCCACTACCACTCAACCCAATCCTCATACAATCTCATGGCTCTCTCTCATACTCACCCTCTCGTGCATCTCTTTCACGGCCAGCCTCACTCAACCTGCCACTACCTGTGCTGCAGCCACAGGGCATGCATCACATATGTGCAGTAGGCAGCGTAAGGCAAACGTGTTGTGAGCATGAAGGGGATGCACAAGGGTGTCTGAGGGTTCGTCATGGGTGTTACTTCTATTTAATTTCTGACCAACTCACATTACATATTATATTGGCACCACTACTGCCATGTCTTCGCGAATCCTGTCTGGTTTGTGCAATAATGCCCTCTCCTGAGGATTACTGAGGACCCACAACTGATGCCACCCACTGTGTCACTGCAGAGTGGGTGTAGGTGTATTTGCAGGGCTCTTTTGCGCAGACGACTGAGAGACATCGGCGATGTCCCCGGTTGCACCCTGGAAGGATGCGGAGGAGAAGTTGTTGAGGGCAGTGGTGACTTTGACAGCGACAGGTAAGAAGATGGTGCTCGGTCCAGCCAGGAGCAGCTCGGCATGAAGGAGGCTGCAGATGTCCACGACTACATGTCGAGTGAATCTGCGCCTCCGTGTGCACTGCTGCTCAGAGAGGTCCAGGAAGCTGAGCCTCGGTCTGTGGACCCTGTGGCGAGGGTAGTGCCCTCTGCGACGCATCTCTCTCTGCGGTAGCCCTCCCTTCTGCTGTACAGGTGGATGTGTCACAGCACTGTGTTGTGGAGCTCCACGTGTCAGAGGTGGACGGCGAGGCTGGTGATGCTGTTCGCCCTCCGAGGAGGTCATGACTGCAGCTATGGCGGCCCCCATCCGCAAGATGTACATCTGAGGGGGTCCGCAAGGTAGGTACATGTCTCTGGACCCCGGGGTAAGTGTGCAGGTTGGTGACTTTGACTGTCAGGACGAGGGTGGTGGAGGCCAAACTTTGTCCCAAGGGACAGAGTGGCCTCCTGCAATGGGTGAGGGTCTCTCCCCCCCCGTGCCCCCCCCCCACCTGTCAAATGGACCTTTGCAGCTGCCACAGGCTGATGGCTGCAACACGTCCATTTGACCTGGGAGTGTTTCCCCCAGTGTGGGAAACAGTCCCACTTTGTTCTAAAATCCCACATAGTCCCTTAATCAGGTCAGTTAATGACCTGAAATACCTAAATAAATACTGTAATACTGTCAAGTGGCATCCCACTGGCTTTAATTGCCTGCGGGATTCCCACCAGCGGGGGCTGCGCACGCACGCTGGCGCGTCAGCGGGGAACCCGGAAGTGCGCGGGTTCGGGGCGGGCTCCGGTACCACGCCGGGATTCTCCGATTTTCGGAGCCCCCCCCGCCAGGAACGCACCCGATAGCGGGTGCTAAAATAGAGCCCATTACCTCTGAAAGCCTGTTTACAATGGCTTCCTGGCCAGAAACCCCTAACAGTCACAGCACAGTGAAAGAGGTAACAGATAGAGAGCAACACAATTTCTAATGTGCTTGCTTTGCTGCAATAATTATACTTGTATGTAACATTTGTGAGGCTGGCTGTCAGAATGCACATTGTTAAAGGACAGGCTGCATTTATTGCTTCTGGTCATAAAAGAAGCCTTGCCTTAATATATTTTCACCTTGGGTACAGGCAAGTTCCTCCATTGACATAGGGGCAGGGCACAGTTATGATATTGATTAGGGACAGGGTCAATTCTTGCCATTAATTTACAAAGTTTAGACCAATTGTCTTGATTCATCTAAAAGTTGCAGGATCAAGTTGCCCTGTAGTGCACCTTGCAGAAAGGTGATGACATTACGTACATGCATTGCAGAAAAAATGTGGTTATAATGGAACCACATTATAGTGATTTTGTTTGCTACTGTTCCGCCTATACAAATTGACACATGCTGTAGGCTATAGGTTTTACAGTTGGTTTTGTTTACCATGCTAGGAAACTGTTATTTTTGTATGCTGCTTGTTAGCAGGTGGTCCAATGTGCTGCAGAGCTATGAAAATGAGTCATTCTAAGGACTGTATTCCAAATGTTCTGAGGAATACAGTATTAATCTTTAGAGGCAGTCTTACTGTAGACTGTATTTATATCTTATATTCTACCATGTTACAGATCTGAAGACAGAGTTCTTATAAAATTAATGTTAGTGAAAAAGTTGGCTTGAGTAATAAATGGGAATTCCCATGCTGCCTTTGTCATATTACTTCATAATATTGTAATAACACATTCTGAGTCAATTTTCTTTAGGTCTTGTGCACTGGGTTGTAAATTTAAAAGCATCCCGTGCCATGTAAAATAAAAAAAGTCAGTTCTTTGTTCTGGATCCCTATGCCCATTACATTGTTACAGGCTGAATTCAGACCTTTATAACTGCAGAAAAAAGGAAACTTCCATCCCATCAATCTTGGCTAGATTAGAATTCAGGCCACAGACAGCACCCTGAAGTAACTTTCCCCACCCCCTTTAACTTTACTGACATTTTCAAATAACATTGAAGTAACAATTCTTAAATGTTTTCCCTGCTATTTAGGTATACATTGAGAAGACTGTGGGTGATGTGACTTACAGCATTGATAAATCATTGTAAGCCCAATTTTTTTTAACATCTACCTGCATTGCCTCACATTTTTTGTACCAAATTGGGTAGTGAAGGAGGATTTAAGCTTGTACGGCAAGGGAAAGGAATGGGCAAGACAGACCAAAAACCAGGAAGGTTTCTGAGTATTGAGGTTCCCAAGATGTTAACTATAGGAGGTTTCAAGAATAGCAAAAGAGGAGGGGGAAATAATGATAGAGAAGTTGGAAGGGGGGATAATGAGAATAAATTAGAGGGGACAAAGAGCAAAAAGTGCAGGAGCAAGAAAAAGAAAAGTAGTGCAGGAATGAAGGTTATTTATAGCAACAATGAAAAAGGGCTAAAACATTTTTTTTACACTAAAGCAAAAAGCATAAGGATTAAATTGGGGAGTTAGAAGCAATAATTGCAGTAGAAAAATATGACATAATTTCTTTAGCTAAAACTTGGCTTCACTTAAGGAATGACTGGGAATATTTTTAGAAGAGATTGGGAAAGCAAAAAGGGAGGGGCATTGTATTAGTTATTAAGGAAGAGGTTTCAACATTAGAAAGGAAAGATAATGCAAGTAATAATATACAGATGGAGTCTCTGTGGGTTGATTTAAGGAATAAATGTAGGCAAGCAACCATATTAGGTATATTTTGCATGCTGCCAAATTATTTGAAAGAAATTGAAGAGGAAATCCGCAGATAGTTCAGAGAGGTGTATCGAAATAAGAACGGCAGTAATATTGAGGGATGTTAACTATTCAGATATAAATTGAGAGAATTCATCTGAGGCGTTTGAATGGGGGGGGGGGTGGATTTCTAGAACGCCTTCTAGATTGTTTTCTAAGTCAGTATATAAAAAAAACCCTACAAGGCAAGATGCAATACCGGTAATGAACCAGAGCAGGTCAGCAACATGAAGGTCGGAGCAATATAGAGTTGAGCGATCATAACATAATTAACTTTACTGTTAAACTAGAGAAGAAATGGTGTCAAAAAAACAAAGTTGATTGAAGAAGGGCAAACTACAGAGGGATAAATAGAGGACTTTCCCTGGATAAATTGGAAAAAAGTTAATTGATAAAAACAGTGGAGCAACAGTAGTACATATTTAAGTTTGAGATTAGCACATGAACATTCCAATGAGATAAAAAGTGGCAGCATCTAGGTTCATAGCTCCACGGATGAACAGTCAGACTAGTCTGAAAATAAGGCTAAAATATAAGCAGACAACAAATCTAAGGCTAGTGATTGAGTTGTGAGAAATACCGTAATCCACAAACAGAAACAGAAAGAGAGGTAAGGAATAAGAAGGAATAATGGTTAAAAAAAAACTAACAGGCAACACAAAGGAAAACACCAAAGGCTTTTACTAAACTCAGGGAAAAGAAAATCATTAAGAAGGGGGTGGTGCCTCTCAGAAGCAAACCTGGTGAGATTCTAATGATAGATAAGGAAATGGCAGAGTTGCTAACAAGTTCTTTGCTTCAGAGAAGAGTGCAGGAAGTGGAAAAGCAACAAACAGATATATGCATTAATAAAGAAACAGTTTCTTAGGGACTGAGGGTGCTAAAAATTGCTAATTACTTAAAGAAGAATAAAGCAGGAAAATGGGAGCAGATAAAATCAGCTCCAGAGTTGTCCCCAAATTCAGCGTGGACAAGAAGGTCCAAATGGCCTCTTCAGGATGTAGAATCAATATGGGTGAAGCTAGGAAATAACAAGGGGCAGAAAACACTGGTGGAAGTAGCTTATAGGCCCCCTAGCTGTAGTTGTAGTGTTGGACAGAGTATAAATCAGGAAATTAGAGGAGCATATAACAAGAGTAATGTCATAATTGTGGGGGACTTTATTCTTCATATAGACTGGACAAAGCAAATTGGCAAAAGTAGTTGGAGGACCAGTTCACGGAATGCATTCAGGACAGTTTTCTAGAACAATATGTCAAGGAACCAAGTAGGGAATAGGATATTTTAGATCTAGTATTGTGTAATGAGACAGGGTTAATTAGTAATCTTATAGTAAAGGAAAGAGTGATCATAATATGATAGAATTTCATATTGAGTTTGCAAGTGATGTAGTTAAGTCCGAAAGTAAGGTCTTAAATTTAAACAAAGCCAATTATGTAAGTATGAGGGTTGAGTTGGCTAAAGTAGATTGGGAAATTAGATTAATAGATATGACGGTAGATAAGCAATGGCAAACATTTAAAAAATAATTAATAATTCTCAACGAACATACACCTTAGTAGAAAGAATAGAAAAGCAGAATATTTTTTAAAAGGTAAGAGACTAGTACATGTTGGCATTCAGAGGGATTTGGGTGTCCTTGTTCATGAATCACAAGAAAATTAACATGCAGGTACAGCAAGCAATTAGGAAAGCAAATGATATGTTAGCCTGTATTTCAAGGGATTTGGAATATAAGAGTAAGGAAGTCTTACTGCAATTATATAGGGCTTTGGTGAGACCACACCTGGAGTACTGTGTACAGTTTTTGTCTCCTTACCTGAGGAAGGTTATACTTGCCTTAGCGGGGGTGCAACGAAGGTTCACTAGATTGAGTCCTGGGATGAGAGGGTTTTCCTATGAGAAGAGATTGA
Source organism: Heptranchias perlo (assembly GCF_035084215.1). Taxonomy (NCBI): domain Eukaryota; kingdom Metazoa; phylum Chordata; class Chondrichthyes; order Hexanchiformes; family Hexanchidae; genus Heptranchias; species Heptranchias perlo. Next base: position 35,738,723 of record NC_090348.1, on the reverse strand, counting down.
GTAAAATTGGCCTATAATCCCTGAAGTTTAAAAGAATGAGAGGTGATCTCATTGAAACGTATAAAATTCTTAGAGGGCTTGACAAGGTAGATGCTGAGAGGCTGTTTCCCCTGGCTGGAGAGTCTAGAACTAGGGGGTCATAGTCTCAGGATAAGGGGTTGGCCATTTAGGACCGAGATGAGGAAAGATTTTTTCACTCAGAGGAATGTGAGTCTTTGGAATTTTTTACCCCAGAGGGCTGTGGATGCTCAGTCATTGAGTATATTCAAAATTGAAATCGATAGATTTTTGGACACTAAGGGAAATCAAGGGATATGGGGATAGGGCGGGAAAGTGGAGTTGAGGTCGAAAATCAGCCATGATCTTATTGAATGGCAGAGCAGGCTTATGGGGCTGTATGGCCTATTCCTACTGCTATTTGTCATGTTCTTATGTTCTTCCTCTGCTAAAAAGGACTGTATCTGTGTTTAGATGCCATTTCCTATCCGTTACACTGGATGATAAACTTCACCAAACCCTCTTTCATATTTCCAGCCTCTGCCACATTTGTTTCTTGGTTACCTCCTAAGAGAAGTGAGTTATGTTTGTGAGGGTTGATCTATTTGCCTTAGAATTCCAATAGTCACGTCTCTGTTATTTTTCTGAAAATTGGCATTATGTTATTCCCAGTCCTCCAATGTATCTCCAGTTTAGAAAGATTGGCAAAGAATGTCTGCTCCATCTAATTCCCCTTTCTGTAGAACACATGCATCCTTCTGATCACGTTTAACTAACTGACCTTTAGTTCCTTGTGTTTGGAATAACTTTCTGTACAGAAATAACTTTCTGTATTCATTATTGGCTCCCTCAAAGCCTCAATAGTCTCGTTTAAAGTCTGGAAATCTCCCATGAAGTTCTCTGCCGAAAATTAATGTGAAGAGTTAGTTTGTGGATTCAATCGTTTCCTGGTTCTCTGTAATTAGTTTGCCCCCTAATTATCTTTTAGAGGACCATCCTATTTGTTAATTCTCTACTTACTGTGAACACCACTAAAGATGCCTATTTCCCTAGATGCATTTCACAAACTGTTCCAATTCCAAAGCAACTTGAAGATGTTGACACAGTCATTCTATTGCTGCTATATACATAGTGGCAGTCAAAGAATATATAGCAATATCATTTCCTAATTTTTTTTTCTATACTGTTCAGTTACATTTTGTTTATTTATCCCATGTATTGAAGTTGGATGAAACAAAGAAAAGGTTAAAAAAAAACTTTGTGTGTTTGTTCCCTGCCACGAAATTAGTTCCAGACGTGGATGGTACAGACTGGAAATCATTGTTGACAGTGTTATCGTATCAACACTTCAAGCACTTGTCGAATTCTTCCCTATTATTAATTGAGGTATTAGCCCATTAAGTGTCACCCAAAAAACCCTGAGCACAATATTATCAGCCTACATTGATGGTACCCAGCTCAACATCTCCGCCACGTCTCTCGACCTCTCCACTGTCTCTGTATGTCAGACTACTTGTCCGACATCCAGTCTTGGATAAGCCATTATTTCCATCACCTTTCACCTCCATCACAAACTCCACACTTTGCGATTGATTCCATTCCCTTCACCTCCTCCCACTCGCAGAACTGTCTTAGGCTGAACCAGGCTGCTTGTAACCTTGACATCCTATTCAACCCTGAGCTGAGCATCTGACACTGTATCCTCTTCATTACGAAGACCATCTTCTTTCACCTTTGTGACATTGTCCTCCTCCGCCCCTGCCTCAGCCCACCTGTGGCTGAAACCCTCATCCATGACTTTGTCACCTCCAGACTCAACTTTTCCAAAGCTCTCCTTCCTGGTCTTCCAGCCTCTGTAAACTTCAACTCATCTAAAACTCTGCTGTCTATATCCTATCCCACACTGTCCCACTCACGTATCACCCCATACCCAATGCCTCCAATTTAAAATTCTCATCCTCGTGTTTAAATCCTTTCATGGCCTTGCCCTCTGTTTTTCTGTTACCTCCTCCAGTCCTACAACCCCCCTTAAAATTCTTGATTCCTCCGACTATGGCCTCTTGTGTATACCCAATCTTCCCTTCCCCCTACCATTGACATGCCTTCTGCTGCCTATGCTCGGGAATTACCTCACTAATCCCCTCTGCCTCGCCATTTCCCTCTCCTCCTTTAAGACCTTCTTTAAAATCCACTTATTGACAAATATTTTGGTCACTTCCTAACATCTCCTTTGTTGTCTCCTTTTTTGTCCATTATTTTTGGCTCTGTGAAGCGCCTTGGGAAATTTTTCCACGTTAAAGGTGCTATATAAATACAAGTTGTTGATGTTTTTATTATTACCAAAAGGAGGGGAATTACATGGTTTCTTGATTAGTGGTGGACCTTTAAATTAGTCACTTTCAAGGAAGCACGTGTATTTCAAATACATGGCAGAGGAATGACAGATTGGGTCTATTGTGAGATTTCTTGTATCTCATTGCCAGTTACCTGTTATCCAACATATTCCGGAGTATTGTATCAATGGTGTTCAAACCCAGCTGTGCTCAAGTTTGTAGTAGGACTTGAACCCATAGTCTTTCTAACTTAGAGGCAAGGGTGCTACCAACTGAGCTAAGGCTGATACATAAACAACTGTGTCTAATCCCACTTTCCTGCTTGCTCCTCTTACCTGTTAATATTAATTTTTTTAAAGCAACAATCTAATTTCTTTTGAAAAGAATTTATAGGCTCTGTTTCAACAATAGTTTATTTTCCATTGAGCCATGTTCAAAGACTTGGTGGGCTTAAAGATGGCAGTAAGAAAACTTTACAGCAGAAGTTGGCAGCAGCAACTGAAGATGTGGAGTCCAGCTAAATTCAAATGGAAAACTTGAGAAACTGTTAAGAATCAAATCTGCATGTATTATTCATACTATTTAAAATGGAATATGCACATGGCTGTAATGTGCTCTCACGGTTTCTGGAATCAGCCAAACTGCTGGAATGTTACAAACTCCGTTCTTGAATGAAGAATTGGATCTATGCTTTCAAAACCCTCAGCACTTCCAGTAACTCATTCTGAAACTGAGCTAAACTGAACACTGAACTGGCTTTATAGATTAGAAATGACAGGTGCCAATGTTTTAAAATAAACTGGTTAATGCCTTGATTAAAATAGCAGAGTGGAAGTTGGTACAGTAAAATTACCAACAGAAATTTCTACTCTATAATGCCTGGTGTATGAATCTTCCAATTTTCAGTTGCATACCCACCTATGTCGCTTAGAAGATCACGTGATAATTATGTGGAATAACAAACGAAGGGCCTCAATAAAGAATCTAGACTAAGAAAGATGGAATGAGAAAAATCCATTTGGCCCCATCAAATCCGTTCTGTACAATCTGCCCTATCATAGACTCTGCATAACTTATTTAATCTCAGAGAAAGTTCTGCAAACTTTCTCCCTGACTCTTAAAGGTATTCAATAGAACTCTGGAGTATCTGCCTAACCTTTCAACCTCATTATTCCATGCTGGCCAGTTGCTTTCTACAGGTGATATTTTTATTCTTCCAGCAGTACTGGGACCATTGTGCTCCATGGAGCACTTGATCATTCTGTGTGTACTTATCCTGATAACCTGAATCCTGAACCTGATGAGATAGTTATCCAACTTTTTCCTTTGAAGAGTTGACACAGAATTGCATTTACTGGGAGTGTGTTTCACATAACCACTACTCTGAGGAAAACTAATCTTCTAATCATTAGTTGTACTCAAGGTTTGTTCATTTTTTACTCAAGTCACGTAGTCCAGTGAAAACAAGTCAGTCTCTCTTCATAACTTACAGCTTGAGTTCTGGATTCAATGAATGAGATTCTCCTAATGTCACCTAGAAGCTTACGTAATATTGTCCTACATTTGAATGATCTACCTTTTAATACATTGTAAAACTGAAGTAAATAACTAAAGAGATTAACTCTATTATCTTGTAGTGTCTATTCTCTGGTCATTTTTGTTAAATGTATTGTTGATGAATACCAGAGTTTTGGCACTTCCCTGCTGAATATATGCAATACTAAGTGTAATACTAAGCCATACAGAGCAGTTTGTTCCCCAATCTTTGCTGAGTTAGCTGGGGCAGCAGTTTTATTTCAGATTTCTGGCGTTTGTTTTCCTTTTTTATTTTGTTAAAGTTTTTGTGCTGTTATTATACAACCTTTGAATTGTTGTAATGAACGTTTGCCTTCGCTGTATATGACAGGCACAGTGAGTGTGGCAGCTGACTTGATGATCATCATGTACAACCTGTAAGTCAGTAGTTACATCTCTTCAGATGCTTTGGGCTCGATTTTCGGACGTCCAAGACGGCGGGTTCATGGCGGGGGCGCTCCAAAAATCGGGGATTCCCAGGGCGGGTCCGGAGCCCGGCTCCAACCCGCCCACTTCCGGGTTCCCCAGTGACGCACTTAGATGCGCACGCAGCCCCCGCATGCGGGACTCCCGCCGGCAATTAAAGCTGGCGGGATCCCACTTAAAACAATTAATGTGATAGTTCAGGTCATTTGCAGACCTGATTGACATGATATTTTAGGAGGGGTGGGATTTTCACCTCAACTGAGACAGTTTACCGTACTGGGAGAAACACTCCTAGTTGAAATGGATGTGTTGCAGCCACCAGCCTGTGGCAGCTGCAAAGGTCCATTTGACAGTTGGCGGGGGGGGAGACCCTCACTCATTGCAGGAGGCCAATCTGTCACTTTGGATAAAGTTTGGCCTCCACCACCCTCCTCCTAACAATAAAATTCACAAACTTGGAACCTCAACCCCGGTGTGCAGACACATTTACCTACCTTGCGGACCCCCTCAAACGTACATCTTTCAGATGGGGGCCGCCGTAGCTGCAGTCATGACCTCCTCAGAGGACGAACAGCATCACCAGCCACGCCGTCCACCTCTGACACGTGGAGCTCCACAACACAGCGCTGTGACTCATCCACCTGCACAGCAGGAGGGAGGGCAACCGCAGAGAGAGATGCGTCGCAGAAGGCATTACCCTCGCCACAGGGTCTACAGACCGAGGCTCAGCTTCCTGGACCTCTCTGAGGAGCAGTTCATACAGAGGCTCAGAGTCACTCGACATATAGTCGTGGACATCTGCAGCCTCCTTCATGCCGAGCTGCTCCCGGCTGGCCCGAGCACCATTTTCTTACCTGTCGCTGTCAAAGTCACCACTGCCCTCAACAACTTCTCCTCCGCAAACTTCCAGGGTGCCACCGGGGCCATCACCAATGTCTCTCAGTCGTCTGCACAAAAGAGCCCTGCAAATACACCAAAAACCAACGGATCAGATCAAAGCTCTGCAGTCCTGCCACATCCAGTCGTGAATGGTGGTGGACAATTAAACAACTAACGGGAGGAGGAGGCTCTGCAAACGTCCCCATCCTCAATGATGGTGGAGTCCAGCACGTTAGTGCAAAAGACAAGGCTGAAGCGTTTGCAACCATCTTCAGCCAGAAGTGCAGAGTGGATGATCCACCTCGGCCTCCTCCCGATATCACCATCACAGAAGCCAGTCTTCAGCCAATTCGATTCACTCCACGTGATATCAAGAAACGGCTGAGTGCACTGGATACAGCAAAGGCTATGGGCCCCGACAACATCCCAGCTGTAGTGCTGAAGACTTGTGCTCCAGAACTAGCTGCGCCTCTAGCCAAGCTGTTCCAGTACAGCTACAACACTGGCATCGACCTGACAATGTGGAAAATTGCCCAGGTATGTCCTGTCCACAAAAAGCAGGACAAATCCAATCCGGCCAATTACCGCCCCATCAGTCTACTCTCAATCATCAGCAAAGTGATGGAAGGTGTCGTCGACAGTGCTATCAAGCGGCACTTACTCACCAATAACCTGCTCACCGATGCTCAGTTTGGGTTCCGCCAGGACCACTCGGCTCCAGACCTCATTACAGCCTTGGTCTAAACATGGACAAAAGAGCTGAATTCCAGAGGTGAGGTGAGAGTGACTGCCCTTGACATCAAGGCAGCATTTGGCCGAGTGTGGCACCAAGGAGCCCTAGTAAAATTGAAGTCAGTGGGAATCAGGGGGAAAACTCTCCAGTGGCTGGAGTCATATCTAGCACAAAGGAAGATGGTAGTCGTTTTTGGAGGCCAATCATCTCAGCCCCAGGACATTGCTGCAGAGTCCCTCAAGGCAGTGTCCTAGGCCCAACCATCTTCAGCTGCTTCATCAATGACCTTCCCTCCATCATAAGGTCAGAAATGGGGATGTTCGCTGATGATTGCACAGTGTTCAGTTCCATTCGCAACCCCTCAAATAATGAAGCAGTCCGAGCCCGCATGCAGCAAGACCTGGACAACATCCATGCTTGGGCTGATAAGTGGCAAGTAACATTCGCGCCAGATAAGTGCCAGGGAATGACCATCTCCAACAAGAGAGAGTCTAATCACCTCCCCTTGACATTCAACAGCATTACCATTGCCAAATCCCCCACCATCAACATCCTGGGGATCACCATTGATCAGAAACTTAACTGGACCAGCCATATAAATACTGTGGCTACGAGAGCAGGTCAGAGGCTGGGTATTCTGCGGCGAGTGACTCACCTCCTGACTCCCCAAAGCTTTTCCACCAACTACAAGGCACAAGTCAGGAGTGTGATGGAATACTCTCCACTTGCCTGGATGAGTGCGGCTCCAACAACACTCAAGAAGCTCGACACCATCCAAGAAAGAGCAGCCCGCTTGATTGGCACCCCATCCACCACCCTAAACATGCACTCCCTTCACCACCGGCGCACAGTGACAGCAGTGTGTACCATCCACAGGATGCACTGCAGCAACTCGCCAAGGCTTCTTCGACAGCACCTCCCAAACCTGCGACCTCTACAACCTAGAAGGACAAGAGCAGCAGACACGTGGGAACAACACCACCTGCACGTTCCCCTCCAAGTCACACACCATCCCGACTTGGAAATATATCGCCGTTCCTTCATCATCGCTGGGTCAAAATCCTGGAACTCCCTTCCTAACAGCACTGTGGGAGAACCGTCACCACACGGACTGCAGCGGTTCAAGAAGGTGGCTCACCACCACCTTCTCAAGGGCAATTAGGGATGGGCAATAAATGCCGGCCTCGCCAGTGATGCCCACATCCCATGAACGAATAAAAAAAAGCCCCACTCTGCAGTGACACAATGGGTGGCATCAGTTGTGGATCTTCATAGTGATCCTCAGGAAAGGGCATTATTGCACAAACCAGACAAGATTTGCAAAGACGTGACAGTAGTGGTGACAATATAATATGTAATGTGAGTTGATTAGAAATCAAATATAAGTTAAAAAACATTACAAACCCTCAAACACCCTTGTGCTTCCCCTTCATGCTCACGACACGTTTGCCTTACTCTTCCTACTGCACATATGTGATGCATGCCCTGTGGCTGCAGCACAAGCAGTGGCAGGTTGGGTGAGGCTGACCGTGAAAGAGATGCATCAGAGGGTGAGTATGAGATAGAGCCATGAGATTGTATGAGGATTGGGTTGAGTGGTAGTGGTGGGATGAGTACTGGTGAGGTGAGTAAGTGCAGGTAAGATGAGGATGAGGTTTGAGTGGGTATGAGGGGTGATGTGACAGAGTAGTGTTGGCAGTGCAGAAGGAGATGTGGGGTGGGGGCGGTGATGTGGCAGACGGAGTGTAGGGGAATGAATAAGTGTACTCACTTCGGCTGACCTACTTAGGTCATTGCAGCGCCTTCTGCACTGTATGCAGGTGGGCGATATGTTGGTGGTGCTGGTGACCTCCTCTGCCACCTTGAGCCAGGCCTCCGTGGTGGCAGAGGCAGGCCACTTCCTCTTGTCCGCCGGGGAGAAGATCTCTGTCCTCCCTCTCCTCACCCCATCTAGTAAGACCTGGAGTGAGGCATCATTAAACCTGGGACCAGCCTTTCCCCTGGGCTGCTCCATGCTGTAATTTTGGCTCCTTTCTGCAGCATCAGTCAGTGGAGGACTGTCCCTTTAAATAGGGCTCCTCCAGCTGACAGCCTCTGATGCGGCTGCGCAGTCCGCCCGCTGCGCAGCTTTCCAGCGCAAAACCTGGAAGCCAAGGTAAGCACCTTCAATTAGGCTGCGATCGCGTGCGAAGCACTCCGAATTCACTGGGCGCGTTAACCACGCGCCCAGTCGACCCCCCACTGCCAACCTGCCTCCCTCCTTAAATCGAGCCCTATATCTCAATTTAACCCCACCTCCACCCCACCAGTAATTGGTTACTGAGGAATATACCACAAATTAAACAACAATTGAATTCCTTTCTTTTTGTTTGTGCTCCCTTACTTTTGGTTGCTGGACTTTGACAAATCATTTTTTAAAAATAAAATCCACAAAAGACACACATTGCAAATATATTTGCTTTCTACACAGTACTGAGCAGATTATTATATTTATCCAGTAACATACAGGGGGGGTGATTTTAACCTCCAAGAACGGGTGGGTTGGGGGCAGGTGGGAGTTGAAAATAGTTGTTTTTTCGGGTCGCAACCGCAAAGTTTTTGGACTTGGCATTCCCAGTGGGAAGCCTGTACTTTTCCACACCGACATTAAACCCGGAAATAAAGCCAGGTTGCAGTCGCGACCCAAAAAACAACTGTTTTCAACTCCCACCCACCCCAACCTACCCGTTCTTGGGGTTTAAAATCACCCCCACTATATCTGCTGATTTCAAAACTATGAGGAAACAACATACAAAGTACTTCGTTTTTTTTGAGAAAAGAACTTATACTGGTGAATGGAGATTAAATTTTGGGACTTCAGTGCAATTTTGTTGATTAGGGACAATGCCAATAGCACATCAAGTCATTTTCCTTTGCATAACGATGACCTATTCCATCACTTTAATGCACCTATCTTCACACTGCTAATACAGCATTATAATGTATTGCAATCAAGCTTAAATTAGAACCACTCCAGTAATGCATTCTGTATCGGATTTGTGTGGAGAGAAAGCTGAATTTAAATAGTTATATTTTTCTTTTGCAAGGCACAGTTGCACGGGCTGTTTTCCTTTTCAAAACAAAATTATTTTTTGGTAATTCTGAAATTTGATAAGTGAATGTTGCTCAGGGAATTTCGAGAATGAAAACACAGAATGTGCCTTGAGTAGCTGTTGCTCAGCAGCACAGATATCTGACTGCTCGACACTGCTAGTTTCTGCTTGCAGAAGTTTATTCTTTTGTTTTATTCCCTACTTTTGTCAATCCTCTCCGAGATCGTCATTGTCATGAGCTCAGAGGCTCTGTAGTGTGACACGGGTTAACCATGTTACTGAATCATAGAATGGTTACAGCACAGAAGGAGGCTATTCAGCCCATCGAGCCCATGCTAGCTCTTTGTAAGAGGAATCCAGTTAGTCCCATTTCCCCTAGAAAATTGCGCCTGTCGTTGGCTTTAACAGTTATCAATGTGCAAGCGGATCTTTTCACATTAGAGCCAGAAATTCCGAGTCAACACCTCAAGAAGATGCTGGGGATCGAACTGGGGCCTTCATACACGGAAAGCACGCGCTCTACCACTGAGCTACTTCCCCATTGAAAGTTACATAAAAGGTTTGAATATCTATTGAAGGGCTTGTTTCACCTGGAAATGCCAAATAAAGTGGAATAAGATCTACATGTTCACATCACTTCCATTGTAAGAAATAATCTGGTTAATTTACTTTTGACTAAAATGCACTGCTCGTAACAGCATATTTTTCTCTGGCTATTAATGGCGATGAAAATGTAGACTCAAATGAAAGAAGAAAGCAGGAATGTAATTTTCTTCCGTTATTCCAGCCGGCCTCGGTTTTACTCACCACCTAGGAGAATAGTGAGAAAAAGGGCTTTAGTTCAGCAATGAGCAGCACTGAGGTGAGACAGACTGGGCACACATGTACCGTTCAATCTTGAGGAAACACCTGTTTCCTGTGAATTCACTTGGGATGGGGTAGAATAAGATATCAATGGAAGAATGGATCGTATCTATGGCAGTTGATATAGGGGAGAGGGTAATGGTGGGGGTGCTATGTCAGTCCACTTTATTAAGCACAGATAAACATGACTGTGCATTAAGTGAAGTTCTACAGCTAATAACAGCACTCCCTTTTAAGAGTATTATGGCTGAAGTGGCCTTCAAAACAGCAGCGTTTTTAAAAAAAAAATGATTGATGAACTACTTGAGCACCTTCCAGCCATCAGCAGATAAAAGGGTTAATGAAGGTGACACACACAAAGTGTGATTACCCTCTGCTCTTAAATCATGGCCTAGCCACAGAATAGCACTCTGTATACTTTGGTTGAGAAACAGGCCTATGGACTGTTTACGTGATATATGTAACACCCTCTCCCCGGCCTATCAGCACCAGCACTAGTGTGCACCCTATTGTACAATTGGCCTCTATTTATAGCCTACCAGCAATACACCATAAACCTCCATCGTACATTATAAACTGCTGAACATGGAGAACTTAGAAAACCATCTTGAGTAAGTGTTTGTAGTAGTTTCAATCTACAAAGCTACTCAAAAGCTTGTAAAGGCATAAAAGGATTTTTTTAAAAATTGCTCATTTCTTTTCACTGTCAATACTAAATAACAAACATTTGTAAATACTGCACATGAATCTAAGTTCTAAAAACAGTCTGACACTTAAATCCACCAAACACACTTTGATAGTTTCATCAGTTCTTGCAGTGATAATCTTCTGGGACAGGGACAACTCTCCGTCAGCAAATTTGCCTTCAAGTGAAGGTTCCTTTGGTCCCTGCATGTGAGTAATATTGTAAACATAGCAGGGAGGTTTTTCTGTGTTTACTATTTCTGTGCAACCTTAAAAGAACTGATATGATTCCACCAGAAGTAGCGACAAGAGGAAATCGTCCTGCTAACACATGGTGAGCAGGGGAAATCTTCTCTCTAGATGATAGAATGCCATCGTGGTCCAGCCTCCTAGCTGATAGCAGCTTCATCTAAATAATTACATGTCATATTTTAACACTTATTTTATTTTACAGAATACAACAGATGACAGGCTGTTATATTTCTGAACTCTGCCTGGGCAAATATCTTGAATATACTGATGGTACTCAATCATTCCATTCAATCACTCTATTGTTAACGTTACATCTTAATTTTCTCTATCTCTGAACATGCCCTCTATCCTTTTGTGTCACCGCTATCAGATTAATATTATAATTCACATTTTATCCATCATCCCTGAGCACTCTATTTCAATATAAAGCTGTGAAAACTGTTGAGTGTAGAGACTGTGACATTTTCTACTCCAACCTCCTTACGAGAAATTTGTTGGTTGACTATTTTAAGCACAGTGTTGACTCACCAGTAAGTATTTGCTTGAAACTGGCTGCATAAACGTAACTCTTTCAAAGCAACACTGGCAGCCTGATGCTGGAGCTGGTGTGTCACAACATTGGTTAGACATCAGTTTAAGCTCATGGTTTTCCCCTGGTTATGGTTTATCAAGGTTGTGATAGGCACTGATGAAGCAAGAAGAGAAATTTGTCTACAATCACCAAGAATCACTCTCACATTGCTCTTCGCAAAACTGGTGGAGGCCAAGGAGAAGGTGTCACCACACGAATGGTGAGTGGCTCACGGTTTTGCTGCCAAAAAGGAAAAATCTAAATAGAAAGAAAGACTTGCATTTATATAGCGCCGTTCACGACCCACAGGACGTCTCAAAGCGCTTTACAGCCAATGCAGTACTTTTGAAGTGTAGTCACTGTTGTAATAAATAAATCAATAAATGCACAACAATGGAAAACTGGGAGTGATTACAAAGTTCTAATCAGATCAAAAAGTTCACAAGACACCATACACCACAACAGGAAACTTGAGCGATTTAAAATAGCCAGAACTCCTGAATTAGAATATAGCCCTGAACTCCCTAATTGATATACATGCAAACTTTCAAAGGGATCCTGCGGGCTTCATTCTGTTTGGTCACTTTGTTCGAGCAGCTGTTCTGGATACACACGGCTCTCAGTTCACTCCAGGTCCTTGACATGCAACGATAGTCACACTATAAGGTATTTTTAGTTTATGACACGATCCTGTCCTCAGCCGAAATTCTCACACACACACACACACACACACACACATATCTTCCAGGAGTCACTGAATAATGATGGGGAGCTTGTTAAAATTGGCTAGCCATGTGGTGAAGGATAGAATACTAGAGCCTGGTCTTTAGTTATTTCCAAACCTTTATTCACAGGGATTCCCCTAACGCGCACCGCCTGAATACAATTAACACTAATTGATATAAATCACATGATACAATTAGCAAATCCCCTTCTCTTTAAATAAAAAATAATTAAACTATATATAATACAAACAAAAATTTCAAAAAACAGGAACTTCCATACTCTGTACAACTTATATTATTCAAAGCATTACATTGTGAGGCGACCCTTCTCCACAACCCCTGATAATTTCTTTGTACATTCATTTCTTTTAGTAAAACAATCCGAGAGTTGATGGCTTGAACCCACCCATTTGATTTTAGAGATTTCCTTTCCAGCATTTGTTTCAAACCAGCAAGGTCAATCCGTAATCTTTTCTCACTCTCATTTTTTGTAGAGTGTACATTATCCCACAATGAATGATTGTCTACATAACATTCAATGGGTATACTATCTTCAGTACTCCCATTGTACAGAATGTCACTCAAAATATTTGTCAAATAGAATCCCATACCCACTGTGTCAACAAAAGCCAGTGAGTCAGCAGCCAGAGTACTTTTAACAACCCTTTTTATTTTCTTAGCTTCCCAAGCTAAAGTACAGCATTTCCCATTCTGATCCATAAGAAGCACTATAAAATCAGCTGCCTCGAATACCCACCAGGAAGATAGCCAGCTTCATTTTCTTTGAGTCACCTAAGGATGGGAACTTAAGTACACATTCATCTATATTTAATTTTGGTAATGTTTTATTTGCCCTTAAAACATTCTCTACTACGGGGTATTTCATTGAAGTACTTAACTCCAACACATCAAAACTAGCATCTGGTCTAGTCTGAGTGAACAACCAGTTCAACTGACCAATCAAGCTTCGTAATTGCTCTGTCTCTTCTTTAGATATAACATCACCTTTCTGTGATGACCGAGTACGATTCACCAGGACGGGAGTAACACTCTCTAAATAGGACTGTTGATTTAAAGTTATCCCAGACCCACTCTGCTTAATATCTAAACCAATATATTTAAAAGCTCCACAGGCCTGACTCCCAATTTTAAATTCTGCTCCAACCTTATTAATAACTAATTCCTCGAATTCCACAGTACCACCCCATAAGAAATCGTCAACATGCATCATGAAGATGCCTGAAAGTTTTCCAAAATGGTACCAATAAAACATTGAGGGATCTGCTTTTAGTTGAACAAAACCTATTCTCAGCAAAACAGATCTCACTGAAAAATACCACACCCTGGAAGCATCATTCAGGTCATAGACGCATTTGTTTAGTTTCCATAGTTTTCCTTCTGCATCTGCTGCCTCTTTAGGTGGTTTCAGAAACACTTCTCTCTGAAAAATATCGCCCTGCAGAAATGCGGCTTTTATGTCAATTGACCTACACTCCCATGAAAATGTTGCCAAAATGATTTTTAAGATTACCTTTCCAGCAGTGGGACAATCCTCTCAAACATCTGTATCGCCCAGTTTCTCTTCAAAACCCCTAGCTACCAACCTCACTTTAGCCTTATAAGTCCCATCTGCAAGGACTTTTTCAGTACATACCCGTCTATGTGACAAAGCTGGTTGACCCTTATCTGTTACCTCAGAATAAACTTCAAATTCTTTCCAACTATCTAACTCCCTTTGTTTTGCTTCTCTTACTCATTTGCCCTCAAGTTTATTGGCAGCCACCAAAACGTCACGATCATGGTTCTAGGGAATATGGCGGGCCAAGTGGAGCAAGTGTCAGCGGGGAAACATTTAGGGAGCAGCGATCATAATATCATAAGGTTTAGAATAGCTCTGGAAAAGGACACGGACCACTTTAAAGTAAAAATATTCAATTGGAGGAGGGCCAATTTCAATGGGATGAGAACAGATCTGATCCAGGTAAATTGGAATCAAAGATTGACGGGCAAAACTGTAATTGAACAGTGGGCGGCCTTTAAAGAGGAGATAGTTCGGGTACATTCTCGGCACATTCCCACGAGGCGGAAAGGTAGGGCACTAAAGCCAGAGCTCCCTGGATGACAAAAAAGATAGTGAGTAAGATAAAACGGAAAAAAGTGGCGTATGACAGATGTCAGGTTGACAACACAAGTGAGAACCAGACAGAATGTAGAAAGTTCAGAAGGGAAGTGATAAAAGGAAATAAGAGGGGCAAAGAGAGAGTATGAGAATAGACTGGCGGCCAACATAAAAATGAATCCAAAAGTCTTCTACAGGCATGTAAACAGTAAATGGGTAGTAAGAGGAGGGGTGGGGCTGATTAGGCACCATAAGAGAGATCTACTCATGGAGGCAGAGGGAGTGGCCGAGGTACTAAATGAGTACTTTGCATCTGTCTTTGCGAAGGAAGAAGATGCTGCCAGAGTCTCAGTAATGGAAGATATAGTTGAGGTACTGGATGGGCTAAAAATTGATGAAGAAGAGGTACTAGAAAGGCAAGCTATACTTAAAGTAGATAAGTCACCCAGTCCGGATGGGATGCATCCTAGGTTGCCGAGGGAAGTAAGGATGGAAATTGCGGAGGTACTGGCCATCATCATCCAAACATCCGTCGATGCGGGGGTGATGCCAGAGGACTGGAGAATTCCAAATGTTACACCCTTGTTCAAAAAAGGGTGTAAAGCTATACCTAGAATCTATAGGCCAGTCAGTTTAACCTCATTGGTGGGGAAACTTTTAGAAACGATAATCTGGGACAGAATTAACAGTCACTTGGACGAGTGTGGATTATTAGGGAAAGCCAGCACGGATTTGTTAAAGGCAAATCGTGTTTAACTAACCAGATAGAGTTTTTTGATGAGGTAACAGAGAGGGTAGATGAGGGCACTGCAGTTGATGTGGTGTATATGGACTTTCAAAAGGCGTTTGATAAAGTGCCGCATGGTAGGCTTATCAAGATTTCGGCCCATGGAAAAAAGGGGGCAGTAGCAACATGGATACAGAATTGGCTAAGTGACAGGAAACAGAGAGTAGTGGTAAACAGTTGTTTTTCGGACTGGACGGAGGTGTACAGTGGTATTTCCCAGGGGCTGGTGCTCGGACCACTGCATTTCGTGATATATATTAATAACTTGGATTTGGGTGTACAGGGCACAATTTCAAAATTTGCAGATGACACAAAACTCGGAAGGGTAGTCAACAGTGAGGAGGATAGTGATAGACTTCAAGGGGAAATAGACAGGCTGGTGGAATGGGCGGACACGTGGCAGATGAAATTTAACACAGAAAAATGCGAAGTGATACGTTTCAGTAGGCAGATGGGGAGAGGCAATATAAATTAGAGGGCACAACACTAAAAGGGGTACAGGAACAGAGAGATCTGGGGGTATATGTGCACAAATTGTTGAAGGTGGGATGGCAGGTTCAGTAAGCGGTTAAAAAAGCATAGGGATCCTGGACTTTATAAATAAAGGCATAGAGTAGAAAAGTATGGAAGTCATGATGAACCTTTATAAAACACTGGTTCGGCCACAATTGGAGTATCATGTCCTGCTCTGGGCACCGCACTTTAGGAAAGATGTGAAGGCATTAGAGAGTGTGCAGGAGAGATTTACTAGAATGATTCCAGGGAAGAGGGACTTTAGTTACGTGGACAGACTGAAAAAGCTGGGGTTGTTCTCCTTGGAACAGAGAAGGTTGCGAGGAGATTTGATAGAGGTATTCAAAATCATGAAGGATCTAGACAGAGTAGATAGAGAGAAACTGCTTCTATTGGTGGAAGGGTCAAGGACCAGAGGACATAGATTTAAGGTGATTGGCAAAAGAACCAAAGGCGACATGAGGAAAATCTTTTTTACACAGCAAGTGGTTAAGATCTGGAATACACTGCCCGAGGGGGTGGTGGAGGGAGATTCAATCGTGGCTTTCAAAAGGGAACTGGATAAGTACTTGAAAGGAAAAAATTTGCAGGACTACGGGGATAGGACGGGGGAGTGGGACTAGCTGGATTGCTCTTGCATTGAGCCGGCACGGACTCGATGGGCTGAATGACCTCCTTCCGTGCTGTAACCTTTCTATGATTCTATGAGGACGTCAGCATCCAGTTCTGTTACGTGGCTGTTCTGTGGTCTTTGTTTCATTGTCTGACCTAGTCAAGCTCTGTCTTCTACTTCCACTTCTATGTCTGTAGGGACTATGACTGCGAGATCGCCCTCTTTCGTCTCTAACTTGTGATCGTTTTCTGACATGAGATTCACTTCCGGGCTCCCTAACACTACTTGTACTCCGCTTCCGTACTCTCCACTCTTTTACCCCATTCTGCCAGTCCATGGACCTCACTGCATGGCCATCATCTTGAACATTCAACCAATGTTTAAACCTACCAGTAGCTTTGCCTGCACATCCCTAAATTGTTTCATCCCTCCATTCATTAGTCCCTTCTGGAACATATGACACCATGTAACCCCTTTGGGTAATTGTTCTGTGGATATGATAGCTCTGTCATGTGTTTCTTGATCACTGACATTACCACTGTCCAGCCCTTAATCCACCTCAGTCTTTTCCTCAGGAACCTCATCAAAAAAATCATGAACATCTGAAGCACAAGGTGCCTCGTTTACTTGTATTAACTGCTTAGAGTCCGAGATTTTATAATTAATTCTAATTAATTGTGAGGAATGAACCGTAACAGTTTGATTGCCATATTGGACAGTTACTGTCTTATCATCATGACCTATTGCCTTACCGGGGCCTTTCCATTCCCTATGAGCCTCTCTTTTATAGTATACCAAATCTTCTGACATGAACTCTGTCTCAGATGGTCTAATACGATGCCTCAGCGCTCTACGAGTTTTCTCTGATAACTCAGCCTTGATAAAAGCCTGTCTCCCTGCATGCATAGCATTTAAATGCTCAGAAAAATGGCACTAATTGTAGTACCTTCTAGAGCAGGAGGATTATCACAAAGAACAGACGGTAATTTGGGATTGTGCCCATTGACTAGTTGGTAAGGACTATATCCTCCAACCATCTGAAGAGAATTCTTTGCATGAACTGCCCATGCTGGGGCAGTTGACAATTTACACTCTGTGTGATCAGCCAAAATTTTATGCACCATGCTATCAATCACAGCGTGATCCCTTTCACAAAGACCATTGCTAAAAGTGCTTTCAGCTGCTGTATTCATGACAATTATATTCATATTCTCACGCATATGTCTGAAGTCCGTGTTAGTGAATTCACCTCCATTATTGGTCGAAAACTTTGCTGGTGTCCCAAGTCCAGTCCCTATCCATTTTTCCACAATTTTATCTAGAATAACCTTCTTCTCTTTACTATATATTAGTGTAGAAATATTAAATCTCGTAGCCAGGTCAATAAAATGCAAGATGAAAACATTTCTGTCTTTGTCCCATACCTTTAGATCCATGGCAACTACCTCGTTAAAATCACGTGCTAATGGAACACTTACAATCGGATGTGGGGGCATCAGTCTATACTTCTTACAGATTTCACAGTTCTCACTAATCTCTTCTTTGAGCCTTGTATATTTCTCATCAACTACCCCTGCAACCTTTAGCAAGATCTTAAAACGTTGATAAGTAGGGTGGGCAAATTGTCTATGTAACTTTAAGAAATTTGTTTTTTTTCTCTCTTATCCTTATCGCCTGATGCCAATAATACTTGCCTAACACGCTGATGAGAAACATCAGGTTTTATTAAAGGGATACAATAATGCCCTGCTTGGGTAAACTGCAAATCAGCTGATTTCCCAAAAATGATTGCCTCATCATGTTCCATGTTAAGTTTCATTTTTGCCTTTTTCATAAAAGGTTTACCCAAAAGCATAAGAATCTCACTAGAGATTACATCCGTACTTATAAAATGGCTTACTCTAGTTATTATACATCGAATTACCACTCTCTTGAGTGACCTCAAGGTGTTGTCATCGCCACACCTAAAACATGTAGAACTTTTATATTCCTTAATCTTGTGTCAATCCTCACTACTTAGTGAATCAAGATTACATTTTTACCACTCTGCTCTGCATACAGTTGAAGTACATGCACTATCTAACACCGTAAAATCAAAGGAACCCACATCCAATACATCCCTCACAGGACTAAAACTCCTTATGACCAGTATAATCTGTTCATGTTCATCATTATCTTCATCCTTTTCCTCAGAACTACTTTCTTCATGCATCATTTCAAAGACCCTGCATCTTCGCTCTGGGCAATTCACTTCATAATGATACTTTGAGTCACACCTAAAGCATCTCCTGATTTTTCATTGGGCATTCCTAGAATTCATTCGCCTGTTATTACTGTCCTAATTCTGTCTTCTGTTGATATAACTGGATTTGCTGTACCTGCTTTCATCACCAATCTGGCTGTCTTTAATCCTTCCTTCTTGAAAATTTTGAAATCTGGTCTGGCACCTTCGTTTAGTATCTGAAATATTTTGAAACCTGGTAACCATTGAATCTACTATTCTTTGTGTCACAGCGGAAGGCCTCATTTGTTCAGTGATGGCTGAAGGGAATGATTGTTTCCCCAGGAATTTTTTTAAGGCAGCAGACATTTGATCCAACAGTGTCTCCTTTTCCGAGAACTGGACACCAGTTAGGACCAGTTGCCTGTCCATATGCGACACATTAGCACAATCTAGTAATTTAAACGCTAGTACCAATCCAGGGATTTCCAATTTGGACATGGTCAACTTTTGTACAATTTGTTAAAGTCCATGATATACTCTTCCATTGAATGACCGTCCGTTTTCCAAAATCTATCGAGTGCTGACCAGGCCTCATAGGCACTTAACAGGTCATCTTTCTTATAGATTTGATCCAGAAATTCTATTAGAAAGATAAAACCGTCATCATTATCCAAAAGAACTGCATCCATCTCAGGAAATACTGTACATCTGATTTTACTTTGTTTGGGAAGCAACAACTCTTTGGAAGAGTAGTAACCCGTGTCCACATATCAACCTTATTCTTCCACTGGTCACACGATTCAAACTCCGAGAACACTGGAGGGAAATTGTACCTCGACAATTTAAACTTGCTTTCTGCCATTTTCCACAATGATCACTAAGCTTTCAAGTTTTGTTTTAAGTCCAAAAAAAATCGTAGTTTCCAACCTTCACCTTTAGGCAAAACCATTCTCTGCTACCATGTTAAAATTGGATAGCCATGTGGTGAAGGATAGACTACTTGAGCCTGGTTTTTAGTTGTTTCCTATCCTTTATTCACACAGATCACCCTTACACACACTACCTGAATACAATTAACACTAATTGCTATAAATCACATGATACAATTAACAGAGCTGCCTGGATTTTCCCTTCGTTAGTCCAGGGACTTTGAGGCCAATTTTAGCACTGCTGTTCCACCCCAGCTGAGATGGGGGAGTAAACCTGGATCGGCTCAGTTCCACATTGGGTATTGCACTTAGTAGCTTAGCGGGCAGGGAGAAGGTCCTTTGAACTTAAAGAATTCTCCCTAGACTTTCCATCCCTTTTAAGTGTTCTGTACATGAGCTATAGTTTTAGGGAAGCACACTCAGAGTGTGGTTCTGATTAGGATGCAATCTTTTTCACTGTCCTCAGGTTGTGTATGTGATTTAGTGATGGACAAAATGCTTCTTGCTGCTTTAAACCAGCATAAAGTTTTAGAGATTTACAAATGTACAATGTTGTTTTTAACCTCTTTTTAAAGTGAGTTTCACCAGTTCCCCTTTGAAAAATCACAATTAGTAAGTATTATCATGAATTGTCTTGTGTCTCTGTTCCTTTTTTAGAATTGTTCAGCTAAGATTCTTCAATCAGTGGTTTTTTAGCCCTAACTTTAGCCTTTTTAAAAATTCGTTCATGGGATGTGGGTGCCGCTGGCGAGGCCGGCATTTATTGCCCATCCCTAATTGCCCTTGAGAAGGTGGTGGTGAGCCGCCGCCTTGAACCGCTGCAGTCCGTGTGGTGACTGTTCTCCCACTGTGCTGTTAGGAAGGGAGTTCCAGGATTTTGACCCAGCGACGATGAAGGAACGGCGATATATTTCCAAGTCGGGATGGTGTGTGACTTGGAGGGGAACGTACAGATGGTGTTGTTCCCATGTGCCTGCTGCTCTTATCCTTCTAGGTGGTAGAGGTCGCGGGTTTGGGAGGTGCTGTCGAAGAAGCCTTGGCGAGTTGCTGCAGTGCATCCTGTGGATGGTACACACTGCAGCCACAGTGCGCCGATGATGAAGGGAGTGAATGTTTAGGGTGATGGATGGGGTGCCAATCAAGCGGGCTGCTTTGTCCTGGATGATGTCGAGCTTCTTGAGTGTAGTTGGAGCTGCACTCATCCAGGCAAGTGGAGAGTATTCCATCACACTCCTGACTTGTGCCTTGTAGATGGTGGAAAGGCTTTGGGGAGTCAGGAGGTGAGTCACTCGCCGCAGAATAACCAGCCACTGACCTGCTCTTGTAGCCACAGTATTTATATGGCTGGTCCAGTTAAGTTTCTGGTCAATGGTGACCCCCCAGAATGTTGATGGTGGGGGATTTGGCGATGCTAATGCCATTGAATGTCATGAGTTGTACTTAAGCGCTTGGTAAAGCACTGTCATGACAAATATGTGGTCTGATTGGGCATGTGCATCTTTCAGATAGATGTGCAATCTGTGCTAGAGTTAACTCAGGACAGCTGAATTCATTGTCTGTTGGATACCTTTCATGTAACACTTATGAGTCCAAATTCTTATGACCTTCTGCAAGGAAGGCAGATTAACCATGCCTCACCAAACAATGTTTCTGTAAACAGATCAGAGTATCATCTTGTCATGTTCTCTGGCTGTCCTCCAGGCAGCAGGGGCCATGCTGCAAGAAGGATAGCTGTTTCATTTTCAGTTCTGGTTATAGTTATAGTAGGCGAGGGATGTGTCGGCCAGGGTCTTCCCTGTGTGCTTTGTTGGAATATTAGAACCTTAACCTTACCTATAAATTCTTCTTGTTTTGCTGGAATGGGTTCCCATTAAAATCCATGGTGCCACTCCAAAATGAATATGTGCTGTCTCTATGATCTGTATTATTGGAGCAACTCAGCGGGGAGCAGAGACACAAAGTAGCAATCTCTACGAAGTCAAATCTACACCATAAAATGAGGATGTCTCCTAGTAGGTAGAGGACACTGGTGATTTATTTTTGTAAAAGGGGTGTAGGAATAGTATTTTATACAGAAGTTGTTTCTTTCTTTCCTTCTCCATTCTTAAATGTTTAAAGATTCACATTACGAGGTTATAGTTGTTGCTCGGATAATTTATTTTTGAAAATAACTTGTCACAGTGTTGGGAAGGGAACAACCATTGGATTTATTTTCTCACTGAATAAGCCCATAATTAATTGAGATGGAAGAATGCCCAGTGGTTGTACTGTTCAAATAAGGGATATGGGGCTCGATTTTAAAAGTAAAAAACAGGTGGGTTAGGGGCGGGGGGGGCATTGAAAATTGCCACCATTTCAGACCCGCCTCCAACCCGCCCATTCCTGGTTTTCACCGGGACGAGGGACGGGCGGCCAACCCGCTCCCAGGAGGTGGGTCGGGCCTTAAAACCTTTCGAGGAGGCTTCTAGCCTCCATTTTTAACTAATTCCCGATTTCAACCCCGGGAGGCCGGGATTCCCGGGCCTACTGTTTTACGCCTCGTGAAAGGAGGCGAGAAGACCCGAGACTGACAAGTAAGTGCCTAGAAAGGCACAGCTTGTGGGCCCGGAGGAGCAGGCATGCTTCCCCCAGGCCCAACAAACCTACTTGCACCGACCACCGCCCCCCCACACCGATCGCAGAACCCCGACCCTCCGACCCCCCAATCCCGATCCTCCGACTCCGTCCCGATCGTCCAACCTAATCCTCCAACCCTGACCCCAATCCCCCGATCCTCCGACCGTGATCTTCCGACCCCGACCTCCGACCCCAACCCCGATCCTCCGACCCTGACCCTGATCCTCCGACCCCGACCCTCCCCCTCAACGATCGCGGACTTCCGCAATGGCCCCCGACCCCGCCCCCCCCGTGACTGACGCCCGGTCCCATCCCCCATGACTCACAACCCCCTGGCCCACCTGTGCCCCTTGCCCGCCCATGCCTCCCCCACCTCCATGCAAACAAAGATTGACCTGCAGACGTCCTCTCCCTGGCTGGCCTCCTGTCCGACTGAGACCAGCCTGTCAATCAACCGGGAAACCAAAAAGAAAGGCTTCCTTATGTCAAAATCGTAAGGATCTGTTTCAAAATTGAGCACATGGTTTCTTTGATTCAAATGTTTGTATTTTTCCAAAGATTGAATAACCACAACCATAATCTTTTGTACACATAGCTGCCACTAATTTTTGCATATCGACAATGAGAATTCATCTTAATAACTAAAGTGTCCACTTCATGAGATTAAAAAGTTGAAAAAACTGACATTTTAAAAATCAGACTTTTGGGGGATAATTTTAACGGGTGGGTGGGACCTTAAAGTGGCAGCTTTTTGGAACTGGACTATATCCCGGCTCCAATGCCCCCACTTGTGGGTTTAACCCAGGTGCGTTAGGGTGCAACAGAAACCCGGAAGTCTCATCCCTACTTAAAGCCAGCGGGCTGATACTTATCGGGCCAATTCAGGTAGTTGAAACACTTCAGCTTCTTAACTTCTTGTGGATTCTGCAACAGAAACAGATTTAACTTCTCCTGAACGTGTCACCTCTGGCTTCTGAAACATGCCATAGAAACGGAGGCAAGTTTCAGCCGAAGCTCATTTGGCCCTTTAAACCAGTGATTGACACATCTCAATAAAAGGTCAGGTATTGCAGCTGGACACTCGGTTCTCTTAGGCAAACCTTTGGCTGGGAGTTCTTTGTGTTTAGACTGAGATTTCTTTGTTGAGTCTGAGAATTCTTGTGTTTACACAGATTTACCTACACTTTGGAACCCCTCAAACTGATAAGATCAGGATGGGGTCAAAATGGATCTATTCCACAGTACATCTGAGGAAGAGGCACATCACCATCCGCAGCAGGCATGGCGTGCAGTTCTGGGATCTGCAGGTGCACAAGGCCTGGCAGATGTGCCGTGTTCTAAGGCCACGGCTAAAGTATCTGTCTGCCTGTTTAAGGCAGCAGACATGTTGGCATCCAGAGTCCGCACGACGGTTGTCATGGCCTGCATGGACTCATCAAGAGCTGCTTGAAGCTCAATGGAGGCTACCATTCTCTCCGTCGCAGACATTCATGCACTTACCTGCACCACCAATCCACTAGTGATGGAGTTGGACTCCTCCATCCTCTCCGCTATTGTGCGGAGAGTGTGCATGGCACATTTTCCAGTACCTTGCAAAGACGTCTGCGACCACCGGCTGACTCAATCTCAGCCTGCTTAGGCACTGCTCCTCAGAGAGGTCCAGGAAGGTCAGTCTCTGCCTGTAGACCCCCTCATGTGGGTGGTGCCTCCTGCAACCTCGGCCCCTCCGTTGGACTCCTCGCTGCTCTTCTCCAGGTCCTTGTTGCACACCTCTGTCTTGTGCACCTGCAGATCCCAGAACTTCATGGCATGCCTGCCGCAGATGGTGATGTGTCTCTTCCTCAGATGTACTGTGGGATAAATCCAATGAGTCCCCCATCCTAATCTTATCAGTTTGAGGGGCTCCAAAATGTAGGTAAATTTGTCTGAACACAAGAATTCTCAGTGTCAACAAAGAAATCTCAGTCTAAACACAGAACTCCCAGCTAAAAGTTTGTTTGAGAGAACTGAGTTCCCAGCTGCAATATCTCAGCTTTTATTGAGATATGTCAATCACTAGTTGAGCTTTGGCTGCAACTCACCTCCATTTCTACGGTGTGTTTGAGGAGCCATGGGAGACACATTCAAGAGAGGTTAAATTTGTTTCTGTTGCAGAATCCACAAAAGGTTAAGTATCTCAAGTGTTTCAACTTCCTGAATTAGCCCTTTAAATATCGGCCCGCCAGCTTTAAGTGAGGATGGGACTTCCAGGTGTCTGTTGCCTGTGCTCATCCAATCCTGCTCCAAAAACTATTTTTATTGCCCACCTTCCCCCAACCCACCCGTTCTTAGGGGGGGTTAAAATTACCCCCACGGTGTTTATGATGGATGGGTGTCTATTGGTAAAAGTGAAAAAGGTACAGGATTTGGATATAATTATTGAGCATTACTGAAAGCTTTCAGTCAAGGTGAGATTATTAATTGCAAATCTAATCATGTACTGGCATATGGTTTAATATCTTAAGCTGATAAGTTGAAGGCGGTCATCTTAATCTTATATAATTCATCAGTAAGGCACGTTGGAACATTGTGAGCAATGTTCAACACCATGCCTTCAAATTGATATTGGTGAAATACTGAAGGTTCAGCTGAAAGCAACAAGAATGAATTTACAATTTAAATACTATGTGATGATTCACATTATTGAACTTGTTTTAATTGGAGATTAAATTTAGCAATGCTGTTCTAGTACAGCTACAACACTGGCATCTACCTGATGATGCGGAAAATTGCTTAGGTATTGCCCGTTCAAAAGAGCAGGACAAATCCAACCTGGCTAATAACTACCTTATCAACCTACTCTCAATCATCAGCAAAGTGATGAAAGGAGCCATCAATATTGCTATCAAAAGGCACTTACTCACCAATAACCTGCTCACTGATGCTCAGTTTGGGTTCCGCCAGGACCACTCGGCTCCTGACCGCATTACTCCCATGGTCCAAACATGGGCAAATGAGCTCAATTCCAGCGGTGAGGTGAGAGTGACTGCCCTTGACATCAAGGCAACATTTGACCGAGTGTGGCACCAAGGAGCCCTAGTAAAATTAAAGTTAATGGGGAGCGGGGGGAAATTCTCTGGTGGCTGGAGTCATACCTGGCACAAAAGAAGATGGTTGTGGTTGTTGAAGGCCAATTATCTCAGCTCCAGGACATCATTTTAGGTGTTCCTCAGGGCAGCGTCTTATGCCCACTTTTCTTCAGCTGCTTCATCAATGACCTCCCTTTCATCATAGGAAGTGGGTTGCTGCTGATTGCACATTGTTCAACTCCATTCGAAGTTCCTTAGATAATGAAGCAGTGCATGCCTGTATGCAACAAGATTTGAACAACATCCAGGCTTGGACTGATAAGTGCCAAGTAACATTCATACTATAGGTACCAGTTAATGACCATCTCCAACATGAGAGAGCCAGAGAGCCTAACCACTTCCCCATGACATTCAATGCATTACCATCACAGAATCCCACACCACCAACAACATGGAGGGGTGGGGGGGGGGTGGGGGTCACCACTGACCAGAAACTCAACTGGACCAGCCATATAATTGCCTTGGCTGCAAGGTCAGAGACTGGGTATTCTATGGTGAGTGATTCACTTCCTGACTCCTCAATGTCTCTCCAACACCTACAAGGCATAAGTCAGGAGTGTGATGGAATACTCTCCACTTGCCTGGATAGGTGCAGCTCCAGCAACACTGAAGAAGCTCGATGCCATCCAGGTCAAAGCAGTCCACTTGATTGGCACCCCATCCACCACCTAAAACATCCACTCCCTTCATCACCGGAGCCCGTGGCTGCAGTGTCTACCATTTATAGGATGCACAGCAGCAACTCGCTAAGGCTTCTTCGACAGCACTTCCCAAACCCCCGACCTCTACCACCTAGAAGGACAAGGGCAGCAGGCGCATGGGAACAACACCACCTGCACGTTCCCCTCCAAGTCACACAATATCCTGACTTGGAAATATATCTCCGTTCCTTCATTGTCACTGGGTCAAAATCCCAGAACTCCCTACCTAACAGCACTGTGGGAGTACTTTAACCTCATGGACTGCAGTGATTCAAGAAGGCGGCTCACCACCACCTTCTCAAGGGCAACTAGGGATGGGCAATAAAATGCCGGCCTTGCCAGCGATGCCCACATCCTGAGAATGAATAAATTTGGAGAAGAATCTATTGAGAGAGGACATGATCCTAATCTTTAAAATGTTAGACGGTATTACTAATGTAAATGTATACAAAGAGTATATAACTTAAATTGTAATTGCAGAGTGAGAGAAGACAAGGACGAGATTAGCGAGCTTCCATCAAGACCAGAAATTAGAAGACATTTTTAACAGGGTTGCAGATATATGGAATAAACTGCCAACAGAAGCAGTTATCTGCATGTAAAAGGAGCATGACTAGTATCTGTTTAAGAACAAGGTTGACACTTACATGGATAAGAAGAGTTTTTCAGTATCAGCTTGGCCAATACACGGACTGCAGTGATTCAAGAAGGCGGCTCACCACCACCTTCTCAAGGGCAACTAGGGATGGGCAATAAAATGCCAGCCTTGCCAGCGATGCCCACATCCTGAGAATGAATAAATTCTTCCGACTCAGAAGATTTTGGGCTAAAGCCTCACTCCAGGACTTGAGCACTTAAACTAGACTGACACTATTTTGGATGAGATGTTAAATCGAGATCCAGTCCATTCTGCTGGTTCAGGGGGACGTTTAAGATCCTATGGCACTATAAAGCAGGTAGTTCTCCGGGTGTTTCAGCCAACATTCCTCCTTCAATCAATGACACTAGATTAATGATCATTCATATTATTGCAGTTTGTGCATAAAATGGCTGCTGCATCTGCTTACCTTACAATAATCACTGCACATAAAAACAGCTCATTGTAATTTGAGACTTTTATGGGAGATATGATAGGGTGCTATATAAGTGCACATCTTCCCTTATTTCCTAAAGATGATCAAATATTCTATGCAGCATTGCAGCCCCTGACCTACTGATCCCATAGGAGTATTACCTGCGGAAGGCAACTAATCAGAGTTGAATAATATTGTGATGTGGAACTGAAATCCTGGAGTTTTTGATTGATTAACTTGGAGTGACTGTGACAGATTTTTGCTGGAGATTTGTCATCCTGGAGGTTTTGCCTGCAGTTATTCATTTGCCTCAGCAAATTATTTTGGACAGAGTCCATAATAGTGTAGATTGTACGTGATGTCTTAGAAGACTGGCCTCATTGGATTGAATGGCCTTATCTCAGTCCATTCTGTCATGTTTTTCCTGTTAACCAGCATGAGTTTGGATAAGCTAACATTTCCTAGCTTGTGTCTATCTATTTATTTTTGTAATATGGCTATAACAATTACTCTAATTTTCTGTTTGGGTTTGTTTTTTCCAGTTAAAAAAATTCTTCCCAGAAAACAGTGACTGGAGGTGTGTTATGGTTCCACCGGCAATGCTGACTGCATTGTGGTCAATCTTCTTCTGTGAGCCTCAAAAGTGTTGGGGGGGGGAGGGGCCTCAAAGCTGAGCCCGATCCTGACATCACAAATATCCATTACCGCACACTTTCCAACAGAGTCGGCTGGATAACCATCAGACTGGGAATCAGTCTGAATTTCCCCTTGCTAACTTGGGGACACTGAAGCATATTTTAGTGAGCTCATCAGTGCTTTAACTTAGATGAGCTAACTCAGCACAGATCAGTGCTGGAACCTTGGACCTCACTCGTTGGGTGATAAAAAGAAAAATGGTAAATATTGGCAATCTGAAATAAAAATAGAATATGCTAGAAGGTTGGTCAGCGTATAAGAGAGATAGTTTTGGGTGTTGATTTTTTTTTTACACCAGAAAATGCACCTTCCTGGTTTGCATGGCTTAGCAGTGAGCCAGCACTGGAGGTCCACGTTTATACTCTCTTTGATTAAAGAAATCAATTGTGTTCCAAGTATTTCCTGCAGAGGAATACCCAAGGAAACTGAATTATTGAGCTTTGGTGGTAGATCTGCACTACTCTGGTAATTGGAGTACAGTGGAGGGTCACTTGCAGTTTCATTTTTGTACAGTAAGCTAGATTGAGTGAAGGTAGGGGTTGGAGTTGAGGAGAGAATGCCAAGCAAACAGATTCTTGGGCTGTCTGATACGCCTGTGTTGATTAATTGTTTAATTTCATGTCTGATTGAATCCAAGAAAGTAACATTCTGGGACACTGCCAAAAATCATGAAGTAAAAAGCTTGTCATTCTGCAACCTTACTAATAAGCAGGGCTACGGAGACCTTTGAGAATATTGATGTGGAATGTGATTAAATTTAATGCAGAACTTGAAAGTGTTTTGATTTCTCTCTGTTGCAGCATGTTGAGTTGTTGACCTGTTCCCCTATAGATTGATATGTTTTGATTTTGATACTTGGAGCATGATTTTAACATTGAAAAATGAGTGGGTTGGGGGCAGAGGGGCATTCAAAATCGCAACCATTTCAGACCCCCCTCAATCTGCCTCCAACCCACCTATTTCCGGTTTCCACCCGGGTGGGACGAGGGACAGGCGACCAACCCGCTCCCAGGAGGTGGGTTGGTGATCAAAACCTTTCAAGGAGGCTGCGGGCCTCCATTTTTGCAGAATTTGCAATTTCAACCCCTGGGGGCCGGGATTCCCAGGCCTTCTCCTTCACGCCACATGAAAGGAGGCGAGAAGGCCCGAAATTGCAAGTAAGTGCCTTTCTGGCACAGCTTGTGGGCCCGGAGGAGCAGGAGTGCTTAACAAGCCGACCTGCAACGACCCCCCAACGATCGCGAACCCCCTCCCCAATCTCCATCCCCCGCCCTACGATCGTGGACCCCCCAATCCCCTCCCCCTCCCCCGACCGATCCCGGATCCCCACGATGACCCCCGATCCCGACAGCCCCCCTGTGACTGACCCCCGATCCCTGCCCCCATGAGTGACTCCCCCCGTGACCCCCATGCCCAGCAGTGCTCCCATGCCCACTGGTGCCCCTGTGCCCACCCATGCCCACCAGTGCCCCATGACCCTGTGCCCACCCATGCCCATCAGTGCCCCATGCCCATCCATGACCCCCCATGCCCATCCATGACCCCTATTCCCCCCCTCACATCCATTAGAATCAAAAACTTACCTGAAAACTTACCTTTTCACATCCTCTCCCTGGCTGCTCTCCTGTCCGACTGAGACCAACCTGTCAATCAGGCCAGTCAGTCAGATGACATACTGACAAAAAAAGATAAAAGACGTCCTTACGTCAAAATCCCGTACTTCCGGGATTCCCGTCTGCAATTTGACCCCCTGCCCCCTTCCCGGCTTGGGATCAAAATCATGCCCCTAGTGTTCTAAAGGAACAATCTTGTGATTCGCATATAAAGTAGTTCAAATTTGTCCCACAATGTTAGGTGTCAAACAGTACCTGCTGCTGAAAAATAACATGCAGTTAATGGTAGCCAAGAGGATAGGCCTTTCAGAGGAAGAGACACATGCCCCAAAAATCCACGGGGGCATAAACCGGCAGTTACATTGGACGGGTGCAAGCTGTGGAACTCCACTACTGATCCTGCCAACGTTCTTGGAGTCAGGAGAAGATCCTACAGGAGCAGGCCTTTGGCTGTATGGGGACCCCGTTGCCAAAGACCAAGGTAACGCTGGCGGTAGCTAGCCGGCTCGGGGGTTGGTGGGGGGAGTGCCGAGTCTCCTGCCCTGTAATATGATCTGGATACTCTGAGTGGCAAAGGAGGCCCCCGTAATCTGCAGAGTACAGGCTCCAACATCATCCCGGGAGCTTTAACTGTAGATTACAGGTACATTCAGTAAAGAGAGCAAACGGAGGCAGAGAGCAACAATTTCAAGGATTGAGCCCTGGCCTGGCCTCAGTGACCACCTCGAAAAGTGGTTCATCCCTTTTGGCTAGATACACCTGGTACATTGGGTCCTGACTGAGGACCTAGGAGTGGAAACTCGCAACTTTGGAAGACCCCACCCCTGGCCCCAGCCTCCTTAAGTTGATGGTCTTATGGTGCTACCATAACTCTGGAGGAAAATCTGCTCTAAAATTATTTTAACACAAACACACTTAGACTTACCCGTGCTTTTAGGCTTCAATTGAACCTTGGGTTATGATGTTGTTTTGTGCTTCTGGCTCATTGCCCAACTTACTGGACTTCTGCCAGCAATGATAAGAACTCATGGATTGAGAGATTTTCCCAGCTGCTGTGTGTGCAATTCTGATGGTTACCAGCCCATACTCTGCGCTACCCATAAACAATGGCACAAGAGATCTACTTTTTTTAAATTCGTTCACGGGATGTGGGCGTCGCTGGTGAGGCCGGCATTTATTGCCCATCCCTAATTGCCCTCGAGAAGGTGGTGGTGAGCCGCCTTCTTGAACCGCTGCAGTCCGTGTGGTGACGGTTCTCCCACAGTGCTGTTAGGAAGGGAGTTCCAGGATTTTGACACAGCGACAATGAAGGAACGGCGATATATTTCCAAGTCGGGATGGTGTGTGACTTGGAGGGGAACGTGCAGGTGATGTTGTTCCCATGTGCCTGCTGCTCTTGTCCTTCTAGGTGGTAGAGGTCACGGGTTTGGGAGGTGCTGTCGAAGAAGCCTTGGCGAGTTGCTGCAGTGCATCCTGTGGATGGTGCACACTTCATCCACAGTGCGCCGGTGGTGAAGGGAGTGAATGTTTAAGGTGGTAGATGGGGTGCCAATCAAGCGGGCTGCTTTATCTTGGATGGTGTCGAGTTTCTTGAGTGTTGTTGGAGCTGCACTCATCCAAGCAAGTGGAGAGTATTCCATCACACTCCTGACTTGTGCCTTGTAGATGGTGGAAAGGCATTGGGGAGTCAGGAGGTGAGTCACTCGCCGCAGAATACCCAGCCTCTGACCTGCTCTCGTAGCCACAGTATTTATATGGCTGGTCCAGTTAAGTTTCTGGTCAATGGTGACCCCCAGGATGTTGATGGTGGGGGATTCGGCGATGGTAATGCCGTTGAATGTCAAGGGGAGGTGGTTAGACTCTCTCTTGTAAACAATTTTACAACACCAAGTTATAGTCCAGCAATTTTATTTTAAATTCACAAGCTTTCGGAGATTTTCTCCTTCCTCAGGTAAATGTTTCAAGATCTCCTTGAAGCCTACGCATTTATACATATTGAATAATACATGGTGTTTACAGACTGCCTCTGCAACTGCCCGTTGCCAAGGCAATCACCGTGTTCAGACAGAGAGGTGTCATCTGCAGAACCCCCGAATACACATTCAACAAAAAAACAAACAGGGAAAAAAACAGAGAAAAAAAAGGAGAAAAAAAAACAGAGAGAGAGGCAGAAACATCCGGAAGGCAGAGAGAGCCAGCAAATGACCCATTATATTAAAAACAGATAACATTTGTTCGCTGGTGGGGTAACGTGTAGCGTGACATGAACCCAAGGTCCCGGTTGAGGCCGTCCTCATGGGTGCGGAACTTGGCTATCAATTTCTGCTCGACGATTTTGCGTTGTCGTGTGTCTCGAAGGCCGCCTTGGAGTACGCTTACCCGAAGGTCGGTGGATGAATGTCCATGACTGCTGAAGTGTTCCCCGACTGGGAGGGAACCCTCCTGTTTGGCGATTGTTGGACATTCACCCACCAGCGAACAAATGTTATCTGTTTTTAATATAATGGGTCATTTGCTGGCTCTCTCTGCCTTCCGGATGTTTCTGCCTCTCTCTCTGTTTTTTTTTCTCCTTTTTTTTCTCTGTTTTTTTCCCTGTTTGTTTTTTTGTTGAATGTGTATTCGGGGGTTCTGCAGATGACACCTCTCTGTCTGAACACGGTGATTGCCTTGGCAACGGGCAGTTGCAGAGGCAGTCTGTAAACACCATGTATTATTCAATATGTATAAATGCGTAGGCTTCAAGGAGATCTTGAAACATTTACCTGAGGAAGGAGAAAATCTCCGAAAGCTTGTGAATTTAAAATAAAATTGCTGGACTATAACTTGGTGTTGTAAAATTGTTTACAATTGTCAACCCCAGTCCATCACCGGCATCTCCACATCAAGACTCTCTCTTGTTGGAGATGGTCATTGTCTGGCACTTATCTGGCGCGAATGTTACTTGCCACTTATCAGCCCAAGCCTGGATGTTGTCCAGGTCTTGCTGCATGCGGGCTCGGACTGCTTCATTATTTGAGGGGTTGCGAATGGAACTGTACATTGTGCAGTCATCAGCGAACATCCCCATTTCTGACCTTATGATGGAGGGAAGGTCATCGATGAAGCAGCTGAAGATGGTTGGGCCTAGGACACTGCCCTGAGGAACTCCTGCAGCAATGTCCTGGGGCTGAGATGATTGGCCTCCAACAACCACTACCATCTTCCTTTGCGCTAGGTATGACTCCAGCCACTGGAGAGTTTTCCCCCTGATTCCCATTGACTTCAATTTTACTAGGGCTCCTTGGTGCCACACTCGGTCAAATGCTGCCTTGATGTCAAGGGCAGTTACTCTCACCTCACCTCTGCAATTCAGCTCTTTTGTCCATATTTGGACCAAGGCTGTGATGAGGTCTGGAGCCAAGTGGTCCTGGCGGAACCCAAACTGAGCATCGGTGAGCAGGATATTGGTGAGTAAGTGCCGCTTAATAGCACTGTCGACGACACCTTCCATCACTTTGCTGATGATTGAGAGTAGACTGATGGGGCGGTAATTGGCCGGATTGGATTTGTCCTGCTTTTTGTGGACAGGACATACCTGGGCAATTTTGCACATTGTCGGGTAGATGCCAGTGTTGTAGCTGTACTGGAACAGCTTGGCTGGAGGCGCAGCTAGTTCTGGAGCACAAGTCTTCAGCACCACAGCTGGGATGTTGTCGGGGCCCATAGCCTTTGCTGTATCCAGTGCACTCAGTTGTTCATGTGGAGTGAATCGAATTGGCCGAAGACTGGCTTCCGTGATGGTGGGGATATCGGGAGGAGGCCGAGATGGATCATCCACTCGGCACTTCTGACTGAAGATGGTTGCAAACGCTTCAGCCTTGTCTTTTGCACTCACGTGCTGGACTCCGCCATCATTGAGGATGGGGATGTTTGCAGAACCTCCTCCTCCCGTTAGTTGTTTAATTGTCCACCACCATTCACGACTGGATGTGGCAGGACTGCAGAGCTTTGATCTGATCCGTTGGTTGTGGAGTCGCTTAGCTCTGTCTATAGCATGTTGCTTCCGCTGTTTAGCATGCATGTAGTCCTGAGTTGTAGCTTCACCAGGTTGGCACCTCATTTTTAGATACGCCTGGTGCTGCTCCTGGCATGCTCTTCTACACTCCTCATTGAACCAGGGTTGATCCCCTGGCTTGTTGGTAATGGTAGAGTGAGGAATATGCCGGGCCATGAGGTTACAGTTTGTGCTGGAATACAATTCTGCCGCTGATGGCCCACAGCGCCTCATGGATGCCCAGTTTTGAACTGCTAGATCTGTTCTGAATCTATCCCATTTAGCACGGTGGTAGTGCCACACAACACGTTGGATGGTGTCCTCAGTGCGAAGACGGGATTTCATCTCCACGAGGACTGTGCGGTGGTCACTCCTACCAATACTGTCATGGACAGATGCATTTGCGACAGGTAGATTGGTGAGGACGAGGTCAAGTAAGTTTTTCCCTCGTGTTGGTTCGCTCACCACCTGCCGCAGGCCCAGTCTAGCAGCTATGTCCTTCAGGACTCGGCCAGCTCGGTCAGTAGTGGTGCTACCGAGCCACTCTTGGTGATGGACATTGAAGTCCCCCACCCAGAGTACATTTTGTGCCCTTGCTACCCTCAGTGCTTCCTCCAAGTGGTGCTTAACATGGAGGAGGACTGATTCATCAGCTGAGGGAGGGCGGTAGGTGGTAATCAGCAGGAGGTTTCCTTGCCCATGTTTGACCTGATGCCATGAGATTTCATGGGGTCCAGAGTCAATGTTGAGGACTCCCAGGGCCACTCCCTCCTGACTGTATATCACTGTACCGCCACCTCTGGTGGGTCTGTCCTGCCGGTGGGACAGGACATACCCAGGGATGGTGATGGAAGAGTCTGGGACGTTGGCTGAAAGGTATGATTCTGTGAGTATGGCTATGTCAGGCTGTTGCTTGACTAGTCTGTGGGACAGCTCTCCCAATTTTGGCACAAGTCCCCAGATGTTAGTAAGGAGGACCTTGCAGGGTCGACTGGGCTTGGTTTGCCGTTGTCGTGTCCGGTGCCTAGTGGTCCGATGCCGGGTGGTCCGTCCGGTTTTATTCTTATTGTGACTTTTCGTAGCGAGATTCTACAACTGAGTGGCTTGCTAGGCCATTTCAGAGGGCAATTAAGAATCAACCACATTGCTGTGGGTCTGGAGTCACATATAGGCCAGACCGGGTAAGGACGGCAGGTTTCCTTCTCTAAAGGTAACTTGTTTAGCAATGTATATTGCTGGACACAGCCATAGGTCTTTGGAGCTGTTTGAAACAATGACCGCTGAGCCACCTGAGTTCATAATATAAGCAAGAAGTTGACTAGTGGAATGGCCATGGCAAAAATCATACTGAGGAACATGTATTATTTCAGAACTTTCAAATGGATGGATAGAGATTTAACAGCAAATTTCATAGCTTTGGAAAATACTGGTGTACCTCCCTAAAGCTCCCCGCCTCTCTACCTCTCTCTCCTTCTTTAAGACGCTCCTCAAAACCTACTTCCTTGACCAAGCTTTTGGTCACCTGTCCTAATATCTCCTTATGTGGCTCAGTGTCAAATTTTGTTTGATAATCACTCCTGTGAAGCGCCTTGGGACGTTTTACTACGTTAAAGGCACTATATAAATGCAAGTTGTTGTTGTTAGGGTTACAGGAGAAAAACCTAGGTGGTCAGCTTTTGCTTTGGGAAAGCCAACAACTGAACCATCAGGATGTCAAAGGGATGGGGAGGAAGATTCACAGAAGTTTGAAGAGACAGCTTTGGTAAAAGAAGGACAGGCAAACCAGCAGTTGATGCTTCTTTTCAATACATTTAAGCTTATCAACTGTAATAGTGGGCTTAGAAAAAGACTGAGCTGGGATATAGTTGGCTCAGGATGCTTCAGACAACAGAACATAAGATAATATTTAACCAAGGTGGAGGACAAATTCTGACAGGAGAATGAGGTATGAAACTTCCCATACGAGTTCAGATAACAGAAGTTGATTCATTGGCACTGACTGAACAATCAGAAGAGTAAAAGGTGCAGTTGGACAAGGGAAAAGCAGCAAGTAATTCTTGAAAACCATCTCAGTCTGCTAATTTGTAGTGTATTACTGAATTAAATGTCCTATTGTCATAAGAATGTCTAGCAAAAGCTGTGGTGCACAGACTGAGAAAGTTATATGCAGTCTTCAGCCAATTCGATGCACTCCACGTGATATCAAGAAACGGCTGAGTGCACTGGATACAGCAAAGGCTATGGGCCCCGACAACATCCCGGCTGTAGTGCTGAAGCCTTGCGCTCTCGAACTAGCTGCGCCTCTAGCCAAACTGTTCCAGTACAGCTACAACACTGGCATCTATCCGACAATGTGCAAAATTGCCCAGGTATGTCCTGTCCACAAAAAGCAGGACAAATCCAATCCGGCCAATTACCGCCCCATCAGTCTACTCTCAATCATCAGCAAAGTGATGGAAGGTGTCGTCGACAGTGCTATCAAACGGCACTTACTCACCAATAACCTATTCACCGATGTTCAGTTTGGGTTCCGCCAGGACCACTCTGCTCCAGACCTCATTACAACCTTGGTCCAAACATGGACAAAAGAGCTGAATTCCAGAGGTGAGGTGAGAGTGACTGCCCTTGACATCAAGGCAACATTTGACCGAGTGTGGTACCAAGGAGCCATGGTAAAATTGAAGTTAATGGGAATCAGGGGGAAAATTCTCCAGTGGCTGGAGTCTTACCTAGCACAAAGGAAGATGGTAGTGGTTGTTGGAGGCCAATCATCTCAGCCCCAGGACATTGCTGCAGGAGTTCCTCAGGGCAGTGTCCTAGGCCCAACCATCTTCAGCTGCTTTATCAATGACCTTCCCTCCATCATAAGGTCAGAAATGGGGATGTTCGCTGATGATTGCACAGTGTTCAGTTCCATTCGCAACCCCTCAAATAATGAAGCAGTCCGAGCCCGCATGCAGCAAGACCTGGACAACATCCAGTCTTGGGCTGATAAGTGGCAAGTAACATTCACACCAGACAAGTGCCAGACAATGACCATCTCCAACAAGAGAGAGTCTAACCACCTCCCCTTGACATTCAACGGCATTACCATCGCCGAATCCCCCACCATCAACATCCTGGGGGTCACCATTGACCAGAAACTTAACTGGACCAGCCATATAAATACTGTGGCTACAATAGCGAGTGACTCACCTCCTGACTCCCCAAAGCCTTTCCACCATCTACAAGGCACAAGTCAGGAGAGTGATGGAATACTCTCCACTTGCCTGGATGAGTGCAGCTCCAACAACACTCAAGAAGCACGACTCCATCCAGGATGAAGCATCCTGCTTGATTGGCACCCCATCCATCACCCGAAACATTCACTCCCTTCACCACCGGCGCACTGTGGCTGCAGTGTGTGCCATCCACAGGATGCACTGCAGCAACTCGCCAAGGCTTCTTCGACAGCACCTCCCAAACCCGCGACCTCTACCACCTAGAAGGACAAGAGCAGCAGGCACATGGGAACAACATCACCTGCACGTTCCCCTCCAAGTCACACACCATCCCGACTTGGAAATATATCGCCGTTCCTTCATCGTCGCTGGGTCAAAATCCTGGAACTCCCTTCCTAACAGCACTGTGGGAGAACCGTCACCACACGGACTGCAGCGGATCAAGAAGGCGGCTCACCACCACCTTCTCAAGGGCAATTAGGGATGGGCAATAAATGCTGGCCTTGCCAGCGATGCCCACATTCCATGAACGAATAAAAAAAAATATTAATTTGATTCCCTTCCAAATAATATTACATAGATTTAAAAAACTATTTATATTTGCACAAACTTTTGCTATTTTCTTTATAACAAGCCACCATTTTCTTACGAGTGGTTGGGTCATTTGTGATTGAGCTGTAATTTGGACACATTGATATCTATTTACCATCAGTACGTGCTGTTTACGTACAGTAATCAGTGGCATCTGGCATTGGAAAGTTTGGCAATAGTTAGGTTAATCTGATGACTAATGGTTTTTAGGTTATAAATGACAATAAATTATACTTTTATTTAAACCAAGTCTTGCCTAATCTTTCTGGGATGATACGTACAGATTACTGTTAGCAAATTGAGGATATAAATTTCGGTGCTATTGGTTTTCAAATGTTTGAGAACTCAGGCACACTTTAATGGTTTGCAAAAAAATTGAGAGAAATATTAGCAAAGCTATTAATTTCTTTCATTGTAAGGTAATTATCTGCTTCTTGCCCCAGAAACCCTTCACTGCACATTACCATAGTAACCGGTCAGTGTACCTGCCATGGTAACCCATCAAATGTATCTTGCCCCTGTAACCCCTCAGTGCACCTTGCCCCTGTAACCCCTCAGTGCCCCTTGCCCCTGTAACCCCTCAGTGCACCTTGCCCCTGTAACCCCTCAGTGCCCCTTGCCCCTGTAACCCCTCAGTGCCCCTTGCCCCTGTAACCCCTCAGTGCCCCTTGCCCCTGTAGCCTCTCAGTGCACCTTGCCCCTGTAGCCCCTCAGTGCACCTTGCCCCTGTAACCTCTCAGTGCACCTT
Organism: Heptranchias perlo; assembly: GCF_035084215.1. Taxonomy (NCBI): domain Eukaryota; kingdom Metazoa; phylum Chordata; class Chondrichthyes; order Hexanchiformes; family Hexanchidae; genus Heptranchias; species Heptranchias perlo. The sequence goes on along the minus strand of NC_090348.1, from coordinate 35,700,987 downwards.
GCCCCTGTAGCCCCTCAGTGCACCTTGCCCCTGTAACCCCTCAGTGCCCCTTGCCCCTGTAACCCCTCAGTGCCCCTTGCCCCTGTAACCCCTCAGTGCCCCTTGCCCCTGTAGCCTCTCAGTGCACCTTGCCCCTATAACCTCTCAGTGCACCTTGCCCCTGTAGCCTCAGTGCCCCTTGCCCCTGTAACCTCTCAGTGCACCTTGCCCCTGTAACCTCTCAGTGCCCCTTGCCCCTGTAACCTCTCAGTGCCCCTTGCCCCTGTAGCCCCTCAGTGCCCCTTGCCCCTGTAGCCCCTCAGTGCACCTTGCCCCTGTAGCCTCTCAGTGCAGCTGCCCCTGTAGCCCCTCAGTGCACCTTGCCCCTGTAACCTCTCAGTGCACCTTGCCCCTGTAACCTCTCAGTGCACCTTGCCCCTGTAACCTCTCAGTGCACCTTGCCCCTGTAGCCTCTCAGTGCAGCTGCCCCTGTAGCCCCTCAGTGCACCTTGCCCCTGTAACCTCTCAGTGCACCTTGCCCCTGTAGCCCCTCAGTGCACCTTGCCCCTGTAACCTCTCAGTGCAGCTGCCCCTGTAGCCCCTCAGTGCACCTTGCCCCTGTAGCCTCTCAGTGCACCTTGCCCCTGTAACCTCTCAGTGCACCTTGCCCCTGTAACCTCTCAGTGCACCTTGCCCCTGGATTGGGAGGGTTTTAGAAATCAGTAAAAGATGCGCAAGAAATTGATAAAGAGGGAGAAAATTGAATATGAGAGTAAACTAGCAAGAAATATAAAAACAGACTGTAAGAGCTTCTACAAGTATGTAAAACGGAAGAGATTAGCGAAAATAAACGTGGGTCCTTTAGAGGCAGAGACAGGAGAAATTATAATGGGGAATAAGGAAATGGCAGAAACGTTAAACAAACAATGGGAAAGTAAGATGTGAGGAGGATGCAAAGAGGCTGCAAAGAGATATAGACAGGTTAAGTGAGTGGGCAAGAAGGTGGTAGATGGAGTATAATGTGGGGAAATGTGAAATTATCCACTTTGGTAGGAAGAATAGAAAAACAGAATATTTTTTAAAAGGTGAGAGACTAAGGAAGGTTGGTATTCAGAGGGATTTAGTTGTTCCTGCACACGAATCACAGAAAGTTAACATGCAGGTACAGCAAGCAATTAGGAAGGCAAATGCTATGCTAGTCTTTATTGCAAGGGGGTTGGAGTATAAGAGTAAGGAGGTCTTGCTGCAATTATATAGGGCTCTGATGAGACCACACCTGGAGTACTGTGTACAGTTTTGGTCTCTTTACCTAAGGAAGGATATACTTGCCTGAGAGACGGTGCAACAAAGGCTCACTGGATTGATTCCTGGGATGAGAGGGTTGTCCTGTGAGGAGAGATTGATAGAATGGGCCTATATTCACTGGAGTTTAGAAGAATGAGAGGTGATCTCATTGAAACATATAAAATTCTTAGAGGAGTTGACGGAGTAGATGCTGAGAGGCTGTTGCCCCTGGCTGGAGAGTCTAGAACTAGGGGTCATAGTCTCAGGATAAGGGGTCGGCCATTTAGGACCGAGATGAGGAAAAGTTTCTTCACTCAGAGGGTTGTGAATCTTTGCAATTCTCTACCCCAGAGGACTGTGGATGCTCAGTCATTGAGTATATTCAAAACAGAGATCCATGGATATTTGGACACTAATGGAATCATGGGGTATGGGGATTGGGCGAGAAAGTGGAGTTGAGGTCGAAGATCAGCCATGATCTTATTGAATGGCGGAGCAGGCACAAGGAGCCATATGGTCCTCCCCCCGCTCCTATTTCTTATGTTCTAAAGTAACCCCTCAGTCCGCCTTGGCCTTGCAACCCCTCAGTCCGCCTTGGCCTTGCAACCCCTCAGAGCACCTGCCCTGTTAAACACTCAAGGGGTGATTTTAACCCCCAAGAACTGGTGGGTTGGGGGTGGGTGGTAGCTGAAAATAGTTGTTTTTTTGGGTCGCAACTGCAAAATTTTCAGACTTGGCATTCCCAGTGGGAAGCCTGTACTTTTCCGCACCGACATTAAACCCGGAAATAAAGCCAGGTTGCGGTCGTGACCCAAAAAACAATTATTTTCAACTCCCACCTGCCCCCAACCCACCTGTTCTTGGGGATTAAAATCACCCCCACAGTGTGCACTCCTCTCATAGTTCCTTAGTGCTCACAGCGTCAGTAACCATGTGTGAACTTGGTCTCATTGATCTTGAAATTACACTTTGTGAATGTTAACAAAAAATACATAACTCTTTCAAATAAAATTCCCTTGTTTGCTATTTTGGCGGAGGCATTAATCTGTTTGATTTATCCTGTTTATTTTAAATGATTTAGCACCTCCATCTAAATATCAAAATAAGTGATTTTGTATGTACGCACTGAACATACAAATGTTTGTATTCGTGCTGTGTAATTTCAGATCATTGTGTTTCAACACACTGTAGTTGTGCTTTAGTAGATATGTAAGTGACAACGGTTAGGGATTACATAAAAATGTATTAATTGTTGAACAACATTTTATCAGACTACTCAGTAGAAAAAGCTTCATTTTACCAAGTTTGAGTTTGCAATCTTGCCTAAATATATCGGCAACTCTTGAAAAATTGATTTTTTTTCCCCCCTCAGATTTCTAATACCGGTTTCTAAAAATTGATGTTCTTGCCCTCTACTGATCAGCCTTGGATAAAACCACAACATGAGATATTACAGTCTGGTTTGATAAAGATCAAGTTCTTTCCCAGTTGTTTAAATCAATAGCTTGGTTTCCTGCTCAACAATGGCCAATAATCTGCTTATTGCCTGTAAATGGCATCAATGCTTGAAATGCAGAGTACTCTGTGTTTTTCCAATTAATGTAGTGCTCCATATTTAAAGCTAACATGGTACATGGATTGTGAGTCTGTTGATTCAGTGCTGGAACTGGCAGATTAGCATTAAACCTAAAGATGACTGGCCATCTGCTATACCTCCAAAGCAACTTGCTGGTTGAGGACATTTGTATTCCATTTGTCCTTGAATTAAGGCTTATCTGAGTTGGCCTGATTGCAGGTTTAGTAAGACCATGTATTATGCATCTACACATGCTCTTCTCTTCAAATCAAGAGGAGCAACACTAATGCAAGAACTGCTATTGTTTGCAAAATCTAACGTAACATTGCTCTGCCTACGTAGGACAATTCATAACCTATGTGAGCCATTTATATTATATCGCGATATGTGATCCTTTAACACTACATTGACACACTATGTAACGTACTATATACTAACTATGATAGTAAGAAAGGGTATATAAATTATATTATTCAGCAAGTACAGATTATTCGGCCGACTATATCTGAGTTCAAATGCATTCATTGACCTTGGATAAAGTCAAACCCAAACCACCAACCTGCTTAATATTTCATTTCAAAGGAAACTGTCTAGATTTTTTTTAAGAGGAGTGAAAAAATAGACTGCTCATACTTACATGTTACATCAGTGGCAAACTATCATACGTTCTTTTGTGTTACCAAAAGTTGCGTTACAATACAGTACACGAAAGCCTCTTTACTGAAAGAGTGATAAATATTTGGAATATTTTAAAAGCTGGGTAATCAAGTCAAAGATATTAGGATTATTGAAAATGCAACTACCTACTGTGATGGGATAGCATTCCCGCCTCCGAGTCAGAAGGTGAAGGGTTCGAGCCCCACCCCAGACAGCCCCAGCGACTAAAGACTAGAATTACTGGGTTGACTTCCAGCGGGGGACTTGTGTCCGGGTAGAAGAACCACTGGCTCAGACATAGTAGTCCCATCTCTGAGTCAGAGGGATGGGTTCGGGCTCCACTTCAGACAGCCCCAGGTGAGTGGAGACCGTAGTGCTGGCGCTGCATACTGGGTTGACGTATAGCGGGGGTACTTGTGTTCGATAGGTGCGGGTGCCCCAATAAAGGGTAGGTGGGACTTTTTAGCTTTGGCTGCAGCCCATCTAGGAGAAGGTACTCTGAAGATAAAAACTGTGATAAAGGCAACAGGAAAGCCCCTCAGCTACTCTTCCCTAGTAAGTGGCTGAAGACTCTCGTGTGAAACTTGAGTTTGGACTTTTTGTGTTTCTTGTACGAGGACACCCAAGTCTCTCTGAACAAGGAGCCCTAGGACAGAACACAACAGACGGATGGATTATGAGGCCTATACTCATTGACCTACTGGTCCGGCAATGCCTCGATTTTCAAATTCTCATCCTTCTTGCCTCTTGCACATCCCCGATTTTAATGGGTCCTCCATTGGTGGCCGTGACTTCAGCTACCAAGGCCCTAAACTCTGGAATTCCCTCCCTAAACCTCTGTGCCTCTCTACCTCTCCTCCTTTAAGGCGCTCCTTAAAACCTACCTCTTTGACCAAACTTTTGGTCACCTGTCCTGATATCTCCTTCTGTGGCTCGGTGTCAAATCATGTTTGATAACGCTCCTTGTTCATAGAGACTTGGGTGTCCTCGTACAAGAAACACGAAAAGTTAGTATGCAGGTACAGCAGGCAGTTAGGAAAGCAAATGGCATGTTGGCCTTTATCGCAAGGGGGTTGGAGTGCAAGAGTAAGGAAGTCTTACTACAGTTGTACAGGGCTTTAGTGAGACCTCACCTGGAGTACTGTGTACAGTTTTGGTTTCCTTATATAAGGAAGGATATACTTGCCTTGGAGGCAGTACAATGAAGGTTCACTAAATTAATTCGTGGAATAAGAGGGTTGTCCTATGAAGAGAGGTTGAGTAGAATGGACCTATTCTCTCTGGAGTTTAGAAGAATGAGAGGTGATCTCATTGAAACATATAAGATTATTAGGGGGCTTGACAGGTTAGATGATGAGAGATTGTTTCCCCTGGTTAGAGAGTCTAGAACTAGGGGGTATAGTCTCAGGATAAGGGGTCGGCCATTCAAGACTCAGATGAGGAGGAATTTCTTCACTGAGGGTTGCGAATCTTTGGAATTCTGTACCCCTGAGGGCTGTGGATGCTGAGTCATTGAATATAGTCAAGGCTGAAATAGATAGATTTTTGGACTGTAAGGGAATCAAGGGATATGGGGATCGGGCGGGAAAGTGGAGTTGAGGTCGAAGATCAACCATGATCTGATTGAATGGCGGAGCAGGCTGGCGGGGCCATATGGCCTACTACTGCTCCTATTTCTTATGTTCTTATGTTCCTCTGAAGTACCTTGGGACGTATGGTTATGTTGAAGGCGCTATGAAATGCAAGTTGTAGTTGAGAGTTTGTGTATTGGAGGGATAAGCTTTGATGGGCTAAACGGCCTTCATTCCTGAATTTTTCTTACAATTACTGTGAAATTGACACAAACGGTGACAGGTTTTGATAAAGGGTGAGAGTTATCTTGATGCAGGTTCAATTCAGTCAGGATTGTAAAACCAAAGGCCTTAAATGGAAATTAGTGAAAAATAAAACAGACATCAGCAAGAATGTTTGGAATGGTTTGCCAGGCTGGCTGATAGAGGAAAAACAGTGTGGTTGTTCAAGGTACAGTTGGATGTTGTGGTGGGAGAGTTAAGATTCCGGGGGCTGGGCTTTGATGGGCCAAATGGCCTTTTTGTGTCTCTGATTTTTCTTAATGGGCCAGATTTTGCTGCCAAGAATTTAATGTGCTCACCGTTATTAAAGCGCAAATCATCCAGCAACTCGTGGTGAGGAAGAGATACCCTGTGAATTGCGAATCGGCACAAGTTGCTGGACATTTGCACCACTCCGCCGTTAATCTCGTGAAAACAGCAGCTCGCCCTCAACCTCCCTGTGAGTTGCAAGAAATTGCTGCATTTGCACATTAATTACCCATTAAACTCACTGCAGAAAGTATGGGCTCGTACTTAAGGGCTCGTATGTACCCTTTTTAATGATGAGATTTATGTTACTGCAATGCCACTTGTTCTCTTTCCGGGCCAGAGAGATTAATTGAAACTTTGGAGTGGCATTCCTACAGGTACTAAATTGTTGTTAGAGAATTTTAAAGTTTAAAATTTAAAATTTTTTCTTTTATTTCCTTTCTGTCTCTTTTTTTCTCTCTCAATCCAATCTTTCTTTCCCTCTATTTCTCTTACCGTACCTAATTTGACTCTCATTCTCCGTATTTCCTTCTCCATCATTCCTGTTTCTCAATCCTTAAATCTCATTGGTTAAGGAGATAGACGGTTGGTCCCATTGTTCACCAAGCTCCCAGGTGCCCCATTCCCTGGCCGTTATCCGCTTGCACTTCCAGCAATTTGCAGCGCAAAACGTTTTTGAGCTGAAGAGTGAGGGATAAAGTCTAACTAACAGAGCAGGCCGTGAGAGGCCCCACTCCAGCAAATTCTGGGCCATTATATTGGCTATGACTGTCATTGGATGGTCAGTACAGACGGGTGGCTTTTCTCTGCAAGGTTTACTCTATCAACTTCAAATAATGCTCAGGCTGAAGTGTTACAAAATTGTAACACAACCTTAAAGTTTGACTGGCAGCGTAAACCATGAGAGCAAAGCTTGTGTGATTTATGTGGTTGTCAGAACCCTGAGATTGTGTTACGGCTTCTAGCAAATCCCGACTCAAGTGCTGTTTTATACGATTAACACGCAGCAAATGGATTTTCTAGCTTCCAGCAGCTGTGATGCTTGGCGTTGGAGTCTGATGTGCCAGTCATTTGGAAACAGCATCAATTTCTTTCTCAGGGATCAGAAACAGAGAGTGTGATGGTTTAACAGAAGACGCTCACGTTACAGGCAGGGAAAGCTAGTTTAAAACATTGGGGTAGAATTTCCTGCAACGGCGAAATCAGCGACGTATGTCATAAATTTCGCCATTATTCGTGCCCAGGAGATTAATCTTTCATTCCTGGATACTCCCCAGCAATCCAGGAGGGTTGGCAACCCTAGTTGTACTCTCCCATAAAGCCTGAATATCTGTGCGATACTGCATACAGTATTCTAACTGAAGTTTTATCATGCTTTTATGCAGGCTCATCATTACCTCTTGGCTTTTACATTATATTGAGATAAAACCCAGAATTCTGTTAGCTTTTTGTACAGCCTTATCAACCTAAGGTGCTGCCTTTAATGTCTTGTTAACTTGTACCCCTAAATCCGTCTGTTCTTCCACAGCACCTAGTCTACTCCCATTTGGAGTGTAATTACTGCTGTTTTTTTTTACGAGAATGCATCACCTCACACATACTGTCATTAAATTCCATCTGTCACTTTTTAACCCATTCCCCCAATGTCCCTTTTCGGTTTCCTTTGGTCCTCTAAAGAATTAGTTAGACCTCCTGTTTTGGTATCATCTTCAAATTTTGACACAAGGCCTATTGGCTAGAAACGACCTGATTTGCAAACTCTGCTCAGCACTGATTGTGTTGGGCAATGTATGCTAATGCTTCAAGTACTGTATCTACAGCAGCAGGAGCACTTGGTGAATTTTGTGCTGTTTTAATTGAAATTTAAATTCATAGAAGATCAGTCACAAGACCATGGCAGCCCGTTATTAGTCACATCACTCTGCCTTCCAATTACAAACCTGGCAAAGTTTTTAGTTAGAAACTTCACCAAATGACAGTGCCCCTTTAACATTCTTTTTCTGTAGTTAGAACTCACATTGTAATTCTTTCCCCCCACCTAGGGTTGCCATCTCTGGTTGGAGGCATTCCTGGAGGTTTTACCATGTGATGTTCTGCCCGCGTGATGTTCTGACCACGTGATGCCTGTAAATGTTATTGCATTTTCTTTATAAAGGTAACATGTAGTTGAGCATCTTTGCTCGTGGTATCACGCCCAGCAGCTGTTGTGCGCGACATTCCGAGAACCAGGAGGCGAAGAATGGAAACCAAGGGTACGGAAGAGTGGAATCCAAAGGTGGGGGAGGGATTCGTACAGGGGAAACCAGAAGTGAGAGGAATTTTGATTCCACCAGTACCTAATAATAACTCACTGAAATTGCACCGATAACTAATAGTAATAATGGTAACACTCAGATTCCCCTCATAACCAATAGTAACACAATAATCACTGAGGCACATCGTCCCAAACTCAGCTCAGCACCAACATTTTCTAAACCACTCCCTGGACTCGGACTCAATAAAGGGGCGTTTTCATAGAATGATAGAAATTACGGCACAGACGGAGGCCACTCGGGCCTATTGGCTAGAAACCTGTGGCAGCGCTGGCGCTCTCTCCTGTGAACCCCATTCCCCCCAGATCCTTTGAAATGCTTATCCCATTCCCTTCTAAATGATTTTCTAGTCTCTACCTCAATAGCCACGTGGTGATGCATCCCATGGACTAATCTTCCTTAGTGCAAATACCTTTCCTCTCCCTTCCCACTTGGTTCTTCCAATAAGAATCCTCAGTCTTCGTCCCCTTGTTCCCCATTTGCCCACCAGTGGAAACAATCTTTCACTATTTACCCAGGGTAAAGTCCCAAATCAGCTGGCACAGTTAAGGAGTGTGCCTAAAACTGCTCAATTTGAAAATCACTGAAAGGCGCTATTTTATTTTTTAATATTCTCTTGACTCTTGACAATGGACATAAGAACATAAGAAATAGGAGCAGGAGTAGGCCATCCGGCCCCTCGAGCCTGCTCCGCCATTCAACAAGATCATGGCTGATCTTCTACCTCAACACTATTTTCCTGCACCATCCCCATATCCCTTGATGCCTTTAATATCTAGAAATCTATCGATCTCTGTTTTGAATGTACTCAATGACTGAGCCTCCACAGCCCTCTGGTGTAGAGAATTCCAAAGATTCACCACCCTCTGAGTGAAGAAATTTCTCCTCATCTCAGTCCTAAATGGCCTATCCTTTATTCTGAGACTGTGACCCCTGGTTCTAGATTCCCCAGCCAGGGAAACATTCTCCTTGCATCTACCCTGTTGAGCCCTGTAAGAATTTTGTACGTTTCAATGAAATCACCTCTCATTCTTCTAAACTCTAGAGAATACAGGCCTAGTCTATTTAATCTCTCCACATATGACAATCCCCCTATTCCAGGAATCAGTCTGGTGAACCTTCATTGCACTCCCTCTATGTCAAGTATATACTTTCTTGGGTAAGGAGATCAAAATTGTACAAAATACTCCAGGTGCAGTCTCACCAAGGCCCTATATAATTGCAGTAAGACATCTTTACTCCTGTACTCAAATCCTCTTGTAATAAAGGCCAACATACCATGTGCCTTCCTAATTGCTTTCTGCACCTGCATGTTAGCTTTCAGTGACTCATGTACAAGGACACCAAGGTCCCTTTGAACATCAATATTTCCCAATATCTTACCATTTTAAAAATACTCTACATTTTTGTTTTTCCTACCAAAGTGGATAACTTCACATTTTTCCACATTATATTCCATCTGCCATGTTCTTGCCCACTCACTTAGCCTGTGTCTATATCCCATTGAAGCCTCTTTGCATCCTCCTCGCAACTCACATTCCTACCCAGTTTTGTGTCACCAGCAAACTTGGAAATATTACATTTGGATGCAGGGACCAAATGTAATATGCCTGTTAGTTTTAAAATTCATAGATGGAAAATCATAGGGCCATGAATCGAGCGCACTCTCAAATTCCTGATTTGTGCTCCTGGTGAAGCTCTGCGCTGGGACCACTAAAGACAAAAATTTACCCAATACTTTCTAGTGATAAACAGATAATATTTACAGAGCTCTATCTAACGCAGACTATAATGGCATAGAGAATGTAAACTGAAAAATGGCTGCAACTTTTGACGTCTATGCATTTAATCCTTTTGGTGCACTTGTTCTCTCCTTTGAAGATTGTCTTCAGCAAATAGAATCTGTGCAGGCTAGTATCTCATTAAGCAATGTGACGAAGACCTGGGAATCGTGACTCTAGAATCATAGTTATTAAAGGACATTGTTGCTCAACTGGAGCTGTCTCATTTTGCTGCCCATCTCCTCTCAGCAGTGTTCGCACATTTTAATCAGACTATCCTTAGTCATGCAACAACATGACTGCCATTGCATGGATGAATTCACATAGCAGGATTCCCAGGTAACATACAATGTGCTTTTTTTTGGGGGCAGCCAGATGTGAATACGAACCAATAAAAAATAATTTGGGACAGGCACTGTATAGGCTGACAAGGTAGCAGTTTGATGATTTCAATCGATTATTGGCCCAATTGGATCAATCTAACCACAGCAAAGACTACATGTAATTCTTTATGGCTGGGTCTGGAGGGGTGACTCTGTAGATTTCTAGGAGCTTTGTCACGCGAAACCACTCCTTATTTGCGTCACGCCCAGTCACGTGGATTAGCCATCGCAGATTATCTTTCATAAATACACAGCTGGCTCATGCCATTTAATAGAGTTGTCCTAAGTGCTTAAAACCATATAAAGACAAAGACAAAAACTTTTTTGTTACACTCTTGTTTCTTTTAAGTACATTTAATAGTCTCCTGAATTTATTCATACCACGGTCATAAGGCTGCACGTTTCAAATGCTGGGTATTCTGAAGTACAGAGGAACAAAGAGTATGAGAGAATTTTGCTTTATTAGAAGTTCTCCCTAAATAAAGCAAACTATTTTGATCTTGTTTTGTTTGTGCTTTGATATTGTAGTAATACTCTAAGGCTACATTTTCACTTCACGCTGACACCAGAACAGTGCAAATCCAGAGTTAGAGCCTAACCTGACTCGGAGTAAAGCAGAGTAATGTTTTCTGGAGGCCTTAGTCTTACACTGCTTTGACTTGACACCGCAGAGAGTGTAAATCCCATGCAGTGACAATCCTGGTTTACAAAGTGTTCAGGGGCCCATTGAACTACCTGGACACTTCAACCCTTAATTACTTAAAGTGTATTTAAATAAGGGTTAAAGTAAGTTGTTTTATTCTGAACTATACACTTTGTTTCCTGTATTAGACACTTACACCGCTGTATGATACAGTTAGTGACATTTCCAAACCCATTGAGGTCAAGATAATCTGAATCTAATTACGCTTTAATTGCATGTCATTTTAACTATACTGTCTTTCCATTAGCATTTTATACACAATAGAGGTAATTGTGCAAGGCTCTGCCACCAGCCTGAATTGCTGCTAGATGAGAGCACAGCTCACAGAATTGGAGAGATTTTTTAAAAAAAATCATAGAATACATTTTAAACGCTGATCTCCTCTTCCTCCCCACAAAGAAGGAGAAACATATGTACTTTCCAAGAATTAATCTGAAGCTATAGAGCTCAGACAGATAAAGCTTATCCGGAGTATTTAGTTTAATGGTCAGGACAGACTCACCACAACAGTGAGTCCAATTGTATGTCTGTAACTGCATAGGGCAGCAGCTGTAATATGTTGCATGTTTAATTGAATAAGTCTTCCAGGTTTACATAGTAACTAATTGAATACAGATCCCACTTCCCTTCCGGCTCGCACACATTTTATCATAGGAAATTTGACAGACGGCTTGCCTCCTTTCGCCTTTTGACACAGGCTAGCACAGCGGAGGTACGACCAGTTATGTTTGTTGACTTTTTGAAATGAGAATCTAAGCAATTTAAGCGGAGGGTCAAAACCTATAGTACAGAGCACCAGCAGGATTGAAAAAGAAAAAGATGAGATAAATCCAGAAGCAGGCGATTAGGCAGGGCCACTGAAACATCTTGGCCATGTTTTTATTGCGGAATTCACGAAAAATGTGTCACTCCTTTAAATCTGCTTCCCAACTCATCCCTTCATGCTGCTCCCGGTTCCTACCTGACGCTGCTGCTGCTTCAAGGAATAGAATGTGGCACACACTGTGGATGAGAAGTTTTCAGCTTTCATGTGTTGACTAACGACATAAATCTTCACTCAACAGTTTAAATTGAACATTGAGATATTACAGGCCTTCATTTTCTGTGCAAGTTGACTCATAACGAATCGAGTTTTTGAGGTTTACACAGTAAATAATGGAATATTTATCCCACTTCCAGCAGAGGCACCACGGTTATGTTTGTTTACTGTTTAAAATGAGGATCCAAGACATTTAAGTGAAGGGCCAAAACCTTTGAAGCAAGTATGAAGGGGTTCTGTTTGCTTCATACAAATTTGGTCATATTTTAGTTGTCATCTGCATTTACAATACTCATTGGATTATCATTTGTTTCAAATAAAATTCCCTTTCATCTGATAACAGATATTAAAATATCTTGGGTTTGACACTCTAAAAATATTTGCTACTGTGTGAATCCATTTACTGATTGTATTGAGTGAAGTAGGTGATGTATATCCTATGAAAACTCAACTTGGCATTAGGGAATCTCACTGTTAGATGCAAAAGAACCAATTAACCAATTTGATTTTGAAATACGGCTATTTGATTGGCCATGTAAACTCAAACCATTCAATTGGATAACCACAGCTTCACAAACCTGCTGCCTGGTTACGATGCTCCAAGGTAGAGAGGACTTATATTTATATTAACCAATGGCAAATGGTGACATACCAAAAATCAAGCAAGGGCTTAAAATTTCTCCTGTTGGTGATTTTTACAAAAAAAAAATCCATGTTAGTACAAAATAGATTTCCCATTTTGTGCTCCTGGAACTTTTAACAGTAAAAGGAACAATTTCACCTCATAGACGAGCAGTCTAAAATGGGCTTTTGTTTTCCAATCAGCAGATTTTGACATCAAGGCACCAAGGAGCCCTAGTAAAATTGAAGTCAGTGGGAATCAGGGGGAAAACTCTCCAGTGGCTGGGGTCATACTTAGTGCAAAGGAAGATGGTAGTGGTTGTTGGAGGCCAATCATCTCAGCCCCAGGACATTGCTGCAGGAGTTCCTCAAGGCAGTATCCTAGGCCCAACCATCTTCAGCTGCTTCATCAATGACCTTCCCTCCATCATAAGGTCAGAAATGGGGATGTTCGCTGATGATTGCACAGTGTTCAGTTCCATTCGCAACCCCTCAAATAATGAAGCAGTCCGAGCCCGCATGCAGCAAGACCTGGACAACATCCAGGCTTGGGCTCATAAGTGGCAAGTAACATTCGCTCCAGATAAGTGCCAGGCAATGACCATCTCCAACAAGAGAGAGTCTAACCACCTCCCCTTGACATTCAACAGCATTACCATCGCCGAATCCCCCACCATCAACATCCTGGGGGTCACCATTGACCAGAAACTTAACTGGACCAGCCATATAAATACTGTGGCTACGAGAGCAGATCAGAGGCTGGGTATTCTGCGGCGAGTGACTCACCTCCTGAATCCCCAAAGCCTTTCCACCATCCACAAGGCACAAGTCAGGAGTGTGATGGAATACTCTCCACTTGCTTGGATGAGTGCAGCTCCAACGACACTCAAGAAGCTCGACACCATCCAAGAAAGAGCAGCCCGCTTGATTGGCACCCCATCCACCACCCTAAACATTCACTCCCTTTACCACCGGCGCACTGTGGCTGCAGTGTGTACCATCCACAGGATGCACTGCAGCAACTCGCCAAGGCTTCTTCGACAGCACCTCCCAAACCCACGACCTCTACCACCTAGAAGGACAAGAGCTGCAGGCACATGCGAACAACATCACCTGCATGTTCCCCTCCAAGTCACACACCATCCCGACTTGGAAATATATCGCCGTTCCTTCATCGTCGCTGGGTCAAAATCCTGGAACTCCCTTCCTAACAACACTGTGGGAGAACCGTCACCACACGGACTGCAGCGGTTCAAGAAGGCGGCTCACCACCTTCTCAAGGGCAATTAGGGAAGAGCAATAAATGCCGGCCTCGCCAGCGACGCCCACATCCCATGAATGAATTAAAAAAAAGATTTACAATAGCCTCTTTAGCCTCTCTTAATGTCTAAATGATCTAAACCTGGGATTATCTTTATTACGCTACAGTGAATCCCTTTCACATTTTACCAAGGGTACAATGAAGATAGCTGGCCATAATTCCATGTGTGGTCTCAATAATCCTTTATGCATTGTTTGATGTCACTTCCTTGGCCTTGAGTTGTGTGGATCTACTTATGCACAGATATTTCATTAACTTCTGCAACTGCTGCCTGTACTGATAATACTTTCCATGTTAGATGAAGTATTACCTAGGGGTTTATTTTGGCTTACATTACTGAATGATATACTCTTCACTTTGTAATTAAATTTGTTACATGTATTATCTTGGGATTCTTGATATTAAATGCTGTTTGAGAAACATCCCTGTTGCTAATTCTATTTAAAGCTCTGAACTTTATTCTTTCGCTCCAAAGATTTTACTTTCTCAGAGTATTTGGTATCATCCAATAATTTTTAATACCTTCATGAAGATCATTCATAAATGTTTTGAATAGCAGAAGTGCTGGGACTGATCACTGGTTAATTCCTTTATATCTACCCATAATTTGGCATATTCTCTAAAACATCAGCTGTGGTAAACGAAAGTATTTAATTATCTAGGTAGACTAGCCATGAAGACATCCAAGGGAAATTCATGAATTTCTAAGGCTGTGTATTCTGTTGGCTGGTTTACTGGAGTATGAAATGCAGTGGCACACTAAATAAAAACATAACAGTATATTTAAGGGTAGGAGATAATTAAACAGCTGGATCACTCTGCTGGACAGAGCAGTCTAATTAGAACTGCTCCCATTAACCACTATCCCTGAATTCCCATTTAGCCTGATTGTTATCCAATTTATTAGTTCCTCCATCAGCTTTCACCTTTTTTTGTTCCATTCTGTTCTCCCCACCAATTGTGTCCTTTTTGTTCTAAAGAAGAAACAGCAGACTTTGCAGGTCTCCATGACTCAACAGTATATTGATCAGTTGACTTACCAACTTAACTATCAAGGGCTACTTTATGAATGAATAGCACAAAGGGATTCTCTCTGTATATTGCAAGGTTCTTCACCATGTATTCAATCGGTTTGTTAGTACATCATCCTCCGGTATACCTGCTTGCCTTTCTTTGTGTTTGGAAAACACGCACCTTTTCTTCGGGCTTCCAGTGTAACGCACTATTTTGTTCAGCTTTTTTTCAAAACTGTAAATCACAGAATATATAAAAGATACAGATGACAATTAACAAACAAAATTACTAAAGTGACGCAACCCCTAAGGGAGTCAGCATTGAAAGTTATGGTTACACTCTCAAGGAAGACTTTTAGTTGTTATTTAAGCCGTTCTATTATCCTTCCTCTGTTATTTATTTATGCCGTTGTGTCTCATAAGCGTTAAACGAGCAGAATAAATAGCCTCCGAAATTCATGAATTTCCCGGGGTTCTCTTCGTGGATATTCTATTTACCTGACTTAAGTATTACGCTGATACTGTGGGGAATACATCAGATACAAAGGCATCGTTCAACCTTTCATCGGGAGGATAGATTGTGTTTTTAGTTTTCCTAATAAACCTGCCAGTCAGCATGGATTTGTTAAGGGAAGATCGTGTCTGACTAACTTGATTGAATTTTTTGAGGAGGTAACAAGGAGGGTCGATGAGGGTAATGCGTTTGCTGTAGTGTACGTGGATTTTAGCAAGGCTTTTGACAAGGTCCCACATGGCAGACTGGTCAAAAAAGTAAAAACCCACTGGATCCAAGGGAAAGTGGCTAGTTGGATCCAAAATTGGCACAGTGGTAGGAAGCAAAGGGTAATGGTTGATGGGTGTTTTTGCAACTGGAAGGCTGTTTGCAGTGCGGTCCCGCAAGGCTCAGTACTAGGTCCCTTGCTTTTTGTGATATATATTAATGATTTGGACTTGAATTTGGGGAGCTTGATCAAGATGTTTGCAGATGATACAAAAATTGGCCATGTAGTTGATGGTGAGGAGGAAAGCTGTAGACTGCAGGAAGATAGCAATGGACTGGTCAGGTGGGCAGAAGAGTGGCAAATATAATTCAATCCAGAGAAGTGTGAGATAATGCATTTAGGGAGGGCAAACAAGGCAAGGGAGTACACAATAAATGGGAGGATACTGAGAGGTGTAGAGGAACAAAGGGACCTTTGTTGTGCACGTCCACAGATCCCTGAAGGTAGCAGGACAGGTAGATAAGATGGTTAAAAAGGAATATGGGATACTTTCCTTTATTAGCCGAGGCACAGAATATAAGAGCAAGGAGGTTATGCTAGAACTTATAAAACATTGGTTAGGCCACAGCTTGAGTACTGCGTACAGTTCTGGTCACCACATTACAGGAAAGATGTGATTGCACTAGACGGGGTACAGAGGAGATTTACAAGGATGTTGCTAGGACTGGAGAATTTTAGCTATGTGAAAAGATTGGATAGGCTAGGGTTGTTTTCTTTGGAACAAAAGAGGCTGAGGGGAGATTTAATTGAGGTATATAAAATTATTTCGGGACTGGATAGAGTGGATAGGGAGGACCTATTTCCCTTAGCAGAGGGGTCAGTGACCAGGGGGCATAGATTTAAAGTAATTGGTAGAAGGATTAGAGGGGAGCTGAGGAGAAATTTTTTCACCCAGAGGGTGGTGGGGGTCTGGAACTCACTGCCTGAAAGGGTGGTAGAGGCAGAAACCCTCAATTCATTTAAAAAGTACTTGGATGAGTACTTGAAGTGCCGTAACCTAGAGGGCTACGGACCAAGTGCTGGAAAGTGGGATTAAGCTGGACGATGGGCCAAATGGCCTCCTTCTGTGTCATAACTTTCTATGATTCTGTTGTTCTATTTTCATACGATAACACCAATTCATTATAAGATAGAAATCAATATTTTGTTTACACTAAATTGTATTTATTTTTCAACATTAAGCTCTAAACTATATTTTAGAGGGAAAAAAAATAAAGACTGAATTTGGCTATTATAGTTGTCAAAATGTAAGGTTTCAATGGAAACATTAAGAAATACCCCAAGGACTTTGAGCATGCAGCATTCAGCAAATGAGACAGAGTTAATGGTTCTGTCTTAGACATTGTACCATGTATTATCATAAAGTTCTTATGAGGGGAATCAATATTCATATCTATAGAGACAGGCCAGTCTAGTTGCTATTTTCCTATGTCAAAATATTCTGCTGTTTAACAGCACACTGTACGTTCAGCTGAGTTGGTCTGATCTGAATTGCAAATGCATTTTGTGCTACTAAAAGGTTTTTAATGTCACTGGAAATGATAGCTTTCTTGTGGTAATTTCAACCCATCAGCGAACATCATTTGTTGCACTTTATTTTGTTTTGTATATGAGCATGTGAACATACAAAAATGACAGGCAAGAAAAGACCCACCAGTTCATCTAGCCAGTCCCATATAGTTGCGATGCCTCGTGCATCACAATACAGATACTCCCTACCCACCCGAAGCCATGAAATCTCCTGAGAGTGTTGAAAAACCAGATTAAAAACCATGCCAATTAAGGAAAAAATTTGGAAAACTCCTCTCCGACCGCTTTAGGCGATTGAAGCTGGTCCAGGAGATCACATAGTCCCTGATTTATGTTATAGGATACTTACCTCTTGTATGAACTGAACCCCGCCCCCGTCAGAAACAGATCTAGCTCTTTCTTGAAGGAATTTAGCGAATCAACGTTCACCACAGGAGATGGCAACCTGTTCCACAGGTCCACTATTCTCTGGAAAAGAAGAGCCTCCTAATATCCAACTTAGCTCTGCCCTTACATAATTTGTAAGCATGACCCGTGGTCCTCCCTAACCTATTCAGTTGAAATAGAATCATAGAAAGGCTACAGCATGGAAGGAGGCCATTTGGCCCATCGAGTCTGCGCCGGCTCTATGCAAGAGCAATCCAGCTAGTCCCACTCCCCTACCCGTTTCCCCTGGCCCTGCAAAATTTTTCCGTTCATGTACTTATCCAGTTGCCTTTTGAAGGCCATGATTGAATCTGCCTCCACCGCCCCCTAACCACTCGCTGTGTAAAAAGGTTTTTCCTCATGTCACCTTTGGTTCTTTTGCCAATCACCTTAAATCTATGTCCTCTGGTTCTTGACCCTTCTGCCAATGGGAACAGTTTCTCTCTATCTACTTTGTCTAGATCCTTCATGATTTTGAATATCTCTATCAAATCTCCTCACAACCATCTCTATTCCAAGGAGAACAACCCCAGCATCTCCAGTCTATCCACATAAATAAAGTCTCTCATCCCTGGAATCATTCTAGTAAATCTCTTCTGCACCCTCTCTAAGGCCTTCACATCCTTGCTAAAGTGCGGTGCTCAGAACTGGACACAATAATTAACTGGTACACATAAACACTAGTCCCTTCATTATTTTATAAACCTCAATCAAATCGCCCCTGAGTATACACTTTGCTAAAGTATACAGACCCAGCTCTTTGAGCCTACCTAAGTATCCAAGGTGTTTTAAACTGGAAATCAATCTTGTGGGCCTCCTCTGCACCCATTTCCAAAGCCTTCGTATCCCCCACTATGTGAGGAGACCAAAACTGGAACCATATTCTAACTAAGGTCTTGTACAAGGACAAAATTGTACGCTTTGTTTTATACTGAATTGTCTTGCGAATACAAACTCGAACCCTGTTTGCTTTAGCTATGGCTTCATGGCATTGGTCATGAACCTTTAGAGGGTGACGCACTAAAACACCCAGATCTCTTTCTTTCACGACTGGCTTTAATTCTGTTCCCTGTAGGATGTAAGTATATTCAGCATTTGATCTTCCCACATGTATACACTACACGTTTCGAAGTTAAGCATCACTTGCCAAACACGGGCCCATTCTTCCAACACAATGAGATCTGCTTGTAGTAGTTGAGTATCCTCTACAGTCCTAACATGCGCACATATCTTGGTATCATCCGCAAACTTGTGGATCATTTTCCTAACATTGACATCTACATCTAAATCATGAAAATAGTAAATAGTAAAGGTCCTAACACCGATCCCTGTGGGGCACTGGTTTCCAAGCAGATCCAAATCCAATGACCACAACTTTCTGCCTACAGGCATTCAGCCAATTCCCCATCCACCACAGCAGATTGCCACTAATTCCACAAGATTTTATCTTGTAGAGAAGACTCTTCTACTTCATCTAATTATCTTCCATTGAATTAACTCAGCAACGAGGCTCCCTGTGTAACTATAGAATGAGAAAGCTATAATAGTTGAGTGGAGCACAGGTGCGTGATTGCAGGAAAGAACTTCAGAGTCAGAGCCACCACAGGTTGTTTTCACACACCTCCAGGCAGTCAGTACTGATACAGGCCCAGAAGCAGACTGCCTGTCTACCCTCGACCAGAGAATGGTGTCTCCATTCAGGGGGACTTAAAGAGGGGAAGAAAAGCAAATTAGGAGATTGGCTGGCATAATGTACTTTTACCTCTCGGACTGGGTTTGAATCCAGATTGATGGGGTGAAAGTTTTCTATTAAAGAATGTAAGACAATATGAAACAAAGATGTACCATTTGGACCATTCAGACCAAGTACAATTTGCTCCCTGATGGATTCTGTCCAATTCAGACTCCTGAGGGCAGCACCTGGCCACAGCTAAAACTTCTAAGACGATAAAGCTCTTTGAAATGTCGGTCTGATCCTTAAAGGTAATTCAGCAAAACTCCAGGATATCAATCTAACTTCATAGCCCACGCTGTTCAGAACAGAATCCACATCCATCCCAGCTGCAGAGGGACCATCGTGTTCCGTAGTGTACTTCATCTTCTCTCTCTATATTTTATAATGTGGAGATGCCGGTGATGGACTGGGGTGGACAAATGTAAGGAATCTTACAACACCAGGTTATAGTCCCAACAATTTTATTTTAAAATCACAAGCTTTCGGAGATTATCCCCTTCGATTATTCACCTGACGAAGGGGATAATCTCCGAAAGCTTGTGATTTTAAAATAAAATTGTTGGACTATAACCTGGTGTTGTAAGATTCCTTACATTTATATTTTATAACCTTCACTCCCATTCTTCACTGGATATTTATTCAGCTTCGTTTCTCCCACATAAACTATTACTTTGTGGGGGGAAATTCTTCTAACTGCTAGTCCTTCTTGAGGTTTGTTTAATTTTGTATTCATTCCCTGTAATCATTGGCTAGGTTTAATAATCTGCTCATATGCACATCTCTCAAAATTGAAAGAGCCGGGGAATGTTCCATTTTGATCTTCTCTCCAGTTAAAAAAAAAGTTCAGTTGTGAGTCTCTCTTCCTGACTTATAATCAAATGTCCTTGAGATGCATCCTAACACTTCACATTCACTGAATATGTTCACCAAATGGTGTGCAATTACACTGCAGAACGTGCTCCTTATGGCCTCTGCTCTCTTTAGATGAACGATGATAGCATCCTGTAAAAAGCTCTGAAGTATTTTCAGCACTAATGGATGTTCGGTCTATAATTCCTCAGTTCACGTCTCGGTCTTTTTGTTGAATAACAGGATGAGATAGGTTAGCCTTCAGTTATCAATACAACCTATGTTTATTGAATTGCTACAAAATATTAGGGACTTAGCTATTTCATCGTGTACTACAATGAGGATTCCAGGGTGTCTTTTTTTTAATCATCTTGATCCAGACATCCTGTACACATTTAGGTATACATTTTACAGTTTGGTGCTCCCAGCACGGAGCCTCTTGTGACGTGAGAGTGGGTGCCGAGAGCAGAGTGCAAAATTTGTAGTCCACGTGGATTTCCGCTGGTTCACCAAAACCTGTGCCCAAATTGAAGATAGGCGCTCCTGTTGTGCAAAGCACTGTGCCGGGCGAGCACCATATCATAAAATTTAGCTCTTAACTTCTTGAGTTTCTTTACAAACCATGGTTTACTGTTCCCTATCAGTCCCCAAGAGGACCTAGATTCAGCACAAGCTACATGGGCTAAATAGTGGTCTCCTGTGCTAAAATTTCTATGTTTTTATATATGGTATAGATTCCCCAAACAGTTTGGTTAGATATGGATTTCGTCGTTGATATGTAAATAATTAACAAATCTGCTATTTCTTGATGCTTCATCATTTCTAACTGTCTTACTCCTAAAGACATCATTGGTGTTCTGCACTCCACCCACTTCTTAGATAGCGTAACAAAATGCTGTGGTTATCTCCATTTCCATGGCCTTCTTACTATGTCTAATTCACGTTAGTTAATCTCAACTGTCTTTATTCACCATCTTCACTATATTTTAATTATCCTAGAGAACTTTTAAAATAATTCTTTTTAACCTTACATTGGTTGTATGTAGTTTCAGGAAGTGAAGCATTTTTCCAAATTTTGTGCCCATTGTCAGCATCAAACACATGAAAATCCATTCTGTAGTACTGGACAGATGCAGAATAAAACTTCCTCTACTCTGACCAAACAATAAGGCTCAGCCTCATCCTCCAACCTCTACCTCAACCTCAGCCTCAGATGAACATCCTCAATTCCTACACCAGCCATTTTTGTAGCCTGAGTGAGACTGCCACTTCAATATTATTTTGTCGCTTAATTATCTGCTGCGTTTTATGCTGTGTCCCCGTGCTCAATTAAACTGACTGAGACTGGTCAAGCTGTTCTTGTTGAATTAATTGGATGTATATGTACTTGCAGAGTAAGACAAGTTGAGTGTACAGGATTTGAAGTTGACAATGGCACTGTGAGCTATTGGTAGCACTTGTGATTCATTGACAGACTAATGCAGCGGGTTCAGACCAATGCAGCATAATTTCACTGGCAACAATAAGCAGAATTTCTCCTTCATTGATTATGAGCATATACAGATCTATTTTTTAATTGAAACAATCCTAGTTCATTTTCTTAATCTAGTTTCCCTGTAAATCCCCTCTAGGAAATGATTGTTGGTAGAAGAATGTAATATTTTACAGTGATGGTAGTATCACCAAAGGTTTTAATAACTGGTGTAATTGTGAATTTTCAAACTATTCGGGTTTTACATGATTAAAGAACTGTGTAGATGGGCAGAGATATTTTTAAAAGGAAATAGAAAGGCTTATTGGCTGACATTCAAATATTGTGCAAATCATTGACCATTCTTCTGAAGAGTATCCTATTGGCAGCTGTATGAAAGGTAATTAATTAATTCAGTCTCCTTTTAACAGACATCAAACTATAGCAGGGCTGATAGTGCTTTTTTTTGCTTTTAAAGTGGTAGAATGTTCTGACAGGATTTTTATTTGAAAAGGTGGCCTAGGAATTTTTTGTGCTTTTAATATGTATGTAATGCAAGCGTAGATTTTATGAATTTGCGTTCCCAGCACTGGATTTTGTGCACCAGTAGTTCACATCAGCAGTTCGGGTGTGGAGCTCAACGCACCCCATGGAACGTTTAATGGACAAAAAAATCCTGCAGGACGTACTGACTGTGCCTGAATTTCCATCTTGCACTTTTGACACGTGTAGCTCTGCACTGGGAACACAATATCTACACTCCAATAAGATGTAATGCTGTCTATAAACGACCGTTACTAAGTATACTGGAATCAAATATTTTATATTCTAATGGTTCTTCATATTGAAGCATTGGATGTCATTTGCAAATTTACTTCAATTTAGAATTTACTCTTCCTTTCCTTCTTGCTACCATTTTATTTTTCCCCCTGTTTTGGTCCCATCTTCATGCAGGGGGAGAAGCAGACTGCCTGCTCTCAAGTCTCTAATGCTACATTTAGATTGGAGCTGTACGTCATGAAGGGGTTCACCCACTACTGGTTGCTAATCCTTTTGCACAAGTTCTCTTGGGTTTGATACACATACGTAGTGGGCTCTGGCATCTGCAGCAACCCCAAGAGCTGACAACAACGTAACAGCCACAGACAGCACAAACAGGTGCTCCAGAATGAGGTTTTATTATTTAATCAAGCAGCACACAATATACAAAAATGAAACCAGATGCTGAAAGTTTGTATCATTGCTCAGCAATGGAACTGGTCAGACTCTGAGAAATACTTGAAATTGAAGAGGCAGAAGAAACACAAGGACAATTATGCAGATTGGTTACCTGCATATGAGATCGGAGCAATCATTTTTTAAATCCAATATAAAAAATTAAGCTCTACACATGATGAGAACTAATTACATTTCAGAATCGTGTCATTTAGAACTTAATAGTATTTTAATACTTAACTTTTAAAATAATGCACAAAGAACACTGTGTATGCAGTAGAATTTCTCACCTTGTGCAGAAGTTTAAGCTTCAATTTGTGTGACCTTTCATTTACTTTTATTAAATATGATGTGGAGATGCCGGTGATGGACTGGGGTTGACAATTGTAAACAATTTTACAACACCAAGTTATAGTCCAGCAATTTTATTTGAAATTCACAAGCTTTCGGAGGCTTCCTCCTTCCTCAGGTGAATGTGGAATATTAAATATACAGCATTATAATGGTTAAGGATGGTATTTGACATTTATAATCTTGTTTTTGAATTGCCTTCTCATGAGTTTGCACTCACATTTGATGAATCTATTGTACACTTTGATCAGACGGTGTTTACAAGTGGAGTACTGTGATGTGTTAAGGTTTCTTGGCATGATTGTGCCTGCGTTGGAAGAAATGTGACTCGAGTTAATGCAATTTACTTTTGGTCTTTGGGGTTCATTTGGGTCAAAGAGGGTCCTGCCTGCTCGTAGTTATCTTTGTCGGGGGGATTATCCTTGTGGCCTATCTATAGAGGATGAAAACATTATTTACAGCACTTGTATAACGCCAGTGGCATTAGTGGGGATCCCTAGGACTGGTTGCTGATTGTCACCCTTGTAATCTCATCCAACACCAGCAACAGAAAAAAACACTTTGTAATACTTGGTGGATTTTTTTTCATGGATTACTGAGAGCTGGATCGATAACATCAAGGTCAAGTTTCAAAGCATCAAAGCTTCAGCTTTAGCAGCTTTTGAGTATTGTGAGGCAGCTTTCAGAACTCATCCAAAAATGTGTAGAGTGAACGACACGGGTGAAAAAAACAAACCACAGTTCAGAGGCTGCTAAGTTAACATAGTCAATCAGACAGTGGAAGCATTATGTTAGATAAGCATCTGCATTATTTCGTTGGAGTATCGTAATGATTGCCATCGACATTTGAAGTTGCAGATGAAGCCATTTGCTGGCGGAGGCAAGCAGCTCAGTGCACAGAAGTGCTGAGTAACAATTCATCGCCCAAGACGATGTACAACATCAGAATACTAATAGGAATTATATAGAACCCCAGGCAGGGAAAAAGAAATGGGGAAAAGCAGACGCAAAGCTTTATTTGCTGTTGTATTTCAGCACATTTTATGTAAAACAATTTGTCCAGACATCTACAACGTTTTTAGTACAAACTTCCAAATATTTTTAAACATTAATTTCCATATCTCACCATATGGCTTCTTCCTTTTACAATCATCTATTTTTCCTTCATTAGATTTTCCATTTTTCCACAATTTATGGTTTAAAGCATACAAGTAGCCTGGCTACAATCACCCAGACCTTTTGGAATCATAGAATCATAGAAAGATTACAGCACGGAAGGAGGCCATTCGGCCCGTCAAGTCCGCATGGCTCTATGCACGAGCAATCCACCTCATCCCATATCCCCGTAGCCCTGCACATTTTTTTTGTTTCAAGTACTTATCCAGTACTCTTTTGTAGGCCATGATTGAATCTGCCTCCACCACCCCCTTGGGCAGTGCATTCCAAATCCCAACCACTCGCTGTGTAAAAAAGTTTTTCCTCGTGTCACCTTTGCTTATTTTGCCAATCACCTTAAATCTATGCCCTCTGGTTCTTGACCCTTCCGCCAATGGGAGCAGTTTCTCTCTAACTACTCTGTCTAGACCCTTCATGATTTTGAATATCAAATCTCCACTCAACCGTCTCTGTTCCAAAGAGAACAACCCCAGCTTCTCCAGACTATCCACGTAATTTAAGTCCCTCATCCCTGGAATCATTCTAGTAAATCTCCTCTGCACCCTCTCGAAGGCCTTCACATCCTTGCTAAAGTGTGGTACCCAGAACTGGACAAAATACTCCAGTTGTAGCTGAACTATTATTTTATAAAGGTTCTTCATGACTTCCTTGCTTTTTTTTAATCGTTCATGGGATGTGGGTGTCGCTGGCCAGGCCAGCATTTATTGCCCATCCCTAATTGCCCTTGAGAAGGTGGTGGTGAGCTGCCTTCTTGAACCGCTGCAGTCCGTGTGGTGATGGTTCTCCAACAGTGCTGTTAGGTAGGGAGTTCCAGCATTTTGACACAGCGACAATGACGGAATGGTGATATATTTCCAAGTTGGGATGGTGTGTGACTTGGAGGGGAACGTGCAGGTGGTGGTGTTCCCATATGCCTGCTGCCCTTGTGCTTCTAGGTGGTAGAGGTCGCAGGTTTGGGAGGTGCTGTCGAAGAAGCCGTGGCGAGTTGCTGCAGTGCATCCTATGGATGGTACACACTGCAGCCACAGTGCGCCGGTGTTGAAGGATGTGAATGTTTGGGATGGTGGATGGGGTGCCAATCAAGCGGGCTGCTTTGTCCTGGATGGTGTCGAGCTTCTTGGCTGTTGTTCGAGCTGCACTCATCCAGGCAAGTGGAGAGTATTCCATCACACTCCTGACTTGTGCCTTGTAGATGGTAGAAAGGCTTTGGGGAGTCAGGAGGTGAGTCACTTGCTGCAAAATACCCAGCCTCTGACCTGCTTTTGTAGCCACAGTATTTATGTGGCTGGTCCAGTTAAGTTCCTGGTCAATGGTGACCCCCAGGATGTTGATGGTGGGGGATTTGGTAATGGTAATGCCGTTGAATGTCATGGGGAGGTGGTTAGACTCTCTCTTGTTGGAGATGGTCATTGCTTGGCACTTGTCTGGCACGAATGTTACTTGCCACTTATGAGCCCAAGACTGGATGTTGTCCAGGTCTTGCTGCATGCGGGCACGGACTGCTTCATTATCTGATGGGTTGCGAATGGAACTGAACACTGTGCAATCATCAGCGAACATCCCCATTTCTGACCTTATGATGGAGGGAAGGTCATTGATGAAGCAGCTGTAGATGGTTGGGCCTAGGAGACTGCCCTGAGGAACTCCTGCAGCAATGTCCTGGGGCTGAGATGATTGGCTTCCAACAACCACTACCATCTTCCTTTGTGCTAGGTATGACTCCAGCCACTGAAGAGTTTTCCCCCTGATTCTCATTGACGTCAATTTTACTAGGGCTCCTTGGTGCCACACTCGGTCAAATGCTGCCTTGATGTCAAGGGCAGTCACTCTCACCCCACCTCTGGAATTCAGCTCTTTTGTCCATGTTTGGTCCAAGGCTGTAATGAGGTCTGGAGCTGAGTGGTCCTGGCGGAACCCAAACTGAGCATCGGTGAGCAGGTTATTGGTGAGTAAGTTGACGATACCTTCCATCACTTTGCTGATGATTGAGAGTAGACTGATGGGGCGGTAATTGGCTGGATTGGATTTGTCCTGCTTTTTGTGGGCAAGACATACCTGGGCAGTTTTCCACATTGTCGGGTAGATGGCAGTGTTGTTGCTGTACAGGAACAGTTTGGCTAGAGGCGCGGCTGGTTCTGGAGCACAAGTCTTCAGCACCACAGCCAGGATGTTGTCGGGGCCCATAGCCTTTGCTGTATCCAGTGCACTCAGCCGTTTCTTGATATCATGTGGAGTGAATCGAATTGGCTGAAGACTGGCTTCTGTGATGGTGGGGATATCGGGAGGAGGCTGAGATCAATCATCCACTCGGCACTTCTGGCTGAAGATGGTTGCAAATGCTTCAGCCTTGTCTTTTGCACTCACGCGCTGGACTCCGCCATCATTGAGGATGGGGATATTCACAGAGCCTCCTCTTCCCATTAGTTGTTTAATTGTCCACCACCATTCACGACTGGATGTGACAGGACTGCAGAGCTTTGATCTGATCCGTTGGTTGTGGAATTGCTTAGCTCTGTCTATAGCATGTTGCTTCCGCTGTTTAGCATGCATGTAGTCCTGAGTTGTAGCTTCACCAGGTCGGCACCTCATTTTTAGGCATGCCTGTGCTGCTCCTGGCATGCTCTTCTACACTCCTCATTGAACCAGTGTTGATCCCCTGGCTTGTTGGTAATAGTAGAGTGAGGAATATGCCAGGACATGAGGTTACAGATTGTGCTATAATACAATTCTGCTGCTGCAGATGGCCTACAGCGCCTCATGGATGCCCAGTTTTGAGCTGCTAGATCTGTTCTGAATCTATCCCATTTAGCACAGTGGTAATGCCACACAACACGTTGGATGGTGTCCTCAGTGTGAAGACGGGACTTTGTCTCCATGAGGACTGTGCGGTGGTCACTCCTACCAATACCGTCATGGACAGATGCATCTACGACAGGTAGATTGGTGAGGATGAGGTCAAGTAAGTTTTTCCCTCGTGTTGGTTCGCTCACCACCTGCCGCAAGCCCGGTCTGGCAGCTATGTCCTTCAGGACTCGGCCAGCTCGGTCAGTAGTGGTGCTACCGAGCCACTCTTGGTGATGGACATTGAAGACCCCCCGCAGAGTACATTCTGTGCCCTTGCTACCCTCAGTACATTGAGGAGGACTGATTCATTAGCTGAGGAAGGACGGTAGGTGGTAATCAGCAGGAGGTTTCCTTGCCCATGTTTGACCTGATGCCATGAGATTTCATGGGGTCTGGAGTCAATGTTGAGGACTCCCAGGACCACTCCCTCCTGACTGTATATCACCTTACCACCATCTCTGGTGGGTCTGTCCTGCCGGTGGGACAGAACGTACCCAGGGATGGTGATAGAAGAGTCTGGGACCTTGGCTGAAAGGTATGATTCTATGTCAGGCTGTTGCTTGACTAGTGTGTGGGACAGCTCTCCCAATTTTGACACAAGTCCCCAGATGTTAGTAAGGAGCACTTTGCAGGTTTGCCTTTGCTGTGTCCTGTGCCTAGTGGTCCATCCGGTTTTATTCTTTCTTTTTGTAGCAAGATTGTACAACTGAGGCCACTTGTGCTAGGCCATTAAGAATCGCCCACATTGCTGTGGGCCTGGAGTCACACATAGGCCAGACCGGGTAAGGACGGCAGGTTTCCTTCCCTAAAGGGAATTAGTGAACCAGATGGGTTTTTACAACAATCCATAAGTTTCATGGCCACCATTATTGATATTAGTTTTTTTAAATTCCAGATTTTATTTAATTAATTGAATTTAAATTCCCTAGCTGCCGTGGCGGGATTTTAACTCATGACTCTGGATTACTAGCCCAGTAACATAACCACTATGCTACTGTACCCCTAACACATGTTACGTCAAAGGTTGTAACGTGTCAGGGTGTGGGATGATGAATAATCTCCCTGATCTGTTTCCTGCTTTGCTTCTGTCGTTAATACTGTCATTTTTCTCCTTTTCATTTTTCAAATTGTGTTTGATTCCTTTAAGAGGTATTCCCTGGGACTCCCTAATGGCACAGTGAGTGACTGCATTGCACAGTGTGCTACTCAGTCCTTAGACCAGGAACAGTTATTCCCTTCCCCCTACAGTCTGCACAATTTAAAAAAAAACGTTTGGAGTCACTTCAATGTGGCTTTTGACTTCATTAATAGTTTCTCCCTTGGTGATGCCCTGCACTTTGGGTCTTGGCCATTTAATCAATTTAGAAAAATATACTTTCTTCATTCAGTTTTTTTTCAATTCTATTTTATATTCATGTAATGCAACTGTTCTACCTGGACTTCATGCCGGTATGATTCACAGATAGAGAGTGGAAGCTGCTGAGAAAACTGTCTCACAGCCGTTAAGAATAAATAACCCCGCTTACTTGTCTGTTAGATCAGAACAAAGCCCCAAAGGCTTCTGCATACAGACAAGCTTTCTTTCAGAATGTGATTTTGTGCAGTGATGTTCCCATTGTATTTGATGCTTCAATGTCGTATTCCCCCGGAGCCTCTTCGATGACGCGTTGAGCAAATGCAATGTGTGATGAAGTACCAGAGGGCGCCCGTAGAACTGTATCCCAGGGTGAGCCTCCACCCTAAGGAGAGGAAGGAGAAAAAGAAGAGGCATTGCTGCCTGTGCCAGATGGAAATGGGTTTCCAGTGGATTGCAATAAGTAAGCTTCTTGGCAGTCTGCTGACTTCAGTTGCTCTAATTGCAGTTCCTTTTAAAATAATAAACTAAAGTGATGCACTGCTACAAATCTCAACTACAGAGCGTTTGGAGTGTGTGAAGATTCCCCATATACTGCAAGACGGGATGGAACACAGTAGTCACAGCTGTCAGGAGATGGACTTCCATCCTGTAAAGCAGAGATAGCTGGAGACGAGGAGTGCCCCAAGGGCCCAGGGCACTGGATGTTGCTGGGCATGCTGGTGTTCTAGCAGCTGCAGTGACATTATCTGTTTGCATTGTAATACTTAACAGGACTGGGTGTGGTTAGACTTAACAGTCAGTCTGTTCACTACACAGGAGTGCAGCCAGTGACCCTTGTCCATGTCATTCTACTTGGGATCAGGGTCAGGCAAATGAGATTCAGGAGATAGTTTAAGTGCCACTGTGGATGATGTGTACTTCCCTCTAAGGGAGACCCTATGGAAGCTTCTTTGAACTTAAATTTGAACATTAATTCTTCTACTACTGTTTAAACTGTTTTTAGATATAATTTTGTAATTATATTTTCTTCTTTTTAATATGCCATAGAAATTTTTTTCATTTATTGAAAATTTGCTTCAATAAAACTGTTTCATCATTTCTGTCACCAGGCTTTCATTGCTTGATGCCTATAATCAGCATTTATTTCACTTTTTAAAGAAAGGATGTTGATAAATGCCTCACACAGGATGTATTTCTCACTCTCTGTGATGAGTACTCTCGGCCTCTAAAGTGTTGTGGCAAAGATTGTGGTCTTCCATCTTCCGGGCCTTGATTGCATGTAGAAAGTGGCTAGTCTGCTGTCCTTAAATCAGTGATAAAATGCTGTGTAATTTACAAGGGAAAATTAAATTAATATAGTTGACATCTCACGAACATCATAGAATGCACTCAAAATGGTTATTTTTTGTAGCATTGAATTTCCCACTATGTTGTTTTATTTATATTGCTTAATTCAAATTATTGTATTATTCAAATATTTTTTTGCACAACAAAACTTTGAATTATCAGTAGATAATATACACCACCCCCAAAAAACACACTCCTAGCTTCTCTCCCACCCACCCCCTCACTCCCAAGCAAAGTACTGCACCTGGCTTATCTTCTCCCCCTCCCACTCCATCACCACTCCCAGCTTCTCTCCCTCTCCCTCCCCCTCCATCTCTAAAATCATCTCCCAGCTTCTCTCCCTCTCCCTCCCCCTCCATCTCTAAAATCATCTCCCAGCTTCTCTCCACCTCCCCCTCCATCTCTAAAATCATCTCCCAGCTTCTCTCCACCTCCCCCTCCATCTCTAAAATCATCTCCCAGCTTCTCTCCAACTCCCCCTCTGTCTCTAAAATCATCTCCCAGCTTCTCTCCATCTCCCCCTCCGTCTCTAAAATCATCTCCCAGCTTCTCTCCACCTCCCCCTCCATCTCTAAAATCACCTCCCAGCTTCTCTCCATCTCCCCCTCCGTCTCTAAAATCACCTCTCAGCTTCTCTCCATCTCCCCCTCCATCTCTAAAATCATCTCCCAGCTTCTCTCCACCTCCCCCTCCATCTCTAAAATCATCTCCCAGCTTCTCTCCCTCCCCCCTCCATCTCTAAAATCATCTCCCAGCTTCTCTCCCTCCCCCTCCATCTCTAAAATCACCTCCCAGCTTCTCTCCCTCCCCCTCCATCTCTAAAATCACCTCCCAGCTTCTCTCCCTCCCCCTCCATCTCTAAAATCACCTCCCAGCTTCTCTCCACCTCCCCCTCCATCTCTAAAATCACTCCTCCCAGCTTCTCTCTCCATCTCCCTCTGTTTCTCAAATCATCATTCCCATCCTCTCCTCCTCCCCATCTATCTCAAATCACCATTCCGAGCCTCTCCCCCTCCCCCAATTATCTCAAATCACCACTCCCAGCCCTCTTCCTCCCCCATCTATCTCAAATCACCACTCCCAGCCCTCTTCCTCCCCCCTGAAGCACTGCCCCACACTTCTCTCCCTTCTCTCCTTTCTCTCCTTGCCCCCCTTCCTCCAAAAGTGCAGCTCTCAGCTCCCCCTTCCCCCAAGCTTTGCTCTTGAGCTACAACATGCTGGGGCACCTGCTGCGATTACGCTTCATCACCTAAAAGTGAAGCTGTCGGCTCCCCGCTTGCTAAGCTTTGCCCCTGAGCTCCTACTTGCTGGGGCTCCTGTTGTGATTGACGCCACTGCACACTGAGGGCAGGAATTGCCAATCTCACAGGAACTTTTGGCACGCAGGGCTGTTAATCATTTAGAGCAGGTGAGATCTTGGGTGCATTGCTTGTGGGAGGGGTGCAAATTTTCATCCACAAAAGCAGACGTGTGAACAGTGCCCCCAAAATGGCGATGCCTGCTCATACATGGACAGTTGGCATATATGATGATTTTTAAGGAAAATTTTATGTATTTTTAAAAAAAAGATCTTCCTGCTAAATAAGATTTTCTTTGCCTTAGAAAGGCAAAATTAACACATGGATTTTGCCATCTTTTCAAGATTATGTAAATGGTTTAAAGATGCCAATGCTGGTCGACAGGAAGCTGGCCCAGGTCTCAAATCAAACTGTTTTTGTCAGGGCTGAACATTTACACTGCTATCTTCTGCTTTCCAGAATAAAGCACGAAAACATTGTTGCCCTGGAGGACATTTATGAGAGCCCGAACCACTTGTATCTTGTGATGCAGCTGTGAGTATCAGACAGTATTAATGCATTGTTTACTGGAGCTTGGGTTGTTTGGAGTGCCAGACAGTTCACAACTATAAAATTTCTTTTAACCATAGTGCACGAAGCAGTTGTCTTTTTAAATGCAACTTTAGATCTCACAATAAATCAAACAATGAGAAAAATTGACGATAACCACTTTGCAGGTAAAGACATGTCAAGATTGGCAAATCTGTTGATTGGCTTACAACGTTTAATATAGAGATTGTACTGATAAAATATCAGGAATCCTAGAGGCCTTTGGGAATGAGATTTGTATTAAATTGGTTTCTTTAGCCCAATCTTTTGCAATAAATAATTCACTGTGTACTAGTGATGTCATTGTTTCCAGGTAACAGGGCTATTTGTGTCTTTAACGTAAAATAGAAAACATGGCTGGGGTGATACTAGCATACAAATACTCAACGCATTTATCGGAAATTCCATTATCCTCTATTTTAACACCCCCCCGGTGGCATATTTTCCAGATTCAGCTTCCACACTGGTGTGAAGTTGAAACCCCCATTAAAATTAATGCTTCAAGATGCCAACAGCTCCTCCCCATTAGTGACCTCAATGGAGGAAAGGAGAACCAAAATGACAATGCCAATCAAGGCAAGAAATTTTGACGTTTTCTTTTGAAAGATAGTGCACGTAGGGGTTGATAATCCAGTCCAGGCATGGCACAAGCCTGCTGGGACCACTGCTCCTTAGGTGCTCCAAGCACCTGCACACAAATGTGCTGACCTCACCTAACAACAAAGGATAGAAATGAATTACCTTTTGTGCAGGCTCCCAGCGCTTCAGTCACTGGCTGGCTGCATTGGGCGTGCTAGGTGCATCAGGCACCAGGTATGCCTCAGCACCCAGTGGTATGGGAATGTGTGCCTGCCACCACATTATCAGCCCTTAGTTCTTATATTTTTTCCATATAGACAATTGGGGAATACTTCAAATAAAAAGTACTCCACTTAGACACTTCTTTCCCATTAATTGTTTGTTGTAGACATCACCAAGCACACTGGTGCCTTATATTAAAACAACTAGCTGTTGCTCCTGGATCGTCTGCTTTCTGCAGCGTGGTTGTGATGTTGAACTGTTAAGGTGAAGCTATATTTAGACTGGCCTGCTAGTCCTTGGGAAGTGGTTCAAATAGGCACACCTTGAGGTCAATTAAAGGCTAATTACTAAGGAAAGCTTCTTCAGATTAGCAGTTGCTTGTAAATCCCTGACTCCTGCCCTTGGGAAGAAGGCCAGGTTATCAAGGTTAGAAGAACCCAGCAGGAAAGACTGGCATTCTTTCCTTTCTTCAACATCTAAAAAAAATTGTTTAGTTGTGACTTGTTGCTGTTTTCTGAATGACATTTGAGCCAATAAGATTTTGCTGTAACAGATACCTTGCATGTTCGACATGTTGGCCCTGTTTTAGAAGCGTGACTTTTATATATACAAGTGCAGAACCTGTGGTGTTGATGATAATAAATTGGTTGATATGGTATTTTGTAAGGACAGAATATTAAACCATATAATGCACATTCATATTTTGGGATTTACTGACCATTTTTCCACAGAAATGATTCAAAAATTGAGTTTTTAAAGCAAAAATTAAAAAAGACAGTGAGACGATAAGTGGTTAAAATGCTAATGAGCTAAGCTTTGATGTTGTTTCTCTATAGACTATAAATAATAAGCAATTTGTTTGTCTGCCCTGGCAATAAACGCCATTGTATTGGGAAGTTTATGTTCCTTTGTGATTGTGAACAGAGGGTGGAAAAAAGACAGAGATGGAGACAAGGGGTCGGATTTTAACCCTCAAGAATGGGTGGATTGGGGGCAGGTAGCACAGTTTTGGTCTCCTTATCTAAAGAAAGATATACTTGCCTTAGAGGCGGTGCAACGGAGGTTCACTAGATTGAATCCTGGGATGAGAGGGTTGTCCTATGATGAGAGATTGAGTAGAATGGGCCTAGATCCACTGAAGTTTGGAAGAATGAGCGGTGATCTCATCAAAGCATATAAGATTCTGAGGGGACTTGACAGGGTAGATGCTGAGAGGTTGTTTCCCCTGACTGGAGAGTCTCGAACTTGAGGGCATAGTCTCAAGATAAAGGGTTGGCTGTTTAAGACTTGAGATGAGGAGCAATTTCTTCACTCAGGGGGTTGTGAATCTTTGGAATTCTCTACCCCAGAGAGCTGTGGATGCTGAGTCATTATACATTCAAGGCTAAGATAGATAGATTTTTGGACTCTAGGGGAATCAAGGGATATGGGGATCGGGTGGGAAAGTGGAGTTGAGGTCGAAGATCAGCCATGATCTGATTGAACGGCGGAGCAGGCTCAAGGAGCCATATGGCCTACTCCTGCTCCTATTTCTTATGACCGCAACCCAGCTCCAATGCACCCGCTTCCGGGTTTAACGGTGGCGCGTTTGGCTGTGTGCAAGTAACCTACTCTCCAGAGCCAGCTCCATAATCAGTGCAGGCAGCCGGGTACTTATCAGAGCAATTTACTTGATTATGAGTTGATAATTAGGAGATTTTAAATTGAATTTAAGAGACCTGAGAATTTAACACCACCAGCGCGGGTTTCCCAGGCTGCGGGAATGACTGTGGGTACAGGGAGGCGAGAATGGCTGGATACATAAGGTAAGTGCACTTATTGCACTGCTTGTGGGCCAGGAGGAGCAGGAGTGCTTTCCTTTGGCTCACCAAGCTTACCTATTAAACACCCTGCGATCAGCCGACTCCGTCCTACAACGTCTGATGCGCCCCAACCCGTCCGTATGATGTCCGACATCCCCCCACCCAAACCCTAAAGACCCCGATCCCTCCCCGTAGCCCTGCAAATGTTTTCCCTTCAAGTATTAATCCAATTCCTTTTTAGAAGCCACAATTGAATCTGCTTCCACCACCCTTTCAGACAGCGCATTCCAGATCATAACTACTCGCTGTGTAAAAAAGTATTTCCTTATGTCGCCTTTGGGTTTTTGCCAATCACCTTAAACCTGTGCCCTCTGGTTCTTGACCCTTCCGCCAATGGGGACGGTTTCTCTTTATTTACTTCATCTAAACCCTTCATGATTTTGAACACTTCTATCAAATCTCCTCTCAACCTTCTCTGCTCTAAGGAGAACAACTCCAGCTTCTCCAGTCTATCCACGTAACTGAAGTCCCTCATCCCTGGAACCATTCTAGTAAATCTTTTCTGCATGCTCTCGAAAGCCTTCACATCTTTCCTAAAGTGCAGTGCCCAGAATTGGTCACAATACTCCAGTTGTGGCCAAACCAGTGTTTTATAAAGGTTCAACATAACTTCCTTGCTTTTGTACTCTACGCCTCTATTTATAAAGTGCAGGATCCTGTATGCTTTTTAAACTACTTTCTCAACCTGTCCTGCCACCTTCAAAGATTTGTGCACATATACTTTCAGGCCTGTCTGTTCCTGCACCCCCTTTAGAATTGTGCCATTTAGTTTATATTGTTGCCTCTCCTCATTCTTCCTGCCAAAATATATCACTTTGCACTTCTCTGTGTTAAATTTCATCTGCCATGTGTCTGCCCATTCCACCAGCTTGTCCATGTCCTCTTGAAGTCTATTACAATTACCTCACTGTTTACTACACTTCCAAGTTTTGTGTCAACTGCAGATATGTTCAGAAATTGATGCATGTCATATAATTATTAAACACAAATAATTAATTATGAGTGTGCATTCTGGTAAGTTCATAGCACATATAAGATGTGTTGATCCCAACAAC
This sequence comes from Heptranchias perlo, assembly GCF_035084215.1. Classification (NCBI taxonomy): domain Eukaryota; kingdom Metazoa; phylum Chordata; class Chondrichthyes; order Hexanchiformes; family Hexanchidae; genus Heptranchias; species Heptranchias perlo. The sequence continues at coordinate 35,665,529 of NC_090348.1, read as the reverse complement.
TAGAATTTATTACAAAGGTTTGTCTTTCCAAAAATCATGGGGGCAACATGAGAAACACTGCCCTATTTATCTTTTTTTGAAAACTTCAATGATTAATAACATGAGTCTTGTTACTAATCTTGGCAGTGTTTTTTGTTTTGTTGCAATCCTTTTTAGAAGAACATGCCTTGCCATGATATGAACACAAGTTGTACTGATTGAAATAAGTGATTCTGATCATAACTGTTGCTTTGTATGTTCACATGCTGTAAAATGAAGCAGCTTATTGATTCAAATCTGGACTCATCTTACCAAATATATATTTTTTAATTCTGCCTTTGAAGAGATTGAAGAAGTACATGTGCGAAAGACATGAATATCCAGTTCAGATCATAAGGGATACTGTTGTTACACCCCTAGGTTACACTACCCTACAGTTAGATATTGGGTAGTACAGGCACAACCCTAAACATAAGAAGTTCAGACCCCTTACAGGAGTAACCAGCACCACTGTACCCAAGAGAATATCTAAAGCAAGACCTCAAACTTGTAGCATGCACAATATATTCTTCTGCTAAGGTGAAGCTGCCTTCCTTTAAAGCCAAATTGTCTCTGTTGTTAACTAAAAAGAAGTTCAGGTCAATCAGAGTTTAATTAGAAACATAGAAACATAGAAAATAGGAGCAAGAGTAGGCCATTCGGCCCTTTGGGCCTGCACCACCATTCAAAATGATCATGGCTGATCGTCTAACTCAATACCCTGTTCCCGTTTTTTCCCCATATCCCTTGATCCCTTTAGCATTAAGAAATATATCCATCTCCTTCTTGAATCCATCTCATGACTTGGCCTCCACTGCTTTCTGTGGTAGAGAATTCCACAGGTTCAACACCCTCTGAGTGAAGAAATTTCTCCTCATCTTGGTTCTAAATGGCATATCCCGTATCGTGAAACTGTGACCCTTGGTTCTGGACTCCCCAGCCATTGGGAACATGCTCCCTGCATCTAGTCTCTCTAGTCCTGTTAGAATTTTATATGTTTCGATGAGATCACCTCTCATTCTTCTAAACTCCAGTGAATATAGGCCTAGTCAACCCCATCTCTCCTCATACGTCAATCCTGCCATCCCAGAAATCAGTCTGGTAAACCTTTTTTGCACTCCCTCCATGGCAAGGACAACCTTCCTCAGATAAGGAGACCAAAACTGCACACAATACTCCAGATGTGGTCTCACCAAAGCCCTGTATAACTGCAGTAAGACATCCCTGCTCCTGTACTCAAATCCTCTTGCAATGAAGGCCAACATACCATTCGCCTTCCTAACTGCTTGCTGCATCTGAATGCTCGCTTTCAGCGACTGGCGTACAAGGACACCCAGGTCTCGTTGCTCCTCCCCTTTTCCCAATCTATCACCATTCAGATAATAATCTACCTTTCTGTTTTTACAATCAAAGTGGATAACCTCACATTTATTCACATTATACTACATCTGCCATGTTCTTGCCCACTCACCCAACTTGTCTAAATCACATTGGAGCCTCTTTGCATCCTCCTGACAGCTCACATTCCACCCCAGCTTTGTGTTGTCTGCAAACTTGGAAATGTTACATTTAGTTCCCTCATCCAAATCATTGATGTATATTGTGAATAGCTGGGGCCCAAGCACTGATCCCTGCGGTACCCCCCTAGTCACTGCCTGCCACCCAGAAAAAGACCCGTTTATTCCTACTTTCTGTTTCCTGTCTGTCAACCAATTCTCAATCCATGCCAGTATATTCCCCCCAATCCCATGTGCTTTAATTTTGCACACTAATCTCTTGTGTGGGACCTTATCAAAAGCCTTCTGAAAATCCAAGTACACCACATCCACTGGTTCTCCTCTATCTATTCTACTGGTTACATCCTCAAAAAACTCCCGTAGATTTGTTAAGCATGATTTCCCTTTCATAAACCCATGCTGACTTTGTCCAATCGCGTTAATGCCCTCCAAGTGTTCTGTTATCACATCTTTTATAATAGACTCTAGCATTTTCCCCACTACTGATGTTAGGCTAACTGGTCTGTAATTCCTTGTTTTTTCTCTCCCTCCTTTTTTAAATATTGGGGTTACATTTGCCACCCTCCAATCTGTTTGGTCAGCGAACTTGGCAGATTACATTGTGCTTGTCAGTTTAAGGCTGCAGATCAGAAGCACCCAGCATTTTAAGATTGTTTTGTATCTGTAGTAAAGTGTGTTGTCTTGAGTGTGAAATCTGAAAGTGCCAAATGTACCATTTTCACAAGGATCAGTGCAGGGAAAGGAGGCCATTCAGCCCATCTTTCTCATTCTTCCATAGAAACCTATAATTCCCCCCATTACAGCATGAGAGAGAGAAAAAGGTAGCATGTACCCTGGTATCATCTCTGGGGTTTAGATGACTATTAAAACTACTTAAGCTTTACCTAGAAGATCGCAACATGAGTTCAGATAAAGAAGGTTCTTTGGCCCATTTGACCTGATCCTTTCAGAATACCAACCCACCATCTAGCTGATTTTTTAAATGACTTGGTGTCCTGGACTCAACTTGTACCTGATTGTGGTTCTTAAGAAGATCACATACTGCAATCATCTCACAATACCCATTATTCTGCACAGGCTGCAATAGCATGTTCAGCAGTGGCTCACTAGATATACTGTCAAGTTGCTAAATAGGGCTTCTTAGATTGAAGTCACATAGAATTTTGAAGGTGAACCCAGCAGTAAAAATTTATTAATATCAGTGTTTTGCTGCTGAACCCAAATCCCCTGCCCAGAATTCTGAATGGCCTATTATCAAAGACTGCTGCTTGTAATAGTTGTACTTTATTGCACCACATGGGGGCTGACATTTACTGTCTTTGTGCTCACAAGCTGATTTCATTGTAGACAGGTTTTCCAATAAAGATGGTCCAAAACATGGAGTATCATTCAAAGCTTTGACTGCAACTGTTGTAGGCATCAAAGTACTCTGGATAGGCTATTGCATCCAGGGACCATTTTTATTGAGAAATCTGTTCAAAATGAGAGAGATTGCAAGCACAACAAATGCAAAATGTCGGGACGTATTTAGCAGAACAATAAATGCAATATTGTATTTGGATTTCTTCACCGTTCAGAATACTGGGCTGCAGTTTAGTTTGGGAGTGACTATTGAAATATAACATTATTTTAAGGGAGTTGTATTCCCCTTTAAGAGTATACAGGTTCAGATTCAGTCTCTCCCCTTGCAGTATTCCCATGCCTTTTCCTAAATTCAAGTACAGCCTGAACAATCCTGCTGATTTTCACGGCTCAAGAATTAGATTTTGGATGATTCAAGTTATCAAGTGAAATGCAAGATATGCATCAAATGAAAACACCTTCTTAAAGAGTGATATTGAAGTAATTACAGTGAATGATATGCATTTATCCTAACATCAATCCTTTTAGTACTGGGATCAATGCAAGGAATAATCCCAGCACTCTCTGGGTCACTGGGCTGTTTTGTGGCTATGTTTCTACTGCAGCTCTTCAACCAAATGAACTGAGACTTCTTTGCCTTGTAGGTGTTTCCTGTGCCTCGAGGGGCTCTTATATCTATGAATCACCTTCAAATGAGTGCAGACTGATGCAATAAATAGGTCTTCCTAAGTGGTCAGCAATAGCGAATGAGTCAACCCTGGGGTTTTTGCCGCTCTATGAATCCGTACGTTAGGAGCCAGCGACACTAAGACCCGACTAAAACCGATATAAGACCAGCTTATGAATGTCTCCTGAATGCACTTTTCTTATTTCTTAATGCAGTGTTAGCAACCTGCTGAACCGGACTGATCATAACAGAAGAAAACTATAAGTGATCTTATAAACCTCAGGCGTTTTACCAAACATAGGCCCTGATGTGAAACTACATTAATGCAACAAGCGCCTGACCACATAACACCCAAGTAACAAAGTTGTCAATCTGGTATCTTACTAAGGGGCTCCTACTTGCATTGTGATAAATGTCAGACATTTCAAATATATTGCTTTAAGTAACTAAATTAACAAATCTAGATACCCACTGCAGTGAGGTGAATTAATGGAGTTGAGGTCAGAATTCACTAAGGTTCCTTTCAATCACACGAGACATGGTATGTGCAGCACTTTCACTGTTTGACGATCTCAATTTAATAGAATACTAGTCGTTCATTGCCCCCCCTCTTCCTCCCCCCCCCCCACCTCGTTAAATTCTGATTTATCAGGTTTGAAGGCATTTCAGGGAATGCAATTCCTGAAGGCTGAACAATTTTAAACCGTTATATAAAAAGCAGCAACGTTCTAGCTGTATTTTTGCTGTTTTTGCAATGCAGTGCATGCAATCTGTTCATTTGTTTCTGCCGTAGAAAAGTGCTTGAGACAAGAAATCTGTTAGATGTTAAGCCATGAGGAGAGATGTTCCTGGGTTTTGCCCAGGTGCGTTCGATTGCCTGGGCACAGAACATCAGGTGGGTCAGGGTGTGCGGCCCTGAAGCAGCTGCCTGATTTTTCCTCCATTAACTTAAGTGGAAGGAAAATCGGGCGGGTTCCTTTACTGGCGTACGATCGGACCCAGTTGATTTTCTGCTATTCGCAGCACCCAGTTGATCCAGTGCACCCAGGGCACAGACCCAAGAAAATCATAATTGCTTCTATGTAACAATCCTCTTTTAACAGCTTTTTCTCTTTAATTCACTCTCATCTTTAGTAATTAGCATCATTATAGATTTTGCTAAAACTGATGACTGTGTTTCTGGAGGGGGCGAAAGGGAAGAGATAGTAATCATAGTATGGTACAGCACAGAAGGAGGCCATTCGGTCCATCTTGCCTGTGCCAGCTCTTTGAAAGAGCTATCCAATTAGTCACACTCCCCTGCTCTTTCCCCGTAGTCCTGTAAATTTTTTCCCTTCAAGTATTTATCCAATTCCCTTTTGAAGGTTCCTATTGAATCTGTTTCCAGCACCCTTTCAGGCAGTGCATCCTACTTCATAACAAGATCGCTGCGTAAAAAAATGTTTCCTCATGTTGCCTCTGGTTCTTTTGCCAATCACCTTAAATCTGTGTCCTCTAGTAACAGGCCCTTCTGCCACTTCAGATCAACTGCAGAATGAATGAAATACAGTAGGATCTGAAATCTGAACCCCCCCCTTCCCCACGCAGTGTTGTAAATCACAGAGTTACCAGCACCATCCCTCCTACTACAGCACGCAGGGCCAAGGTGGTTCAGCGAGCTAATGATGACTTCACACACACTCACACACATTTAGTTGCTATTGCATTTCAATGATCATCAGTCTGGTTGTCTGTCAAACAAATAAGATCAATGACACATGAATCAATTAGATTTAATAACAAAGTATTTAGAAACGCACTTTTCTGTTGTGCATTAGTAACACAGAATCAACTGTAGTTGCTAAAATGAGAGCTAAAATACCATAACTCGCTTTGCTGGAACAGAATCCTTACTTAAAAAAACAAAGCCACTTGAATTAGTTTTCGAAAGTTTACTTTAAAATGTGTGTGTTTTGTACAACAAGTCATTTCGAGCAGCTTGCTGGTGCTCTGTGTTCAATCACAAACGGGAAGTGATGGGTTGCAGGTTTTTTTTGCCACTTTTCTACCATTCCTTATTGACTCCTTTGCCAGTCTGTATGTTAATCCAGTATTTCGAGTCCATATTCTAGGCTCCAGTCGCTGGGGCTGTTTGGAGTGGGGCTTGAACCCTTCACCTTCTGATTCAAAGGTGGGAATGTGATCTCATCACAGTATCTAATTATATTTTCAATAATCCCAATATCGTTACCTCTATTTATTGGAATAAAATAGTCCAAATATTTATCATTCTTTCAGAAAAGAGGCTTTCCCGGACTGTACTGTCTCCACTTGCTGGGGCTGTCTAGAGTGGGGCTCAAAGACGGGAATTTTACCACTAAAGCAAAGGCTTATCTATTATCAAAGCATTGTGCCTTGAACATTTTTTCTAGGTTATTAAATGAATCTTTTAGTAATTTATCTGATTGGTTTTGAGGAGTTATGAATTGTGAGTCCACTTATTTGTGCAGCATTTGCAGGGATTAATACCCTGTTCACCCAGGATGGATGTATCCAAATCCCAGACTGAAATCACTGTGATCTAATCCATTGCACCACCCATTTTAAAACATTGCAAATAGAGTCTTAGTGTTAAGCCCAATAGAACAATTTCAGGACTGCTTTGTAAACAATCATTAATAAATTACCTCTGTTGTCAGCACTACACAAATTGCCGGTTTGCCTAAAGCAGATTGTGCTGCATATGGAGGATGCTGCACTGGTATCGTTGCATTTGCTGGGTGTTTTTCACACGTGTGAAAGACCCATAATTCCCAGACGTTACGAACTATGAGGTGTCCCTGCAAGCAAAATCAATGTGTAAAACATAATTCATGGTATAATATACCATGCAGCCAATGTTAAGTCAGAGGAAGACAGTGGGACAGTTTTAAAACTCAATGGAGAAATGAAGAAATACCTATAAAGGTCATGGAGATACTTGGAATGTTTTAGTGGTATTGTGCTGTATTTACATAGAATTACACAGAATGCAAAGCACAGAAACAGGCCATTTGGCACAACAGATGCATGCCGGTGTTTATGCTCCACATGAGCCTCTTCCCTCCCTAATTTGTCTAACACCATCAGCATATCCTTCTATTCCTTTCTCTCGCATGTATTTATCTTGCTTCCCCTTAAATGCATCTATGCTAGTCGCCTCAACTGCTCCTTGTGATAGCGAGTTCCACATTCTTACCACTCTCTGGGTGAAGAAGTTTCTCCTGAATTCCGTATTAGATTTGTTAGTGACTATCTTGTATTTGTGTCTCCCCTGCAAGTGGAAACATCATCTCTATGAATACCCTATCAAAGCCTTTCATAATCTTAAAGACCTCTATCAGGTCACCCCTGAGTCTTCTCTTTTCTAGAGAAAAGAGCCCCAGCCTGTTCAATCTTTCCTGATAGGTATAACCTCTCAGTTCTGGTATCATCCAAGTAAATCTTTTTTGCACGTAGAGAGTGTTTTCACGATTTTTTTTTATTTTCCCTACTAGAGTCTGTAAAAGATGTATGATAAAAATACGTTTTCTGTCTGGGTATCACCACCTAGTGGCAATTTTGTACTCACTTGTGATTCATTTGCATCCTTTCATTCAGGAACCAAAGCCCCAGGACTTTGTGTTTGAATTCTTGTGCATTGGCGTCAGCTTGGGGACAGTCCCCAAGCAAGAACATAGGCAGATCACCTGCTCCAGGCCTCTGCCAGTTTTGATCTGAAATTATCCACGATAAGCCGAGTGAGGCTCCTCCCTTTACTCCCCGGTTGGTGTTCGACCTCTTACTTGATGTTGCCCCGCAGTAGCCTAGCTGAGTATGGGAATGCAAGGATGACTGCTTGGAATTTCTATAGTTCTAAAGCTAACTGGCCAGGGTAATCAATATTTAATCAATGAAATGGTGGTGGGATGAGAAGGCTACAACAGGCCAGGCTTTCTCATCACTGAGGATAATGTCTACGGAACTGGCACTGCAAGGGAAAACATCTGGTGCAGTATCCTTAAGAAAATGCCCTTTGCAGCTGGGAAAGATAAATTGCAATGTTCATCTAAACATGAGAAAGGCAGCATATTCGAATTTTGCTATTAGTGTTGCGACTGTTACAGCGCTAATAACACTCGGCTGTGCCTAAGCACCATGCCTGCATTCTAGTTTTCACTGTGTGACAGGGCAAACTGTGCTGCTGTTTTTTATATTCAGATGTAAATGTACCTAAACTCCTAATCCAGTGCACAGCTTGAATAGTCAATTATCATTGAGTGTGGGGAGACTGGCTGCCCACCACATTGTTAAGTTTGAAACCATATTGCTCACCCTCCACCCACACTTCATTCTCCTGTCCCCTTGGTGCTTTGTGTTAACACAATTTCACGGTTGGACAAATTGGCTGCCGTGTTTCGTACATTCCAACAGTGACTACACTTCAAAAGTACTTCATTGGCTGTAAAGCGCTTTGAGACATCCTGAAGTCATGAAAGGTGCTATATAAATGCAAGCCTTTCTTTTTTTCTTTTTTTATAAACAACCAAGAAACTCCACTGATGTTGTATTTGCTGGTGAAACTGAGCCATACAGAACATAATGTCCCAAGTTCAGTTCCTTGTCTGTGTTGAATTCGCTGACCTCAGCCAGGTCAGCTATTGGAGCCCAACAATCTGGGTCATGGAGAGAAAAATCAGCCAGGGGTTCTATTCCTGATTGCAAGTTGGTGACTCCTACCAGGCAGTACTCATGGGTGAGTATAGGATTGGGCTTTACACAGAATTACATAGAGATTACAACACGGAACCAGGTCGATTAACCCAACTGTGGCCCAATCTATGCATGTTAAGATGATATTCCATGGAATTTCGCACAGATAGTCTGGAGCACGGTTGTAATGTTTAGCTGCTAACTTGACCTGTCTCATGAAGTAGGGCAGTGGTTTAAATAGATCCTGTCATCAGTCAGAATTTAATTGTTGTTTGACGATGGAAGTTTGCAGATTGCTAGGTGTTCATAAAAAAAAAATTCTGACTACAGGTCAGAACAATAACAGCATGTCTTTCTTTCTCTATTTTTATTCTTTTGCCACTTTGAACTGTGACTTCTGGAGTGCGATGCAGGCTCTCAAATGAAAAAGATTTTTTAAAAAACAAATTTAGCCTGTGATTTAAAAAAAATCTAAATTATGGCTTAATGCTGGATTGAAATATTTCTTCACTCCGCATTCTCTGTAGGAAACATAACTTGGCAGCTGAATAATTGCAGTATTGGTGTAGAAATGCAGAAACAGCCAAAATACTGTCTCTTTTAAAGAAAATCTGTTGTATTCTAAATGCAAGTTTAATATATTTTAAAACTAAAAATTAGCATCAATTAACAAATGATACTTATTATTATAAGTTTTCATTTTTCAGAGATACATCTGACTGCCAGCAACAGAGAAATGAAAATGCATGGTGCTCTTCTGTAATAATGAATGGTGTGTCAGTCCTATCACTTGCTACACTTGAGAGCAAGAAAATGTGGTCTTCAATAACTCCATTAACCTTTATACATTTTTTGAAGTACTGATTATGTTATTGTTTAAGGAAGTGGACATATTTTATAACAGAGTTGTAAGCATTCATAGCAGCCCCTCTGTCGAAGGCATTGATTCGAGCTGGAGCACAGCTCCAACGATGCTGACAAGCTGTCCTTACCTAAATGGTCATTCTTCATACGAAAGCCTAGATAGTGCGTGTGAGCAGGCTTTTCAATCGCTATGGACATCGCAGCTGTGCTCGGCGTCCATCCTCACCCACTGTCCACAGATGCTTATTTTCCAGCAGGAACAATGGATAGTGGTGAGGAGCAGGGACCATGGTTGGTTTTTCTCTCACTAGCCCAGGGACGCTGAGGCCAGCTACAGCACCCCAAGTGCTCAGCCCAAACCAAATGATCTTTCTACTTTGCACAGATCAGTTACGTACTGGGCAGTGCATGTACCAACTGAGCCACATGGGGTGGGGGTGGGGGGGGAACCATTAATTCCTTGTTTGACTATCCACAGATAAAGTACATAACTCACAGGAAGATGTATGGGTATGTTTAGGTATTTGTATTGTTTCTGGTGGTATTTGTTAGATTTGATGTTGGATAGCTCTGTCAGATAAATGCCTGACGCAGGACCTGAAGGTCCTGGATTTGAATGGTGGCAAGGTTCACTCATCCTTCTGAGGTGGACTAAATGAATACCATGTCTTACAATTTGGGGACTCTGCAGGAGACAGCAAGGACTATGTGTATTGCATGGCATACTTCTTAATACTGTCACTGTCCTTGAATGTTTCTTGCTTTTTGACATTAGAAATGAGTGTTCCTTCCTTCCTTCCTTCCTTCCTCCCTCTCTCTTTTTCTCTCTCCTGATTTTAAGTTTGGCCAGTGTTGTGTGGCTTCCTTCTGGTCAAAATGTCTTACAACTAAATGTCGACAAAACTGCAGACATCTTGTCTAAGTCTCTGGTGCCAACTCCCATCAACTTCCCTGTCTGCTCAGTCAGGTTGAGATCGGTGCTGCAGAACCTTGGCGTCCTCTTTAACTCTCAGCTGAGATTTGAACTGCACACTATCGGCAAGGCTGCTAAATCTCGTCTCTGGATCATTGCCCACTTACACCCCTACCTCATCCCCTCCACTGACACCATCACCCACACCTTCAAAGATCGATTTCTCTAATGGGATTTTCGACTGTTCTGCCTAGAAGGGATTATTGGTTTAAGCTATAATATGTTTTTGATATGAAGTCAGATTCAGGATTCTAAGGATTAATTCCTAATGGTTCAGCATTTTTATTAATCTTGATGGAGAAAAAAAGGCTGAAGCTGCTGGGACAGAGGGAGACTAGGTATGTTAATGAAACCTCCCAAAATGTTTTGCATTTGAGACAATAGAGAGACCATAAACACATTCCAACCTTTGCAGTAAACATTAATATGTGGTATGTTGGAATAACTGCATTCAAGTGTGCTCAGCAGGAGTTGGCTGACAGGAACCCACCACAGGAAGAGCAGCAGTTGGTTCAATTGACAGCTCAAGCCAGGCATGGGAAAGCGTGGGAGGGCCTGAGGCCAAGTCTTTACCTTCCCGTCCTGCTAAGAAAGAAATACATGGGTGATACCAATTCAGCCACCCGATGCATCTCTCCCGATTTTCATTTCCATTGAAGTCATGTACATTATGCCCTGAACTTATCAGCTATTAACAATGGACAAATCCTAGGTGTGAATTATGTACCTGAGATGTTACCCTATACCAAAAAACAAACACGATTAAAACCAGTAAGCAGCATCCATCACAGGGAACAGCATTAAGAGATCCTCCTTCTTTCTTATCTTGTTGCCCCCTGTTTTTTGCTCATCTATATCTCCCCTTTTCTGAATTTCTCTTTCTCTCTCTGCAGCCCATGTGGCTGTTGAATTTGTGAGTGTTTTATCTCACATTACCTTGCTGAGAAAAACAGAAAGCCAGAGGGATCTTGTAGAACCCAGCTATTCCGATCTGGCTAGAAACATTGGTCTTGAAATTAGTCTATAGGATAATAGCGTCCACGTGCTAATAAATTTGCGTGAAATGCCATTATTTGCTATTTTGGAGAGGCGATAACCCGTTTCTTTTAAATAGGTTAAAAGCTCTGATAAAGCAGTAAACAAAGGAATTTCAGATGTGTTAAGGGCTAATGGACCATCATCCCAAAGTGTAATTTCAGAGTATACGAAAGTACATGAAAGACTCCGCAATCCATCGGGCCGGTCCCAAATACCAAAACCTCTTGATTGCCTTCAAATATCTGTCCAGTTCTCCCTTAGATATTTCCACACTCACAGCCTCCCTGGGTGGTACATTCTCCATGTCCACCCACTGTCTCTAAAGTAGTCAGCCTGTGTCCTTCCTTCTTCTAAGCTTGAGCCTGTGTCCTCTCGTCCGAGAGTTTGTGGCAATCATAATCATATTATTGGGGTTCATTCTATCTGGTCAAAGCCATAGTTCACCAACAAATCTTAGTACACTGCAAAATTATTGACTTTATAGGAGCTTTTTAATTAATTTTGTTTATCTTTTCTTGACGTTATTGACGGTTTACTATTTTTGTCAGGTACCTTTCTGGGAAGCCGACAGATAAGAAATTTGTGAGATTGTAAATTGAGCTCAAACAGCTGTAAAAAAAAAACAGTTGGTAAATAATTTGCAACATTGAGCCAATGAGCCAGACAAACACAGCTTCAGCAATAGTTTTGATTTATTTTTGAATTTTGGAATCTTTTTAGCAGATAGAAAGGAGTTACAGATGCAAATCCTCCTCACTGCACACAAATCTGAACAGTGTTGCTAGAGTTAATTGGGCCACAACCTAGAACCAGTTCCTTCGTCATAATTTTTTTTTCATTCATTCATGGGATGTGGGCATCGTTGGCAAGGCCAGCATTTATTGCCCATCCCTAATTGCCCTTGAGAAGGTGGTGGTGAGCCGCCTTCTTGAACCGCTGCAGTCCGTGTGGTGACGGTTCTCCCACAGTGCTGTTAGGAAGGGAGTTCCAGGATTTTGACCCAGCGACGATGGAGGAATGGTGATATATTTCCAAGTCGGGATGGTGCTTGACTTGGAGGGGAACGTGCAGGTGGTGTTGTTCCCATGCGCCTGCTGCCCTTGTCCTTCTAGGTGGTAGAGGTCGCAGGTTTGGGAGGTGCTGTTGAAGAAGCCTTGACAAGTTGCTGCAGAGCATCCTGTGCAGCCACGGTACGCCAGTGGTGAAGGGAGTGAATGTTTAGGGTGGTGGATGGGGTGCCAATCAAGCGGGCTGCTTTGTCCTGGATGGTGTCGAGCTTCTTGAGTGTTGTTGGAGCTGCACTCATCCAGGTAAGTGGAGAGTATTCCATTACACTCCTGACCCGTGTCTTGTAGATGGTGGAAAGGCTTTGGGGTGTCAGGAGGTGAGTAACCTGCCGCAGAATACCCAGCCTCTGACCTGCTTTTGTAGCCACAGTATTTATGTGGCTGGTCCAGTTAAGTTTCTGGTCAATGGTGACCCCCAGGATGTTGATGGTGGAGGATTCGGCGATGGTAATGCCGTTGAATGTCAAGGGGAGGTGGTTAGACTCTCTCTTGTTGGAGATGGTCATTGGCTGGCACTTGTCTGGAGCGAATGTTACTTGCGACTTATGAGCCCAAGCCTGGATGTTGTCCAGGTCTTGCTGCATGTGGGCACGGACTGCTTCATTATCTGAGGGGTTGCGAATGGAACTGAACACTGTGCAATCATCAGTGAACATCCTCATTTCTGACCTTATGAAGGAGGGAAGTTCATTGTTGAAGCAGCTGAAGATGGTTGGGCCAAGGACACTGCCCTGAGGAACTCCTGCAGCAATGTCCTGGGGCTGAGATAATTGGCCTCCAACAACCACTACCATCTTCCTTTGTGCTAGGTATGACTCCAACCACTGGAGAGTTTTCCCCCTGATTCCCATTGACTTCAATTTTACTAGGTCTGGGTCAAAATGCTGGAACTCCCTTCCTAACAGCACTGTGGGAGAGCCTTCACCAGACGGACTGCAACGGTTCAAGAAGGCAGCTCACCATCACCTTATCAAGGGCAATTAGGGATGGGCAATAAATGCTGGCCTCGCCAGCGATGCCCAAATCCCATGAATGAATTTAAAAAAAAGTTGGGGGAAGTTCTCCCAGCCCAATTGCCCAGGCCAATGTTCCTTCCTCAAGCAACACCACTAAAATCAGATTAAGTGGTAATTTATTTAATTGCTGTATGAGATCTTGCTGTGTGAAAAATGGCTGCCATAATTGCCTACCTAAAAATTAATGCACTTCAAGAAAAAATCATTTTGCATGAAGTACAATGAGACATTCATGGGAGATGTGATAAAGTGCTACATGAACGCAAGTCTGTCTTGCTTGCTTTCTTAATCAACCAGCGCTCAAGAATATTCATCCATCTGCACATCTCTCCTTGTGACTGGTAAAGTATTGGATTATCTCAGTATCTGCCTATCCCTAATCTCCCGACCTGGTCCCAATCAGATAGTTATCCAATTCCTTTTACGAAGGAATTAATGAGCACAGCATCAACTGCTCTTGTTGGGAGCCAGTACCACAAATCCACCATTCTGTCGGGGGAATAAGTTTCTTCTAATCTCTAGTCTCATTTGAGACTTGTTAATTTTAGACCTGTCTGTTCTAGTTCATGGTTTAAGTCAAATAATCTACTTACAGATTAATTATTGTTGTCCAAGTTATGGCCCATGGGCCACATCTAGGCAACAGTGCTGGCAATGAAGCCTACAAAGCCCTGGCAACTCAATTCTATTTGCATTTATATGTCTTATTCATTGGTTTATGCTGTTTGAATTTCATGGGCCTGGAGATTTGGAAAAAGCTGTTCAGCACTGTTGTCTCATTGGTGGAGATTCATAAATCAGAATTCCATGATCTGTTAACATCTGCAGCTTGCGATACATGCAAATGAGTGGGAACATTGATTTATATTTTATATGTGGCCCACGAGCCTTCGTGCTATGCATCTAAGCAGCCCACAAAGGTTAAAAAAATATGTAGACTTCCCTGATCCACATCATCTATGGCTCTTAGCATTTTACAAACATGGAGCACAAATATTTCAATCTCCTTTCATGCAATGAAAGCAAATTTAGTTCTGCAAGAATCCCCTTATGAAATAGCACCTTCAGTCCTAAAATCATTCGTGTTGTTCTTCTCTGAAGTTTCTCCAGTTGCATCTATTGAAGTTAAGACGTCCAAAGCATATTAATCTTTTCTGTTAGGCAATCTGTTGAAGTGTGCAGAGTGCTTTCTGCATTTTATGGGATTTCTAGCCCATATATGGCTAAAGACAAGGGCCTAGATTTTCATTTGCTTATTGGAAATTCGAGCATGTGCTGTCCACAATTTTCATGCATTAAAATTGTTTGCTGGAATCTCATGGGCTTGTTCCTAAATTTCGGATAGGTGCTCCCCGGAGATGAAGCTCTTAAACCTGGAAGCTGAAGACTAAAATCTTCTCATTTCCAGTTGAATTTATTGAGTTTTTGGATACAGTTCACTTTTGAATCAAAATGGCAGTGGTAGGATACTGATAGTGCACGATAGAATTTAAAAGTGGCAAGCATTTTTCAGGTGCTTCCTGGTTTGAGACGGTCTGGTTTGTGCTCTGGATATCAAGGAACTTGCAGGAAGCCACACTGAATCCTTCAATCAAGAAGGCAATATTGGGCAAACATTGAAAATAGAGCCTAAAGGACAAGCAAATCTTAACCAGTGCTGGTGGAGTGACAGGTTGTATAAATGACATCAGTCATAACATGCACTCCATTTATGAATCCTAATGTGTTAAAGGCTGAATGAACGTGTGCACCAGGTAATTATTCATACTTTGGGGGTGATTTTAGGAGGCAAATGTTGGTGCGTTGGGGGCAGGGGGGCTCCAAAAATCGCACAAATCCCGTTCGGGTTCGGAAGCCGGCTCCAACCCGCCAGCTTCCGAATTTCCCAGGGACCCACCTGTGTGCGCGCGGGTGACCTGAAAACAGAAGTCCCGCCGGCTTTAGTTAAAGAGCCAAATGTACATCATTGAGGTACTTAAGGCACTTTACCTGTGACAGATGAAGGGATTGGAAAGATTTTTAACTTACCTGGGCGGCTTGCCCACCGCTTCTGATTCACGCCTGGTGAAACCAGACATGAAGGGCCTGATCAGGGAGAAAGAAACAAAATAAATTAAATAAAAAACCATGCACTGAAGTGAAAACACTAAATGCACCTACCTTTGAAACCTGCTCCGACGTCCGATGTCTCCCGTTCCGGTATCCCCCTCTTCACCCTCCCGATCTTCCCCTGATGTCCCCCTCCCCCCCCTCGATGTCCCCCCGATCTCCCCCCCCCCGATGTCCCCCTCCCGATCTTCCCCCGATGTCCCACTCTTCCCCCAATGTCCCCCCGATCTCACCCTCCCGATGGCCCACTCTTCCCCCGATGTCCCCCCGATCTTCCCCTGATGTCCCCTCAATCTCTTCCCCCCGATCTTCCCCTGATGTCCCCTCAATCTCATCCTCCCAATCTTCCCCCGATGTCCCTTCTCCCCCCCCGATCTTCCCCCCGATGTCCCCCTCTCCCCCCGATCTTCCCCCGATGTCCCCCCGATCTTCCCCTGATGTCCCCCCAATCTCACCCTCCCAATCTTCCCCCGATGTCCCTTCTCCCCCCCCGATCTTCCCCCCCGATGTCCCCCTCTCCCCCCCCGATCTTTCCCCGATGTCCCTCTGATCTCACCCTCCCGATCTTCCCCCGATCTTTCCCTCTCCCCCACCGATCTTCCCCCGATGTAGCCCGATCTCACCCTCCCGATCTTCCCCTCTCAACCCGCCCCCGCCCCCCCCCCCCAGTCTTCCAGTCCAGTGCCGGATCTCCCATTCTCCCCCCACCCCCGGTCTTCCGTACCAGCGCCAGATGACGTCTGGCTCTCTCTCTTTCTCACCTCCACCTCGCGTTGGAACTCCTGATGGCAGCCAGCCTGTCAATCAGGCTAGCTGCCGGGTGCAAAACCCAGAGAGAACATTGACCATTATCAATCAATGTGCGATCGTGTTGGAAACGGTAAGTTTGGTTCATGCGGGTTTATCACGCACCCAATCGCCCCCCGCTGCCATCCCGCCTCCCCGCTAATATCGGGGCCAATTTGTGTCGAATAGCAGATCTTTTTGCAAATGATGCTTGAACAGTTTTCAATCTCTGCCCGTCGACACTCTGTTGCTGTTTTAAGGAGAGTCGTATGTGAATTCGGAGGTACACTTCCAAGAGTTTTCTGGACCACGTCGTACAGGTTCTTGGAACCTTGTTAGATAAAGCTTGGGTTTCATCCAGTTACAGGGAGATTGAACAACCTGTGGTTTCCCTTAAACTCATGCTTTGAAAGCTCAAGTGAACATAATGCAATAATGAGGAGCAATGAAATGGTTTTGACGCCAGAGATTTTTCTGCTTTTACTTGTGATGCTTCCTAATGTCTCTGAACTTAATTTTCTAATCCAGCAAGAGATACCAAACCGCCTTATTCTACACAGAGCTTTGGCTGCGGTGTAGAAAACTCCCGGTACATTTGTTGAACTTAATTATGTCCACTTGAGAGGTATCCAGTGTAAATGGGATGGAGTTAAATAGCGAAAGCCATCACATTCTGCAGAATAGATTGGAATGTGCCTGTTCACTGATTAAAGGAATCTGGAGGAGAACAAGTGGAGGAAAGGTTTGGTTTTGCATTTTCCAAGAATTTCTAAAGGGTCTGCCTCTGAGACAATGACAACAACTTGCATTTATATGGTGTTTTTAATGTAGAAATAGATCCCAAGGCACTTAACAGGAATTTAATCAGACAAAAATCCACACAGAACCAGAGGAAGAGATATTGGGGTTAATCTTAATGTAACCCACCCGATGAGAACGGGGCGGGTTCAGGTCGGACGCTCGAATTACACCCCGCCCAATTTATTTTCAATGGAATGTAAAATCGGGTCGAGTGTAAAACAGTAGTCCGACCTGAACCTATCCTGTACTTTTCAAATGTTTTTGTGTGGTAAGATAATAAATAGATAAACATTCTGAATCTAATGATTTTGGGGACTCCGTGAGATCTTATGAGTGGAGCCAGTTTGAAATTTTACTGATATCTGATGAACACAAACCTATTAATGGTCAAATTTCAATTCCATATAGTAGCGTGGTACCACAGCTTGCTGCTGAACCTTCATGCGATGCTGTGGAGTGATAGCTTTTGAGTTGGCACCCACCAGTGCCTCCTGAGCATTTTTTTATCATCCTAACTGTACCATCAAAACATGTGCCAATTGGGGCCTAGAGCACTTATCTACAGGATAGGAAAGAAAATTAGAGAGCACGTAGCCCAGGCAACTCTCATACACTTCCTGCCAGCTGCAGGAATCCTTGGGCGTTAACTGTTCACGCGAAACACAGATGGTTGTCTCTCTTTTTCTCTCAAACCTGAAAAGCTCTTGACACATTGTTCCCAGCAAGTAAGACCACTTTTTAAGGTGACCTTCTGCAGCAGCACGTGGTAGTATTTTTTTGGGCTGATTGTCTCTCTGGAAATTTTCTGAACATCACCGAGATTCTTGACACAGATTTTTTCCATCCCTTTTAATTTAAGGCAGAGCAGTCATTAGATGAGCATCTTAGGGGTTTTACCTCCTCTCGTCTATTTTTATCAGACTGGTTAACACTCTTGTGTTAAATTCCTGTCTGCATTATGCAGTCATTAATGCTTTATCTTAAACTGGTTAATGGCTGTGCTAAAATAGTGCAGACAGGATTTTAATGTAAATGTGATTGATGCAAGTTGTTGTTGATGCTTCATGTGTGGAGGATCTAAAAGAGGAGAAAGAAAACTTCAAAATGGAGCAAAAAAAATTTTTAATACATGCTTGAATGGAAGCCCCTAAATAAAATGATTAGCTCCTCCTCAATAATGGAATGAAATGATTTAACATTCTGTATCTCTCATTTTTATGGCAACAGCCATTTAAAGGGGAATACTCATGCTGATTTGGGACAATTTCTCCATTTTATTTACTGAAAAGCCACTGCCTGCTGATAATTTAATTAGTTTGCTGTTTAAATAACCACGCATTATTGCATTAAGTAACAAGCCAAACGCTGTGAGTTAGTTGTCTAATGGGTCGCACCAAGAGCACTGTATCCAGCACAGAAGAGACCTGCTGGGCAGATAGAGATAGCACGCGTGTTTCTTTTGTTTTCCGAGAATGGTTTGTAAGGCACTGGCAGTTAGCCCCATTTACACAAAATCTTTGCTTTTAATTCAGGTCAAACAAACAATTGACTTGGACTAAATGATTTGATATCCAGCTCTGTCTACATCTCCCGCTGCACCGCGCACCTATAAAATCAATTCAGTAAACAGCATTTAGTGTCAATTGCTATTGTTTACAGATAAGATTCAGTTTGAATACTTCGTGGACACACAAACATATGGGTTGGAATCATTGCCCTAAATAAGATGGTTATTTTAAAGCTAACGCCTCTTATGATGTAATTATTACAAACTTATGAGGGTCGATTTTCCTGACCTTTGCTCCCAGGGAACACCCATTTCCCCAGGTGCAAAAGTCAGGAAAAGGGGGGGAGCAATGTATTACACTGGGTCTTTTCCCACCGCCTCCCTTTATGTTACCCCAGGATTGGAGGAGGGCCTGCACCTGCGATAGGCACAGGCCCAATGTATTTGTTTAAATCAGGAAGGGGGGCATTTTCATCCTCCAGCCTAATTCCCTTTTGTTTTGGCCATGGGCATGGGCGCTCGAAGAAAGCTGGTATTGGTGAAACCCTCACGCCGGAGGGTCTGAAGGGGCCGAGCATCAAGCCAAAGAGGACTCCAAGGGTAATTGGGATTTTTTTCTGTATTCATCCCACCAGATACTTGGGTCTATGGACCTTCCAGCTCCTGCTATCCATTAGCAACTTGAAGCCCCTGAGACTAGTTACCAGACCCATAGCTGCAGGCCTCTCAGATTCCTCCCCTGTTTGTCAATGCCCTGCCCTGCCAGGCATTTTGGCTGCATCAAGGTGCAACTATGCCATGTAACTGGCTGGGTACACAAATGCAGCCACAGTCAACCTGGACACCTGCCCAGTGCTAAACCAGAGAGGGGGTCCAGGAAAATTGGCCCATAATTTGGCAATCTTCTTTTCTTGCCAATCTTCTGCCCTGGCCTCCTCTCTTAAAGGCATTGACTTCTTGTTAGGATACAATTTCAAGGGCACTGGGCATTCTTTTTATTATCTTGCCCAAGTGATCATTGTTCACGTGACCTTTGACGGTGAGTATTGGCAAGTTGTTCAATTGCAAGGGACATCACAGCCAAGCCCGATCCTCTCCTTATCTGACCTCCACACATGCACACTTGCGGCAAGAATCACTGGACAGCAATCAGCAGCAGTCTGATTTTCCTTCTCCCTAGCCCAGGGACTCTGAGACAAATTGTAACACACTGTCACTGGCCCATCTGAGATCAGCTAATTCACACAGACTGGGGGTCAAACTGGGATCCTCCTGATCTGTATGGCTCAGAGAGTCACTGAATAAACTCACTGAACTACCAGGGGACATATTGCATATTTAGTTAATCTTAGGAGTAAAATACCAATTAAGCCTATTATTTAGAGACAGTCCTGATTACACAACAACAACGCTAAGTATGTTATACATGTCCCAAGGTGCTTTACAGCAGCTGGCACAAGGTGCACCATGCCCAAAGTGGTGCATATTTGCAATTGACAAGATAATGAGGGCAAACTTCAGAGGAATTGTGGCCACTTTATTATTTACCACTTTATTATGCACTGACAATGGGCTCGATTTTCAAATGGTGACAGGATGGCAGGGGTGGGGGGCGGGGTCAATGGGCGCGCGGAAAACCCAAATAATAAAATCTTACCTTTCCCCACACGATCGTGAGGTAATGGATGCTCATTAATTTTGATTCCGGGCTTTGTGCCTGATTGACAGGCTGGCTGCCGACAGGAGCTGCAACGCCGGGGTGGGGGGTTGCGGAGAAAGAGAGAGAGGGAGATGTCATCCGGCGTTGGAACAGAGAGCTGGGGGAGGAACAAAGATCGGAAGGGGGGACAAAGATGGGGGGAGCACAAAGATGGGGATCGGACATCGGCGGGGGGGAAGACATCGGGTGTTGAGATATCGGAGAGGGAGACATCGGAGAAGAGACATCGGTGGGTCGGACATCAGAGCAGGGGGGTGCAGGTGACATCGTTTGAAAGATAAGTTTATTTATTTTTTTAACTTTGTGAAATGTTATTTTATTTAATTTATTTCGTTTATTCTTGCTTGATCTGGCCCTTCACGCCTGGAGTGAATCGGAAGCCGTGGGAAAGCCGCCCAGGTAAGTTGAAAATCGTTTTAACTACCTACTATGTAACAAATAAAATACCTTAAGCACCTCAATGAGGTACATTTGCTTCTTTAAATATCGTCCTGCCGGCTTTAATTGCCGGCGGGACTTCTGGATTCCAGAACCCCGCAGGCACACAGATGTGCCTGCGTGAGACGCCGAAGTCAGCGGGTAGGAGCCGGGCTCCTTACCCGCTCTGGATTTTACCGATTTTCGCTGCACCCCCCCCCCCCCTGCCCTCTGTCTCATGTAAGTGGAGTATTCATTTCGTCAGCAGCTGCCCCACAGCAGAAGGGAAAGGAGGACAGAGCACGAATAATGTGCCATTTACTGGCAAAGAACCAACCACTTGGCTTCAAAAGAACAACAATCATTGTCTGTCTCATTTTTGTGCTCAGTGATGTATGCCACCAGCAGCACGATGACCAAGTATTGCTCTCTGTGATTAAACTGCATTACTTGTGGCTTTGAAGGTCATTGTTAAAATTAACTTCTTATGCTACCTGCTTGTTCCTTCCAGGCTGGAGGCAGCTATTCTCTAGTGAGCGTGTGGTGCTGTAGGTCCATCTGTTGATGAGTGCTTTGTTTCCCAAAAGCAGTCGAGCAGCCGATAATCACTCAACACAGGTTATGTGCCATAGTTGGGTTTTCCTACGATAAGCGCACCCAAGTGCTTTTGCGTAATGAATAGGATTTTATTTGAACATGGGGGTGGTTTATAATGCAGAAAACATCATTACAGATGTATCATAAACGACCCAGCTCTAAACATGACTCATACATTCTGCCTAAATCACATCTGTTCAGAATTTGCAACAAAGATGGCAAATTGCGTAGGTGGCTATTGGGTACACCATTGAGTCATGGCTGATGACTGGAATACATAATTCATAAACACCTGCAGAGCATAGATTCAATGAGATGCATAAAGCCATGAAGTAAGCAACTAAAAAATAAACATTGGACTGCTGAATGTACACTTCGTTGCCTAGAATGATCCAAAAAGTGCCCTGCAAAAAGCCTGTGAAGCTTTCATTGCATGTTATCTACTGCACAGTTTGGCCATACAGAAGGACATACTGTGAGTTGTGCAAAGCTACTGAGAAAACACATTGTTACTTGCATGCTGTTTGCTGGTGGTCAGAGCTGCCGAAACCCATGTGATGTCAATAGCTGAAAAAATGGACAAGTAAATCCAACACAGCAGTTGATTCCTGTTAAAAACAGTTTCAATTTAACAGGAAAAAGCTGCTTCTACAAAGAATCACTCTTACCAGGAATCTGTCCTTTCCCAGGCAATAATTGATCCTGTATCTGATATTTTAAAAAAGACATTTCTTTTAAACCACATTCTTAAACAGGGAAACCAATAGCGCAAGGCAAGTTATCGACAGTTATAGACGACTCACGGAGGTGATCCCAGCTTCTTTTCAGTCTACTGGAACAGTATAAGAGCATTCTAATAAGAGCAGTAATTGGTTCCCTTCAAGAATTCCAATACTGTATCAGAAGCACAGTAAAAGAAAAAACGACAGCAAAGATTCTTGCAAGAATGAAGGGAAAATGACAACATTATGTACCTTTGTGCCTTTGGTGTGCAATAGCTCATTTTTATGTACTTGCCACATAGATTAAAAAAAAGGACCCAGGAGGATATGAGAATAGAGTTATCACGTGTCACATAACACGCACAGATTTGACAGAGCCCCTTCTTTCGGGGGAGTTGTCACTTAAAAATTATTTGGGTTATTGCCTTCTTTCATGGGGCAAGTTTATCCCACAAGGCTTCTGTTTATATCACTTCCAAAAATGATGTCACTTGTATATGAGCTTCTCAGTGTCCCTAGAGCATGACTTCTGGTTCTGACATTGTTCGATTTTGAGACATTTTGTGCCTTGCTGGTACAAGAACAGTAACTGAATATTGTTAGAGTCACAAATGTTAAGGAAAAATAGGATGTCAAGCTGGTATGTGGATGACATATTCTAATTGGAGGTATAACATGCTGGTCATGAAGGGGCCTCACACCTCTCTGGCGGTGACACAATCTGGCTCTGCCTACAATTATGGCATCTTATTCTGATGGACTGAACAGTATTAATTTCCCACTGAGCAATCTTGTTGAGTCGTTGTCGCACTAAATTTTTTGCCAAAATGTGGGCTGTGGTACATTTCTTTTGAAGACGATGTGAAAGAAATAAATCAAGTTCACACCTAATTGTGTTTTTAAAATCTTGAGTGGACTGTCCAATCTTGCAGCAGCAGTATAAATTCATCATCTGGTGGGATCCACTGGGTCAAGGGAGAGTTGACCTCAGATTCATAGCTTTTTCACGTTTCAACAGCAGAAATAAAAAGTATAAGTGTACATGCTGGAATAAAGCAGAAAATGCTGAGAATATACAGCAGGGCTATCAACATTTAAAAAGAGAAAATACTGGTTGGGTTAAGAGCTTTCATGAGAACAGATAAATAAAAGTAGAGCAACCCCTTCATACAGGACTGACCAAAGCAATGCGGAAAGAGGAGAAAGGATAAAGGACAAGAGTACAGAAATGCTATCAAACATTGCAACGATTCAGCTAACAGGTTTAATAAAAGGGTTGTCTCACTTGCCTACATCAGTTCTGATAAAGGGTCTCAACTCAAAATGTTAACCTGTCTTTTCTCTGTTCAAACCCTATGGGGCCTGCTGTATTTATCCAGGTTTCTCCTGTTCTTATTCCTCATTACAGCAGTGTTGCATTCACATTTTTCAATGAGCACCTCAAATACAATACATGCTCAGTCTACCAATGGAAGTAACTTTGTTGGGAACAGTACCTCCCAGCACTGTGAAAGAAATGCACAGGTAAATGGAAAATGAAATTAAACATGTGACATTGTATGGATTGCGTTCAATCCTTTGGAGCTCGAAGGAAAGCCTTGAGAACTGATTTGGAACCAGGGCCACAATTTATGCAGGGCGGTGTGGCAAAGCTGTCCGCAGCTCCTGCGAATAAAAAGAACGAATGTACTTACTGCGGGTTCCGTGACTTCCACTTGCTTGATCTTGAAGTTTTGTGAAGTTGTGCGCTGTCAATTCACCGTAAGCTGATTCGCATGGGACAGTCTGTGGGAGTAAGACATGCCCACAGAATCTGTCAGGAAGAAAAGTCACGCCCACTAGCAGGCAAGCAGGCTTCGCTCATTTAAAGTTACTATTCTGTATGTCATTGTAAATAAAAATATGACTTTTTTAATAAAAAGCCAAACAAATAATTAAATTAAAGAGACAGAAGTGAAAATTAATTTCTTTTTTACTTTTTAATTTAAAAAAATGTTTTTTAATGATCAAAAAATATAACATTCCACATTTTTAAAATTTAATTTTTAGTTGTTTGGCAATCTTTAAGCGTTATCGCGCTTTTAAAAAGCAGTGTAGACCTGGTATTTTTCAGCGAACCTTTTAGTGGTGTAAGTAGTTACGTTCCAGCTGGGCAGATGGGCAAGTTTGTAATTTTTCACTGATTTCAGTGATTGTAGCGTGCGATGCTCCTTTAACTCGCAGCTGTCGAATCGCTAGCGAACCAATAGGAGCGAGTTCGCGATTTCTGGTTTTTAGTGCGCATGTGCAAATGCGTGAACTTGCTGCTTCGATTCGCCGTCGGAGACAGAGGACGCCATTGAGGAACGCTGTTGTCAGGTGACTAATTTCTGCCCTGTTATTTCACATTATTTACATATCTTGTTAGGACTACTGTACAAGTAATGAACATCTAATTCACCAGGGCTAGACCACTGCCCATTCATAGTGAATGGGTGAAAATTTGGTATCAGGAACTGGTCAGTTATCTAATTTTCACAGAGATCAAGAAGTGTCACAGGATTAGCGATAACAATGGATGAGGAAGCCCAATTGGCCCACCTTAGTTCATCCATCCGAAATGACCCCCCACCGTAGCATCTAATTGGCTCTTAAATGATTCCAGGGATTTTGTCTCCAGCCTCCCCTATGAGATCAAAAACTCCTCTTTGGATGGGAATTGTAGAGTTTTAACCTTGTGTCTTACCACTCTGCAGAACAGCCTGATGGAAGATCAGTATACTGCACCAACATCAAGTGAAACTGTCTTTCTTGTAGTAAGGAATGAATCAGATTAATCAAGTGGAATTTTACAATCAAAAAAGTCTTGGTTAACCTGATAACAGTAAAAACAAAGGAGCTTTTTTTGTTTCCCACTACCCATGTGGTGTGTTGAAAGAAAACATTGTAGATAACTTCACAGTTAATACCCCCATTCGCAAAGCTTTTCTGTATCAGCGAAAAACTTTGTGAATGGTATCTACAGCTGCTTCAAAACCTCTGGTGAGAAATGAAGTTTCAACATGGACTGATGTTTGAATCTGACAACCACACTTGTCAAGAATCTCATCAGTCCTTTGAAAGAGGCATTGAGTAGTGTACTATGATTTTGCAAGATTGCATATGGCACAGCAATAACTCAAGTGTATTGATGGAGCCAAAATACAAAACAGTGGAGCGCTTTTACTAATTGACATCAGGGTTTAACTTGAAAATAAAAACATTAACTATAACTTGCCACAATGGGGGTGGGACAGTGTGTGTTGTGCAGGTTGAGGCTTAAAATTATGATTGCGCCATCTCAGAAGTCACACTGATACTATTCCCTCTGCCTGTCTAGGATACATTATTTGTGCATTGACCAACTACATGGGCTCTGCAAAATGTCAAGTAATTCAATTGTACAGTGCCACAAATGAAATACAATTATATCTCAAGTACACTCCTTATGTATACAAATTAGGAATTTAAAACCATTTTTAAAAAAACCCTAGTTGACATTCTCCGATAATGAGCCAACCTATTTGCAAAGTTCAAAGTAATTTAAATAAACACTGCTATGGATAATTGCATAAATAGTTTAGTAATTTGCTTTCAGGTCTGCTTGAATATGGAAAACCAATGAATCATACCATTAAATATTTTTTTAAATTCACTATATTGAGCTTTTTGAAAAAGCTGGGGTATTGCTTCGGAGAAGCTCTGTAAATATTTACTCTGCATTATTGAAAATACACGAGCAAACTGACAAGAGTACCCAAGTGAAATCTGCTCATTTTTAAACTGGCGCCCTGTTGTAATAATACTACACAGCCCCATTTATACATCAATATGAAGTAGCTTTGACAATGTACTGCCTGAAAAGGTGGAAGCAGATTCAGTAGTAACTTTTAAAAGGCAATTGGATATGTACTTGAAAAGGAAAAAATTGCAGGGCTATGGGAAAAGAGCAGAGGAGTGAGACCAATTGGATAGCTCTTTCAAAGAGCCAGCACAGGCATGATGGGCTGAATGGCCTCCTTCTGTTGCTGTATGATTCTATGACTCAAAACCGGAACAGATTTGGAAGTCAGGTTTGAAATCTGATCTACTTTATAGCAAGAAGTGTGACACCACACCTGCAATCTGGGGCACAAATTAGTTTAAAATGTTATTATTTAACCGTAGGACAGAGCTGATAATTGCTCCTGCTCTTCGCTAACATTTACATTTATCTGGTATTTGGAGGCTGTTGTTCCAGGGTAAGGAATAACATAGAAACTGGCAATGCAACTGAGTCTTTCCCAATCCTGAGTCTTTTAAGACACATTGGTACTTGTAGTATAACAAAAACCTTTAAAAGCAAGCTAAAAATCTGACTGAGATAATAGTAATAGTTAAATATTTCAAAAGGGAAGAAAACAATTGTGAAAGTCTTATGTGGTGTGAAATTTTACAAAGGAAACACTGAGTATTTGATATTTTGTAAAACCATTACAAAATCCCCAAAAATCTCACTCATGAATTCACTCTTTAGAGCCACTTACTGTTTTGCTACAATGTTGCTGCTATGAAGCCCAGTCAATTTCAGGCTGTCAACAGAAAATCTTGGCTTTTTAAAAAAAATAATTGTTTTTTATTTGATTAATTTGGGATTCAGCTCTTGAGAAAATTGAAATATCCTGATGTGGATTTATCTCTGCCTGGAAAATATCCATGTCACCCTTCTTTGTTAAATACCAGCTATAATAGACACACGACCACATGATAAATACAGATGAGGAAAGTCATTAGACCCATTTTGCTCATCCAGCTAGGAAAAACCTACTTCCTCTAGTTACAATAATTAACGTAAAGGCCTTGTGCAGCTTATGGAACATTGGACTCTGGTGTATGAAAACTCAATATGCATCAATGTGAAATAGTTTTCTTCATGCCTAACTAACTTTCAGATTTACAGAAAAAAATGATGGAGCACAGTTTCAAAATGTATGATTTTATTTTTAAATGATGCTTAAAAAGATAAGGGATATGTGCAGAGTAAGCCTCCCTCGCCTCTGCCCCACAATATTGACTTAACGCCAATCTCAGAAGACCACCCTCTATGGTACCGGTATAAATGTGGCCAGTCAGCCACTTGACCTCCCAGAAGGAGACTGATAAGTCAGTATTAAATTATGCTCACTTTTCTGGCAACCAGTAAGTGGGTTGACACTGTTCAAACTTATTCTACAGTCAGCAGAGAGGGGAGGCTTTCAGTCGGCTAGTCTGAGCTGGATTTAAACCCAAGTTGAGAGGTGAAAGGATGGTGACCCACCCAATCCCTAGGAACATAACTTTGATACTTGAACATACTGTACATAGAAATGTGAAAAGCCTAACGTGCTGTCATTTTCAGTTCTGAAAAAGATCTTAGCAAATGTGGAGAATACTAAATCCACAGAGAATAAGCCTTAACAGTAGACGGTGACATACCCACTGAATCTCATCTGGAAAATGTTCATCTGAATCTGGAGTGATCTGAATGTATGGTTTCAAAGACATTGTTGATCCTGTTGCAAAGATCCTGCATTTCATGCCAGCCACACTGATACGGGCTGTCCTCAGACATCATCATGTTGTCACTAGGCAAAATCCCCATGATAACTGTATTAAAAGATGCTTTTAAACGGAAGGCTAAATCTTTTGGCTGTCCTCAATTAATATTGGGTCAGAGAAATCGGGATTGCCCATAAAGGGACAGGTTGTTTTTTTTAAAAAAAAGACAGAAAGCTTATAAGGCGATGTATGCTGACATACAAAATAAATAGCGTACAAATGGGGCTAGTAAACTGACAAGAGAAGAAGATCCACCAGCATTCATTGCTTAAGAATTCTACATTATAAAATATCTTGCTTTACCAACATTTCTGGACTGTAGTCTGATTTCCTTTATTGTCCAGTATTTTTCTCTGGTACTTACGAGCCATTTACTGGAATTCTTTCAGTTGCGAGGAATACCAGCTTCTGTAACATTTTGATTAATAGATATCTGGGAGTGTACAACAGGCTGTAATTCAGACAAGGGTTTCTAATTACATTGCAAATATCTTCTCCATTAAATTACAGCCTTTGATTTGCTCACTGCCATTTATTACTTTGTAAAATCTATACAACATAATTGTTTCTGAAATTGTCTCTGGTTTTACCATTATGTAGCAGGAGCACTGAGTGTAGGAGGGATTATGTAAGACTTTGGGGGAAGGGAAGAAGATTTCATCTGTTCACTGTTTGAAGCAAAATTGTAAATGTGTTAAAAAGAACACATTTGTAATTTCATCACAAATAATGAACAGGAAAAATCCTTTCCAAGGTGCTGATTGCAGAATAGATCTTGAAGGAATAAAACATTGTATGAGAAGATCTGTGATATTACAGCATTATTTTCAGCAGCAGATTGCCAGTGTATAAACTCTGCACTTTATTAAATTTGTGTGTTATTTCAGAGTCCTAATAGGTGCAGTGTATGGCTGTATAGCTAAGGTAATGCAGAAGGGTGCGAAAGGATCTGATGTGTAACCCCTCCCTTGGTGCGAAGAAATCTTTCTGTTAAGATACAGTTTTTGCTTCCTGTAAAATGAAAGAAACAGCCCATTTCCAAACCTCATTGGTACACAGAAAGATTGCCCACTCACTACCCTGTGAAAAGACCTTCCTGTGTCTAATGTGATTTCCATTGCCAACTCTCCCAGCATTCATATTGCAGAGTGGTGTTTAACGCCCAGTGAATGTTGTTAGAAGCTCACTTGCCCTCGGGAAAATTAAATAAAAATTTGTTCTGGTACAGTCTGAATCTCCAGTGGATACAGTGCAAACTGCAGAGTTACATCAAGGTACACATCAGTCTAAGCTCACAGAACACATCAATCTAAGCTGACAGTATAAATCAATATAAACACAGCTCGGACACAGATAAGTCCACCTACTGTTTATGATTAATCCCAGGAATGATATTCTCCAGCTGTCTAGCCAACAACTTGGCTATGACTTTACAACTGACATTTATCAGAGATAGACTTATAACTCTTTGAATTTAACTGAGCTTTTCCTCTTTTTCTTGGAGCAACTGAGACTGGGGTTCATCATCCAGGTATTTTCCATTATGTCAGCAATCATTGAGCTTCTCTAAAGAGTAAGAGCCTGCTGTGGTTGAAGGCTTCATAAAATTTAAATCTCAAATAATCAGAAACTGGAATCTCCCCCAAGTCATTTACAACTGCACTTTCTAACCCTCAACTGCCTAGCCTTTGGCCTTCCATTTGTTACAATACTTTTGCACCTGTTGATTTGCTCAATCAGTCCCTCACCTCCACCTTTGATGCTCTTATCCCTAGCAAAACCTTTACTGTCTCCCAACCCGGTCATTTTCTTTGGTATGGCTCTAATCTTCACTCCCCTTAGGTCCAAGGGGTACACACTTGGGAGTATCTGGTGCACAACTGGTTTGGCCATCCATCACCAGATCTGGCTGGATCACATCAAGTGCTATCATGTCTCACTCTCCTCTGCCAAAACCGCCCACTATTCCAGGATCATCTTGGAGAGCAGAGATTAACCCCGGCTTCTTTTCCCCACTACTAACCAGCTCCTTAAACCCCTTTCCACCTTCACCTCCAACTACAAATACGAGGAGCTCATAAACTTCTTTAAAATGAGATTGAGAACATTTGTTCAGCTGCCTCCGCTGATTCCCCACCCCCCCTCCAAATCAAACCATCCCCAGCCTCCCAAACTCCAGGGGTCACCAGGTAGCAATAAGAAGCATTCTTGGCTAATTTTCCCCCTTCTTTATACTTCAAAACACCACGGCATATTTACCTACTTATTTAGTTAATGTATAAAGCTTCCATATACTAACACTTTTGCACCACCAAAAAGTGGTCTGCACTTTGTATCAATGTAATAGCAGAAATATAACTCAGCCGTCAGACTGGTGATCTGACTTCTGAACACATTATTGCCAGAAGAATGAAATATCCTCTAGTGGGTGGATTCATAACCCTTGAGCCGTATGTGGGCTGAGTATAACTCAAGTCGATCTGAGTTTGGATGCAGAGCAGCAGAATGGAGGACCAATGCGTGTCATGACACCAGCAACCATGCAATCAAGCTCCGTCATGGGCAAAGTGTTTTCCCTAAATTGTCCTGTGCTTTTCACTGCTACTTTTAGCTACTTTCCTTGACATATGAAAGTTTGTTTGTGCTTGCTTCCTTCCTCAGGTCAATGCCATGTCCAGGAAGCTGGCATTGGTTTCAAAATGCAGGGACAGTGAAACTCCAATATATCTGACCTGTGCACTGTTAGACTAGTCCGTATGGTGCAACTGCACCCTTAATAGCTCTCAGCATTTTTTACATTATCAAAATGGTGCTGTCTGTTCTTAAGGAAGCAAAAGTCAACTTTTTGTAGTCATAAGTTACATTCGACTTGGAACAATTGGGTGTTATTTAGAGAATCTTTTGTCACCCTTTCATATTAGCAGTTTCCCTCCAGTTTGGCAGTCTTCTTTGCTTTTACCCTTTTCTTGGAAACCATGCAGAAGATTCCCCAGCCCTGTACAAGTACTGTGGGTGTTTCCCACTGAGGATTATACATTTTTCAGAACCAACATTAGGAACACCATACCCTCTCTTTCTCTAGATATATTCAGGTATTGGACATCTATCTCTATAGGAGTGGTGAACGGTTGTTTTTCAGATTGGAGGGAAATATACAGTGGTGTTCCTTAGGGGTAGGTATTAGGACCACTGCTCTTTTTGATATCTATTAATGACCTGCACTTGGGTATACAGGGTATAATTTCAAAGTTTGTCGATGACACGAAACTCGGAAATGTAGTAAATCATGTGGAGGATAGTATCAGACTTCAGGAGGACATAGACAGACTGGTGAAATGGGCAGACACATGGCAGATGAAATTTAACGCAGAGAAGTGTGAAATAATACATTTTGGTAGGAGGAACGAGGAGAAGTAATTTAAACTAAATGGTACAATTTTAAAGGGAGTGCAAGAACAGAGACCTGGGGGTGTATGTGCACAAATCTTTGAAGATGGCAGGACAAGTTGAGAAGGCTGTTAAAAAAGCTAATGGGATCCTTGGCTTTATAAATAGAGGCAGGGAGTACAAAAGCAAGGTAAGTTTGCTAAACCTTTATAAGACGCTGGTTAGGCCTCAGTTGGAATGTTGTGTCGGTAACCAGAGGACATAGATTTAAGGTGATTGGCAAAAGAACCAGAGGTGACATGAGGAAACATTTTTTTGCGCAGCGTGTTGTTGTGATCTGGAATGCGCTGCCTAAAAGGGTAGTGGAAACAGATTCAGTAGTAACTTTCAAAAGGGAATTGAATAAATACTCGAAAGAAAAAAAATTACAGGGCTATGGGGAAAGAGCATGGGAGTGGGGCTAATTGGATAGCTCTTTCAAAGAGCTGGCACAGGCACAATGGGCCGAATGGTTCCTTCTGTGTTGTAACATACTATGAGTTCCAGGCTGATGAAGGATCCAGAGAAATAAATGAATATAGGTGTATGACCTAAATTGGCAAGTTGATGTATGTCAAAGTATAGGCTTGTCGGCCCAAGGTTATTAGAAATGCAGCTGTGGGACATTCACCTGCTATTTTGGGTCCTATTTTCTGTTGTGCAACCCATGGTATATTTTTTTAAAAATCAAAACGTTGAGTGTTAAATTCCACACAAATTTATCCAGACCCAAAATAATTCTGTAGCGTAATTATGTAGAAAATCTATTGCCTAACCTGCGTTTCTGGTCACCTTGGCCTGAACCAGTCTTGTTCGAGCATGAAGGATGAATTGAAGGTGTAATTATCAGACAATTGCCAGATAATCACCAGTTTCACTTCTTCAATAAAACCTATTTGATGCCTCCAAAGACCTGTGAGGGATGAGAGGATTGTTCATTGATCAATCACATATCACATCTAGTACTTGTCAAAGTCCCCAACGTTCAGTGGATAAAAGAAATTGAAACTTGTCTAGCTGATGCACAGAAAATTTATAATGGTCCAAAAGAAGTTAATTGCTAATCCATTTGGTGAATTTAAATAAACACGATGTATTTTTTGAAAGCAAACGTCGAGATTTCCTTTAACCCATTCGAACTGTTGGCCCTGAAAATCCACATTGGAAGTAGCGAGTTTGGAGCGCTCTGGGAGCGCGACAGAATGTGAAGGCTTGTCATTTTTGGTGGTTTCCGGCCCTCCCCTTCCCACTTTCGATCCCTGCTTGGTGTAGAAGTTCCAAGGACCTGCGCCCGCCCTTCACTGGTATGCACATGCTAATAATTTCTTTGTCGGAAGGCGTCAGAGTTCCCAGAATGTGTCCCCATTAATATGTCAGTTCTGTTGGGGAAAATTAGACATTTATAAATGTGTTGCAGCCTCTTCAGCAGCTGACCTGCCTGGCAGCTGAATGTTTTAAAGGTGCTTCCAGCATTCTGAAATTTTGCTTGTTTTTCATGTTTGCCATCTTTGGAGATTTTTTTATTGCTTCGGGGAGCTACTGAGTTTTACTTCTAACTGCCAGAGTGAGGCTCTCTCTGGTTATTCAGCCAGTTTTTGAACCCTCCCACAGTGATACTATCAAGCAGAACAGGATTCCCAGTGGGGATTCTCCTGTTTGCTAACGGAGGAGGAAGGAGAGGAGATCAGAAGGGAACGAAGGATAGTGAGGGAACATCAATTGAGGATGAGGTCAATCTATTTTTACCCCCCTCTCCCCCACACACACACAATGCACATTAAGGGTAGAGATTCATCAGGACCCGTTTTCAGGCCCAGATACTGCATGGACCCAAAACGAGAGGCCCAAGGCTGCCCGAAATAGGGCCTCAGGCCTCATCCAAATATTTCGGGTGAGCTGCCGGCGTCTGTTGCCCCTCCACAAACAATTGTTTTTCATTTTTACTTACCTTTTTGGTGACGGCCGCATCCACACCAGCAAAACCTGAGCAGAGAGCGCCTACCAAAGTTCGTGAGACCTCATAATATAATTGGGCAACAAACCCCAATCAAATCATCAAACTAATTGTAACTGCTATGTTTCCCCTGGGTTACTAGTATCATGAGATGTGATGGCTGCTGCTCGCATGCAAGAAGCCCTTGGGACTGAGGTGGCCTTTATCTTGTGACAGCTGAGTTATGAGAAGGACCCATGTGGGCTGCATCACTTGTGCGACTGCCTGGGCAGCCTGGCCCTGCCTGTGTTGTGCAGGACACTGCGTGGCTGACCTGGAGGCCTAGCATGTGCTGCTATCTTGAGATTGCTCCTCGCCCACTCTGTTCCACCACCAGTGGCCATTCTTTCATCCATTACACCCTTACTTTCTGGAATACTTTCCCAAAAATCTCTCTGTCTTGTTACAACCCCCATGTTTTCATCAGCTTTCTCATTACCTTTCTCTTCATTCCCCTTCCCTCCTTGCAAAGCTCCATTGGCTCCCCATGTCCCTCAACAATTTAGTTTCTTTATTCTTCTGCTGCTCAGTCTCCATCATTCTTCTGCTCGGTAAAATGCTTTAACACATTTTCTTTAAATAAAGTGTGCTTTAGAAATGCTAGTTGTTGATCATCAGTTCCTGGAGTAGGCTGCAAGTGAAAGTTAACCTACACTTGTCTGTGGGAGTTCGGTCATGTACCATATTAATCATCAGGTAGAATTAATTACTGTTATCACACCTTTTTACAGATTATGTCATGGCCTTGTTAAATGTGCTAACACGCTGCTTGGTATAGTCTAGTCATTAACTTTCAATGTCACATGGTTACTACCACACCATCTATATAGAAATATGAAGAGAAAATCAGGCGATTTCTTGGAATGTAAATGCTAAACTATCATTCTGCAAAATATTTTTACAAATTGCAAAATATTCCACATCTCTTGTATGCAGATTAGAGCTAGGGCTACTCTTGTGTAGAAGATAAAGGGTCCAATTTTCTCTCTTGACAGAGCTAGCATGGGCTGACTATAAGCAGCCAATTTTGTGACTTAATGCTAAAATGCAAAATAATTATTTTCCATTGAAGTGCACATTTTCTGGGTCTTGCTCCATCATTTCCCCTTTTGAAGTGTGTCCAATCTCTGGGGGATCTACTAAGAGGTGCTTCTGCTGAATAATCATGAAGAATTAGAGGATGAGGCAATACAGGCTGCTCCCATGCACCGTTGAGCACCTGACTGGGCCCATATTTGGAGAATGTTGCATGGTCTCAGTAGAATATCCAAGAGATGAAAAAACTAACACGATGAAAAAAAATCCAGGTTTTTTTATTTAAATTTTTTACCTTGTATTGCAGTAAGATTAGGTTTTATGTGGTGTTATTGTGCTGCCTTCTTTTGTTTGATTTGTCTTAATAAAGAAGTGGTAAACGTGAATGGGGCACATGATAAACGTCAAGCTGTCAGATGTTGCCTGGTGTGCTGCTGCCTCTTTAAGTGTTCCATTTGCATTTGTAAATGTGGAGAAGATTGCGTAGTGCTGCTAGAGTAGGGTTGTCCCAGTGTGTGAGCTGAAGGGTGGTGCATCTTGGTCTTAGTTTACCCTTCAGCCCACCCTTCAGGACCACTTCACAACAGCGTGCACCAGCATTCATTTTTTTTGTTGCTTTGCCCTATGTAAGATAACTGTTACATTCACTAATGATAAAACACCAGGGAGTCACAATCCTGAGTGGTGGTTGCCATCCAAACATATGGAAACATGCGGTTGCTAAGGAAACAATTATTTGTTAGGTTATTTTAAGTCAATGTTTCACTTACTACCATTTTTGAAATATAAATGATGCTTTTTAGTTTTCAGTTTTTTTCATTCTCAGTGGTTACTCGCTTTGAAATTATGACCCACGGCATATACTTCTGTCCTTTCAAATGACCATACATCTAACACAATTCTTTTCTGACCCTTTTTTAAAAAAAACTCACATTTGTATAGAACACAGCAGAGCAGTAAAAAAAAAACAAATAGAATGCTGATCAGTACAAGTCAGAGGCAGTCATGCTGAAACTGTACAGCGCTCTGGTCAAACCGCACCTTGAATACTGTGTCCAATTTTGTGTCATCAAGACACAAGGGAAACAGTTAATCCAATGCAGAGCAGTGTCACAAGATTGAGCCCTTGTTTTAAAAGGCCGAAATAAGTGTAGAAACCAGGGCTTTTCAGTCTTGAAAGAAGGTCATGGAGGGGGGTGGAATTTCATTGAGATATTTTAGATAATAAGCAGTATGGAGAAGATAAATCCCGAATATCACAATACATTAAATCTGAACATTAAGACAAGGGGGTGGATCTAGCAAAAGGAATATTTAGGACTGTTCTGTTTTCATGATTAATATGTTGAATGGACTTCTGAGTAGAGTTTTGATGACAGAAAACCTGGAATCATTTAAAGAACAGCTGGATTCAATAATGGGGGACTGCAGGTTCTTGCTGTATGAATGAGCTTGCATGAGCTGAATTGCCTTCCTCATCCATATTTATCTTGTGTTCCTGTGAACACAGTCAATCCAGTTAGAGAGATTTCTTTTACACATGACAGCAACAAGTTAAAGCTTTCCCTCCAAGTTGTTGGGAACTATTTTAGGTATCCAAACACACGTTTGCCAGCGGCTGTTCCATGTGAGACTGTGTGGACCTGCAGAGAACACTAATGATGCAGACTATGAGCTGGCCAGCAGGAGGTGCCTGCAGCATACTTTAGTAGTTAAGAGTGCTGGACTTGTCCGTGTAAATTAAACAGTCTGAGGACACTGATGATCTCTTTGTAAATTAGCAGCACAACGAACCTGAAAGTTGTGTTGATTTTATCTTAAGATTACAAAAAGCATTATATTTTAACCCTATGAAATGAACCTGACTTTATCTGATAAACTCCCTCATTTTGAAATTGCATCACACCCACACCAAATCTCTTATCCTGTCAGAAATACGGGAGAGACTGAAATGAATTATAGTAACATCTGAATAAATGCTGCCAAGGATTAATGCTGATATCAAAAAGTTGGGAAATTTGGGGCCCTTCCGAGAAACTATTATATAAAGTTGTGATGTCGTTGCAGGGCCAGTCAGTGTGTCACTTCTATAAATTAGCCCTTTCCGAAGCAAACAACATTCAGAAATGCACAATCTGATTTTTTTTATTGTCGGGATGTGGGTGTCACTGGCAAGGCCAGTATTTATTGCCCAACCCTAGTTGCCCTTGGGAAGGTGGTGATGGGCCGCCTTCTTGAACCGCTGCAGTCTGTATGGTGAAGGTGCTCCCACAATACTGTTAGGGAGGGAGTTCCAGGATATTGACCCAGTGCCGATGAAGGAACGGTGATATAGGTCCATGTCAGGATAGTGTATGACTTGGGGGCGAACTTGGAGGTGATGATGTTCCCATGCCTTCGAAGTGGTGGAGGTTTGGGAGGTGCTGTTGAAGAAGCCTTGGTGAGTTGCTGCAGTGCATCCTAACACTCAAACACTTTACAGAAAACTTAAAATACAATCAAATGAACTCAAATAATAATCTTGCTGACCTTTTGCTGTACATAATGCCAGATTATGTCAGGAAGATTGTTATTTGAGTTTATTTGATTGCATTTTAAATTTTCTGTGGAGTGTTTGAATTAAAGTAGAAAGTTTAAGTGCAGCTGCGGTGTGTATTTACATGTGTGTAATGTAGATAACGCTAGTGGGATCTCAGGCCATTGTTCCAACACAGAGTCCGTAATGGGCCAGTTGAAAGGTAAACGGTGAAGCAGTATGAAAGTCAAAGTCTAGGAACAAAAATACAAAATTGGAATTAAGTTAAGTGGACTCAGGTAAATATTTTGAACTAAGATAATTTCTTCATTCGTAATGTTCTCACAATAATAATGTTGAAGTTCTACGTATTTTTACTTTAATATCGTAGGTCCTTAGGCCAGGGATACCTAACAAAAAGGATCCCTTGAATTTAGCTGTGGGAACAAGTCCGGCGCAGATTGGGCGCAGACCGTCCCACTGCTAAATTGGTATGCTTTGCACCTGTTTTACGCCCAGTACATACGGATTTCTACCACAGAGAGTGCTGGAAAAGCCCAGCAGGTCCATCAGTACCTGAAAGAAGAACAGACAGGTCAACATTTCAGGTGGAGACCCTTCTGTGGAACTGCTGAAGGAGCAATTCTTTCTGATGTTGACAGACCTGCTGAGTGTTTCCAGCTTTTTCTGTTTTTACTTCAGGTTTCTAGCATTCACAGTTTTGCTTCTTAATCTTTAGATAATATTGGACACCTAGACTGAGACTTACCAGCAGTAACCCAAAATAATGCCGATCGCAAAATCTAGGCCGTAAAGGTCCCACAAGAAAGCTTTACTCAAATCGTGATTGTATGTGATAAAGGCTGTACTGGCATCGTTATGTGAGATATCCTGCAAACCTTTCTGCCCTTGTCAGCAAGCAGCAGGGAGCCATTCAGAGGATAACTTCTGAAGTGAGATTTTTTTTTGAGGTCTTTCTTCACTCTTGTCATTTTGTTTCCTTTCTAGCACAGTGCTGCAAACAGCAACTTGTCCGCCCTCCTTCCCCTTTTCACAAATCGATGTTCGAAGCCAGCAGGTAGCTGTATGCCCAGCTTTGTATTCAGAAGTGCATTTGTATGCCATTCATTGCTTTCATTTCTAGCTCTTTGAGGACACAGAGTTCTCTCTGGTAGTTGCTTGTTAGTCCGGCAGCCATTCAACGGTCTGACTTATCTGAAGTAAAGTCAGCTTCAGATCCGACAGAAAGACATCAAATAGTTTTAAAAAGTGAATTGATGCAGTGCTCAACTAGGCTAGTAAAGTCTAACTAAGCTAGTGGAGGAAACCAAAGGTGCATTAGCTGCAATAAGCCCAGTGCCTGTATGCGAAACAGTGAGGACTTAAAACCCTGACACGTTTTTAACCAATGAGGCTATCTTAGTCCAAAACACACCAGTAGAGTTGTCTTCAAACAATAAAATTGGCATTTAAAACATCGCCTTGATGGATTTGTACTATAATTTGAATTGTATTGACTCATTTGTGGGAAAAAAGCATTGGTCATCGAGATAATTTATGGGGATTAAATGGTATCTTAATAGTTAAGTTGTCAAAGTATCCCCCCCTCCAACCTCCAGGGTATAGTATGAGTGTAAGAAGCTTCACAAAAAGGTAAGAATAGAAATCAGGACTGCTGACAATCTGAAACAAAAACAGAAATACTGGAAAAACAGTGGGCGTCTGAGAAAGAAAACGATTAACATTTCAAGTGGGGCTCATCATCAGAATCTGTTTTTCAAAACTGAACAAACGAGAAAAACAAACCTTTATATTTTAATGGGATTATAACAGCAGCTAGACAGTGAAGAACCATTGCAATTTGTGTAGTCTTCCCTTCTGTCCCTTCCCTCCTCCCTAACTGGCAATCATCGAGTCAATATTCCAGTAAGTATGAGTGTGGAGTAGTGACTGGACACATGAAACTACAAACTGAATGAGGTAGATCTTGACTTTGTGCGATAGTGTAAAACAGTTGATAGCGAATCGGCTGCCCGTTTTACATCTCTCCCAATTTTTATTTCCATTGAACCTGTGGAATTCTCTACCACAGAAGGCAGTGGAGGCCAAGTCATTAAATATTTTCAAGAAGGAGATAGATATATTTCTTAATGCCAAAGGAATCGAGGGACATGGGGAAAAAGCGGGAACAGGGTACTGAGTTAGACGATCAGCCATGATCATTTTGAATGGCCTACTCTTGCTCCTATTTTCTATGATTCTATGATTCTATCCCATGTGCACTGGCTGCCCTCCACTATCTTGCCTAAGTGGCCAGTCTTGTGTGAGATTTGACAGTGAATGTTGACCAGCTATTCAACTTTTTGCTTTATGTTTAAAATAAAATCATATTTTTCAGACAAAACAAAAATTCTTATTGCACAAATACATGTATTTAAAAAATGTAACCAGTTACTCAACAGTTTTTTGTGGGATTTTTTTCAAATTGATCTCAAGGTTGTTAATTTTGGTATACATCTGAAACATTATTATTGTTTAGCTCGCAAATAACTTCCTCAATTTTCTGTCCTGTTTTTCTGAAGGTAGGGACTCAGACTAGGGTCCAGTTCCACAGGCACCAGCTCCCTGTCGGTACCTCTTCAAAATGGCCATTCTTCCTGTGTAATTCTAGACAGTGAATGGGCTCTTGGACAATAGGTGGCATCACAGCCCTGCCCAGTCCTGTCCTTACCTGACATGCACTTTGCTTTCTGGTGACCCCCTCCTGCAATCAGGAGTGGGAACCATAGCTGTTCCCATCCCTCCCCCCACCGGTGCCCACTAGCCCAAGGACACTGGGCCAGTTGTACTTTCCCTGTTAGTGTCCTGGTTGAGATCAGCTACCTTAGCACAGACCGCTAATGGCTTGATACTGTGCCACACAGTGAATTTACCACCAAGCTATTGGGGGACTTGAAGCCACAAATATTATCACTAACTCCCATTTCCTTTTGTTATAACTTTACAGTACTCTTTAACTTACAGTTCGTAACTTTTGCAGTTACAAAAGCAATACCAATAAAGGTCTGTTTAGCATTGGCTGTACAAACTCTCTCTTCTCCACCTCCCACCCCTCCAAGATTTCTCGGCCTCATTTCCCATTCCAGTTTGGAAACTTCAAAGGCCTCAGTATCGCCATGGCAGCAGTTGATGGAAGGTTTATTTCACAATTGTGCTGAATATTGCAACATGAAACATTAACATTGGAACATGAAACATTAACTTAGGGTTCAGTGATTTTTTTTTTACTGATGATGTGAGGGACCTTTTCGGAAAATACACGTTTAAATGTCTGAATGTATGTACATCCGTATTAAATCTGCTGTATTCTTCAGTGTTGTTAAGTACTTGGAATTGTGCTTTCTGTTATCTGTTATACTTTGAAAGGTGCTTAAATCCCACGCTGTTTAGTGAATGGTGTCAGAATCAAAATCATCAATCTCCCCCACCCTTCTTAAAGGTACTGGATGTGGTTCCATAGACAATGGCATCGATTTTAAACCCTCCCCCTACCCCACCCACAGACAGAAGCGGGTCGGGGGAGGGGGCTTACAATATCAAGATCGAGCAACCCAACCCCATTCCTGCCCCTTTAAATTTTATCATACAGAAATCAGGCTGTTGATGAAATTCCCGCAAAAGGTGGACAGGGGCCTAATTAACATTCCAAAGTTGGCCAAACACCTTTTGGAAAGAGGTAAAAGCGACTTCACAAATCTTTGTGAGGATTATGAAAATGTAGTCTGCACTTGAAATAGCCCTGATTTAAAATAAATTAATAAAAAATCAAACATTTTAATTTAATAATTTTGGCACCCCTGAGTTATTTAGTTTCCCTTTTATAAGCTGATGAAGGGAGTGGGTACTGCAGTACAGGTGATTACCCAGTAGAGGGGACTGCTGTACAGAACACCTTGCAAAACAGACTGAACAAGTGCCACACTATACTCAGCAGTGGATACATCAACTAGCTGCATTTAATGTGGACTCTTAACGTTTTTGGGGCAGTGTCCATGTTTGCGGATGAAAATCAATGAGACTCTGGCTCCTGTCATCACTTGGTGCTGCTCCCAGATCCTCCTCTCTCGACTCCTCAGTTATACTGCCTCTGTTGCATCGAAGCTCACCTAAAACCCCTTTGCAACGACATGAAAGTGGCTGTATATTTACACCCTAAGAATGAGGCATGGTTTGCCACACACTCTTTTTCATGACAATGGCACCGCTTTAAAAATGCTGTTAGTGTAGAGTACAGTATGAAGGACTTAAACACTTGTATTTGCTCCATGATAAGAAGTCCCTGTTAAAGGGTCCTTCCTTAGAGTTCAGGAGCGCCTCCTTTAACCCAGCAGTTTAAATGGGAAATTCTCCAATAAATCAGGACGTGGGGACCGCAGCATCGCATTAGTGCCGAGTTTTGTTAGACGCATTTTATTTTTGAAAAAATCCTTGCAGAGCTTTGCAATTAAAGCCAGTGGGAAAGGGGTTAAGAATGAATGTTCTTCCACTCATATTTCCTCTCTCAAAGATCTCTCTTTGCTGCTTTCTTTGCAATTCAGAGGACTCCGGGTGGTGCACGCTGCTTTCTGCAGTGTTTCAGTAGTAAGTGCACGTTGTTGCTCGGTGATGTAATGAATGTTTCGACGGTGTTAATGAAGATCTACTAAGGGTATTTCAGCTGCTTCCTCGAGAGCTCTTTTTTTAGAACCTGCCTCTCGAGGGGCAACCACAACATTAAAGCATCGTGGGATCTGCAGAACATTATGCTTCCAGTGGTGGTTGGAGGTCAAATTCTAACTCAAATTTCACCTCTGATTGTCAGTATAATTGTAAACTCGGCTGTCCAAATCAGTCCCTGGACCAGGCGTAGGTTTTCAAATTCAGATCCCAGGACGTCTGCCGTTCCTCAATGGGATGCCTGAGGCGAGATCATCAGATTTCTGTATCTTTCTGTATTTGTTGGCTTGCTAGCATGTTATTCCTGTTGCTGTATACTAATAAATTTCCAGTGGTGGCGCTGCTTTCCTTCGGGTAGCTGACACCAGGGTAAACTTTCTGACCCTTGCCCTCAGGGTACACCTATTTACTTGAGTTCAAAAGTCAGGATAAAGGGGTGGAAACCTGTTTTGCTGGATCAAACCTATGTTGCTCTGGGTTTTCCTGGCAGGGCGGAGCTGAGCGTGGGTCCATTGACGCCATGCTATTGAGATGGGAGGGATGTTCCTGGCATCCTGCCTCATTTCCCTGCAGAATCAATGGTTGGGCACCTCAGCCCTGGGGTGCCCGGAGAGACTTGGCATTGTAGCCTGCCCCAAAGACTCAAATAAAAGTAGAATTTCTTCAGCTTAAACAACCCCTCCTTCACCTAGGATTTTTTTGGTCTAATCAGAATCTTCCCACTACCGATCTCGATCCCACTCTCAGAGCTCCGAAACACAGCTGTAGGTATGAGGGGCCTGTCACTGTGCCTCAATATCCTGTCCCTTCCACCAGTACTAGGCCCTGCCTGGTCCAGAACAAGAAATCCCAACTCTTATACTTGGACAAGAACAGTACACTTCGGGTGTGCTGCTCCAGTTTAGGGCCTAGAGGTGAGGGTGAGGGGTCAGGAAAATGTGCCCACATCTCTTTCAGAAGTTAGCGTAGGATCATGTAATTTCTACGATGGGGTTCTCTGGGAGTATTTGCGGGGAGTCCTTCACACAGAAGAGTGTGAAAACCTGTTGGGAGTCAGTGCAATGGAAATAAAAGCAGAAAATGGTAGACACACACAAGTCAGTTAGCATCTGAATGACAAAGGGTATTACTTCGGGTGTAACCTTTCACTTGGTTCTGATGAATAGTGTTATCTAAAAAATTAATGTATCGTCCTCTTTTAGATATTGACAAACCTCCTGCGCATTTCCTACATTTCCTGTTTTTATGTCAGATTTCCAGTGTTCACAATTTTTCCTCTTAATCTTTAGATAACATTGGACAAGTAAAGTCAACATTCATGTTTTTTTTTCAGTGCTGTGGAAATGTTTGTCAGATTCTTAGCTGTTTCCAGATACCAAGTGCCTGAGCTAATTTCATGCACGGAATACCTGTCCTGGCACCAGAACTATAAACAAGATTAGATCATTGCTGATATTGTGACAATCAGTCTTACTGTGATGTACTCACATTAATAATTTCCATCTCAATAGACATGGTGATCACATACTTGGAAATTGTGACTTTGTCTGCTTATTCCATACTATAGCCAGAATCTCAAATCAAATTGAAATTTCCCATTTTTGTGGTTCTTTGAGGGCACTGAGACCATTTATTTGAGCCCCTGCCTATGAGTTCTATCTAAACCTCATTCAACCCCCCCCCTCTAATATGTTGACACCAATTTTAGAATCGACTAGTGGTTCTCTTGTGGCGTTGTGCATGGCATGCTGGGTGATGTGTTGTTTTATAATGACGGGAGCATTATATAATGACTTTTATTCTGCTGGTACGGTGCAGCTGTGTTTAATTGGCCTGTCTCTTTAAAGCCACAAAGTCTAATTGCTGTAAGTGGACGTGCCCTGAGGTCAGCTAGCGGTCACTTGTTGGTGGCGAGGGAACTTTGCAGATTTTTGAAATGCTTGTAAATTGCTGACTCCAGGTCAGAAGGAACCAGCACGAAATTACTGCCTTTCTCTCTTTTTGATTTACACACTTTAGTGTAAGAGCAGAAGACTTTTTTACATATCCACAGATTTGCACAACCTTTCATTTTTAGTGAGCTTTTCCATGTTTATTTTTCTATTAAACCTCATTGTATTAATTATACCAACATGGGCCTTGGCGTAATAGGATGGAAAGAAGTTTAAACAATTGTTTTGTACAAAATAGTGAGGCTTGACTGAGGTTGCAATTGTATAAACTGACAGAATTTTACTGAAAAATAACACCTTTTGGTTCAGTCCCAATATCTCCGTGTATGTTATAGTCCTGCGACTTGTGAGTGAGGCCTGACCTTTGATTTAATCCTTTAATTCCTTCTCACCCATTTTAAACCATTTCCCCAATTTGGGCCTTGTCAATTACTTATTTTATTCATTTGGCTTTTCAGTACATCGGCCAGTTTTCTTATTTTATTCACTTACTCTCCCTGTTAGTCCCTCTCCAGGTCTGCTCCTACCCTGCATTTGGTTTCATTAGCCAGTGAGTGCCATTAGCTGCTCAATGTCATGAAGTTGGCTTGAGGTGCAACAGTTGATGCTTTTTTAATGAATTTTCCTTTTTTAAAAAAAAAAGCATGGCCTAGCAACTGGATCATGCCCTGAATCGGGGTGCGATCCCAGTGCAGCTCACGCTACACCCGCCTAATGGGGCCGGCGGCAGGACCACGGCAAGTTGGTCTGCTGGCCTCAATTGCGAACTGCGGACGCTAGTCACGGTCCCAGAGGCAGGTCGCCAGTAAGTGCATTGGAGGAGTTGGGAGGCAGTGGGGGCAAGGGGTGAGGCAATCGGGAGTGGGGGGCGAGCGGTGACCAGCAGGGGCCCGCAGATTTAATGCACCCCTGCTCCCGGCTCCACAATAACGCCAGCGAAGATGTTCAAACTTATCTTTCCGGAGACAGTCTCCCGTCCTTTTAATGGACTGTTGGTTTGGCTGCCAAGCACATGAGAACTCAGGCATGTCACATGCTGCGGTCATGTGCTGTCGAATTTTGCAAATATGCATTAGGCTCCCTATTTGCACAAGCAATCCTGCTCCTTCTGGCCCCATAAAAATAAATTAGTACCTACCTTTAGGGCTCCTCTTCTGCTGGACCCCCAGCTGTTACTGGGTGGAGCGTGCATGACACTCACTTCACCCAGTTGAGGCCTAAAGTGGCACCAGGGTCTATTGACGTCATATCGGCTTCTTCGACAGCACCTGCCAAACCCCCGCGACCTC
Source organism: Heptranchias perlo (assembly GCF_035084215.1). Lineage (NCBI taxonomy): Eukaryota > Metazoa > Chordata > Chondrichthyes > Hexanchiformes > Hexanchidae > Heptranchias > Heptranchias perlo. Next base: position 35,621,117 of record NC_090348.1, on the reverse strand, counting down.
TACCACCTAGAAGGACAAGGGTAGCAGGCACATGGGAACAACACCTGCACGTTCCCCTCCAAGTCACACACCATGCCGACTTGGAAATATATCGCCGTTCCTTCATCGTCGCTGGATCAAAATCCTGGAACTCCTACCCTGCATTTGGTTTCATTAGCCAGTGAGTGCCATTAGCTGCTCAATGTCATGAAGTTGGCTTGAGGTGCAACAGTTGATGCTTTTTTAATGAATTTTCCTTTTTAAAAAAAAAAAGCATGGCCTAGCAACTGGATCATGCCCTGAATCGGGGTGCGATCCCAGTGCATCTCACGCTACACCCGCCTAATGGGGCCGGCGGCAGGACCACGGCAAGTTGGTCTGCTGGCCTCAATTGCGAACTGCGGACGCTAGTCACGGTCCCAGAGGCAGGTCGCCAGTAAGTGCATTGGAGGAGTTGGGAGGCAGTGGGGGCAAGGGGTGAGGCAATCGGGAGTGGGGGGCGAGCGGTGACCAGCAGGGGCCCGCAGATTTAATGCACCCCTGCTCCCGGCTCCACAATAACGCCAGCGAAGATGTTCAAACTTATCTTTCCGGAGACAGTCTCCCGTCCTTTTAATGGACTGTTGGTTTGGCTGCCAAGCACATGAGAACTCAGGCATGTCACATGCTGCGGTCATGTGCTGTCGAATTTTGCAAATATGCATTAGGCTCCCTATTTGCACAAGCAATCCTGCTCCTTCTGGCCCCATAAAAATAAATTAGTACCTACCTTTAGGGCTCCTCTTCTGCTGGACCCCCAGCTGTTACTGGGTGGAGCGTGCATGACACTCACTTCACCCAGTTGAGGCCTAAAGTGGCACCAGGGTCTATTGACGTCATATCGGCTTCTTCGACAGCACCTGCCAAACCCCCGCGACCTCTACCACCTAGAAGGACAAGGGTAGCAGGCACATGGGAACAACACCTGCACGTTCCCCTCCAAGTCACACACCATGCCGACTTGGAAATATATCGCCGTTCCTTCATCGTCGCTGGATCAAAATCCTGGAACTCCTTACCTAACAGCACTGTGGGAGAACCTTCACCACACGGACTGCAGCGGTTCAAGAAGGCGGCTCACCACCACCTTCTCGAGGACAATCAGGGATGGGCAATAAATGAAGGCCTTGCCAGCGACGCCCACATCCCGTGAATGAATAAATAAAAAGGGCCCCAATTTAAATACCTAACCTAGCTGCGTGCTTGCTTCAGGCGGCTGCCTGGGCCTCCTATTCCTAGGATGTTGGCAACGGCCACCTCGACGGTGGGAATAGAGCAGTAAATACTTCAGTACAAATTCTCCGCCCACATGTCCTATTCCTTTACTGCGCTCATTAACTGAATGGCCCAGATTTTGCTGTCAAAATAACGGTGAGATTAATGGCGTTCGCCGTTATTTGTGCACATATAGTGCAGTAACTTCAGGCAAGGGGCAGATGCGCACTTAAACACAGATATCCAAAAGATGCTGTCCAAGTTGCGCCACTCCACTGTTAGCTTCACGAAAGCGGCATCTCGCTGTCTACCTCACCACTGAAATGCATTGAATGGCGTGAAGTTGCTGTATTGATACGGCAGATACAAACTAAATGTGCCACAGAAAGTTAAGTCTTGTCATTACAAGCGTAAGTACCCATTTAATGACGTGATAAGTGTTAATTACTGCCAATCAACCTCCCTGACACTGAAGATTAACTATTACAAGTGTGGAGTCTCATTCCTTCTGATATTAATTGTTGTTGGAGATTTTAAAAATGTCAGATTTTATATTTAATTTTATTTTAACTTTTCTTTTTTGTCTCTTTTTCTCTCTCTCTCTTAATCCAATCTTTCTTTCCCTCTCTTTATTTCACTTTCTGTTCGTGATTTGACATTCTAATTTACACTACCTTCTCAGTCCTTGCACTATTATTTCTCAATCCTTCATACTGAGTAGTTAAGGAGTTGCTTGCCCTGTTCACTCAGGTCCCAGATGCCCTGATTCCCTCACTGCGACGTTAACAGCTCGCACTTTCAGGAACCTGCCACGCAAATAATTTTAAAACCTAAATGTGCAAGGGCATGTCTAACTAACAGCAGATGCCATTAGATGCCCTGCTACAGCAAAATCTGGCCCACTTACTCCGTCCTTACAAGTAATGAGATGTTGATGAGATTCTGCAGGATGAGATTGGAGTAATTTCCACACAATCCTTTGTCACTGATGCATAAAATGTACATGCATGTTAAGTTATTTTCCGAAGCATATTGTGTAGAGAAAGAAAATGTATTCTTGTCATGAGATGTCAAAGTGAATGTCTGCTCAACACAGCTTTGTCAATTTATGAGTGACTTGACATGATGACTAGTTATAAGCTAATAACTGAACTAATCATTACGACAAGTCACCCACAATAAAAATTCTTGCATCTGTGCACAGCATCCCTGATGCATTGCAGATAATAGTGTTGGAAACATTAGTGAAGTATCTAATTTAAAAAAGTGATTGAATTCTCTTAAAGCCAGACCAAGATTTGGGGCTGGCTGTAAGGGTCTTAAGTGAAAGGAGTTTGGCCACTCAATCCATTGACCACTGGGTTCATCTGTGTTACTAAACTGCCCACAGTTCAGAACAATTGATCCTAAAATTACCTATCTCATTTAGAGAGTCCTCAAAAATAACTGGAAACACTTACACTAGTACGTTAGAGCCTGCTCTTCTGAGAAGAACCCATGCTGAACCTATCCTGGGAGTGCTTGATGCTGATATTTGGTACAAAAAGTAGAAAAATCTTCCATTGTCTGGCACAGATGTCCTTCATCATAATAAGCACAAAAAAAGAAAATATATATATTTATACATCTATGAAAAAGGCTGCCTTAAATTTTACTTAGCACTATCAGGCACTACGTTACCAATCTCACTCAGGCCGAAGATGGCTATTGCGATGGCAGTGTATACTTTCCATTTCTCACCTGATGGTGGGGCCAAGCCACATTGTCGAGAGACAAGGGAGGGAGCTTTATTCTATATATATCTACCTTGTGTTATAATTGACCTGGGAGTGCTTAACATTGCTACCAGCTATCCAAAGCCAAAGTGCAGGCAATTGGGACTAGCTTCGTGGTATAAACTGGGCAACATGGACATGTTGGGCTGAAGGGCCTGTTTCCATGTTGCAAACTTCTATGATTCTATGATTCTATTCCCCAGGACTGACGTCTTGAACAACAAAAAATCACCAAGATAATCAAATGCAGATTTGGAGCTCAGATCCTCTTTGTGATATTTTGGCTGAGGGCTTTTGAACACTAAAATATCCAAATTTATATCTACTGGTGAGATTCAGAAGCTGTAGACAGTAGTTTAAATTTGCAGGTGGAACAAATAGATAACTCATGATTAAATTCAATCTACAAAGTGTGACCAATCTGAGTGAAATCAGTAACATAATGCTAAACAGTGGAAATTCAAAGGAGTATCTGACATTAAATGTGCTGTTATGCAGTAGCCTGTTTTGGTGCACTTTAAAAAATGATTCATGTATTCTTTTTTGATGATTTATTTTGTGCTTATTAAGGTGAAGAGTATCTGAGCCAGGCAGTGGAAGGTTTTCCTTCTTTTGGTAAGTGTCTACATCAAACACTTCCAGATCAGGAACACCATGGCTGTTGTTAAGCTCTGTCCTAAGGAGAAACCCAAGGAATGATGGACACTTGCACAGATGCCTTTTAAGTGCACAGTAGCTGCCAAAAATCCAAGTCTGGCATTTATAATGTCACCCAGGACTCTTACAGTTGAGTCACTTATCTGAAATAATGGAAGGATATTAGGTCGCCTTGAGGACTGTGACATGCTTAATTGCTCATGAATAATGGACTGTGCTAGCCCAAGAGGTTTCTATCTCCGTCCCTTGATAAATGTTTTAGGTCTCTGTGAAATTGATTTGAATGACTTTCCAAATTACAGCAACTTTCGATGACGAGTTCTGGGTTGCTTCTGGCAATGCAGAGTGACGTAAAAGTCAATGGGGTGGAAAGGCACGGGGTAATGGAATGGCACTTCTGTCTTAAATCTAAAGTTCATTTTTAAAAAGTCTTAACAATTACTTCAAACAGCTTTGAAAACTATTTCTACCAAGATAAATGCAACGGGTAACTTTTGATGGTTTATTTCTTGATCTGCAATTTTCTATCCTTTGCTCCCTTTCTCTTCCTGAAGGCACTGATTGATGAGGGATTACAGTTTCACAGGTGCTCACAAGTAGCCACTTTCATGTGTGTTGCTTGATGGTGATTGTTGGCAGGCTGTTCATCTATGGAGAGTAATACCGCTCCACCTGACTGTCTCCTCACCCAATGTCCACAAGCAGCACGAGGAAGCCAGGAAGCTAAGAGCTGGGGGAGCGTTCCGCCAAACCCCCCCATCCCCCGCGCGATCAGACCCCACCACCCTCCCTCCACGATGTCCCCCAGACCCGCGATCTCCCCATCAGCTAACTCGGTACGCACTAGAGATTGACTCAGGCAACCTCCTGGTCTGCATGGCTCAGTACATGCTGGTTGTGCATGTATTCACTGAGTCACCAGGGAAGGTCATGTGTCTTCAAAGAATGCTCCAAATGAAGAAATGTTCTGAGGTTCTAAACTGAACTTTACTGAAACGTGTTACAAACATTGATTGATAAGAAAATATACTTTGAAAGCTGTTGAGCAAATACATTCCTGCAAAGGTATAATTTTTTTCTTTACTATCCAGCGACAAATCTAACTAGAAATAATTTAAGATAATTGGCGAAAAAGCCAATGGGGAGATGAGGCGAAATTTTTTTATGCAGCGGGTTGTTATGATCTGGAATGCACTGCCTGAAAGAGTGGTGGAAGCAGATTCAATAGCAACTTTCAAAAGAGAAATGGATAAATACTTAAAAAGGAAAAATGTGCAGGGTTATGGGGAAAGAGCAGGGTGAGTGGGACTAATTGGATAGCTGTTTCAAAGAGCCGGCACAGGCACGATGGGCCAAATGGCCTCCTGTACTGTATAATTCTATGGGGGAATTTTAACCCCCACGACGGGTGGGAGAGGGGCAGGGGGTTAAAAATTCAAAAATGGGAAACCCAATCCCAACCTGCCTCCAACAGATCCACTTCCGGTTTTAATGGAGGCAGATTGGGTGGTGGGCGACTAACCTGCTCTCCAGAGGTCAGGCCCGTCTTTTAAATATTTTAATGAGACTGCTTGCCTCAAATTTTAGGACGGTTTTAAATGTAATGGTTTCCCAGGGCTCGGGAAACCCAGCAGCTGAAAGGAGGCAAGAACAGCCGGAAGCAGCAGTTAAGTGCTTTTCCTGCACTGCTTGTGGGCCAGGAGGAGCAGG